>NC_142164.1:116200989-116931823 GCF_024610735.1 Ursus americanus | reverse complement strand
TCAAGGAGTTGTTTTTTCCACCCATACCTCACCCCACAACTTTTGTCATCATGTGAGGACAACTCTGGACACTTAAGGTTTTCTTGTGCAGTTAAGTGGAAAAGCCTTGAGGCCTCCTCTGATGTTCACTGGAAGCTAAAGTGACTTCCAAATATCCTCATTCCTGCAGTCCTCATGGAGAATTGCTTCCATTCTTCCATGGAAGAAGCAAACACGCCCATGATGACAAGCCGTCCCTCCCCCTCCCTGCTTTTGCCTAAAGTGTTAAATGCAGTTTATTGGAAAGGGTCCTTAAAAGCAATTTATGTTCCAGTTCCTTATTCTCTAAGGTGGGAAATCTCTCTCATTACTGATGATTAGCTTCCTATTGATTCTGTCATGTGCTCACTGGAGCCTTACAAAACTGGTCTTTAAAATAAAATAAGATTTGGAACGACATTTAGCAACGGCATAGAAATCCAAAATGCAGCAGGAGGTGGGGACAAAACACTCAATAACGCTATGGGCAGCACCACTGAGTGGAAAATCTGCAATCTAGCGATAAACAGGTTTTAAATATCATTAGTCATATTTGTATATAAAAACCTTCCATAATACATCAAAGTCAATGACTCGTAAGTGCAAGTGCCTATCATAGTGCTCCGTTCAGGAACTGTTCTTCAGGGCATAAGTGTTTTTGTCCTAAGACTGAAAATGGATGCATGGAAAATAATTCAATATAGCATCTAAATTTAAACAGAACAGATTTTCATTTTAAGTTTTAATGCTGGCCATTCTTCCTTTCTTCATTGCAAGGACAATCATATGAGCATGCAGACACTGACCGAATAGATAAGAAGAGAAGCAATAATCCATCAAACAACGAGTTGAAAATTGGAGCTATTTTTCTTCCTTATTTAGAAAACAATTCTCCCTTTCCTTCCAGGAAACAGCCCTGCTAAAATTGTTTTTTACAGGCAACAGTATTTATTTTATATGAAATGTATCTTCAAGCAAAGTTTACTTGTCTTGTTATGGTATTCTTTGTTTTTTTGTGAGAGGCTAATCGGGGAATATTTTCACCAAGAAACTGACACTAATTGGTGAAGAAGGTAGCAGATAAAATATGCATTATCAGGAAACAACTGTCTTGAGAAAACTGAAGAGCATTACACATGGATTAGGATTCCTTTTTATGATGTTACCACTCTAGTTAAGCTTGTATTATTTTCATAGTGTAAACTTGGGCATATGAGAAATGAAGGACACATTACTTCCCTTCAGTTTTCACTACTGAGTCATAAAACTATGAGATCCTTTAAAGTAAAAACACTGTCACTGGTTGAAGGGACAGAATGGGTGGATGAACCATCCCTAGAGGCTAGATATTACTCTATAGGTACCTAATTACCCCTACACGAACCTAATTACTCTTGAAATTTATCCAATAAACCATCTCCTAAATAAAAAACCAAGTCAATTGGCAAGTCAACAAAGTTGCTACAGAAATGTCAAAAGCCAAAAAAGCATGGTAGTTGAGGATACTGGTCAATGAGTCGGATGTATCTGGCTTTCAATTCCAGCTCTTCTTATTACCAGGGGCTAACTTCTCTGGGGTTCGGCTCCTTGTGATTTGAAAATAATCACATTAATAAGAGAAGAGACAAGAACCAAATGATCCTTTCAATTGATGCAGAAAAAGCATTTGACAAAATACAGCATCCTTTCCTGATTAAAACCCTTCAGAGTGTAGAGATAGAGGGTACATTCCTCAATTTCATAAAAACCATCTATGAAAAGCCTACAGCAAATATCATTCTCAATGGGGAGAAGCTGAAAGCCTTTCCCTTAAGATCAGGAACATGACAAGGATGCCCACTCTCACCACTATTATTCAACATAGTACTAGAAGTCCTTGCAACAGCAATCAGACAACAAAAAAGAATAAAAGGTATTCAAATTGGCAAAGAAGCTGTCAAACTCTCTCTCTTCACAGATAACATGGTACTTTATATGGAAAACCCAAAAGACTCCAACCCCCAAATTACTAAAACTCATAGAACAATTCAGTAATGTGGCAGGATACAAAATCAATGCGCAGAAATAAGTTGCATTTCTATACACGAACAGTGAGACTGAAGAAAGAGAAATTAGGGAATCGATTCCATTTACAATAGCACCAAAAATCATAAGATATCTCGGAATAAACTTAACCAGAGAGGTAAAGGATCTATACTCTAGAAACTACAGAACACTGATGAAAGACATTGAAGAAAACACAAAAAGATGGAAAAACATTCCATGCTCATTGATCAGAAGAATTAAAATTACCAATGACATTTTTCAAAGCAGTGGAAAAAACAGCCCTTAAATTTGTGTGGAACCAGAAGAGGCCCCGAATTGCCAAGGAGTTGTTGAAAAGGAAAAACAAAGCTGGGGGCATCACGTTGCTGGATTTCAAGCTATACTACAAAGCTGTGATCACAAAGACAGCATGGTACTGGCACAAAAACAGACACATAGACCAATGGAACAGAATAGAGAACCCAGAAATGGACCCTCGGCTCTATGGGCAAATAATCTTTGATAAAGCAGGAAAAAACATTCAGTGGAAAAAAGACAGTCTTTTCAATAAATGGTGCTGGGAAAATTGGACAGCTATATGCAAAAGAATGAAACTTGACCACTCTCACACCAGACACAAAGATAAACTCCAAATGGATGGAAGACCTCGATGGGAGACTGGAATCCAACAAAGTCATAGAGGAGAACATAGGCTGCAACCTCTTTGACATCGGCCACAGAAACTTTTTTCATGACACATCTCCAAAGGCAAGAGAAATGAAAGAAAAAATGAACTTGTGGGACTTCATCAAGATAAAAAGCTTCTGCACAGCCAAGGAAACAGTCATCAAAACAGGAGGCAACCCACAAAATGGGAGGAGATATTAGCAAATGAAACTACAGATAAAAGGCTGGTATCCAAGATCTACAAAGAACTTCTCAAACTCAATACACAAGAAACAAATAATCAAATCAAAAAATGGGCAGAAGATATGAACAGACACTTTTCCAATGAAGACATACAAATGGTTAACAGACACATGAAAAAATGTTCAGAATCATTAGCCATCAGGGAAATTCAAATCAAAACCACACTGAGATACCACCTTACACTAGTTAGAATGGCAAAATTTGACAAGGCAAGAAACAACAAATGTTGGAGAGGATGTGGAGAAAGGGGAACCCTCTTACACTGTTGGTGGGAATGCAAGTTGGTACAGCCACTTTGGAAAACAGTGTGGAGGTCCCTTTAAAAGTTAAAAATAGAGCTACCCTATGATCCAGCAATTGCACTACTGGGTATTTACCCCAAAGATACAGACGTAGTGAAGAGAAGGGCCATATGCACCCCAATGTTCATAGCAGCATTGTCCACAATAGCTAAATTGTGGAAGGAGCTGAGATGCCCTTCAACAGATGAATGGATAAAGAAGATGTGGTCCATATATACAATGGAATATTACTCAGCTATCAGAAACAACGATTACCCAACATTTGCAGCAACATGGACGGGACTGGAGGAGATAATGCTAAGTGAAATAAGTCAAGCAGAGAAAGACAATTATCATATGGTTTCACTCATTCATGGAACATAAGAAGTAGGAAGATCAGTAGGAGAAGAAAGGGAAGAAGGAAGGGGGGGTAAACAGAAGGGGGAATGAACCACGAGAGACTATGGGCTTTGGGAAACAAACTGAGGGTTTCAGATGGGAGGGGGTGGGGGATTGGGATAGGCCAGTGTTGGGTATTAAGGAGGGCACGTATTGCATGGAACACTGGGTGTTATACCCAAACAATGAATCATGGAACACTACATCAAAACCTAATGATGTACTTAACATAACATAATAAAAAATTTAAAAAAAAAAGAAAATAATAATGGTCTATTAGAAAGGGTTGTGCAAAAAGCAAAAACAACAACAATAAACAACTTACCAAGGTCTGGAACATACTAAGCATCCCCACTCAGGTAGGAATGACTATTATTAAGGTTGCTGGGCTGAATCTTGTGAGATCATAATCCAATTAAGTGTATCACAGTCCCTGTCCACCAAAAGCTTATCAGTTAGAGACATAAACGTAGGGGGAGAAAATGAAAACATAAGGGCTTTATAGTTGTGTGGCCAATGGGTATTACAATCAATAGTGGGTTACAATGAAATAAGACAATGAATAGAGAATTGGGTGTTCAGCAAAATCTCCTGTGGAGGATGACCTTGAATTTGGATTTAATGCTCTTGCTCATCTCTATTACATACGGGCTTCAAGGGCTGACAAAACAGGAGAACAAAGCTGTTAAGTCAGGGGAGAATTGGGTTTGTCAGGCAGCAAACAGGAAGGCTGAAAATGCTGCAGTTACCTCCCCACCCAAAGTGTGTTTCATGGGCCAGCAGCACTGGCGTGATATCACCCAGGAGCTTGTTACAGACATGGAATCTTGGGCCTATCTTAGTAGGCTCTCTCATACCTACTAAACGGATCCGGATTTTAGCAGGATCCTTGGGTAATCCATGTATACACTAAGGTTTGAGAAATGCTGACAACTTCTAGAACACAGATTCCACTTATAGTCAGTCAGTCTCTGTGGGAGCCAGGCTCCAAAGATAGTCCCAAATATCTTGTCTTCCTGGATGTGCCTCTGCTCCACACATCAACAGGTGCAGCGTATTTCCTTTGCCTTCATTTTTGTCTGGTCTTAGAACTAGCTGTGGCCAAAAGAATGCCCCCCAATGTTGCTATTTTCTAAAACCCATGGAATGCACAATACCGAGAGTGAACCCTAACATAAACTATGGACTTTGGGTGATAATGACTTGTCAGGGTAGGCTCACCTACTATAACAAATGTACCACTCTGGTGGGAATTGTCAATAGTTGGGGAGGTTGTAAGTGGGGAGATAGGGAGGCTTTGTGGGAACTCCATACTTTCCACTCAGTTTTGCTGTGAACCTAAAATTGTTCTAAAAAATAAAGTTAAGTAATTAGTAATAATAAAATGATGTTCTGGGAGTTCCAAGCCCAGGCCATGAGCTTCTGGCTCCTTGGAATCCAGCCACCATGCTATTAGAAGTCCAAGCTACATGAAAACGCCTTCTGGAAGAGATTGAAGGCACTCTGGCAGACTGCCCCAGCTGAGCTCCTGGTCAGTAGCAACTGGCCGCCATGTGAGGGAGCCATCTTGGATAGCACAGCATAGTCAAGACCCAAGATGACTGCAGTCCCAACCAATATCGCATGAAACAGGAGAACCACTTCTCAGAGCCCAGTCAATGTACAGAATCATGAGAATAACAAACGCTGTTGTGTTAAGCCACTAGGTTTGGGGATGGTTTCCTATGCTACAAAGTTATGAAAACAGTCTTATTTGAGGGTGCATAGCAGTACATCTCTGTTTGAAGATAAGCTTCCACTAATATTATTTAGTTTGTTGATTATTAAAAAGTATAAATTCACTGTGGCTAAGGTTCTTGTCCAAAACAAGTCCTGATGTCATGATCCAAAGAAGTAAAGGGGATAACAGAGAAAAGGGGAACAATCTTGGAGGAATTCCCTGTCAGGAATGAGGCTCTTTTTTTAAAAGGAACATGATATACCTACCTAAAAGATGAGCAAAATAATTTGAGATATAAGTTTAAGAACGCTTTGAGAAGGGGTTTTCAATCTCCTACTGAACCAACTCGATATAATAATTGTGCTCTCAGGCTTTCAATGATGTTCTTTCACTAATTTTTTTTTAAAGATTTTATTGATTTATTCGACAGAGATAGAGACAGCCAGCGAGAGAGGGAACACAAGCAGGGGGAGTGGGACAGGAAGAAGCAGGCTCATAGCGAAGGAGCCTGATGTGGGGTTCGATCCCATAACGCTGGGATCATGCCCTGAGCCGAGGGCAGACGCTTAACCGCTGTGCCACCCAGGCGCTCCCTTTTACTAATTTTTTAAAAGATTTTATTTATTTATTTGAGAGAAAGTGAGAGTGAGAGCCCATGAGCGTGGGGAGGGGCAGAGGGAGAGGGAGAAGCAGACTCCCCACTGGACAGGGATTGGGGCTCAATCCTAGGGCCCCAGGATCATGACCTGAGCCAATGGCAGATGCTTAACCTACTGAGCCACCCAGGCGCCCAATGCCAATTTTGTTCTTCTACTAATTTAAAGCATCTATTTACCTGAGAAATAAAAAGAGAAAATAAATTTTGTTTACATTTCTGGAAAACAATCTATATGTGAAATTTGAGTTTCTCATGAGAAAAAAAGGCATAATGTGGAATTCATTTCTCAACCATGGAGATATTGCCTAATGTTTATAGAAATGACAACAGTGATCATATTGAATTACCTCTATGTGATATAATAATTTACAAGTATAAAGCTTCTTAGAGAGGACATACATTAAATGTATGGCACATTGATTAACAAACAAAACTCATAATATATTCTGTAATATTTTTATCCTACTATTTTATCATCTGTGCTTTAGTCGTGCCAAAATAAATCAGAACACTTTCATCATGGCAGAGGATGGCTCCAAGCCCAAAGAATGGAAGGGCACACCAGGGCTCCCAGAATGTGGGCAGGCCCTAAGCCTCATTCCATCATATGTGAAAAGAGGGTAAGGACAGTTCACACCCGTAAGACTGGGATTAGGACTAAATAAAGTAACCTACATCAAGTACCCCACTTAGTGTCTAACATGTCATGAGGGGTCCATGAAAGTAGAGAAATTTGGGGATGAACAGGAAATGCCACATCCTGCCCTCAAAACACTGCAGCCTTCTTACAGGCATCAGAAATGAAGATGATTTTTCTGCTGCCTTCAAAGCACGTCTTCCTGCTTTCTGGAAATGCCACTCAAGAATGATAAGTGCATTATGTATTCATTCTGCCTTCACCATACACCGTGGAAGGCAGGGATGGACTGTAAGGTCAAAACCGGGAATTAAGTCACGTTCTCTCTTCTCAAACAGCACACACTTTTCTAAGATATTTCACTAAGTCCAGCTGGGGAAAATGTTATTCGTACATTCATTTCCCAAGTCTTACTGGGGGTATATTTGGGGAATAGTGAGGATTCCAGTGGCTGGAGCAGAAAGAGAGGGAGAGAAGCAGGGAAATAATAATGAAGGATGAAGTAAGATTGCATATGTTCTTGTAAAGAACAGTAAGGATTTTGATTTTTACTTTGAGTGAGGATTTTGAGCAAAGGAACTATATGATCTTTGAGGAGGAAGGTCGCTGGTAGCTGTGTTACACACAGACACAGGACTCGGGGTAGAAGCAAGGGGGCCAGTTAAGAGGTTTTTGCAATAATCCAGGTGAGGGAACAGGCGGGGGCCATGGGGATGGTGAGAAGTGGTTGGATTCTGGGCATAACATATTTTAAAGGTAGAGCCAACAGAATGCCATCACTATTAGATGTAGAGCAACAGAGAGTTCTGTAACAGACATACAGGACTCAAGAATGACACCAAAACATGTGGTCTGAGTGAACGGGGACGGAACTGTCGCTGACTGAGACGCTGCTTGTCAACACCCGCAACGCAGCGGATTCTCCTTCTTCACCATGGTTGTGTTCTGTAACGCCGCAGCAAACACTGAGTCAGCAAATACTAGCCATTGCTCCTGAGGGAAAAACATTCATCAACTTTGAACTCAAGGCCAACAGCGCTAGAACTCATGCCTAAAGGAAGTTACTCTAACACATGTATTGTCTCCCTAAGGCACGTCATAGTCTTTCTGTGCCTAGGAGCATGGGACAGTGCTGCAGCACTATGCTTGAGAGTCATTTTAAATGACAAAATAACCAATAAAAAGTACAAAGATACACCAAAGAGACAACAAAAAGGGCACTTCTCTATAGTATGAGAGCCAAAATGAGAAGGCACAGTTCACCTGGGAACATCAGGCAATTCAAATTGATCACCACTCTGTACACGTCCACAAATGACCATGAAGGCCATGCAAGTACTGATTTGGGTATTAAAACCAAATTTTAGCAAGTAGATGAATTTGCAAATACATTATCCATGGATAATGAGGGCCAACCGGATACTGAGTGCTCTGATAACGATTTTTAAGGACACAGGAGGAAGGAAGGAATAATAGAGATCAGGGAGAAGAATCAAAGAGGTCACACAGAGGCTGGTTTTCCTCGATTTGCCCTCTGCACCCACAGACTAAGACTGGCTTACCAGCCCCTAAGAATGCCTAAACTGGAAGTCACATTCTCACCTGTCAATAAGGCAGACCAAGCATGTGGGGAAAAGAAACAGCACCCACCAAGGATAGAGGCAAGTCATGTGCACAGCAGTGGGGCCAGCAAGACAGTATGGAGCCATGGAGATGCTGGGGAAAGGAGGCAGCTGGCCAGGACTGAGACACATTCAGCGGCCACAAATCATGGCCACCATGCTTGCAGCCCCAGTGTCACCACATTTTCCAGATTTTCAGGGGAAGCTGAAAATTATTCTTTTCATGAAAAAGGGGCTGGGGGGAAGTCAACTAATTCAATTTACAAAATAATGCCTGACAAAAAAACCCCCCCAAAACAAAAAAACCCTACAGTCTCCATTGGGCTTAGATGCCTCACCAGTGGTTATAATGGACCTTATTTCCACTAGTATTTTTACTTTGATCTCTTTCTACATTCATGTTTAATGGAGGAAAAAAGTTCCAGAGTTGGGTTTCAAAGTAACTAAACAAAAATGTATAAAAATTCACATCTTCAGAATACTGTGATATATTTGCACTTTGCCTTATATTTGTAGGGCATTACCACAGCTTTAAGTATGCTTTTTTCTTTCTTGTCTTCCTTTTTTTTTTTTTTTTTTTTTTTTTGGCATAAGCATGATCGTGGACTTTAATCTACACAGGCTGATTGAAAAATAGCTAGATGTATTTAAAAAATAAATCCACCAGGGTTTACACAAACAAGTACTATTTTACTTCACCACTGTTCCCTGGAGGGCCTTCACTGTTACTCAATTTATGCTCTTAATCCTCATTCTTGGAACTGGTTTACCAGTGATGCCATGAGGCCAGCCATTTCTCCTTCACAGTCTAACTAACTAACTTGAGCAATGACACACCTTGGGAAGTGGGCTCCAAAGGGTGGGAGAAATCACAGAATAAGCAAAGGTCTATCTGAAGCATCAAATTTACCCAAAGTTTTGGCAAAGAAAGTTTGAATTTGTATACTAGGAGAGTCAGTCTGTCATACATGAAAAGTGGTAGCTTTCATATTTGGGGAGTTAGCACTGACTTTAGGTAAATGGGGACAAAGTGTATCCCTAGGGTAAAAACAAATTATTTCAGTGACCTTCTGGTTAAAACATGTGACTCTGAGGGAGTGACAGTAGAACCTACCTTGTTTTCACATAAAACTGCTTTTCACCTTATGACTCGGTATTTCTTTTTAAGAGATCTGTTGGTGCTCTTCCACTGTTCAACAAGTTACCATAGACTTAGCAACTTAAAATAACGCTGGTTTACTGGTTTCCCAAGGTGTCAGGCAGCGGTGTCTACTGAGAAGCTGGGATTCCTCTTCTAAGCTTGCTGGCCCCCTCCACACTTCCTGTCACACATCCAGTATCTCTGATGTCAAGAAAACCTCAGTCCCTTTCAAGGGCTCACTTGATGAGGTCACACCCACATGAATAATCACCCTTCTGATTTAACAGCACCTGACCAGTAACCTAATCAAAGGACTGATCTTCCATCCTACCCACATGTCCCACCTACCCTCAAGGTGAGAAAATCATACAAGGTGTACGTATGCACCAAGGAGCAGGAATCTTGGGGCCACCTTAGAATTCCGTCCACTAGAAGAGGCAGGTGTTATTACACATCTGTAAATAACATAAAGAATTATCTGTTGCTATAAATTATTTTAGACTCTTGCTATAATTATGATGATGACCGCTGAGTAAAAAGAAAAAAACTCCTTATGGAGAAATCTAAATAAAACAAGTATCAAAACTACCGGGTGTTACGATGTGTGCCCTTGCCCACACACTACTTGGAGGCATACAAATTTATGTTTTTATTGTCTACCAGGATTAAAATAGGAAGCTTAAATTGTAAATTTTAAATAAAATATAACAGGATAATAAGGTAAACTTAGAACACTCTATAATCTAGAGAGATTCTGAGAGTCATGGATTTATACCTAGGGAACCCATTAGTAAGTATTCTGTCCAAAACAAAAGTAGGTAACAGTAGTTATCAACCCAAGTAGTCAATAGCTGTCAACCCAAATGGTTGGTTGTACTTAAGTGCTTATTAAAATGTAGGTTTGGTTAGGGAGATGGAAATAAGTGTACTGTTGCATTAAGAAAGCTCTGAGCATGGGGGCGCCTGGGTGGCTCAGTTGGTTAATCATCCAACTCTTGATTTTGGCTCAGGTCATTATCTCAGAGTTATGGGATCAAACCCTGCATGGGGGCTCTGCACTCAGCACGGCATCTGCTCAAGATTCTCCCTCTCCCTCTGCCCCTCACCCCACTCTCTCTCTAAAATGAATACATAAATAAATAAAATCTCAAGAAGAAGAAGAAGAAGAAGAAGAAGAAGAAGAAGAAGAAGAAGAAGAAGAAGAAGAAGAAAGCACGCCCTGAGCTACATGAAAGCATCACTGAGCCAATGAGATTTTAAACTGATCATGCACAATATTTCTTCCATTGCTGGTGAGAGTGTAAAGAGCACAAGCCCTTTGGAAAACTGTTCAACAAAAAATGCCTATCAAAGCTGAACATATACATTCCTGTTATCCATCAATTCCACGCCTGGGATCATGTGCAATAGAATTATGATCTACAGGGGCGCCTGGGTGGCTCAGTCCTTAAGCGTCTGCCTTCGGCTCAGGGCGTGATCCCGGCGTTATGGGATCGAGCCCCACATCAGGCTCCTCCGCTGGGAGCCTGCTTCTTCCTCTCCCACTCCCCCTGCTTGTGTTCCCTCTCTCGCTGGCTGTCTCTGTCAAATAAATAAATAAAATCTTTAAAGAAAAAAAAAAAGAATTATGACCTACTAACACCAGAAGGCAGAACAAAGGGCACCAATCTTTGTAACGGCCCCAAATCGGAAACAAATCCTCAGCAGATGGGCAACCCAATGATTGCCCATCAACAGTAGAAAGGAGAGAAAGTAAATTGTTATATTTACACAATGTCATGCAATACAGCAATGAAAATATACAAATTCCATCTACACAGAACAGCATGACTGAATTCCACAAATATAACTTCGAGCGAAAGAAGCCAAAGATAAAAGGGCTCATACTGTAACATCCCATTTATATAAAATTCAAAAAGAGGGCAAACTAAAGCATTTAAAGTGAGTAGAGTGCTTACCTTTGGGGAGAAGGGATTAGTCATTGGAAAATCTCAAGGTGGGAGTGCTTCTGAAGTGCTGAAAATTTTCTATTTTCTACTTTTTATTTGAGTAGTGGTTACAGACATGTGTTAATTCCAGGAAAATTCACTGAGCTGTATAATCACGATGCATGCACTTTTCTGTATGTGTGTTTTCATTCAATAAAAAGTTTACTTAAAAATCACTCATGCAGGGATAGGCTGTTGGTAATGTCAAAAGAGTGAAGTGATCCCATGCACTTCGTTAAATTTTTAAAAATATACTGGAAAGCTTCTCAAAGGAGAGAGAAACTGGAGGGGAGTTAAACCTCAAACACTAGCACCTGTAAGAATAAGTACGCATTGCTAGATTGCAGCTTCCTGGCCTCAGAGTACTGCCCTCATGGCTAAGAGTGCAGAAAACAGTGCGAGCAGCTCCACATCCTTATTGGCTAAAAGGGTAGGAGGTTAGCTGGAAATCAAGTGGGAAATCTTGGGAGCATGAGAACCTTAGGATTTAAATCCAAATTCAGAACATATAACCTGTCTAAATCACTGGCAGACAGCTCCACTACAAAGGCACAGGGAGATCCTGGTAAAAGATCACAGCAACAAGGAGCAAAAATATGCCAAGTTAATGATTTTCTTAAATGAGTGTACAAACGTGCTCAGCTTGGGCAACAGAAAGCCTGAGGGGTTAAAGTCCAGACCCCCAAACCTGAAAAGCAGCTGAAAATTAATAGTGTCCCTAGAAGCAGGGAAAGCACAGAGAGTAAGCCTTGTATCTTCCCAAAGACTTGGTTGATTGTCAGTTCTCACAGGGATGAGCCAGAGGGCCCAGGCAAAAAAAGAAAAAAGAAAAAAAAAGTGTAAGTGGAAAGAAACAGAAAAGGGCAGAGGTCTAAGTGAATGCACATGATGGAAAGACAATGTGCAAGACGAGAAGAAAACGTCAATCAAGTACACCATATGCTGAGCCATAAAACAAGTCTCACGGGATTTAGAAATAATGAAGTATTGCAGAATAGGTTCTTTGTCCACAGTGAAATTAACTCAGAAATCAACATAAACACAGCTAACAGGTGGAAATTAAACAACTCATTGGAAAACAGAGCATATCAAAAATGTATAGGAAGTATATACAGCAGTGCTTTAAGGGACTTTATGACCTTACATGCTGACATATAAAAACAAAAAAAGGTCACTAATCAATGACCTAATCCAAGGGTTGGCAAATGTTTTCTTAAAAAGGCCAGATAATAATTATTTTAGGCTTTGTGGGCCACATGGTCACCATTGTAACTACTCAACTCTGCTATTGTAGCTCAAAAGCAACTGTAGACAATACTAAAGAGGAATGACCATGACTGGATTTCAATAAAACTTTATTTACAGAAACAAGCATTGGGCCATACTTGGCCTCTGGGCTATAGTTCGCCGATCTCTGATCTCAAAGCTTTCACTACAGGAAACTAAAAAGCAAAAATAAACTCAAATTAACAGAATAAAAGAACACAGAAAATGGCAAGAATCAGTAAAATACAAAACAGAAAATAGGGGCGCCTGGGTGGCTTGGGGCGCCTGGGTGGCTTAGTCGTTAAGCATCTGCATTCGGCCCAGGTCATGATCCCAGGGTCCTGGGATCGACCCCTGCGTCCGGGCTCCCTGCTCAGCGGGAAGCCTGATTCTCCCTCTCCCACTCCACCTGCTTGTGTTCCCTCTCTCACTGTGTCTCTCTCTGTCAAATAAATTTTTAAAAATCTTAAAAAAAAAAAACAAAATAACACTAAAAGCCTACTCTTTGAAAAAAAGTTGATAAATTTCTAACTAGAAAAATCATGAAAGAGAGAGAGGAGAGAGATATACAAATTGCCAATATCAAGAAGTAAAGGAGGGAAATCACCAGAGAGCCTATAGACGTTAAAAAGATAATTAAAAAAAAAATTTATTAACAACTTATAGCCATAAATTCAACCATGTCAATAAGACGGACAAATTCTTTGCAAGACATAAATTATCAAGAGTATTTAAGAAGACATAGAAAACCAATGTATATCTATTTTAAAAATTGAATTCATAAGGCACCTGGTTAAGCATCTGAGTCTTGGTTTTAGCTCAGGTCATGATCTCAGGGTTGTAAGATCAAGCCCCATGCCAGGCTCTGCGCTCAGGGTGAAGTCTGCTTAAGTTTCTCTCCCTCTGCCCACATCCCTGCTAGCTCGCTCTCCTGCAAATAAACAAATAAATCTTTAAAAAACTGCATGGATAGTAAAAAACCTGACCAAAGATTTCACACTCAAATGGCTTCACTAGTGAATTCTATGAGTTTTGAAATAATACCAATTGTAAAAGATTAACATCCAAAAGTTGTAATATCAACCTACTAAAAAAGAACACTATATAATCATCTTAAAAGAGGCAGAAAAAGCATTTGACAGAATTCAATACTGCTTAATGATAAAAAAAAAAAAGTCTCAGAAAACTAGGAATAATAAGGAGCTTCCTAAACTTTATAATGGATATCACTTAATGGAAAGATTTTCTTTCTCCCCCAAGTTGGGGACAATTACTACTTCAACTAAACATTGTGCTTTAAATTCCTAGCCAATATACTTAGGCAAGTAAATAAAAATAAAAAGCACACAGATTTTTAAAGAAAGAATTAAAGGTTTCTCTAATCATAGATGACATAATAATATACATGGAAAATCCCAAGTAGTCAATTTAAAAGCTGACAGAAATAAGACATGAATTTAACAACGCTGTAGGACACAATGTCCATACACAAATTGTATTTGAATACGATAATATCTCTATATTAGAGACAAAATGTTAAAAGTGGAAATGAGATGATGGGAGCTACACAGGAGCATTTTGTGTTTAGATGGGAGAAATAACAGGAAGTTTTCTTATGGGTCTTATTCAGTAGGGAGAGAGAAAGATCAACATAAGTGAGCAGGAGAGGAGACAATTGCTGGGGCAGTGCACTGGAGTCAGTGAGAGAGCATGGCACCTAGGGAATGAAGGAAGGAACTGCATGAAATGTGATTATCTTACGGATCATTTCACCTGGACAAGAGGAAAGACATGGAGCGGAGTCAGGGGTAGTGCAGATAGATGCGGGCGTGTGTGTAGATGTAGCTGGGGAACGTGGGCTTATTTTCCGACTGCTTTCATTTTGTCAGCGAAGTCAGAAGCGAAACCATCATCTAGGCTCGAAGACAGGAGAAAGGACTGTCAGAGTTCTGAAAGGAAGAGACAGAAGGTGGGAAACAGCTAAGTAGGTGTAAAGAATCATAATACGAGGGGTTTCTGGGTGGCTTAGTCAGTGAAGCATCCGCCTTCGGCTCAGGTCATGATCTCAGGGTCCTGGGATCGAGTCCTGTGTTGGGTTTCCTGCTAAGTGAGGAGTCTGCTTCTCCTTCTCCCTTTGTGTGCTCACTTGCGCTCTCTCTCAAATAAATAAATAAATCTTAAAAAAAAAAAAAAAAGAACCACAGTATGATATCTTGACAGTGTTAGGGTAATTCCTGGAGGTCATGGATTCTGGAGACTAGACATTGGTTTTCCTCCATCCATGTTCAGCTGCATGTGGATGAATCGGGCAGAGGTGGAGCAGGTGTTTTACGTTTTAACGTTCTCAGCATTGTCATTTGGCCAGGCAAGTAGAAAGAAGTAGAGAATATACACAGAGGTAATGACGGATAGGGATTTTAAGGTGACTATGGAGGGCAGAGAAATCATCAGAGTTGAAGGACAGTAAAAGGTGGTAGAACTAATGGGCTGGAATTCCCAGTGAAGTCAAAGAACTATTGGGTATGTTACTAGGAGGTACATGCTTGCAGGATGGAAGGTGGTGATAAGAAAGAGGGACGAATGAAATCATAATTTTTGAGGGTGTATGATTATTGGTAATAAGAAATGAAGTGAGTGGATAAGACAGAGCAGAAGACACAGTCATTAAAGATAAGTTTAAGGAAGAGAAATTCACGGGGCACCTGAATGGCTCAGTTGGTTGGGCATCTGACACTTGATTTTGGCTTGGGTCTTGGTCTCAAGGTCATGAGTTCGAGCCCCATGCTGGGGGCTCCACTCTGGGCATGGTGCCCACTTTAGAAAAAAAGAGAGAGAGAGAGAAATTCTGAAAAAGTGATATATATATGTATATGTGATATGTATATCACATATATCATATATTATAAAACATGATATATGTGATATATATCATATATAATGTTATATGTAAGAGATGAATTATATATAATTATATAAATTATTAAATGACCAAGAGTTAAAACAAATTATGTTATTCTGTTACACTATTATATTATTATCTATATTTATATATACATATATATCATATGTGTATATATTATATACATATTATTAAATGACCAAGAATTAAAACAAGTTACATTAAAAAAATAATAAAACGCCAAGAGCTAAAGTCACCCCAAAATGAACACAAATGACCCAGAAGTTGTGGAATGACAGCAAAGATAATGGGAAATCGGTGACACAATGTCATGACATGATCTTCAAATATGAAGCATTTAAGACAAGTGAAGAGGGAAAGATCTGGTAACTGAAATAGTAACAAAATTTGAAATCTGAATGAAGACCAATAATCCTAAGATTATGGGAACCAATCAAATGGAGATTTATATGCAAGAAATCAATAACCTCCTCAAGGTCCCTTCCAATTTTAACCACTTGCAGTAACAATAAGATAGTTTGACATGCATTTTTCAAAATTCACTCTGAGTCATTTCAGGTTTAATTTTTTAAGAAACTATTCTGTTGGTAAAAAAAAAAAATCCATCAATCTCTACTGAAAAAGATAAAGAGTATGTCTATAAGTAAAAGGCACTAGCCAGTTGGTCCTTTCAGTGGATAGTGTAAGTGACTTCATTTCTCAGCAAATACACTCCCCCAAAACTTCTCCAACATGACCTAAAAATATCACACAGCATCCTCCAGGCATTTTATAAAATTTGTACTTCTTTCCTCAGAAATTACCCCAACAGGTGGGAAAATACTAAGTCAACGTTACCATTTGCATATCATATTTATGTAATCTTTCTTTCTGGAAATCCTGTGACACTAAATATGATATTTCTTTCTGGAAACACTGTGACACCAAGACCAAGAAAAGAAACTGCCCTTATGTTACACCTGATAGCCAGTGTTAACCTTTCGTCATTTCAGCCAATATTTCACAAGCGATAAACTCAATATAATAGTATTGTAACCAATAACCAAGAGACAGGCAAGAAATTTCCTAGTGAAAAGTAACGTGAAATATCATTTTCCAGGAAAAATACTATGATATGGAGGATAAAATGTGCATGAATTTTTTAAATTAAAAGAAGACGTGGGGAATCTTGACATTTTGAACATGTTTGGTTGTCTCAGCTCATTTTCATCAGTGGTCACGGCAGCCCACCTCCCCATCCCAAGCTTGCAGGTTCACTTTCTTTTGCTGTGGAGTTCATTGTTGGAAAGATGGAGAAGCAATGCTTTGTGTTAACTCCTTTCATCATGGACCTGAAAATTCCTTCAACCTCCTCTTCTTTTCCTTCCTCTTTTCCTCCCTAGTCTACCCTGCTCTGTTTCTGGAGAAAAGTGACTTCACAGGTGAGGCTTAAGCTAAGAGATTCCAAGAAAAAAACAGGTAAAGGAAGGGGCAAAGTTGGGGGCAGAGCTATGGGTTCAGATGACAGGAAAAGGACAAGGATCCTGGACAGAGGGGCTCCAGAAAATTCCAACTGACCATTTGCTGACCAGTGGTCAGTATAAGTGTAATTGGTTGAGAGCTACAATTATACATTCCTGAAGGTTATTTGACATGGGTCACATCTCTATATAAGCAAGTACGCATTTCAGAACCACTCACTGACTTTAAACAGCAAAAATTTTAAGAACTATACAGCCACTAATAACAATTACATGTTGATATTGCTTTTACAGCTCTAAAAGTATTATCACAGATGGAGGCAATGTACAATTATCCACAGACTATTTACAAATTTGTAGGTTTTCTAGACCTTTGGCATTTCCCCATCTCTCTGCAATTACCTTGTTTTGGGACATTTCACTGCATCTCACTGCTTTTGGGGGGGGCACTGTGGAGAAAGAGCAGATCCCAGTAAGTCAAGTTCACCGTGTACTCGTAACCCCCAAAACAGCGACACATGGAGGAGGCTTAACTAACTAGTCCAGCCAAAGTTCTGGATTTGTGAACTGCTTTCCCACTCATGCATCCCTTCTATCCTTTAAACACAAGGGGAGAAATTTTTCTAACATGTTTCTCTGTTAGACCAGAATCATACCAAATACAACTTGAAACAGTCGAGTGCTCCTACGTGTCCCTGCATCTGCAGTTCCAAGAAAGTCACACTGCTGAATGTTTCTACTGCTTCTACTTCCAAATACCACCTTCATTTTCTCCCTCTTTTCTCCATTTTCACTTGAAATTATCTTTTTGCTAGCCAAACTCCTCCTACAGAGAGGTCTTAGAATTCTTATGCCCATGTTAGCTGCCATATCCACCACAGAGAGAAACAGTAAGATGTGAAACTAGGTCCACTTGGGACCAGAAGTGGAAGGTCAATGAGAAGAGTGAATTTTTATTTTGTCCACTATACGTACCAGGAATAGTTTGTCCATAACCCCTATTAGGGAAAGCGTGTTTTTCCCCCTTTCACTTTCTTTTTGTGTGAATGAGTATCAAGGAACAGTTAGTGGAGCCTAACGTGAGGCAGAATTTAAGAATAAGATTACTTAAATATTTCAGTTCAGATGGCTCCTTCAAATGTGCATGTCCCTCTCATTGCTTTGATCTCCATATTTCACCGCTTATGATTTGAATAACTGTTCAGATTGTTTATAAAGACACATCATACACCATGGAGTAGCAGGGGATGTAGCAATAAACAAGAAACTATGCAAGCATCCCATCTGTGCAGGAAGCAGCTGCCGCCATGGCGGGATGGAGGAGGGAAGGATGGTGGGATGGAGGAGGGAAGGGTGGCAGGACAGAGTAGTAAGGACGGCAACAGCTCTGCCACGGCAGCCTGCAGTCAGCTGAAGACATATATGAAATTACCTGTAACATAGGAGTTTGCAAGCAAGAATGAGAGCAACTTTCTGCTTTCTCTGTATATGGAGCCATGCTTCAGGGAAAAGTGTTAGAAGGGGATATTCTGAGGAAGCAACTCAAAAGCCCCACTGCCCCACCCTGGTCTCTCTTTCTCTTTCCACATAATTCTCCAAAGAGCTAACATAAGATGATGAAATTCCCCACTATATGAAAGATAACACAAAGTCATCCACCCAGAACCACACAAATCTATGGCAACAAAATAAGAAGAAAAGATTTTAAAAAAAACCCCACAACCCTTTCCCCAAAAAGGCAGAGGAAAATGGACACTTCAATCAAATTAACATACTAAATGGAGTCGATTAAGTTAATTCAATTAAATATGGATTCTCTGAAAGGAATCTACCTATATCACTAAAGAAAACCAACTAACCATGAGAGGAGAGCAAGAGAAGAAAGGGACAAAGAGGAACTACAAAAACAACCATAAAACGAGTAACAAAACTGCAATAAGTATATACCTATCAAACATTACTTTGAATGTAAATGGACTAAACACTCCAATCAAAAGACATAGGATGACAAAATGGATAAAAAAACAAGACCCATCTATATGCTGCCTACAAGAGATTCATTTCAGACCTAAACACACCTGCAGATTGAAAGTGAGGGGATGGAGAAACATTTATCATGCAAATGAATGTGAAAAGAAAGCCAGCATAGCAATACTGATATCAGACAAAAATATTTTATAACAAAGACTGTAATGGGGCTCCTGGGTGGCTCAGTTGGTTAAGCATCTGCCTTCAGCTCAGGTCATGATCCCAGGATCCTGGGATTGAGTCCCACATTGGGCTCCTTGCTTAGCAGGGAGCCTACTTCTCCTTCTCCCTCTGCCTTTCCCTCTGCTTTATTTCTCTGTCAAATAAATAATGAAAATATTAAAAAAAAAAAAACAAAGACTGTAACAAGAGACAAAGTAGGACACCACATGATCATAAAGGTTATAATCCAATGGGAGGATATAACAATTGTAAATATTTTGCACCCAACATGGGAGAACCCAGATACATAGAGCAGTTAATAAGAACAAAAAGGAAGTAATTGATAGTAATATAATAACAGTAGGGGACTTTGATACCCTACTTACATCATTGGATAGATCATCCAAACAAAAAATCAACAAGGAAACAGTGGCTTTGAATGATACATTGGACCAGATGGATCTAACAGGTATATTCAGAGCATTCCATCCTGAAACAGCAGAATACACATTCTTTTCAAGTGCACATGGAATATTCTGCAGAACAGGTCACATATTAGGCTACAAACAAACCTCAACAACTTCAAAAAGATCAAAGTCATGCTACATATCATATCTGACCACAATGCTATGAAACTAGAAATCAACCACAAGAAAAAATCTGGAAAGAGCACAAATATATGGAGGTTAAATAACATGCTACTAGACAATAAATGGGTCAACACAGAAAATCAAAGAAGAAATAAAAATACACATCAACAGATGAAAATGGAAACACAAGGTCCAAAATCTTTGGGATGCAGTAAAAGCTGTTCTAAGAAAAAACATTACAGCAATACAGACCCACCTCAAGAAGCAAGAAAAATCTCAAGCAAACTAAACAAGCTAGAAAAGAAGAACAAACAAAACCCAAAACCAAGAGAAGGAAGGAAATAATAAAAATTCGAGCACAAATGAACAAAATAGAAACTAAAAACCCAATAGAACACATCAATAAAACCAGGAACTAGCTCCTTGAAGAGATCAACAAAATTGATAATCCCTTTGCCAGATTCATCAAATTAAAAAAAAAAAAAAAGAGGACTCAAGAAAGCAAAATCAGAAACGAAAGAGGAGAAATAACAACACCATCGAAATACAAAGGATTATAAAACAATGTTATGAGAAACTATATGCCAAGAATTAAGCAGCCTAGAAGAAATGGATAAATTCCTAGAAACATATAACCTACCAAATCTGAATCAGGAAGAAATATGAAATTTGAACAGGCTGATTACCAGCAATGAAACTGAATCAGTCATCAAAAAACTCTCAACAAACAAAAGACCAAGACCAGACGGATTCACAGGTGAATTCTACCAAACGTTTAAGGAAGAGTTAATACCTAGTCTTCCCAAACAATTCCAGAAAGTAAGCAGATGAGAGTGGGGAGGGTGGGGGGAGCCCTTTTCTCAATGTACTCTATGTGAGAAATCTCCTCACACTGATGAGGGAGCAGAAGGCAAGCCGAGGACAAAGCACAAGCTGACACCCCACAAACCCTACAACCCCCCCACACCCACCCCACACTCCCAGGTGGGATCTGTGAGCCATCCCTCAGGCACTCTGGGCTGCCCTAAAGCTAAGGGAAGGAAAAACAAACTGTTAACTTATGGAGATTATAGTCCTGCAAGACAAGTCTCCCTCATTTTACAAATGTCTTAGTGATTTACAAGAAAAAAAGCATTATTATTAATAATTTAACTTCCAGAAGGAAACTCCCAACTGTCTTAATGTTAATGCTTCCCTTGAGGGAAAAACTACCTTGACTTGACAATGGCAAGGCCTCCAGAATCTTGTAGGTCCACTTCAGCATTGGAAAGTTCTTTTGAAAACCACAGTTTCCCATCACCCAGGCCTTTTCAAAGATGTACCACTCTCAACAACCCTTTTGTTAAATAAAAATCCTATAGTCTGAAACGTAAAAAAAACAAAAAAACCTCCCTTTTTTCCTTAACCCCAACTCCCAAGTATAGAATCAGTCACACCTCACAATACCCAGGCAGCGCTCTTTCTGCCCATGGGTCCTGTCCTTGTGCTTTAATAAAACCACCATTTTGCAGCAAAGATGTCTCGAGAATTCTTTCTCAGCTGTCGACTCTAGACTGCACCAAATCTCACCAAAAACATTTCCAAAAACATCAACACTACCTAAGATACTGCATAATTCACACCAAGAAAGAAGAGATCCTAAATATGAAAAACCATCGTGCACCACCCAGACCTGATTCAACAACAGAAGCTTCATATGGTGGCGGGGGAGGGGGGAACACCTTCAGGGCCTGAATGCTTTTTTTTCCACCACCAAAGAAGACATACTGGGGAGAAGTCTTGGAATGCAATGAAAAGTAGTTGGCGGGGGCAGGTATCAGAGAAATAATAATGTAAAGAAATACAATATGATTACAGGGAACAGCATTACCGTGTGACTCAGTCAACAAACCTCCTTGGTTTGAGGTTATTTCTCATTCAAGTCCCGCTACACTGGCTCTTACTGTTCATCCCTGCCTGAGGGCCTTGCGAAACTCTCCCTTCCTCCTGGCATCCTGCAGGTATCTAGGACAGGCTCCTTCAAACCTTTGCTTAAATGTCGAGGAGGCCAATGAAGATTGACTCTGATGTTTGTCTGACGAACCGGGAAAAAGGAATTTTAATTAATTGCCAAGTTGTTCATAAAAAATCAGCATGCATTTGGAGAAGTAGTAAAGTGGCTATACATTTATGAAGGAGAACAAGAAAGAAAGGGAAAAACTGTTGGGCAGCAGAGCCTTTCAGGGTAGAAATCGCAGAAGGGTGATGCTGGGGACACGGCTGGCTCTGTGTGCTCTCAGGCTCCAGGGGAGCACAGCCGAGTACCCACCCTTCTTATGCAGAATCACACATCACAGGCTCAAATGCTCCCAGGCAGTGCGACTAAAAAACCACCAGGGGATAAATTCAATGATCACTGCAGTGGATACTTTACTTAGTGTCAGCAAGATGATATGCACCGCAAATGCAAGACCAGTATTATCAGATTTTCCAGTTTTTCAAGAAAAGCTGAAACTCTGAATTTTTAAATGTAAAAAATTCTTATTTGAAAGGTTGGGAAGCCATTCAAAATTTTTAAATGCTAATACCCAAACAAAACATTAGGTCTTAAAGTTGCATTCTTACATTCAAGTGAAGAAACAATTAAAGATTTAGCTATTCCATGCATATCATCACAGGCTTGAATTGAAGACTTAACGAACTCTATTCCAAAATATATTATACAGTTGAAACAGAATTCTTACTGTCTGAAAACGTGTGCTCTTGTCAGCAGGGATTATTTTTGTTTTTAAATGCTTTTCCGAACTAGGTGGATGGTTCTGTCGCTAGGAGAGATTTATTTAATTTGTAAGGGTCAGTCATGATAGCTTTATTTGGTTTGTTTTTAAGGTTTTATCCTAATTCTAAACACCTTCTACACATGGGTAATCCATCTTTTTTGGTGAGGATGTAAAACAAGAAAACGGTCCTATGATTACCCCAGGACTCAATCCACCCAAGTGTCATTGCTAAAGAAAAGAAAATCAAGCAAATTCTCCAAAAACCTATAATGTTAAGACTACAGACACGATACTAGGGAGAGAAGGAACAGAGAAGCAGTGGTACAGAATCAAACCAAAAACCTTACAATTAAAATGACAAGATTGATGATATAGTTGAGAAGTACAAATGTGAGTACCACATTCTTAAAATAGAGGACGGCTAATATAAAATTCCAAACGAGGATGCTGAAGTGCATGAAGTGTCATGTGGTGGGGGACAGAATTAAAAATGGTAAAGGTATTTTCTTGTTTCTGTAGAGGGAAGGCAGAATGATTACTTAACTTTTGACATTAGTGAAAGCAGACAGGGTAGAAAGTGGTTGTAACAACGAAGGGGGAGGTTGGAATCACAGAAAAGTATTGTCTCTCAGTCCAATGTAGGTAAGTCACAGCATTGTTGAAATTTAAATACATGGGAATTTGAGCATGATAGTAGTATTACTATTAATACCTGATTAATATTAATAATTAACTTACTAATTAATAGTAATTACAGTAAATGGTAGCATTATCCAGAAATTAATAATTAATATTAAAATTGTTAATATTATCCAAGGATAAACAAAAAGACTTTTGGTCTTGCCCAGCATTTCATCCAGGGGAAAGGAAAGAATAAACCTAGTAAAATGAAGCAACAAAGCTAAAGATAAGTTGTGAATTTATCCTACGGAACTCCACTTACTCCATATGATGATTAAACTCTTTAAATTGGGACACAATATAACAAGATAAAAATCTTCCTAATTTTGAAAAGCCTGCATTAATATTGGTAAAAATTTCTAATCAAGTTGGCACAAGTGTAAAACAAAGAAAAAAGTAATCCTACTTGTTAATGCAAATAAAATCACAAGCAAAATATTAGCAGAAATCAGATGCAATTTTATTAACTAAAGCATCATCCTCAAGGAAAGAAGTAGCTTAAGGAAAGCTACTGAATCATTAACCATTTCAACAGAAGGCCATTTTTTCATGGGAATTGAAAGAGCAATGGATGAAAGTCACCTCCCATTCCTCATGAAAACTCCTTCTTTAAGGCAGGATATATGTACCCATCCCCAATATGTCAAACAAACAAATAAACACCCCCCCACACACACACAAGCCAGTATCCTGTTTAATGAAGAAACATGCAGAAAATACATGTAATGCTAACAAAAGAAAGGGGATTAATTTCCTTACTATAGAAGGATTTGAAATCAATTTTAAAAACTCAACAACTCAATTAAAAGCAACGAGCAAAAGACATGAACAGGCAGATCACACATAAAACAGTAATGGCTTAAAATCATGAAATGATAGCATAATTCTGTTTAAAGAAATGTCCCTTAAAAATAGAATATCATTTTCAAAGTCCAGATCGGCAAGTATTAATATGTACAGTTGCACACACAGTTGGCTGGCTTGTGAATAACAGGTTTTCTCATACGCTACTGGTGAAAGTGAAAATTAGTATACTTTTGGAGAAAAATCTGGAAAAATGTCAACCCTGCTCTTGATTTCATCTCACAGGTAAACTCCTAATTGAGCACTCACACTTGAGTTCACTGCAGCATTACTGGTATAATCAAGAAACTGGAAACATTAGAAGAGATTCAGCAGCTATGGCTGAGAAGGGTGAACACAGGAGGCAGAAAAGTTACTCTTCGCTTCACGCTGTTGTAGACCTTCTGGTTTAGAGCCAACCCTTGTGGGCAGCCCTCTGTCCAGTTCAAGTTGTACTGTTCTCAGCTCCCTTACCAACTTTTCTTCCCTTAGAAGGCACCCTTACACCTCAACTTCCAGTCCCAGCCCTAATCTCCAAAGGTGTTCCAGTGCTCTCGGGCATCAGAGATGGGAAGAGCCATCTGGTTTAGTGCGAATGCAACACTGAAACTGGGTATTTACTGGGAATGCAACACTGAAACTGGGTATTCAGTAGGAATGCAACACTGAAATGGGGAGCAATCCGTATTTCTTGGATCTCCTCTACTTTTCACTGCAGCACGGGCACACATCGCCCATGCACGTGATCACCTCTCCAAAAGCTGTTGGCAAACAATGGAAGCTTCTTCCTAGACCCATGGCATGATCTTTGGGGACAGTGCTGAGATGTTGTGCAGCAGCTTCCCGGCAGGGCTGACATCTCCGCCACCCCCTGCCCCAGGATTCTCAGAGGTGATCCATCTCCACTGGTGCTGGGGGCTCATGTGTGTCCGTCCCATGCCTCAGCTAGCTCTGAAGTAGAAAGGGGCTACTCTTGAGTGTGAATCTTTCTAAAGGTCTCGGGAGATTCCCCCCCAAGACCCTCCACACCACTCTCTTGCATATTGTTCTTGCCATCCTGGAATCATGCCCTCTGCCCATTGTTTAGTGCACCAACTCATTTTCTATTGCTTTTCCAGGCATGGGAACAAACCTCTTTTCTCTTGCATATGCCACAGGCATTTCCATCTTGTATCTGACAAGGATTCATTAAAAGTAGCAGTTTACATTCTCTTGACATGTTGGTATGTCTTTGCATGTGTCCTGTATGTGCATGTACTTGTGTGTAGTGTGTGTAAGTGTGTATGTATGTACGTGGTCGGCAGACAGTGAAGCAAATCTCACCATGCTGTCTCAGGTTATTACTAAGGCAACATGCATTACAACGAGAATATTCACAAATGGGGGTTGTTCACACAAGAGTGCATAGGATACGCCCCATTTGCAGGAGAAACATACACATATATAGACATATTTCTGCTTGTACATACATTTATAATTTCAAAAAACACTTGTAAGTCTGCTGACAATTTCTGGGGAGGGTGTCTCTAGGTTACTTTTGAATGTCTTATTTTGCTTTTTAATGTTTTTTACACAAGCACTTTTTAAAAATATAGTTAATGAAAATGCAACTGAAAAACCACAAGAGAAAAATTTTTTAATGGCGGGAGGGAAAGAAGCTAGAAGATATCATTAGTCTTTTTTTTTTTCCTGGTATTGATTGTCCCAGCTGTGCTGGTCCCTTATGCTTCAATCATCTGAAGTCAGAAAGCATGAATGCTTCCAAAAGGGTTATTTATGTTGCCAGCACTCTCCTCAAGGGTGAGTGAGAAGGCATTTTCTAGGTAAGCAAACTGCTGGGTAATAAGTGTGCTGAGCAACACACTTACAGAAATGTTCCAGGGAATGGATTTACTTGGAAATAGAATTAACCCTTGCTATAGGAGATTGTTGAGGCAAAGCACATGTCTATAAAAACAAGCTACTGCGGTCCTAAAACTATTCTTTGGGGCAAATTTTCATTGGTTTAACAAGTTGTTCGAAAGACCTCAGGGTCTTTTCAATTTGCCTCCCCCAGAACTATTCAGTGCCGCCCGAAGGGTTCCTGAACAACGCCCACCTATGAGAAACATCATCTGCCATTCGGTGCACTTCCCCCCCCACCACCACAGTCACCACCTTCAATTGACGCTGACAGCAAACTCAGACACACACATATCTCCCCCTGACTCAGGGAATGTCCTCTCAAGCTAACTCAAGCCTTTTTCTGTTTTCCCACGCCCCCTGTGAAGCGGCCACTTAATACTTTATAAGGGGGAGTCTCCAGTTAAATGTGACACCCACAGATCCTAAAACGTGCTCTCACTGAGAAAAGCATGCACTGTTTACTAGTTCAGCTTAGCTGCACATTACCAATACTCTTGGTCAAAACAGAGTCCTAAATAGAAAACTCAGGCAAGTCTTTATTTAAGTAGATCATAAACTCTCAGGCAATATGTGTGTGTTTCTTCTCTGTTCGTTGTTCAAGGAAAGGAAAGAGACCAAGTACCATTCCCACCACTGGACACGGAAATGCTTGAAGAGTCTCTGCTCACAGCCAATCCATCTGGCTCTCATCACAGTTCCAGTCAGTCTGTCCAACTGGGACCAGGCACATCTGGGTTCCTTGTAGGCAGCGTTTTAAATAGCATCCCTCTCAAATGCTACAACATAAGCATCACCAGGTAGAAAGTTGCCCCAAGACTGGAGCCCCATTCAACAGCTCATGGCAGGGTTGCTAGGTAATCGATGCCACTGTTCTTGGGTTCTCAGTGGCTTCGGCATGAACTATAGTGACAATTCAGAATCCTGAAATTCTCCCTCTTACAATCTAACTTAATGATCATGAGACATAACTACTTCATCTTTTCTTCCAAGGTGCCCTCAACACAGCTAAAGCATTTAGCATTCAGCACATCTTTCCTAGTCCAAATTATCCCCCATTATGTAACCCGTGTCTGTTTCTCTTTCTAAACGTGTGAAAATGTCTTCTTCAGGTTATCAAAGTAACTTGCCCTTGCAGGGTGAGCTCTCCTAGCTAAACAACTGAAAATGTCCGAGCAGTTATAACTCTGAGTCTATGGGATAATTATTCTCACTGGAAATGGAACAAAGAAGAGAGTTTGTCAAGATTTTTCTACTATGTTTTATTCTGCTCACATTTAGATTAAACCAGTAGAATGTATATAGCCAGACTCTCAAATGATTTTGAATCTTTTTGACATAAATTTAAGATAGAGTATGTCTCTACTGAAAAAACAGTATTGAAAATAAGTAGGCAGGAATGTTCATGTGTGAATTTGATCTCTAGAAAGATCTTTGGTTATGGACATCAGTACTTAATGTATAAGATTTTTATAAGTTAAAACTCCCCAAATCCTCTCACCAAAAAAGAACATTTAAATAAATCCCAAACACAGTGTCTAAAATTTGACAGCAGTCTATTTCCAGTTATAAATAAATACATCTTTAAATTTAAAGATACTTCTTTCATTGGCTAACTTTTCCCTATGTTAACTAAAATTATTTTTCAAATTAGATAAATTTTAGATGCATTGTTGTCCCTTCCTCAACTGGAAATAATTCATTTAATCTCCAAGGATATGGCCCTAACAAAATGGCCAAGAGCTAAAATATTGAAAGATCAATGACAAGCTTGTATAAGGAAAAACTAACATGCAGATCCATGTTACAAGGCAATGATTTGGCAAGCATTATAAAGCAAGTTAATGGTTACATAAGCAAGCATATCATATTGCTGAGGATAGAATATTTCTTGCAGGCAAAAAAAAAAAAAAAGAGCAAACCTTAAGGAGCGACTGGCAATTTGGTCAACACCTTGGAGGCCTAGAAGGAGCTGATCTAGTGTATAATATGAATGGGCAGCAAGAATGTGGAGTGATCCAACTTCTACAATATCCAGGTATTTGTCATTCCATTGCGTCAAACCCTAGCTCCACAAATACCTAAGAACAAGGAACCCTCTATGCTTGTAGAGAGCATTAAACTTTCCCAGCAGTGATTGTGAAGGTGGGGGCGTGGAGTGACTGGAACCACCCTGAAAGGGGGAGTATTTTATCACTGACATTATATGGAATTGCTAGCGCATGGTGATAATAAACAGAAGACTGACATTTGGCCTGTTCTATCATTGCATTTAGTTCTCTGGAACTCCTGCTGTGGCATTGCAGGCTGCTCATAATCTTCCCTTCTATAGACATGGCTGTAGCTCTTGCAACTAGGAAGAACCATTCCCATTGCCAGCCAGCCCAGACACCACCATCCAGGCATTTTACATCTTAGAAATGTGGTGGATGTCACTGCTGGTATTTTAAAGTTAGGACACTGAGTCTCAAAGCTGCTAAATGACTTACTGAAGGATGTTAATGAGTTCACACTGGGATAGGAGGGCAAGCATTTTAAACCATTCAGCCACTGTTACACCAGATATTCTATATTCTGAAAAAGTAACTGATAACCTATGATTGCTAATGTTTTAACAGGAGAGTATTTTTGTTAACATGCAATGGTATTTAGAACTCCAGTGTTCCTTTCAGATAAAAACCAAAGCCCTTTTTGCTCCATGGTCCTGAGGACTCCACAGAAGCCCTAAAAAGAGGATGTTGTTTGTATACCGGGGAATGGGTATACAGAGACCATACAGGGCATCCTGAGAGACCACACACCAGGATCCTGGGCGGTCAATAACTCCAAGCAGGGCTTAAGAGACATGGAAACAAAAGGGAGGCTAAGTGTAATGGGCAACACACCCAGCGCTGGCATTATTTATAATTTTGACTCATTTCAGTCCTATACTGGGAGATAATTCTGTTTCCAAAGACAGTTGGTCTTTACTCTCTGAGTACTCCCTTCAGGGCAACTCCAAAGTTTCTTTATGAAATATGCTTACATTCACTGCCTTTGAATTTCTCTGGCCAGAGTTGACCTTTCTATGCAACTAGGAAGGGAAAAATAATTACCATGCCCAATTTTAATTCTCATGCGCTTGATCCTACAATTACTGTCCCTTGAAAATATGAGTTTAACCTCAGGACATTGACAGGCCCCATGTTATTAATGCACGGGTTTTTCCCTACCACTGTGAAGGAGTTCTGAGAGAAGACAGAGACCTTGGACTTTCTCCAAACCTTGGCCTTTCTAAATCTCTCCACCTTTTGTCCCTACATGTGGAAAGAACTGCTTTTCCTGCCCAGCTTTCAGTTTCTGTGGTTCTCTGTTTCAGCCATCCCAGTCTAAGCTAAGCCAGGAGGTGCTTTGGTTTGCACAGTTGAGCCAGCTGTTCCAGCTGTTCAAGCTGTAAATGAATTTTCCAGGACAGAAAGGCAGGCAACTCACTTGGTCAACAAAGAAAGATTCATTTACCAGCCCAGGAGATCCTTGCAAGTCATTCTGTCCACTGAGGAGGGGGCACAGATAGATAGTGAAAATAAAACTGGCAACCTTTCCTGTTCCTCTGGAATTACAACGCTTCTGAGAGATAACAAATCTCTTCCCAGCTATTTTTCTCATATTATATGAATCTAGGGACACTCTTCTGGGGAAACCTCCCCCAGGACACACTGTTGGAATGTTAACTTTGCCAGGGCCTTCTAGCTTTGTCAAAATAGGTGCCTTGGAGATATTCCCCCTGTGCAGTCTGAACTTAGTTTTTGTTGTCACCAGATTTTTAAATGAACTGAATGTTGGACAACCAAGATCGCAACTTGTTTTGTTTTCTTACATTTTGGAATGCACAGATCATGGCAGTTTATCATAATTTGCTTGCATAAGGCAACTCACTCACAGTGGTGTGTGTTAGCTGTAAATGCATGCAAGCAAGGGTTTATCTCTAACGCATGTGCATGTGAAGTGCTCACTTTTGTCCTCATTCCTCCTCCTATCCTCCGGAAGGAGCCATCCCAATATACATTTGTTGTACATGTTCGTGTAAAATGTCTGTCCTTGGTTTCAGCCATAGATCCATGTCTACATGATAAATTTTATTGTTATGAGTTCTTGCAAAACGGGCACAACTGTGTAATAGATTACATTCTATTTCTCACTTTTTTTTTCACTCAACACTGTGCTTTGGGATCTATCCATGATGCAGTATTCACACACGCTGATGGCTTCTGACTGCTGGATAATGCTCTGAAGTACATACTTTCTGCATCCTACACATCTCATCCCCAGTGATGTCTCCAGTTCCTGGCCAGTACACACAAGATCATAATGAACCCTCCCGGACATGTCTCCCAGTGGTCTGAGAATTTATTTGGGTTATATACTCAGAGCACAAATTTGGATCATAGACTCTTTCAATACTTAATTGGATTAAACACTATGTATTTTTACATTGTTTCCAACTGAGGCTTCCTATGGTATCCTAGTTGTCTATGTTTTGGGCTTAGATTAAAACTGTGCTATTTTGATTACTATGGCTTTTGTGTATGTCTTAATATCTGTTAAAGCAGGTCTTTCCTATCCAGTATTGTCATATTTTTGTCATTTTCATGGAAATATGTTCTTCAATACAAATTTTAGATTAGGTTCATCAAGTTTCTAAATAAACCCAACTAAAATATTGGATTTAAAGATTAATTAGGAGAATTAGCATCTCTATAATATTAAAATTGTATCATTTCAGGAAAGGAATGTCTCTTCAGATATACAGATTGTCTTCTGTCTTTACGGGAATTTTACCTTTTTCTCCATAGACATTGTGAATACAGATACTTGATAGTTTTTGTTGCTATTGTGAATGGTATCTCACATTGGATCATATACTCAAATTGCTGGTATAGAGACCTGCTTCCACATTTTGAGTTCATCTTGCTTCCAGCAAGATTGTTGAACTCTGATTCTAACAGTTTGTCTATTGATTCTGTTGTTTTGTATGTAAACAATTGTTTCATCTGCAGATGATGTAGTGTAAGAAGTCCTGTTCCATACCCTAAGTAAAAGAAATGAGAAGTGTATATTGGACCATTTCAGCATATGCCCTGTGAGTTTGCAAAAATAACACATATTGTTTGCTGGCTAGAGTTCTATCTAAATATAATATCTAAGCTTATTAATTATATCATTCAGATTTTTTTATAATGGTGTTTTGGCAGCTTGATCAAACCACTTCTTAGAGGAATATTTTGCAGTCTCCAATTACAATCTATTTCTACTAAATCTACTTTCCCTGAATGTGTGTTTACAGTGATAGAGTATTCTTATAGTAAAGCTCCTTATACAATGTAGTATCCCTCTTTGTCCTTTCTGATATTCATGTCCTGGAATCTATTTTGTTAGATTTTAAGTTTGTTACCCCAGTATTCATTGGTTCATAATTGATATTCTCTTATTTTCATGTTTTCTCTCTTCTGATTTAAGCATACTCTTCTAGGCAACAAATGGTCAAATCTTATTTTGTAATCTAGTCCTGTAGCCTCCATCTTTTAACTGCTGAGTGTAGCATATCTAAAGTTTTTATATTGATTTGTTCCTACAATCTTGTGCCACATCTCCATTTGCTATATTTAATCTTAGTTTTTATTCTCCTTTTCTGCTTTCTGTTGGATAGATTAATTTTCTTCTCTTCCCTGGCTCATGTAAATGTAACACATTCTATTTTACTTCTGTCCGTGGTCACTCTTTATTAAGATCTATATTCACTATTGAGTTTTTAAACTTATTAGTATCTAGATCTTTCCCCTATTATGTCTTTAAACAAGTTCTCATATCCCTTTGATCTCCTCACTGTGTTGCCCACTGTTTGGTACTGTCCAAAATTTTAGTTCTGAGTTAAGATATCCTTTGGCTTTTTGCTTTTTTTTTTTTCAGCTTGGCCTTATTAGACAACAATCAAATACCTAACATATATTACCACCCTTCTATATTTGTTACAGCCTTTTCCTGGGGTTGAGCAATTCCCTTCTGACTGTTTTCAAAGTGGATTTTTGTCCAGCAAATCTTTTGAAAACCAGCATGCCTGAAAATAATTTCAACACACTCTCACATTTAATTGAAAATGTGGTTAGACACAGAGTTTTCATGTTCAAAGTAAGGATAAAGTATTACTTTGACTATGTTGGTCTGCTCAGGCTACCCTAACACAATACTGTAGATTAGCTGCCTCAAACAACCGAAATATATTCTTCCTACGGTTCTGGAGGCTAGAAGTCCCACATCAAGGTGCCAGCCAATCTGGTTGCTGGTGAGAGCTCTCTTCCTGGCTTCTTGCTGCATCCTCACATGGCCCTTCCTCAGTGGGTACACTCAGAGACAGAGCAGGCTCCCTGTGTCTCTGCCTGTAAGGGCACTAATCCCATCACGAGGCCTCCACTCTCATGACCTGATTACCTTCCCAAAGCCCCACCTCCACATATCATCACACTGAAGGAAGGTCAGGGCTTCACCTTATGAAATTTGGGGGACAAAAATATTCAGTCTACAACACTTCTTAAAGTTAGTGCTGATGTTGAGAATTATGTCGTTGGCTTGATTCTTGTTCTTTGGAAGTCTCCTCCTTTCCTCTTGGAATTTCTGGAATTCCCTTTGTTTCATCATTGAAAATTTTTACTCAAATATGCCTAAGTATATGTTTTCCTTATTTATCATGTTGAAAACTCTCTGAGCCATTTCCATAAATTATCTATAATCTTTTTCCTCCTCTTCTTCTTTTCCTCCTCCTCCCACCTCCTCCCCCCTTCTTTTTCTTCATTAATAATGGAGCTTCTCTTCATTATTTTTTTTTCCAAACAATGCTTCCTTTCCATTTTTTCTTACACTTTCTAGGTCTTTCTTCCATTTGTTGCTAGTTACATTTTTACTTGCCATGTCTTTGGCACTTGTGTTGTAATTCTCTTTTTAGCCTTTCCCAACATTTTATGGAGGGGTCTTGAACCTTACCTTGCAGCTCACCCATTGTTCTTCACCTGTATTCATTCTTCTAGTCAGTCCAACACCTGCATCCTTTACTTTTTAATGCTCATGGTTTTCATACTATATATTTCTACTTGGTTCACTTCTGTAACTTATTATTATGTGCTTTATATTGGTACACTCTTCTGCTATCTTACTGAGTATATTTATTATGTTTACATTCTTGGGCCATCTCCCTCTGCAACTGCTTTCTTCTTAAAGGTTGTATTCTTTGGGTCTTGGTTATTTTAGTCTGTGAGTATACATTATTCTAGGACAGGGTTCTCACCTGGAGACAATGTTGCCCCTCAGGAGACATTTGGCAATGTCTGGAGCTATTTTTAGTTGTCACAACTGGGTTAAGGGAGATGCTATTGGCATCTATTGAGTAGAAGAAGCCAGGAATGCTGTTCAATGTCCAACAATGAACAGGACAGCTCCGCAACCCCCACAACAAAGAATTATATGGCCCCAAATGTCACTACAGCTAAGGCTGAGACGTCCTCAGAAGTCTCAGCTACTCTGTGACTTAGAGAGGGCCCAAGTCTCGAGGGTAAAAGCCCCTGGCAGTACAGAACAACTGTGGGCCCCTTCTTTTTCCTCAACAATACCAGGCAAACCTCAAGTCCAGGTTTTCTCTAAGGCTCTTAGCTAAACTTCATTTCTTGAGGTTGAGGTTCACCATTGCTGGGTGTTTATAAGGGGAGTGGGCAGAGGAGGAGATGCACAAGGAGGGCAGGTCAGACTCAAGGAGATCCCTTTCATCAATTCCTCACCCAGTGAGGATGCTATGCTGCCCTGATATGATCACCCACCCTAAAAATATTGTCAGTGGCCTGGCTATTGCAGTAATTTTCTTGCAGCAAAGAGGGCAAGTAAGGACATACATACTCAAAGCAATATGGGGAAAGGTAAGAGGAGATACTAATTTTTTCCACTAATTCTCTCACTAGCCTTCTGGAAGCCTGGTACTACCTTAGTGAAGCAACCTCCCACCTGTCACCCCAAAAGAGATGCTAACCCATTTCCAAGATCCTTCAGGGAGCTTTGGTACTTTTTATAGGGTAAAATCTCCTCTCTTCCAGCCTTTCCTTCTGCTTCCATAGCTGTCTATTGTTGCTGTTGAAGTTTCATGGGAAACCCTATCAACTTTAAAAGTATTAATTGTAGGTGCGTTGTAAGAATTAAGATACTGAAGTGAATATTTCTATAAATTCTACTCTTCTTTGATGGGTGATATAATAGATTGCTCTAAATATGTTTGAATGCTGTGGGATACATTTTTGAGTTGTTATTTCCCCCCATTTTGAACACAAAATGACTTTTCTCTTGACTCTGACAGTTACCATACACATGGATATTTAAATGATAAGAAAACCAAATGTTTTTCTCCTTTCCAGTTTCTATTGAATACTGTTTAACATCACAGGTCCTTCTTTTATCTCAGGGAACAGAATCCCATTCCTAGCCACTAATAGCATTAATCAAAGCAGTCTTTTATGGCATGTAAATAAATGAATTTTCCTTTACGCACATGGGACAATATAGATGATCTGTAGAGACTGGATATTTATCACAGTGATATATTCCTGTTATCACACTGCCATTATTTAGCCATTGATTCAGGGAAGGTAAACTGCTTAGGATATCAAGATATGGAGATGGCCATATAAAGAAAGAAAAAAGCTTATGGAAATTCAGAGATGGCTTTCATGGCCCACTCCCCGTTTTATTGTTAGAGATTACTTATATGCCGTATAATCAGACTTAAGATTCAGACTTAACATTAATAACACTTTTTCACGAAAAAGCACTTTTTCCCGAGTATGTATGATACACATTGCAAATAATCCATCTCAGAAAAAAATTAAAAATAAGCTTAAATTCTCTTTTAGTGAGATTTGTATACATTCAAATGTGTAAGGGAAAAGTGATTTTATTTTTTATCTATCTATCTATCTATCTATCTATCTATCTATCTATCCTTCTACCTATCATTTATTTTTGTGGTTTGGTACTTAATCATTTTCCATAAACTGTCCATTGAGACCAAGTGGTAAAGTACAGCAAATTATTTATAAAACTCTAGAAATAATAACTGTGGATGCAAATATTTTTACCAATTCTAGTATATCATAAGCACTGATGAGCAGGAAAAAAAACCAGATTTGATGAAAGTTGCACATAGATATCCTCAGAGTAAACTCAAGAGTCACCTGAACACCTGTGAACATTTTATTCAAATACATTTAATGTAGTTCTACAAAGTGTATTTTCAGAGAAAAATAAGAATTCGAAACTTCTGAATACTCCAGATTACACAAATACTAATCAAGATAAAACAATTGTCTTCTAATTCAAGTTTTCCATTTTGGTCTTTTGTTTTAGACCAAGGGACCAGCCAACTAGTACCCTCAAGCCCAATCGGGTTTATCATCACTTTTGTAAATAAAGTTTTATTGGTACACAAACTCATCCACTTGATGATGAATTGTCTGTGACTCTTCTCATACTACAGTGTCAGAGTTGATGCCATCTGACCCACGAAAACATTTACTACCGGGCCCTTTCTGGAAAGAGTTTGCTGACCTCTGTCATAAGCCATGAATAAATGAATACATATTGAAGTTGCTGCCATGTTCTCTCCACTGTTACTTTATCTCTTGGTGGTTGGAATGTTCCTCCCACCTCGGTAAGGCAGTCTTGGCATCTTCCCTATGTCTCCTACATGATGAACCTTGTTGTTAAGTACTCTCTTCTCTTGCTGTGGGCTGACATGAACAGTCTTCCCTGCCACGGAACTGCTTGCAACAACTTCCCAGTGATTTTGTACTTTCATTCTATGTGCACAAACATTCCCTTTGTGCTAAGCGTGGACAAGCAGTGATTCATACTTTTGTCGGCAAAATGAGAACCTTGATTAGAATCAATAATATCAAATAGCTGCCATCAATTAAAAATGCTTCGACAAACCCTTTGTAGCAGAGTTGTATAAATGGATATGACCTTGATTTATTAGGGAATGGGTGGATGCATAGTGAAAGGTATTGATTTTTCCATTTCTTCCCAGATAGTGGTAGCATGCAATTGATTTACAGTATCATTAGTGTTGTTATGGTTCTAAGCATTTTTTAATTGCCGTTGTTATTTCTCCTGTAATTCACGAGTCATTCAGGGGTGTATTTTTAAATTCCCAAACACTTGGGATTTTATTAACTATCTTTTTATTGTTGATTTCCAAGTTATTGCCTTGTGGTCATTCTCAATATATGGGGTATAAGTTGTGTATGTATAACACACCTGGCTTCTTAATGTCATTGCTAAAATCTTCCATCTACTTTCTAATATTCTGTTATTTTGATCTACCGATTTCTGATAAAAACATGTTAAACTATTAAACTGCTAATGAATGTGTCCATCTCTTCTGGTAATTCTGCCAGTTTCCTTTTTGGAGTTCAAGGTACATACTGTTTCATATTGCTCTATCTTCTTAGTAGACTTGCCCTTTTGTGTTTATCATATACTATCTTTTTTTTTTTTTAAGATTTTATTTATTTATTTGACAGAGATAGAGACAGCCAGAAAGAGAGGGAACACAAGCAGGGGGAGTGGGAGAGGAAGAAGCAGGCTCATAGTGGAGGAGCCTGATGTGGGGCTCGATCCCATAACACCGGGATCACGCCCTGAGCCGAAGGCAGACGCTTAACCGCTGTGCCACCCAGGCGCCCCCTATCATATACTATCTTAACTTACTAAAAGTTGTGCATTAAATTCTATTGTGGGATATTGGCATTACTAGCTTTCTTTTTATTAGTATTCTTCTTAATTTTGTTTAGGTGTGCCACTTGTATATAGCTGGATTTTTAGTAGATCGATCCATTTACATCACAATAATTACTGATATAGTGGGGCTTACTTCCACCATTTTATCTTGTGTTTTATATATTGTCATTGTTTCTCTTTCTTTGCTTTTTTGTCCCCTTCTATTTATTTTTTAATTTAACATTTTTTCCTTTTATTTCTTCTCAATTTTGGTTGTTTATCATGTTTTATACCTTTCGTGGTTGTTTTCATTGTTATATACTAAACATTAATTTAAAATAAAAATCTGAGGTTAATTAATTCTTATAAAATCTGAAGTTATTCAGTCATTGTATACTTCATCAAAATACTGCATTCCTGCCTTGTTATTGTTGCCAGAGACTATTTTCAACGTTTAGTGCAAAATGCTATTTTTACATTTAGCATTTAATTAAATTAGTTGCTATTATTTCCACCACTTTTGTACCCCTTGCTTCTGGATCCCCATCTCTTCTCTCTCACGTTCACATTTACCTTCTTAATGAAGAACATCCTTGAATATTTCTTTAAGTGCTGGTTCCATAGTCTATGTATATAAACTCCTAATGTGAAAAAAAAATGCCTGTATTTGATGCTTTTTCTTGAGTATTAAGGTGGCAATTGTTTCCCTACTAACCTCGACTACCATAGATGAGAAGTGCACTGTTAGCCGAACTGCCATTCCCTTCAGGCGATTTGATGTTTCTCTGTGGTAGCTTAGGAATTTCTCTTCATTCTCAGTGGTTTGCAACTATTATATGCCATGGAATGGACTTGTATTTATCTTTTCAGTTCACAGAGTACACTTCTGATCTGAAGATTGCAATTCTGAATCATTCTGGCTATGACTTCATTCAGCTCCACTCATGCTCCAGCCATTTATCTCATATGAAACTCCTCTGAAATAATATTAAAGGATCTCCATCTGGGCTCCAACTCTCACAGCTACTCTTCTATATTTTTATATTTCTTTGTAAAAATTTTGTTTCTTACTATTCTGTTTGGTCTAATGTTGTAACAACATCTAATCACCAATTTCTCTTTGAATATGTGTAGTCAGAGTTTATCCCCAAAACAGTTTGGTTTTTAGTTATAGATAATTGCTAAATTTTTCTATGATCTCTTTTTATGCTTATTTCTGCCTACCTCAATAATTTCCCTGCCCTTTTAAAAAGGATGTTTTTAATTCATTTAGGCATCTTAAATATATTACTTTTAAACTCTCAGACTGCTCTACGGCCCTCTTTTCATTTCAAGTTAATTACATTTTTTTAAAAGATTTTATTTATTTGACAGAGAGAGAGAGACAGCCAGCGCGAGAGGGAACACGAGCAGGGGGAGTGGGAGAGGAAGAAGCAGGCTCCCAGCAGAGGAGCCTGATGTGGGGCTCGATCCCAGAACACCAGGATCACACCCTGAGCCGAAGACAGATGCTTAACGACTGAGCCACCCAGGCACCCCTCAAGTTAATTACATTTTTTTTTAAGATTTTTTAATTTTTTTTATTTTTTATTTATTTGACAGAGATAGAGACAGCCAGCGAGAGAGGGAACACAAGCAGGGGGAGTGGGAGAGGAAGAAGCAGGCTCATAGCGGAGGAGCCTGATGTGGGGCTCGATCCCATCACGCCGGGATCAGGCCCTGAGCCGAAGGCAGATGCTTAACGGCTGAGCCACCCAGGCGCCCCTCAAGTTAATTACATTTTTAAATGTTGATTGTATTGACTATAATAGATTCTTATCAACCGGTTTCTTCACAAGTGTTGGAAGTTTGGATTGTCGCTCATTTGGAGGGTTGATGTTTGTTTCTCTTTTCTTTCCTCTTTCCTGGTCTCTCCTCTCTCTAGGCTTACTCCTTGTGTCTAATAATTTCATGGCTGGTTGAACTCCCAGTCCTCCTGTGATGGTTACTTTTCTGTGTCAACTTGGCTGGGCCATGGTGCCCAAATATTTGGCCAAACATTTTTCTGGATGTTCTATGAGGGTGTTTGGGGGTGAGATTAGTATTTACATTGATAAACTAAGAATAAAACAGACTCCATAATGTGGGTGGGCCTCATCCAATCAGCTGAACACCTAATAGAACAGTAAGACTGACCTCCCTTGAGCAAGGAGGAATTCTGCTGACAGATGATCTTCAGACTTAAAAGCATATCAGCCGTTCCCTAGATCTCCAGCTTGCTGGTCTACCTGCAGATTTTGGATTTGCCAGCCTCTATAATCATGAAAGCAAATTCCTTATGATAAAGCTCTACCTATAGGTACACATCCTATTAGTTAAGTTTCTCTGGAGTATACTGACTAATACACACCCCCTAAGCCCGTCAAGATGAGATGTAATAATGGCATTTCAACAGGGAAATTCAGCTAGAGCAGGTCTTGTCCCTGAATGACTGGATTACTTGGCCCAGTTTCTGGTCTTGAGGCTATGTACGTGTCCTTAAGCCTCTCTAAACCTGGCTAAAAGCCCCAACCACAGGCAGTGGTCAGTAGCTCTTTTCCCCCAGCTTCTTCAGTGGGGTAGGAGACACTCTCACTTAAGCTCCTAATGTGTCACAGTGAACCTGGATCCATGACTACTGTGACAAGAAATTCACAAGATACATCTGCTGACAAGTAGCAATACGGATACATCTGTCTTCTTCCTGGGATAACCAAAGAATGGAAAGGAGTGATGGCTTCTGTGAAAATATATTTTGGAAAATATCCCTTGAGGAAAAAGAATTTTATCCAGAAGACTCAAAAGAAGAACATCCTGATGATTTTTTGTTATAGAAGAATTTCTACAATTGACTGGAAATGGGCATCATTAAGTCATGGTTTCTACAAAATCCACTCGTCACATAGGTTGAGACTAAACGATGATGTGATGAGCTACAGAGAGACGGTGTTCTCTACAGAACGCCACTCCACCTACCTCAACCTTGTTCTTCTTTTAGATCTCAGATTAAACATTTCTTCTTCTTTGCTTGCTCAGACTTCACTCCTCCCCACCACACTACCACTGCTATCATCATGGCTTACTTTTTCTCCCACTTGCTCCCATAACACTCTGGACTTAGTCTTTTGACACATTCCATAGGGCACTGTGTTATAATTTATTTGTCATCAGTGTCACTGACAATGAAATGGCAATCTTTTAAGGGCTGGAACCTCCGCTATTTAATGGATATTTGAGTTGGTTGTGCCTGGACCCATCCTTAGCACATCACTCATCCCCCAGTAAATATTTTCTGAATGGTCGACTGGCTTCTCTTCATTCTGAATAGCCTTGCTATTCCTGGACATTTGTGGCCTACATACAAAATTATTCCTATGAGACTTTATGGATGTACATTACGCTTTACAATAAGCATTGGACTGACTGAGACATTCTCTTTTTTGGGTATATGTGGAGTCTGTATATCCAGCAACGGCTGTTGCCTTTGTCTGCAGATCCCACAGTGTTCTCCTAAGTGGGAGCAACTCCGCTCAGCCTTCCACGCTCTGGTCTATAGCCAGTGGAGGTCTAATGTTTATGATTTTTTCCCTATACTTTCCACTTCATCTCACTGGAAATTTGAAAAAATGATTATAGAAAAGTAAGTTTAAAATACAAATGCTATGTGAAAACTTTTTTCATACTGCCTCAGATCAGAAAGTCAGCAGGACTCAGACAAGGAGTGAGCAGTCTGATGTGATCGCGGAAAGGTCTGCACTGATGACTGCATTCCACCTCCTCATCAGCAAGAAGGGCCCCTGACACCTTAGTAGGAAACAGAACCTTAAGGGGCAGAATCATTGCAAACATATTATAAGGCCATTATAGAGTAACTGGAAGGAGTTCTGGAGGAAGGCTGCCCCACCCCTTCAGGTCTTCACAAATCAGCCCCTGAAAACCTCCTCAAAGTCCAAAGGATCACTTGGAAAGGCATTCGGAAGGAGTGAGGTAATGTGCGACACTCCTTTCAGAACCCGCACTGGAAAAGATGAGTGGAATAAGAAATGAAGAAATGGAGAATCAACTGCAGGCAAAGATTTCTTCTCCCTCACATTCAACCATGTGATGTTATTTAATGTTTTCAAATGGGTGAGGAGAAGGGGAATAAAGGCATCATCATACAGACATCTGAATGTCTCAAGGAAAATATCAGATTCTGAATATAAATTTTAATGGTTATTTTTCTCCACTAAATTTGCAATAGTTTTTCAAATAATTCACCAGAGTATAGATTTGTGTCAATGTTCATATAAGCATTCTAAGCTTTAAGTGATAGACATAAAGGAAATTCTTTCAAATATTTTATTATACATTTTTAATCTAAAGACGCAAAGACTAGTTGAAACAATAATAGTATCAGCAGGAAAGGAAGATTCAGGGGCTGGCCGTAGGACAAGAAAATACTAAATGCTTTAATGCAACACTGATTAGCATTTTCTTTCATTATAATTCTCATTGGCTACCTCTAGGTAGAAACTGCAGGATCTTTGTTCTACCAAGTACAACTTGAGTTGTCCATCGTGATTTAGCAAATCTAAGGCAAGTAAGATGTAGGACCCTGGGAGATGGGTATATAGACTTTCTCTTCTTCCCCCATTGTGCCTTTCACAACTCCAACCCTTCCAATAACCCCCTGCTGTCAGTGCGTTTGCTAAATTACAGAGCTATGGATGAGTTCCAGATATCAAAGAGACAACATCAAAAAGTCTTTTAAGTTAAATGCATTTGGAACCTCTGCTCAAATGAGGGAGTTCTTCTGACAGGAAGAGGCCGCTCTTCGAACACAGGAGCATCTGGGCTCATATTCTGTGCTCATTACGAAACCTAAATGGTGACGAGGAAAAAGCTGGTTCGGACAGAATCACTGCCCAAGCACAGGAGGCCCCTAGCCTTGGGATCTGTGGCTGCCCAATGAGGACGAGGTGGAAAGGCTGCAACATGGCAGACGACAGCATGGCTGGGAACCTCCTCCCTGAGCACAGAAAGTAAATCATTCGCACAAGCACATCCAGGAGCACAAGCATCAGAGGAACCCCACACTGGAACAGCAGCCCCAAAGCAGCAGGTTTCAAAAGCCTGGGTTCTGTGCGCCGTTTGTAAATACGACTGAGTTCTGTGGCTTTTCCCTGAAGCCTACCTATCATGTGACTTTCTGATCTCAATATCTGTGCTCATCTGAGTATCCTACGGTCCAGGGAATTCAGGCCTCAACCTACTTATTCTTCCTTTTGTGGTATCTAGATGCTCTCAACAAAAATAATAGCAAAAACCGATGAGATACAATTGCTGAACAGCACCTACTCTCATGAACAGATGAAATCCTTTAGAATCCACTTAATGTTTGTCTGCAAATATTAGCTATGCCACCCTGGTTTAAGATGCTTGAGAAAGCTGAGCTGTGCTAACACAATTAATTTGCTCATTATATACATCTTCATCAGCAGGGGAAAGGTAAATTCCAGGCCAGCCAGGGATGGCATTAAAAATTCCAAATGAGTGGGTTTTACAGCTGTGAATGCTGAACATTTTAAAGTGTTTTTCTCTTTTCCCGTAGTTCCAGTGTTATTGAATTCATAGTCAATGGCTATTCCGTGTGCCCATGTCAACAATACTAACCTTTTATAATCCCTTAACAATCCTTTTACAGCTTTGGCTGAGAATTTACCAGCCCGGCCGTGAGCTTCTGGATGTGGTTACAGGCTGGTAGGTCACAGAACCCCGTGATCTAAGAATGCTCTTGCTCCATTACATCATGTTGTAATGTTGGGGGTGTCTCCACCCCTGCTTCTCCTCCCACCCCCTTCAATCTGCCTCCTGAGTGCTTGTTGTTGTCTCGACTATAGAATTTGCACTTTGAGTCTCTGCACAGCGTGCCGTGCTGCTCCCTGTGTCTGGAAGACACAGTTTCTATGTGTTGAGAATGTACCTGACCCCTCAACCCCACCTCTAATGCTGCCCTCTCCGTGCACGCTTCTGTGGTAGGACAAATCCCATGACTCTGTACACTTCCTCCAATGACGTTTATCAGCTTCATCTTGGCTATGTATTTATTATTCATATTCAAACCTTATTTCTCCAGCTCTATTTAAGAGCAGGGGATTAGCCTTCTTTGGGATTCTAAACTCATTTCTTCCCTGGGCCGTAACAGGCTCTGCGTTCTGATTACTGATTTGCCTTGCTAGTGCAAGAGCGCCTCCAGGGAGCATGATCTATTTACCCATACCGGGAGGATTTAAGGTCTTCTCCACACGGATATTGCTCCTCGTCCTGCAGCACCACAAAGCAGAAATTCCACTGAGAGAAATAAATTACCTTCCACTGAGCATCGGTGTCTCCGAATGCCAACTGTCATGGCAAAGAGAAGGCAGTGTTATCTGCACATTTTGTCTATGAGATGGTTTCCGTGGGATGGAAGGAGATGCGGAAGAGCAACCCAAGGGCTGGCTACTTACTGGGGAGGAGAAACCAAAACAGAATGGGTCAGAAATGGAGACGGGAGGGTCTAAAACTAAGTGAAGTAACTGATGTCACAGGGCTGGCTCTGCAGGTGACAACAACATTCTTAGAAGGGGACTGCCTGCAGGTTCCTCGGTGCCTCTCCCCGATTGGCCTGCAGGTGGGCTGGCTCTGCAGGTGACAACAACATTCTTAGAAGGGGACTGCCTGCAGGTTCCTCAGTGCCTCTCCCCGATTGGCCTGCAGGTGGGCTGGCTCTGCAGGTGACAACAACATTCTTAGAAGGGGACTGCCTGCAGGTTCCTCAGTGCCTCTCCCCGATTGGCCACTGTGCACATATCCTCCAGACGGCGTGCTAATGGAGGGCACGAATTATGACACAACCTGTCTACGGGTTATGGTGCCCACACTGCGCTCATCTCTGGAAAACATCTGATAGTCTTTCACCTTTTCCTGGAAGGTGAGGCTTCTGGTGATACATTTGATTTCAACTATGCTACATTTGTTCTTCTTTCCATCCAAACTGGATTTCCAGACCCAAGGTAACTAGACTGAGAATCCTTCCAATACTAACTCTCCACATGGCCATGAGGATAAATAGAAAATGAAATAACTGCATGTTGTAGGCATGGGAAAAAAACCACAACCCAAACTCGACCTTGGGCTTAATTTCTCAAAGAGCCCGGCGGACTTGCTTACAGAGGGAATGCATCAAAGGCAGATGCATCCCTCTGTGCCAGAGAAAAGGCAAGAGCAGGCACGACTGGGTAACTGTGTGTGCACATGGCCAGCAAAATGCACCCTTATCTGATGGATTTGCACAAAGAAGGAGCAGATTATCCAAGCTACTGTGTGTTTCCCTGCTGAACAGATACAAAGAGCATATTCTGAAACTTTCCACTGTGTGTTTCTTCATTCACGGGAAGTGTAGATTTAATAGCTGTCACAAGAGGTAGAAGCTTCTCAAAGCTCAGTGACTCGTTTCACTTTTGGATGATTAAGACAAAAGAAGTAATTCTATAAAGCGTTCTTCGCTGCACATGGTCAGAAGCTAACCCATCTGCAACAGTGCATAACACACTCACCTTAAAGTAATTAAATGTTACAGAGAAGCAAAACATCAGTGCAGATTAAAAATCTTTTGCTGTGTCTGAAGAGGGCCTCTAACTCTGACGATGTGGAAGGAGCCCAGGCAAGCAGGACGGGTGGTGTCCCCAGTGGTCAGCAGGTGACAGCTGCTTGGCAATGGTCCTCCTTGCAAAGCAGGGGAATCGCAGCATCTGACACTGAGGATTGGTTCCACCAGTAAACCACTCTCTGGCCACAGTGTCACAAGTCTGTATCTTCTTCCTCTCATTTATGAAATGGAAACGATACAACCAGGGACAGGGACGTTGTAAAGACAAAAGATTAAAACACATAATGATGGAAAAGATCTTTGGAAAACTAACACCGAAAACAATACACCATAGTTTGTGGCACGTTGCTATTGATCCAAAATTTACCTCTGCACATAATAGCTGCTCAGCTACTATTTGCTGTGTCTGCTGCTGACTGTTGACCTCCCAATTGCTAAACGCAATGAATTCTCTACAGTCGTCATCCATCTCCACCTCTCTAGCTTTCGTGTGCCTTTTGTTAGTTCTTCTCTGCAAAACCTCTCTTTGCTCAACTTGTACTCTATTGGTTCCTTTCCATTCAAATCTAAAGTGTGGCTGCAAGCAGTGTCTCGGTGGCTTGTAGCTTGCTGGCTTTGGACTGTCACAGGTCTCCAGGAGTCTTGTCCCAGGGCCATCTCCTCTGCTCCTGTATCCCAGTCACTCCTCTGTTTGTCCCTGCCTCCTGGCTTCATCACCAGCCCCACCATCTCCTGTCAACTCCAAACCACATTTCAACAATTTCCGGGGTGCTTCATCATTGTGTCCTTCAAGCAGATGGTCATGTGTTCAGTCCCTGCCCTACAGGTGTCTGCTGCGAGAGTCCAGTCCCCTATGTTGTCATTACTACGAAGGACCACCGTTGTTCTCGTTCTCTTCATCCCCTGACCTCATCAAACTGATCACAAGCCACCTAAGTTTGCCTTGGACAAACTTCTTGAATCACTCACTTTAGTCATATACAAGAAAGATGCATAGTTTCACCGAATTATTGCCAAAAACACTGTTGATTTCCATGACCTCCAGACTTTTCTCCTTCCAATCTCGTCTCTGCACAGCTGAAGTTGAATTCTTCCACAGCTGAAATCTGGTCCTGTCACTCTTTAATGCTCTCCCCTCCCCCAGTGGCTCTGCTTTGTCTCCAGGAGCCAAGCACATATTCTTTAGATGACGGCCATGAAGACGTGCCTCACTGAGCTCCCGCTGTAGAGAGCACAGTGGGGTGAGAGCCCCGAATGCACAATCCCTCAGTGCATTCGCACTGAGCCTCCCAGGCACTGCTCCCCACGGATGATTCAGCATGATGGAAATACGGACACAGACCCACTGCTGGGAGATATGGCACTGCTTTTTGGCTGCAGGACTCCCTAATGGCTTGGCTGAAACTCCCTGAGAGCTCATCACAGTCTAGGAGGCTTCCGCCCAAACTTCTTTCTCCTTCATTTGGGGTCAGATTTTATTGAGGCCAGAATCCTCTCTGTCCCAATTTCCTTTCACATGGGCGTTTCCTCTAATAAGATCCTGGAGAGTCTAACGCTGCCGTGATGTCTGCTTCTCGATACACTCACAGTAACACACATTACAAACACTCTTTTTTTTCAAACACTTATTTTTTGTTTTGCAAATTCCCACTAGCACCATAGATCTTGTGTTCTTGTTTTGTTTTGTTTTTTTGTTCTCTCTGTCTTCACCACTGTCTTGTCTTCTGGATCAGTTCTTACTTGTAAATACAGCATCACTTATTTTTAGCTAAATTAGGTGCCTGTCCTTGGTAATTATCTATCATAACATGTACCATTCTCTGTTCCCTGTTATGACTGTGAGTCCTGCCATCCATTCCCACTATTAGAATGTGAGCTTTTCAAGGACATGAATAGTCCCATGCAGAGCTGACACTTAGAGTCTCATACAATATATAGCAGCAGTGGCCGCACATTCTCACATTTAGCTTTTTGGTTGGCTATTGCTATGGAACAATTTCCCTCAAATTTAGTGTCTTAATACAGCAACCACTGCATTAGGTATGTGATTCTGTAGGTCAGGAGGCATTCAAGCAGAGCTCCGAGGGGACGGCCTGTTTCTGTGCTATGATACCCGGGGTTTCGGCTGGGGTGGCTCAAACAGCTGCAGATGCATGGGCCACATGGGAGAGGTCTTGGTTCTTCTCTGTTTTTTGGAGCTGTAATGGCTCCTTTCCTTGCAGATCTAATGCCTGGACTGGGATGGTTGAAATAGCTGGAGGCTAGCCAGCATGACTTTTTCTCTCTCCACATAGCCTCTCCATGGGGCTAACTTGGGCTTCCTCACAGCCCAGTAGCCTGGGAATAGTCGAATTTCCTATAAGAGGGCCTTTCAGAGGAAAAGAAACAAGAGCTCCAGTAGAAGCTGCAAAGAATCTTCTGACTGAGGCTTAGCAGTCCTAGAACGTCACTTCTGCTATATTCTATGGATCGAAGCAAGCAGAAGCCAGCCCACATTGAAAGGGATGAAGGAATGGACTCTTCTTAATGAGGAAATATCATGCATGTACAGGGAGAAAAAGAGTTGATGGTGGTCATCTTGAAATCAAGCTACCTCAAGATTCCATCCTAACTGACACTTACTCAGAAAGACCTCCTTCCTTAGATAACCCATCAGAAGTATGCTGTCCCCACTAGCTAGTCTTTGTCACGGTGTTTACTCCCTTCAACACCTTTATCAGTCTGTGATTCCTTGTCTATGTGTCTATTATTTACGGACTGTGCGTTTGCTAGAAGACAAGCCCCACAGGGACAAGTTCACCCCTGCATTCCCAGCTCCCAATGCAGAACACAAAGCACAACGCATATTAGTAATGAAGTGTGCAAGCTAGAGGGAGACTCTGTTGTGTAATGGATACATATGAAGCAATTTTGCCTCCCAAATTAGATAGTTTCTACAGGACAAAGACTATGCCTTTCTGAACCCTTCTCAGTGCCAAGGACAACACAGAGTTGACACAGCCCAATAAGTCCTTGTTGAATAGTAGTAATAATCTTGGTCCTTATCCAAAAGGTCATCGGAGGCCCATTCTTCAAGTATTTTTAGTGGAAACCATGTTATATTGCCATAGGGAATGACCACGGGTGCCATGCTAATACTCACACTCCTCATACTTGTTGATGCTACTTCATGATGAAAAGTACCTTGCCAGTAAGTTTCCCACCATAGTAGTTTATCTCAAAGTCTCAGCTAGAAGGTGGGATAGTGAAAAGATGACAGGCAAAGAGCAAGGTGACTGTCCTTGTGCAAATCACTCATCGTCTCTGAGCCATTTATCTAAAATGTAGCTATTGTACCCACAGTTATTTTAACTGAGATAATACACATAAAGAACTTACTGCCAAGTTTGTAGGAGGTTAAGTGTTCAGCTCATGGTATTTTCCGAGTCTCTAATGCCTGTGGTTATAAAGGTGCAATATCGCTAATACTAAAAGTCGACACCCTATGTATTTGACATGCTTTAAATCTAAGTGAATTTACGGGTTTTATCTTTTATTTTCAAAAAAAGAGGAAATGACAGGACATGAGAAAGGGCCACACAGTGTTTCAATTCCATCTGAAATAACAGAAGTGAAAATATGCTTCCATCTAGACGTTTTATATTGGCTTGAAAGTGACTCACAAATGATCCTGAGAAATGGCATGGCCACGCTTGATCAAAGTACAGTAAGGCCATCAGAAAAAACCAAGGGTGATCTTTGTTTTCTAAACCACACTGACTATTTAAGGTTAAAAAGAAAGAACTGGTGTTTGTAACCATGCTAGTGAATCATAAACACTTCTTGTAACTCTGGACATCAGGAAGACAAATAAAAAATAGATACCAAGACTTAATGCCAATGAATAATGCTACTTTCACTGACCTTTCAGAAGAATATTTTTAAAGGTATTTCAAATGCATGAACAAAAATGTATATATTGCACAAATACCAATGTACTGTAGTCCAATGTACTGAAGAAAGTGTCTGGTTTTCAAATCACACGTGTCACTATCTCATTCTATGTTTCTTCCTCCTCCTAGGAAGCTTTTAACTCATCCACAAAATAATAAAAAGTTGTACCAAGTAGGAGCCAGATGAGGAAAGAATTATAAAATAAAAGTAATTCTTTTTTGCACATAAGATTTTCTTGCCAACTTGTGGATAGCTAGAAGAGAGCTGAAATATGTTTCAAGGTCATGTTTAGATTACATTTATTTATGCTTTCTCTCACCTCTTAGCAGTGAGAGCAAATTATGTTGTTGCAAATAAAATGTGTAGTGCCAAAAGGTAGAGGCCATTTATTTTTTTAAGTTTTCTTAAAAATTGAAAAGAGAGAGAGAGCACAAGCGGGGGTTAGGGTGAGAGGGAAAGGAAGAAGCAGAATCCCCACTGGGCGGGGAGCCCGACGCAGGGCTGGATCCCAGGACCCAGGATCATGACCCGAGCTGAAGGCAGATGCTTAACCAATTAAGCCACCCAGGTGCCCTGGTAGAGGCCATTTAAAAGAAATTACATATATGAAGGAAAGGAAAGAGGGGACACCCTGATTATTTGGAGGGGGCAGTGCATACAAGATACAGACCTTCATGTAAAATCATGCTATTATTTTAAAATCTTCCTTTGGACAATCACAGCATATTTTTTTTTACTATATTGAAACCGTACAAAGATCTACTCCTTGGTTTAGGTAATAATACTATAGGCGAGGGATCAGCAAACTTTTTCTGTTAAGGGATAAGTAGTAAATACTCTGCTGTTGTAGCATAAAAACAGCCATACGCAATACATAAATGAATGGATGTGGCTGTGTTCTAATAAAACTTTATTTACAAAAACAGATGGGAGGCCAAATGTGGCCCATTAGTGGTTGTTTGCTAACACCTGCCATAGAATAGCATAAACCTACACTTCCTAAAATAGATAGCTCTACAAGTGAGAAAAATAAACTAAAATGCATGTGCATCACCTGAAGGAGCTAAGAAGAAGTCAAAATAAAATGTAAGTTTTGCATGCATTTTTTAGTAGCTGCCAAAGACAGACACCCCCTCCTGCTACTCCTTCATAGTCACCCCCCATTCCTTACCCCTGGCAACCACTGATCTCATCCCTTGTGGCTTGTCTTTTTGAGAATGTCAAATAAATGGAATCATATTATCTGTCATTCTTTGAAACTGGCTTCTCACTCGTGAAAGATTAGGTATTTAAAATTCATCCAAGTTGTCCAATGTATCAGCAGTAGGTTTCATTGTACTACTGAGTAGTAAACAATTGTATTCAACCAACCTGTGTGTGTGTGTATGAAAGAAGAAAGGAATTGTGTGTGAAAGAAGAAAGGAATTTGCTTCAGTAAGGCCAAAACTGGTAAGACAGTGGACTAGCATCTCGAAGACTGTCTTCCTCCAAGCAACTTTTTAAAATCCATTCATGGGTTAAATGTATTTCGGTTGTTTCCAGCTTTTGGCCATCACAAAGCTACTACAAACATCTGGGTACAGGTTTTTGTGGAAATGTAAGTTTTCATCTCCCTAGGGTAGATACCAAGCAATGGTATTACCGTGTTGTATATTAAATGCATATTTAATTTTATACAAAACTGCCAATCCCATTTCCCATTATACAGGTTTTCTAATCATCACATTTATTCTTCTTCTATATTAGGAAGTAGCATCCACTCAATGAAGCTCCCAAATGTACTGGCTGAGTGACCCTGAGCAAGTCCTTAAGGATTTCACCCTTTCCTTGTTTCAAAGCTGGGGATAACAATGGTTCTTGTTCCTTATGTTTCATGTGAGTGAACAAGACGATGCTACCTCAGCACTTGGGTCAGTGCCCACGAGAGTGGCTCTCCATCACGGCCATTCTACCCCCACAGGAACTTGGCAACGTGTGGAGACATTTTTGGTTGTCACAACTGAGGGAAGTACCATTGGCATCTGGTGGGTAGAGGCCGCGGATGATTGTAAACATCCTACAATGCACAGGACAGCCCCCTCCACAATGAATTATCCATCCCCAAATATCACGGATGCCAAGGTGGAGAAACCCTGGCCTCCACAGAGAAAGCACTCCACAGATATCTATTATCATCATCAGCATCATTATTAAAATGGATATTTATTCAAACTCAGCATATACTCAAGTTACTCAAGAGGGTTAGGTACACGGCTCAGAAAGAGTAATGACTTTAAAGGAAAAGGAGTAGTTCTCTATAAAGCTGAAGTCAAGAAAGTGAATAATAAATAAAATAAATCACCACTGATTTTTTCCCTGAAGTTTCCAAAGAAAAAGTTAATGTCCAAAGATTTTCTGAAGCTCCCCTTACATAAACTTAGAATCTTAATATGGTTATCACTGATGTTGAAAATGACAGCAAATATTTTCACATTCTTCACCACAAAAAAAGTCATCTTTGATATATTAAAATACACTGAAAAAGAAACATTTCAATGTCAGTCATCCATTCAAGTCAGCTCAGCTGAGATACTTCAGTTAGGCACCTGAAAGAATTACTATAGATGTAATCTAAGATAAGACGGGATAACAAAAACAAAGTCCTAGAATACTCCCATGATTGAGTGTGAATTCAACAAATATTTGTGCCCCTCAGATCCTTCTCCCCAACCTTTATTCTTCTGGTAGAAGCAGACAAGTGATGTGCAACACTCTGTAATGCCACGTAGCTTCCCCAGCACACTGCCACATATCGCCAGCTGCGCAATGCCAGCTCCCTCGGACCACTAGTCTCTTCATCTCAAACAGGTGCAATGAACCATCAAGGTTCCTGTCAAGTCACATATGCTCTGGGGAAGTTCTACGGCCAGTCCCTTTTAGGACAGACCTTGGAAAGAGGCTGGGGAGAAACTTCCACTACTCCTCCTCCTGCTCTGATCCCAGATCTAAAGTAGCAACCCATTTCAGGTGAGCCAACCTGGGGGTCCTGGGTAAATCAGGTGAGTGGAGGGGCTGGCGGATGGGTGAGTTTGCAGGAAAGACACACATGGAGTTTGCCTGTGTGTGTATTATTTAATGGTTTAAACACAGAATTTATTCAAAGTACATCAAGCAGTCCTTAATGACCTTTAAAGGACCTCCGCCTTACAGGACCCCCCACCACAATCTCCCCACAAAATGCTTCATTTAGAAAAACAAAAAAACACTTACATTCTATTAAGAAGCCCGAAAAGGAGGACAAATGACCTGTACACAGTTGTATTTTAAACAAGAGATGCTGCTGGGCGAATACAGCACAAAGTGCATTCAGCAGTCCTTGAAATAATGCAAACATGATCCAATTTGCATTTTTTCGTTTGCTTGGTTTTGTTTTTCCCTTTTTTGGGGGTAACAGTTTTACTAAGACATGATTCACTTTTCTACACAATTCACCCATGTAAGATGTACAATTCAACGGTTTAGTGCGTTCAGAGACTTCTGCAGCCATCACCACTATCAATTTTAAAGCATTTCATCACTCCAGAAAGAAACCCACATCCCTCCTATTCCCCCGTCCCCAATCAAGTCTAGTTATGCTGATAGCCCACCAAAGTAAATTTTGCAAATCCTTTAAAAGCTGCTCAATGTCCATTTTTCCTTTTGAAAGTTATTGACTATCTTTTTTTTCTGGATTCTGACTGGCAACATTTACTACAAGGTTAGGACAAGCTGAGGGAAGTACCTGTCTCTGGCCCAAAGTCTAAGGCAGCACTGAAGCACTCAGTTATCATGAAAATTACTATTGTAATCCAATATTTTAAAAATTAAAATGGGGGCACCTGGGTGGCTCAGTCGTTAAGTGTCTGCCTTCTGCTCAGGGTGATCCCAGGGTCCTGAGATCAAGCCCTGCATCGGGCTCCCTGCTCCGCTGGGAGTCTGCTTTTCCCTCTCCCACTCCCCCTGCTTGTGTTCCCTCTCTCGCTGTCTCTCTCTCTGTCAAATAAATAAATAAAATCTTAAAAAAAAAATTAAAATGAACGCAAAAGCCCACCACTGTAAATAAAGGCTGAATTCCCTGATCCTTTTTGTGATAAAATGTTATTTACAAACACAGGCAGGCAGACCACAGGCATAGCTTACCAACTCAATTTTTGAACATACTGCATTACAATGTTACATACATTACATATCTTTGTGTGTGTGTTTGAGAGAGAGTGTGCACCCATGTTTGCCCATGTGAGTGGGGGGAGGGACAAAAGGAGGGAGAAGCGAGAATCTTAAGCAGGCTCCAGACTCAGGGCAGAGCCCAATGTGGGGTTCAATCTCATGACCCTGACATCATGACCTGAGCCAAAATCAAGAGTCCGATGCTTAACCAACTGAGCCACCCAGGGGCCCCTAATGTTACACATCCTAATGCCTGAGTGTTTTTGGTGGCCCCTTAAATTTTGCATCTTAAACAAGTGCCCCACTATCCTCACCCTGGTCCTAGCCCACATACTGTTTCCATTTTTCTCCGTTCATTTTGCCCTTTGTCAATGGATTAGTGTAAAACAACATGATTTTGAAAGGCTAGGGAGATTGGTAGAAGAAAAGCGAGAAAATCAGACGCTCCAGGCACTGGGCCGTCAGCCCCTGAATAACGGAGGCACTGAGTCTGAGCATTTGCAAGGACTCAAGTCTGGGACCTGACAGGTAAACACACAGATTTTCTATTAGCGTGCTGCTCAACAGGGGTGTATAAGAAAACTCATGCTGCCTGAGGTATTTATGAATGACTTCAGGGATAAGGGAAGTACACAGGTAGTAAAAGTTGCTGATGCAAATTTATTAAGTTAATAAAAATTATAGAGGGACATAAAAAGCAGAGTAATCTAATAGGGCTGTGTGAATGAGCCACCTGATAAAATTTACCCCAGAGGGGAATCACTGAAGGAGGAAAACCCAGGGCTACTCAGGAAAAACAGCCAGTAACCAAAAGCTTTAAGAAGCCACTGGCTTGGCAAGATCCAAAGTGAGTTCGAGGTATTTGACTATATTGACGGAAAGATATATAAAAATTCAGACACTATGGCTGCCCATGTGGCACCTTAATGAACCCCCTCCTTATCTAACTCCCCTACGACAATCTCTCCCTACAATGGTTGCTGTTTGGGAAACTGGTACATTTGGTTAAGGAGCCCATGATGGGGAACAAATGTCCAGAACATAGTAACATTTTATTTTATTTTTTTAAGGATTTTATTTATATGACAGAGAGCACAAGTGGTGGGGAGGGGCTGAGGGAGAGGGACAAGCAGACTCCCCGCTAAACAGGGAGGTGATAATACGGGGCTCGATCCCAGAACCCTGGGATCATGACTGGAGCCAAAGGCAGATGCTTAACTGACTGAGTCACCCAGGCGCCCCTGTCCAGAACAGTCATATTTTAATTAAGAGGTGCAGTTAGGTCAACGCAGCTCAAAAATTAGGAGCTTCAAGAAACACATGCAGAGGAAACATGTTAAAATTTGGGCCTTTACTCTCAGAAAGTTTAGGAAGAATCAACATTATTTTATCAAATGTGGAAGGCATACGAAGAGTAAAGAAAAATGGTAAAGCAGGATCTCACATGTTCATTAGTCATGAAATACAAGAGAGCGGATGATGAACAAGCGAATTATACTGGCAAATAGAGGAAAAGGAAATGCTTCCTACAAACAGCACGATCGATAGGAGTTATTGACATCCGGCAGTGAGCTCGTGCTTGGGATTATGATAAAAGGAGCCATAAATAGGTACATTTAAGCACAGGCAGAAAAGAACAGAGCCAGGGCCTCTAGGTTCCACCGCAAGCAGAGACATGGGAAAAGCATCCTGAGGATATCAATGTCTCAGCTCACAAAGCTCCACTGGAAACAAAGAGGAGTCTGAAGACACTATGTGTCAGTGTGTGTTGGTTTTTCCCTCTTTGTGCCGGTTGCACTACCAGCTTTGACCCTATTTGTGCTCTAACGGTCCAACCGGTACGGGCTGTGCGGCGTGAGCTCCAGCGTCTAGCTGTGTAAGAACCCTGGCTCAGGACCGGGGACGCGCCTCTGAGGCTTCACAGTAACGACTCACAGCACATCTGAGATTCCCCCAAATGACGGGGATGCGCTTGAGATCCCGTCAACCTCAGTCAGGCAGCTGAGGCTTCTCCCTCGTACTCCGGGGTTTCAGAAGGATGCCAGGTAGCCATAGGACAGCCCGACACTGGCAACACTTACGTTATACTCAGCATTTCTCCATAGAGGTGGTATCATTACGTCCATGTGACAGACCGGAGCCCTGTGATACGGTGACAGCATCACATATCAGGACTTTGTTATTACCGTGGGAAGACACACGTCATGGAAAAGATACCATTTTGGCCATTTTTAAGTGTGCAATTCACTGGCATTATCACACCCACACGATTGTGCCACCACCATATGTTTCCAGAATTTTCCCATCACCCAAATCTTCTATCTCTCTGTAAAAATTTTTTGGGTAAAGTACGCGTAACATTAAACTTGCCATTTTAAGTGTATGCTTAAATGGCATGAAGTACGTTCATACTGCTGTGCAACCTCGCCACCATATACCTAGGGTTCCATCTTCCCACACTGGAACGCTACTGGCATTCAGTGACAACCCCACTCCCTACCCGCGGGCCCCGGTGACACCATCCTACTTCAACAACAAAAAAATACAAGGCTGGAACCTGTGACTTACATGCCCATTATTATGTAATTTGAATAAACAGATACTAAACCTGCAAGAATTTCCAGTGGAACCATCTAAAGAGCTATTTAAAAAAAATACATGGTATCTGGGAGGGTAAAAATCCAATTCCTATAAAAAATCTAATTCCTGTAAAAAATTCAATTCCTGTAAAAATCCAACTCCCGGTGCCAGACTGATTAATACTGATTCCTTACGCCATTGCTGAAAATGCAGTAATGTCACAATGGAGGCATCAGCATTCTTTGGAAATTAGTTTCAGAAACACCTTGTTAAACTTTACTTCTTCTGGTGAAGTAGTGAGTTTTATACTACTATTTTTAGGAATATAATTGCATGAAAAAAAATCCTTATTTTGAAAATGAAAGCCCTGCCACACCTACACACAGAGACGAGAAGGGAGAAAGACTAAACTCTCCTTCATTCCTCCAATCTTCGAGCCCACACCTGCACTAAAATAACCTCCATCATACCCCACCCCGGAGCTGCTCTGTAAGGCTCTCTTTGCTCTTCCCCATTAAATCTAAAAAAGTCTCAGGGATAACTCCATGCTTTTGCCTCAACAATAAGAAGGGAGTCATTTATCATCTGGCAAGTCCGGTGTGCAATCTTCCACGCGTTGATTCCTGCTCAAAGCTGGGGTCAGGACAAAATGTCAGCCGCGCATCCCTATCTAGTAACCGCATCAGGTGGTGAGGTGCACTTGGAAAAGTGATGATAACACAGGTCATGCAGAGCAGGTCTGATTCTTAGTGATGACTGACATGTCAAGCTGGGGAACTCAGTGTTGCTCTTGCAAACTTCATCTCTGAAGTTCAGTTTGGCATTGGGATCTCCATGATGGCAGGGGCCTCAGGGAGACTGACACACTCATCCCAATTTGTTTCATAGCAGGGCTTAACTAACACCCAGAATATTGAGTCTGCAGGTCTCATGAGACCCAGCTGCCTGGATCCCGGCTTGTAATTCGATGCCTTCCAAGACAAAAAGAAATGGCAGCTCCTTTTGCAAGAACAGTCAAATCCACTGCGTTCAAACCCAACTCTGATTCAAACATGGGAGGAAAAATGTATCTTCCCTTTCTTTTCTTTCTTTTTTTCTTTTTTTTCAGTTTTAGGGAAAAGATGGTGGACAGTTTCTAGAGAGATTTTTTAGAACTCTCTATTTCCTGAGGAAGTGGAGGATGAATTTATCATGCACAGGAGAGCAGCCAACAGATACACTCACTCCATGCTTCTCAGATTTTAGGGTGCCAGAAGTTACCTGATATGTGCTGGTTATGAAGGCAGATGCGTGGGCTCCACCCCAGAAAGTTCTGAGTCTTTAGCTCTGAGCCCCAGGGATATGTATTTGTAGCCCCACATCAGGAAATCTGATGGTGGCAGTGTGCTGGCTTACTGCTGCTATCACAACGTGAATTTCTTCTCTCGGTTCTGGAGGCCAGAAGTCTGACAAAAGCCTCACCGGGCTAAAATCAAGGTGTTCGCAAGGCTGTGTTCCTCCTCGAGGCTCTAGGGGAGAATCTATTTCTGTGCTTCTTCAAGCTTCTAGAGGCTTCTGCCATTCCTCAGCTGATGGTCCTCGTCCTGCATCTCCACTGCACACAGTGTTATGTCTTCTGACTTTGCTTCTGTCCTCACATGTATTTATCTTTGGCCTCCGCTGGGAAAGGCCTTCTCATGCTGTACCACTCTGACACGCCTTTTCTGTAGTCAAATCTTCCTCTGCCCTCCTCTGAGAAGGATCCCTGTGATCATCTCGGACCCAGCTCGATCATGCAGGATCCCCTCCCACCTCAAGGTCCCTAGCTAATAATGACATCTGCAAAGTCCCTTTGACCCTGCAGTCAGCATACTCCCCGTTTCAGCGGTTAGGCTGTACATACATTTTGGGGGAGAGAATGGGCATTATTCTGCCTAGCACAGGTGGTGCACAGGCCAGACCCGGAAAAAATCTGCAATAAGCAGTGTTTACTTCATTTTTCTCATGACTCACCACACCCACAAGGCACTGGTACTCAACTGGGCAAGGGAGGGGTGAGTTTTCTGCCCTGGGGACATGTGGCAATGTCTGCAAGGAGTCCTGAATGAGGATGGAGATGGAATTGAGAGAGAAGGAGAACCACGAAAAGAAATGTACCTTGTCTTCTAACCCACTAAAAAGCTACGTAGTTTCTACATGGTCTCTCCTCCCTCCTGCAGTGCTGACGGAAAGACACTGAACGTGGGGTCAGATGAAACTGGGTGTGTGTCCCAGCTCTGCTGGGTGTGATACAGAGACTGCTTCAGTAGCTCTCCCAGCCTTTGGTGTCTGTAAAGGGAGATGAGTCAGACCTCCCTCAGAGAGGTGAGATGAGCCCTGGGGTGTGATGGCTAACACACCTGGTTAGTTCCCGAACCATTAACCTAGGAGTAGCGCTCTCAGTCTTGCTCAGATAGATGTTCCCAGAAGGCAGGGACTTTGAATTCTTGAACGTTGCATTAGAAACTGCCCAAACCTGTGTCTATCTAGGTGCTTACACCTAATCGACTGTGGTCAGATCAAAAGGAAAACAAGCAAGGAAACAACTGTGTCTAGGACACAGGCCACAGTATTGGTCAAACAGAAGACTTAAATAAACAACAACAATTTAGGAAGGGATTATGAAAAGTCATCAAAAACCAGAAATATGCGTGTTACCTATCCAATCCCCAAAGCAGTGCATACACAGTGACTGTTGTGAGCATAAATGACGGATGGCCAACCAAACACCTATAAAGAAAAGATGAACGGAAGGGGGAAGGGGTCTGTATGCTCTCTGGATGAAGAGGTGACCTCCGCAGGAGTGACACAGCATTGCAGATGGGCTGCAGGAGGTAAGGATGGCCTCGCACAGCCGATGTGGCTCAGGTGCTAGTAGCGTGCCAAGTTAGCACACCTAACCTCATCCACACAGGCCTCAGCTACTGAGTTAGCACACCTAACCTTACCCGGGCGGGCCTCAGCTACTGAGTTAGCACACCTAACCTTACCCACGCAGGCCTCAGCTACTGAGTTAGCACACCTAATCTTACCCACGCAGGCCTCAGCTACTGAGTTAGCACACCTAACCTTACCCGGGCAGGCCTCAGCTACTGAGTTAGCACACCTAACCTTACCCACGCAGGCCTCAGCTACTGAGTTAGCACACCTAACCTTACCCACGCAGGCCTCAGCTACTGAGTTAGCACACCTAACCTTACCAGGGCGGGCCTCAGCTACTGAGTTAGCACACCTAACCTTACCCGGGCGGGCCTCAGCTACTGAGTTAGCACACCTAACCTTACCCGGGCGGGCCTCAGCTACTGAGTTAGCACACCTAACCTTACCAGGGCGGGCCTCAGCTACTGAGTTAGCACACCTAACCTTACCCACGCAGGCCTCAGCTACTGAGTTAGCACACCTAACCTTACCAGGGCGGGCCTCAGCTACTGAGTTAGCACACCTAACCTTACCCACGCAGGCCTCAGCTACTGAGTTAGCACACCTAACCTTACCCGGGCGGGCCTCAGCTACTGAGTTAGCACACCTAACCTTACCCAGGCGGGCCTCAGCTACTGAGTTAGCACACCTAACCTTACCCGGGCAGGCCTCAGCTACTGAGTTAGCACACCTAACCTTACCCAGGCGGGCCTCAGCTACTGAGTTAGCACACCTAACCTTACCCGGGCGGGCCTCAGCTACTGAGTTAGCACACCTAACCTTACCCACGCAGGCCTCAGCTACTGAGTTAGCACACCTAATCTTACCCACGCAGGCCTCAGCTACTGAGTTAGCACACCTAACCTTACCCGGGCAGGCCTCAGCTACTGAGTTAGCACACCTAACCTTACCCACGCAGGCCTCAGCTACTGAGTTAGCACACCTAACCTTACCCACGCAGGCCTCAGCTACTGAGTTAGCACACCTAACCTTACCCACGCAGGCCTCAGCTACTGAGTTAGCACACCTAACCTTACCCGGGCGGGCCTCAGCTACTGAGTTAGCACACCTAACCTTACCAGGGCGGGCCTCAGCTACTGAGTTAGCACACCTAACCTTACCCGGGCGGGCCTCAGCTACTGAGTTAGCACACCTAACCTTACCAGGGCGGGCCTCAGCTACCGAGTTAGCACACCTAACCTTACCCGGGCAGGCCTCAGCTACTGAGTTAGCACACCTAACCTTACCCACGCAGGCCTCAGCTACTGAGTTAGCACACCTAACCTTACCAGGGCGGGCCTCAGCTACTGAGTTAGCACACCTAACCTTACCCGCGTGGGCCTCAGCTACTGAGTTAGCACACCTAACCTTACCCGCGTGGGCCTCAGCTACTGAGTTAGCACACCTAACCTTACCAAGGTGGGCCTCAGCTACTGAGTCTTGTTGAAACCAAATAGATTCTGGCTGAGACTCCCTGTGCATCCTGCCAGGACCTGTTTGGGAAATGAGCACAGAGCTCAAGCAGGTGAGCACCCCTAACTGAAATCCAGCAAGCTTGTGGGAGAGTCTGCTGTGGAAGGCAGCTACGCAGCTCATGCCTGGCCCCGGGGCACAGCAGCACACACCAGCACCAGCACCCAGGATCCCTGAATGTGGGCGTCAGGAATGTGCCCACATCCATGAAGCCGGGAAGGGTCCCCATGGAAACGCTTCATCATCACTGACATTTCAGCTCCCGCTGCCAGTGCCGGTAACTGGAGGCACTGCCTGTGACCTACTGCTAACAGTTTATCGAGGTAATGAGGGAACATCTTACCTTTTCCTGGTCAGAAACAACACTGGGTAAAGTCTTCCTTTCCTTGTTTCCTGTACTTAGGACAGGGCTTTAAAAAAATCCATATTGCACCCTTTTTCATTTGGGATTATCCCACAAAGTAGAATAAAATTTACTAAAAGCCAAAGATCTATCAAATTTTATTTTAAAGATTTTATTTATTTGAGAGAGAGAGACAGAGAGAGAGAGCACACACAAGCAGAGGGAGAAGCAGTCTCCCTGCTGAGCAGGGAGCCCGATACGGGGCTCGATTCCAGGACCCTGGGATCATGACCTGAGCCGAAGGCAGACACTTAACCGACTGAACTACCCACGCACCCCAAGATCTATCAAATTTTAAAGATGAGAAGGCATGCGGTATTTATGCCAGACCAATGTGTAGGGTACAGCTCTGTTACTCTAAGAATTACCCTGTGGAGTCCGAGGATTGTGAAAAGGTGTGCAAGACTGCCTCTCCAAGATCACTGCAAACCGAGCGCCACTGCATGCTTCTGAACGCCAGGCGATGTGTTCAAATTCTTAACTCCATCGTGGTTGACAAATGGGTCAGTTTATCTAAAATGCAGCCCCTTTACATCCATTTATACCAAAGGCACAAAAAATTAAGAGAAGGATTTGTTATTCTGGCTTTAATATTAGCAAACTGAAAAGCCTGGCTCGTCCCTGAATGTGTATCATGGCTTCACGGGTAAGACTAAAGAAAATATTAAGGAAAGAAATGCTCAGCTTTGATCTCTATAAATATAATCATCTATATTGATTTACTACCTTCGACTTATTGAAGGTCTCATTATCTTATTAATCATCCCTATTCTTTTTAAAGAATGCATTTACATATATTGTTATGAGCTGAACTCCCAAATTCACATGTTGAAATCCTAAGCCCCAGGGTCTCGGAATTGGAAGTGATGGTTTCTGGAGATGGGACCTTTAAATAAGTTAATTAAGGTAACACGCGGTCACTAGGGTGGGCACTTATCCCCCATCACTGGGGTCCTTATAAGAAGAGGAGATTAGGACACAGACAGGCACAGAGGGATGACCATGTGAGGACACAGCAAGTGTGAGTCTACACGGCTAGGAGAAAGGCCTGAGGAGGATCCGGCCCTGCCCATGCCTGGATCTTGGGCTCCCAGCCTCCAGACTGTGAGACAGGAATGTCTTCTGTTTGAGCTCACCAGGCTGTGGCAATGTGTTAGGGCAGCCTGAGCAGACTCATACACATATTTTCTATATCAACTGCTGCAAGTTCTCCTTTCTTTGTTTTACAGCCTCTCTTGAGGACCTGCTGTATGTCAGGCCCAGGACAATGAGCTTCTTATCTCTAATTCGGTTAATTCTCTGAGCAAAGATGCACAATATGCATTAGTAGCCCTAGTTTATGCATAAGGACACTGAGGCTCGGTGTTAAAACTTTGCCCCAGATCACACTAGACGGTGCAACTGGACCTCCAGTCCAGATAGATCCAGAAGCAGGTCTTGTGTGGATTCACTGCCTCTTCCTCCAGGATCCAGATGCTTTAATGAGGATCATGTCTCTGCATATCAGGAGGAACATTTGTGCACAGGTGATGCCTGGAGAGAGCTGAGAGCTGTACCACACCCATCTGGGAAGGGCCCACCATCAACGCCATGGTCACCAAGCGTGGATCACCCTGAGCAGGGAAGCGAGGCTGTGACTCTCCCTCCCTACATACTCAACCACAGCAGAACGCAGGTGCAATACACTGGGCGGGAGATGACACGAGCCCACCTCCCGCCCCTCCCTTCCCTGTTCTACCACATCTCCAGGTATGGCCCCTTCTGCTCGCTTCAGATCTAGATCAGTCAGCTACTGCTACAAAACAAATGACACCAACATAGCAGCTGAAAACACCCACTTCTTAGCTCACAGGTCTGTGGGGCAGAAGTCCAGGATGGCATGGCTAGGGTCTCTGCCATGGGTCTCCCAAAGCTGTTTCCCAAAGACACTCCCAGGGTATCTGCGAGGCTGGGCTGTTGTTACCTGGAATGTTCAGAAAGGATTCATTTCCAGGCTCCTTCAGGTTGCTTCATCAATTCTGTTCCAGTGGTTGTAGGACTGAGGTCCCCAGCTCCTTGCTGGCTGTCAGCCAGAGATCACTTTCTGCTCCCAGAGGCCACCCAAATGCTTTCTCACACGGCCCCTCCCCTCCCCAAACCACCAGAGGCACCTGGAGTCCCTCTTATACTTCAACTATCTCTAACTTTTCCTTCTGCTACCAGCTGGGAAAACACCTCTGCATTTAAAGGGCTTGTGTGATCAGATGAAACCTACCTCACCCCAATACTCTGTTTTACCAACAGAAGGCAACATAATCAAGGAAGTGATGTATGATCATATAATAGGCTCCTACCCACACTCAGTGGGGAAGGGATTGCACAAGGGAAGGGCAGCCTTAGAATTCTGCCAACCACAGCACGTCACATATATACCCCTGTCCTCGCCATGTCTGTCATTCCTTCCACACCAGCATTCTAACCAACCTCTCTCTTCTAACCAACATCCCATTTTCCACCCTGGAGAAACAGCGATCTGTTATCAAACATGAGTGTGGCCTTGCCACTCCTGTAGTTAGTGCTCATTTTATTCACTCCACATTTATTGAGCACCTCTGTAAACCTCCCCCCAATATATATATATAAATATACATATAAATTTTTAATAAATTTTTATAATTTTATAATTTATAATTATATATTATTATTATATGTATATATTATATATGTTATATATATGTTATACATATTATATGTATATATAATTATAATATATAAATATATATTATATAATTATATATTATATAATTATAAAAATTTATAAATTAAAATTATAAAATTTATAAATTTTATAAATTTTTATAAATTTATATATATATATTTTAAAGATTTTATTTATTTGACAGAGAGAGAGACAGGCAGCGAGAGAGGGAACACAAGCAGGGGGAGTGGGAGAGGAAGAAGCAGGCTCCCAGCAGAGCAGGGAGCCCGATGTGGGGCTCAATCCCACGTCCCTGGGGTCACGCCGAGCTGAAGGCAGATGCTCAACGACTGAGCCACACTGACACCCCCTCCCCAATATTCTAAGCACCATAATGAGAGAAGCCAGTCAGAGAAACTTCATGAAGGACACACCCTCAAGAAGGAAAGATGATCCCCAATAAGCAGACAAGTGTGTGGGTAAGGGCACAGGGCAAGACAGAAGCTACGGAAAAAATGAACATACGAAGCAGCTGGTTGGACCGGGAATGGTCTGGGAATGCTATTCTAGACGGGAAGCCTGGAAAGGTCTGGCTAAGCACAGACAGACCCGCATGGAGCCACCCACAGGAAGGTATTGAGGATGGAGTGTTCCACAGAGGGACCAGCAGGTTGAAGCCCCTGAAAAGGGGAAGGACTGGCTGTTGGAGGAGCTAGGGACAAACACAGACAGGGTAGAGCTCGCACTGATGAGTAACTCCTTAAAGAAATGAAGTCAGCAAGACGCAATGATTTATGGAAGGCTGGTCTATTCACTGAGTGTCAACTGTGCAGGTGTACAAGGCAGTCACTTCCATCACATGAGCTATAAGCCTCAGTAGAGCAACACAGACAGCCTAAGGTGATCTCATGGGGAAAGGTCTCAGGGAACAAATACCCCCTCTCCCTCTCTCTTGGCTCCTGCCAGGGCTCACTGCAGGACACTTTAGGTGGGACCCAGTGCAAAGCCCAAGGACATGCATCCAGTTGATGTGGTCCACAACCATCAACCTTCAAGGGTGGAGTGGGGGATGGAGAACAATGCAGAATGCATTTGGGGACATAAAAGGACCATCACAGCCCCAACCCTGAAATCTGGAAACCTGCCCAAGGGGACAGTTGGCGCTCCCTACTTTCAGGTCTCCTAAACACTGAAGATTCAGCAATTAGAAGGTATTGCTGATTTCCCAGGTTCTCTACTTCAGGAATCTCCCAGTTACTTATGAATCCCAGCTGAGAGTTCTGCTTCCCTCTGGGCTGGGCTGCTGTCTCTGCCGCTGCTGTTGCCCAGAAGCGGAGGGCACTGCCCTGTTCCATGCTGGGCAGGCAGCTCCCTTCTCACATCCTCCCAGCTGCAGCCTCCACACCCATTCTGGGACAAGAGGGCTCATCAGCAAAATGCGTCATCTTTTCTACAGAGATTTTCTATAATGGGCCACGTTTACTTGTGGCACAGTTATCACTCCCGTGTCACTCTGTCATTTCCAGCTGAACATCATCTCTATCCCTCCCTAGTAGAAAGGCTCTTGGAAGTCTGCAAACCCTCCAAGCCCTTAATGAGACTCCCTTTTCTCCAGTAGGAGCGATACTCTGTCCATCTCACACCTTCTTTTATCCCCAGTCCTTTGAACAGTGCCCGACTCGTATTAAACATTTACAGAAGGATACGGTCTGACAGGAAATTAGCACAGAAGACTCTACCTGTCCACGGGGATGAAATAAAACGCCCTGAACCAAGTCAGGAGGAGAACTCTGATCCCGTGAGATTAACAGATCTGGCTGAAAGCATAGGTGTCCTGGGTCTTTCCGGCCAAGATAAATAGACCTTATCTTCACTCTGAGATCTTCTGCTTAGAAGTCACCAAGATCCATACTAGTTCCAAACATGCCGTGGCAGCCAACTCCCAGACAGGAGGGAGGTATTGTTGAAAGTGCACTTTTTGGGGCGCCTGGTTGGCTCAGTAGGTGAAGCATCTGCCTTCAGCTCAGGTCATGATCCCAGGGTCCTGGGATGGACCCCACATCAGACTCCTTGCTCAGCGGGGAGTCTGCTTCTCCCTCTCCTTCTGCCCCTCCCCCTATTTGTGCACGCGCGCTCTCTCTCTCAAATAAATAAAACCTTTAAAAAAAAAAAGAGCATTTTTCTGTGTGCCTGCATGCAATTCGATGACAGTTGCATACGGTAGTGGAAACATGGGAATTGTAGTCATATTTACTTAGTACAAATTTAGGCAGTGAAATGGCCTTAGTTGGTGCCTCCTTACTGACGGGGTGCACGGTAGTGAACTGACTGCTAAGCACTCCATCGCCTGCCATCGACTTGTTCACACAGAGCGGTGTTGGAAACTTTGGAGTTACGGGTGTTTCGGCCAGATAGCTTTTTGTTGTGGGAGTTGTGGGGGGCACTGGAGGATGTAGAAGCCTTCTATATATTTGGGCTGAGCGGCTTTTGCACCCAGTGGTTTCTAACTGGAACTGGGTTTGAATGCCTGGCCGACTGGTGTGTGTTGCACTCCCCCTAGATGGTGAAAACCACAGGAGCAAGTTGTGTGCAGACTTCACCTCAAATACATGCTCGGTTCTGTGCTTTTTAGCTGAACTCCCGTTTTCAACAGCTCCACCAAGATACCTGCCCTTTCAGAGCATGTCTTCTGTGCATGCCTAGGTGTTCTTCTGGGGCCCATGAGAGATCCAGAGGCACTCTTCCAGCAGGACATCAGTCACAAGGATAGAAAGAGGAGGGTTTAAGGTGCAAAGCAGGCCTGGCAAGCAGGCTGTTTGCAGACCCAGCTCAGTGACTAAGGGGACTGACCAAGAAGCGCACTTCAGTGGCCGCTGAGCTCTGTTCTGTTTTATCCTTACAGTATGGTAGTATGGTATTGAAGTCAGTGTACAACCCCCTGAATGGCTCACCTGCAGGGTTTCTTCTCAACCAGTAATTATATCTTATGTCCCAAAGGGCAACCCTTTTAGTTCAGCTTGGCTTTAGGAAAATAAACACCTTCTCCAGCAGCCTGGAAGGCACCATTAGTCTCTTTTGTATAGCCAATGCTCCTAATGACATTTAATAATTATTAATGTCTCAAACGGCATCTTATTTTGTTGTTGTTCAGTAAGCTTGATTACTCCTGATTACCTTAAATTACACCATCACCCAGGTTCACGGGACACTCATGGAAACCATGGGTTCCACCTCCTACCCAGCTCCCCCACAAAACCTTTATGAAATGCAATGCCTGCTTTTTTCCAGAAACACAGCCTATGTTTCTAGGCATCGTTTCCTGTTTTTCTCATGTACGGCTGGAAAAAAATGTAGGCTTCTCCAGGCTTTGAGTTTGGTCTGTCATTCAGCAACTGTGACCTTCCATTGGTGCCTCAATGACACTGTCATTGTCCCTAGGCTGCCTCTTGTTGTTGATCTTCTTGGATACTCATTGGATGCTTTTCCCCCTTTGTTTGGGGAAACTAAAGTGAGGATGTGTTTCCATGTGGGGAGGGACTCTCAGTGTTGCTCCGGAGAAGCAGGACATACTCTACTCCTGACCTCCCCTCCTACCCTGACAGACCGTGCCCTTTTGCTGGCTGAATAAATAAATGGATGTATGAAAAAAATAATGGTGGCAGAAGCTGGCTTCCTGTCCCGTAGACATCCCAGCATGTCTTTTCTCTCCTGGCTTTCTTGCGATATAACTGACACAGAGCCCTGTGTAAGTTTCAGGTGCATGATGTGTTGATCTGATATATTTATAAATTGCAAAATGATGACCACCACAGTGTCAGGTAGCCCTTGCACACCATCACATAATTACCCTTCCTTTTTGTTGTGAGAACTTTCAAGCTCTTACTCTCTGAGCAACATGCAAGTATATGGTACAGTATTATCAGTTTATAACCACCATACTCTACATTAGAGCCCCAAACTTGTTAATCATATATACTGGACGTTTGTACCCTTTAAACAATATCTTCCCATCTCCCCTACCCCCAAGGCCCTGGTAACCTACTCTCTGTTTTCTGAGTCTTTTTTAGATTCCACATTTAAGGGAGATCATACAGTATTTGGCTTATACCATTTAGCATAATCCCCTCATGTAATATATGTGGTGATATATATATGACATAAGTCATAATGCATAAAATGAGATATATTATATATAATAATAAGTATGTCATAATAATATGTATGTCATAATGCCTAATCTGAAATATTATATATATAATAATATATATGTCATAACAATATATGTCATAATACCGAATGTGAGATATATATACAGGTCATAATAATATGTCATAATGCCTAATGTGAGATATTATATACGTAATAATATATTTATATCATAGTATGTCATAATGCCTAATGTGAGATATATAAAATATGTCATAATAACATAATATCATAATGCCTGGTGAGATATATTATATAATAATATATATCATAATAATATACCTGACATAATGCCTAATCTGAGATACTATATAATAAATGTCATAATAATATGTCATAATGCCTAATTTGAGATATTATATATAATATGTCATAATAATATGTCATAATGTCTAATGTGAGATATTATATACATATAATATATATGTCTTAAAAATACGTCATAATGCCTAATGTGAGATATATTATATATAACATGTCATAAAATATATGTCATGTTTAATGTGAGATATATTATACATATGTGATAATAATATACATGTCATAATGCCTAATGTGAGACATATATAATAATATGTGATAATAATATATATGTCATATCTAATGTGAGATATTACATATATTAAAATATGTCATAATGATATGTTATAATGCCTACTGTGAGATATGTTATATATGTCATAATAATATATGTCATAATGCCTAATGTGAGATATTACATATCTAATATGTAATGTCATGATGACTAACGTGAGATATATTACAGATAATCTACAAGTCATAATGTTTAAAGTGAGATATACTATACATATGTGATAATGATATATATGTCATAATGTCTAATGTGAGATATATATAAAATATGTCATAATATATAATATTATGTCACAATGCCTAGTGAGATATATTATATATTTAATAATATATGTCATAATATGACATAATGCCTAATCTGAAATATTATATATATTATATATAATAAATGTTATATTATATATATAATAAATGTTAAATAATATATGTCATAATGCCTAATCTGAGATATTATATATATAATGTAAATGTCATTATATATGTTATAATGCCTGTGATATCTCACAGGCATTATATATATATATTTATATATATATAATATATATAATATGTCATAATGCCTACTGTGTGATATTATATATGATATAATATATATGTCATAATAATATATGTCATAATGTCTAGTGAGATATATTATATGCATAATATATGTCATAATAATATATATTTCATGCCTAAATTGAGATATATCATAATAATATATATATCATAATAATATATATCATAATGCCTAGTGAGATATATTATATATATATAAAATATGTCAATAATATATCTGTCATAATGTCTGTGAGATATTATATATAATATTTATGTCATAATATATTATAATGCCTACTGTGAGAAATATTATATATATGTCATAATATATATGTCATAATGCCTAATCTCAGATATTATATAATATATATGTCATAACAATATGTCATAATGTCTAGTGAGATGTAGTTTATATATAATATGTCATAATATATGTCATAATGCTTAATGTGATATTAAATATATAATAATATATGTCATAACAATGTCATAATGCCTAATGTGAGATATATTATATATATATTTATGTCATAATAATATATATGCTATAATGCCTATGTGAGATATTATATATGTAATAATATATATGTCATAATATGAATGTCATAATGCCTAATGTGAGATATATATAATAATATGTCATAATGATATGTCATGCCTAATGTGAGATATTACATATATAATAATATATATACAATAATGCCATGTTAGAATGCCCACTGTGAGATATATAATATATAAAATATGTCATAATAATATACATGTCATAATGCCTAATGTGAGATATTACATATATATAATATATATCATGTCATAACGCATACTGTGAGATGTATTACACATATAATAATAAACATGTCATAAAAATATGTATGTCATGTCTAATCTGAAATATTATATATAATAATATTTGTCATAAAAATATGTCATAATGCCTAATGTGAGATATATATGTAATAATAAATATCATAGTATGTCATAATGCCTAATGTGAGACATATTATATATATGATATAATAACATGTCATAATGCCTAGCGAGATATATTATATATAATAATATTCATAATAATATATGTGACATAATGCCTAATCTGAAATATTATATATATAACAAATATCATAATATATGTCATAATGCCTAATCTGAGATATTACATATATAATAACATGTGTCATAATATGTTATAATGCCTACTGTGAGATATGTTACATATATGTTATAAAAATATGTCTTATAATGCCTAATGTGAGATATTACACATATAATATATATATCATGCCATAATGACTAAGATGATATATATTACATATAATATACATGTCATAAGACATTTGTCATAATTCTTAATGTGAGATATACCATACATATGTGATAATAATATATATGTCATAATGCCTAGTGAGAAATATTATATATTTAATAATATATGTCATAATATATGACATAATGCCTAGTCTGATATATATAATAAATGTTATAATAATATATGTCATAATGCCTAATCTGAGATATTATACATATACTATAAATGTAATAATATATGTTATAATGCCTGTGATATATATCATATATAACATATGTTATAATTCCTACTGTGTGATATTATATATATAATAATATATATGTCATAATAATATATATGTCATGTTTAGTGAAAGATATATATAATATATATGTCATAATGATATATTTCATAATGTTTAAACTGACATATTATATATCATAATAATATATATGTCATAATGCCTAGTGAGACATATATATATGTCAATAATATATGTCATAATGCCTACTGTGAGATATTATATATAATACATGTCATAATATATATTATAATGCCTACTGTGAGACTATATATGTCATAATTATATGTCATAATGCTTAATGTGAGGTATTGCCTACATAATATATATATATCAGAGTATGTCATACTGTCTCATGTGAGATATATTATATATATAATATATATGTCATCATAATATATTTGTCATAATGCCTAGTGTGATATATTATATATATAATAATATATGTCATAATAATATATGTCACAAATGCGTAATCTGAGATATTATATGTATATATAATAATATATATGTCATAACAATGTCATAAGGCCTACTGTGAGATATATTATATATAATATATATGTCATAATAATATATATGCCATAATGCCTAGTGAGATATATTAGATATATAATACATGTCATAAGGCCTACTGTGAGATATATTATATATATGTTACAATGCTGTGAGATATATTATATATATATATATATGTCATAATAATATATATGTCATAATACCTAATCTGAGATATTATATATATAATAACATATATGTCATAATGCCTAGTGAGATATATCATATATATAATAATATATGTCATGCCTAATGTGAGATATAATATATATGTCATATTAATATATATATGCTCTAATGCCTTCTGAGAAATATTATATATATAATAATATATATGCCATAATAATATATATGCCATAAGTGCCTAGTGAGATATATTACATATATAACATATGTCAATAATATATATGCCATAATGCCTAGTGAGATATATTATATATATAATACATATGTCATAATAATGTTACAATGCCTACTGTGAGATATATTATATATAATATATATGTCATAAGAATTATATGTCATAATGCCTAATGTGAGGTATTACACTTATTATATATATATATATCATAAGGTCTCATGAACTATATATATTTATGTCATAATAATATATATATATCATAATGCCTAGTGAGATATATATAATAATACATGTCATAATGCCAAGTCCGAGGTATTATATATGTCATAAAAATATATGTCATAATGCCTAATTTGAGATATTATATACCATAATAATATATATCATAATGCCTAATGTGAGATATTATATATATAATATATATGTCATAACAATGTCATAATGCCTAGTGAGACATATTATATATATGTCATAATGCCTGTGAGATATATTACATATAATATATATGTCATAATAATATATATGTCATAATGCCTAATGTGAGATATTATATATCTAATAATATGTCATAACAATATATGTCATAATGCCTACTGTGAGATGTATTATATATAATATGTCATAACAATATATATGTCATTATGCCTAATCTGAGATATTATATATAATAATATATGTAATATATGTCATAATGCCCAATGTGAGATATTATATATATAATATATATCATAATAATATGTCATAATGCCTAGTGAGATAATTATATATATATATATATGTCATAATATATATGTCATAAAGCCTAATGTGGGATATATTATATATATAATAATACATATGCCATAACATATATGTCATAATGCCTAATGTGAGATATATTATATACATATTATTATGCTACACATTACATATATATCACATCATCTTTATCCATCCATCTCTGTGGACACGTAGGTTGTTTCCGTATCTTGGTTATTGTGCATAACGCTTCAGTGAACATGGGAATGCAGGTATCTCTTCGGGATACTGAGTTTAATCTCTTTGGATGAACATCTAGAAGTATAGCTGCTGCATCCAATGGCAGTTACTTTTCAATTTTTTGGGAAATCTTTAGACTGCTTTCCCTACTGGTGGCAGCAGTCTGCATAGCCAATAACAGTGTACAAAGGTTCTCTTTTCTCCACACCCTCGCCAACACTGGTTATGTCCCCTCCAGCTCATTCTTGGAGCAACCACTGCACTATTTTCTATAGCCTTGGGCTTTTATTTCCTAGTTGCATTTATTTTCCTCCCATTTTTTGTTCTATCTAATTTTCGATGGACAAATTAGTTGCAAACCAAGACAGCAGGAATTGTGGTGTTTCTGTAAACCAATCTCCTCTGCTTGAGGACTGAGCCGGCAGTATCTTTGCCCTCAAGTTGAGACAATCACCGTTGCTACATTTCACATCCCAAAGCATGCTACATTTCCAGACTGGTTACTTGAGGGCTACAGTCTTGTGTACCTTTACAGCGTCAAAAATCTTCCTCAGAGCCTGGCCCACGGTGGAATCTCCAATGTTTGTGGGATAAAATGAGAATAATTTTATATTCTCTCCTAAAATAGAGACTATCCATTCCCTCAATAAATACTGAATGAGAATCAACTGTTTCTGGTACTGGAATATTGGCACAAGCCACACAGACTAGCTCCTAGGAATTTAATTTCTTATAGGAGAAACAGACCAAAAGAAGGGGGGGGTGATTTCATATATATGCTATGATGAAAAAAAAACAAGGTGGTGTGATACAGAAGGGACAAATAGACAAATGGTCTTGGTCTGATTCAGTGACTCATGAACTGAGAGAACTGAATGATTTTTTAAAAAGCCAGTCATGGGGGCACCTGGGTAGCTCGGTCGGTTAAGCATCTGCCTTCAGCTCAGGTCATGATCTCAGGGTCCTGGGATTGAGCCCCGCATCGGGGTCGCTACTGAGTGGGGAGTTTGCTTCTCCCTCTCTCTCTGTCGGTCACTCCCCCTGCTTGTGCGCACTCTTTCTCTCTTTCTGTCTCAAATAAATAAATGAAATCTTTAAAAAAATAAAAAAAAATTTAAAAAGCCAATCATGTTAATACCCAACCACACCCCATCTTCTCCATTTCAGCATATGGCTTAAACAGTAACCAACAACTGAGAAAGGAAAGAATTGTCCCAGATCTGGACATTCTAAGATAGATAAGCATACTTAATAAATGTCAATAAATAAGCGAACAAGATGTGATTTCACACATATCAGACTGTCAGAGACATGAAAAGTGTGATAAAACCAGGAATATGAGAAAGTGGGAACGCACACATGCGACCAGAGGGAAAGAGAATTGGTACAACCCCTTTGGGGGCAACTTTGCAAAATCTAATAAAGTTCAGGATTGGTATAATCAACAACCCAGCAATTCTACTTCTAGATCTACGACCTGGAGAAACTCTCCCGTGTGCCCACAAATAGGGAGGTGCATAGATGTTTACCAAAGCATTGCTTGTTACGGCAAACAACAAAGCAAACAGAAAATCTAAGATCCAGCAAGAGGGAAATGGATGGATTATGACATATTCATACAGTGAAATCTCTCATGGCAATTAAAATGAAGAATCCAGAGCTACTTGTGTGAAGATGTTTCAACCTGAAACACCATCTTAAATGGGGGGTAAAACAAGTTGAAAAGTTATTGGTAATTGCATGAATTTTTTTAAATATACTTTTTTTAAAAAAAGGTTTATTTGTTTATTTGAGAGAGAGAGAGCAGGAAGGAGGGACAGAGGGAGCAGGAGACAGAATTCCAAGCAGCCTCTGTGCTGCGTGCAGAGCTGGACACAGGGCTCAATCTCACAACCCTGAGATTACCACCTGAGCCGAAACCAAGAGTTAGATACTTAACCGACTGCACCATCCAGGCGCCCTGGTAATTGTACGAATTTTTAAGAATTCAGAACAATCCTCATGTAGTAAAACTCTAAGAAAGATAATTTAAATAGCACTGACTGGCTCTGGGAGAGAAGGGAGGAATAGTAGCTATAGAAACATACCTACAATATTGTGTCTGTTTCAAAAATGCTGAAGCAGAGTCCACAGTCTCTCATGGTTCATTACCCCTTCTGTTTACCCCCCCTTCATTCTGGGAAACAAACTGAGGGCTTCAGAGGGGAGGGAGTGGGGGATTGGGTTAGGCTGGTGATGGGTATTAAGGAGGGCACGTATTGCATGGAGCACTGGGTGTTATACGCAACTAATGAATCATGGAACATTACATCAAAAACAAGGGATGTATAATAAAAAATTATTATAAAAAAATTAAAAATAAATTAAAATGCTGAAGTAAATATGCCAAAACGCCAAAATTGTGAAAATCTTTTTGCTGGGTATTGTTAAGATACCTTTTTATAAATTAGGTTTTGGAGCACTCTAAGTTCTTTCAGTGTAATTTATTAATTCAGCTCAGCAGTGGAAGGACTGGAGGAACCATTTCTTACTTGTTGAAAACTCTGGTTGCTTAAAAAAATAAAAGTGACACCATCTGGATTACTAAAGGAACAATATAACTTCAAAATCGCAATGTGCACGTTACTGAGAATTTTTTGTTTTTCCCGAAGAATGATGACCTCAAGCTCTCCCGAAGTAATCTTATGTTTGTCTTAAAAAAATCATGGATTCTCTAGTAACCTGAGAATGCATCTCCTGTGTTATCTGAACTCTTATTCACAACAGTAGTTCTGTATTAGTCATTAGAAGGGACATAGAATTTCTTGAGAGAAATGTGTGTCACAGTCCCTGGAAAAAAAAAAAAAACACTAGAAAAAATGCAAAAAATATCTGTATTAGTTAGGAATCTGTTTACTGGTGTTTAAAGAACATCATGTATGGGGCACCTGGGTGGCATAGCGGTTAAGCGTCTGCCTTTAGCTCAGGGCGTGATCCCGGCGTTATGTGATTGAGCCCCACATCAGGCTCTTCCGCTATGAGCCTGCTTCTTCCTCTCCCCTGCTTGTGTTCCCTCTCTCACTGGCTGTCTCTATCTCTGTTGAATAAATAAATAAAATCTTTAAAAAAAAAAAAAAGAACATCATGTAATGACATTGGTGAACATGAGTGAGCTCTTATCATCACAGATGGTAAGAAAATCTCTCTTTTTTCCCCCAAACAACCCTGAAATTGTAATACTGAATAATACTGAGTTTCAAAATTGTTAAAATAAAATTGGAATGTGCACCAACAATGGGAAATAAGAAACATCTACAGTTGCCATTTACTTTTTCCAAACATATCACTAGCAAGAGTGGCTTTTCTAATAACAAGAAATTTCTATTTAAATCCAATGGGAGGGGCTCCTGGGTGGTTCAGTCATTAAGCATCTGCCTTCAGCTCAGGTCATGATCCCAGGGTCCTGGGATTGAGCCCCACATCGGGCTCCCTGCTTGGCAAGCCTGCTTGTCCCTCTCCCTCGGCCTGTCGCTTCCCCTGCTGTGCTCTCTCTCTGTCAAATAAATAAACAAAATCCTTAAAAAAAAAAAAATCCAATGGGATTATACAAAAATATTCCCTGCTAGTTCTATAATCCTTTAAAAATGATTTGATATATTTATTTGAGAGAGTGTCAGCAAGCACATGCGAACATGAGTGGGGAGAAGGGGCGGAGGGAGAGGAAGAAGCAGACTCCCCGCTGAGCAAGGAGCCTGATGTGGTACTCGATCTCAGGATCCTGGGTTCATGACCTGAGCTGAAGGCAGACACTTAACCGACTGAGCCACCCAAGCACCTCTAGTTCTACAATTCTTTATCTGAAATTTTGCAGAGTGCCTATACTGTCTCATTTTGAGGATGGTCTGCAATCATTATACTGACTAACTCAAGATGAATGATGGAAAAAGTCAGTCATAAAGCATCGTGTATTTGTAGCTTCTGCCTTCTCTTGCTCTTTACAATATCCCTTCAGCCCATCAATACAGCATGCTATAATACTTGCTTGGTGCACCCTCACACTCCTTTAAATATGTGTTCACAAATGAAGATAAAGAAGGATAACAGACTGGCTCTTCCTGGAAGAGAAGAGCAAATGCCTCGAGACTGCCCAAACCATCCTGATGAGAGGTGGCCATTAGCCTCACCATCCAGAGAAGCAAAGGATTAGGGAAAAAACACCTGAGGAACTTAGGTGAGCATATGAAAATATAGTACGTGAAAGTGCCACTACTAGTTTTCTTTCGTCTAAGCAGCTGCTCCCCAGGGGGAATTCCCACTGTTCTATTGCGTAATAAATGCGGAGAGACTCATTACTGCTTAATCCTATAACAAGCACACTACCCCTTCGGAGTTAACCCACTGAACCCTTTCAGGGTCAAAACTGGCACTTGGAAGTGTGCCCCCCAAAGATCCTTAACTTCATGACAGGCTGATGCACCGAGGTGTGGGTGCACAAGAAATATCTTGATTAAAGAATGACCTTGTTTAGCATCTTAAGAAATCTTCACATTTTTAACTCACAGGTCCATGCTCTGATATTTAAAACCAGGCAGACGTCCTATCTACCTCATTACAATTCTAAACTGTGGCATGCAAAATCAGAAGTTTTGTTGAAAAGCACTTCCTTTTTGGTTTCCTGGTTTGTCATAGGGTATTTCTTCTCCCTACACCACTGGAGCACGGAATACCACAGTTTCCCATCACACCTCTTCAACTGATAGAGACAGTGCTAGTGATCACCTTTCGGTCACTTATTCACTTGGCGGTATTTGTTTGAGTACCTCTTATGTGGCCCTGCCAGCAGTACACACTGGGAATCATGCAGGCAACAGAATCCCAGATGCTGCAATCATAAGCTAGATGCTTTGGAGGGAGGTGCAAATGGCCTGGGGAAAGGGAGACAGAGTGCTGAGCGGTAGAGAGGTACAGAGGTTGAGCAGCAAATGCAGAGACCTGAGGAAGAACAAAGCAGTGAATCCTGCAGACCCAGCAGCAGTGGGGTGTGCGCTTCCGATAAATGCCCAGAGGTGAGAGCATGCTTGAGGCGGGTGAGGACCAGCAAGGCACCGGGGGCTGAGACGGGATGGGAGAAGCAGGGGAAGTCATCAGAGGGGAAGTCAGCCGAAAGCAGGTGCCAACCACACAAAGCCTTTCATGTCATTATAAGAATAAGACGGGAAGCTGTTAGAGCATTGTAAAGAAAGAGTGGCCATGAACTAGCCTGTTCTGAAAGCCTCACTCTGTACGGGGGATGGGGGGGTGGGGAAGAGGAACTTTACAGGGAAGAAACCTGACAGACAGCACTTAAGCTGTGATCAGGGTTGACATCACAGTGACATCGAGTGATCAGGGTTGACATCAAAGTGATAAGATGTACAGACATCACATATTCTTGTTATGATGAGGATGGCCCTTCACCTCTGTGATGTTCTTGCCCAAATCCCAAAACCCCGGTCTAACTGTGAGAAAACAACAAACCCAAACTGAGGATCCTCCTACAAAATACCCAACGAGTCCTCCTCAAAACGGTGATGAAAGGGAAAAACAAGAAATTGTCACAGATCAGAGGAAACTAGGAGACATATTACCTAAATGCAACGTGGGCTCTTGCATGTGATCCTGGGACAGAGAAGGGTTATTACGGAAAAACTTAGGAAATCCAAATATGGTCCCTAGCAGAGTTAATAGGATTGTGCCAGTGTTAATTTCTTCGTTTTGACAAATGTGCTGTCATTGTGTAAGATGTGAACATTAGAGAAGTTGGGCAAAGGATATATGGGAAGTCTCTGTAGAGTCTTTGCAATTTTTCTAAGTCTAAAATCATTCTAAAATAAAAAGGGTTTTGTGGGGAAAAGAAAGATACTCTGTCCACTTCCTGGAGACACAGGATAACAAGATAAAGAGTTGGATGTAAGAAATGAAAGCAACTTAGATCAGGGTGGGAGAAGTGGGGATGATGAGAAGTAGGATGGTTTGGGGCACGTTGTGAAGGAACCCATGGAATTTGCCGGTTGGTGGGATGTCCGCAATAAGGGAGACGAGTCAGGGAGGGTTCCGAGTCTGGGGGTCTGGGACACAGGCAGCATGGAGGTGTCGGTGAGTGAGATGGGCCAGATGGGGTGAGGAGCACATTCGGAGGAGAAATCAAGACTTCCTTCTGGACATGGGAAGTTCAAGATGACTATTAGCTGTGCAGCTGACAGGCAAAGCTGATATACTGGAGAGAATAAGGCTAGAGCTCAGGACAGCAGCCAGGGTTTGAGGCCCAAATGGAGCATCCACAACGGGCATATAATCCCCACAAAAGTGGGAGACAGACAGGTCCGAGAGCGCAAATGGGTGGGTACGTGGGAGGGAGGGAAGGAGGAAAGGAGCGACGTGCAGGGAGGGAGGCGGGTCAGCGGGCAGTCTTTCCATTACCAGCTAAAACTCCTGTAACATAAGTAAGCCTTGCACAAGTGAAGGAGGAGGCTGAAGAGCCAGGAATAGTGAGGTCAGAGACGGTCATGGAATGTACCTGAATGTGTATGTGTGTGTGAGCGTGTGCATGTGTGTGCGTGAGCCAGTGTGGAAACATGGGTATACACAGTTTGCGTACACACAGATATGTATGGATTCCATGCTGTATATCTTCTTTCCTTAAAATAGGGTCCCTTCCCAAGATCCTTGGGGATTTCTGCGGTTTTGCGTCATGAGCTGCATCCGTTCAATGCATCTACAGAGGAAACCGCAGGTAGGTGAGGGCAATTTTTCTCTGCCAAGGGTTTAATCTGGATATTGTTACCACTGAAATTACGGCAAGAGGTTAGTTACTCAGGAAAAACTCTACTGACTTAAAAAAACAAAAAACAAAAAACTCAGTAAGACAAATCTACTACCAAAGGCCAAGTTCACAGGGATTTGGTATAGTCAGTGAGAGCTTTTTCCCCCGTTTCATTCTAGCCTTAGTGTAACGTTCTTGGGTCCTGTAGGGAGAGTTCTGTATAAAATTTTCGGAGACTGGAAAACCCTGGGTCACAGCCCCGTGTGTTTCCCTTACGGAGAGATCATAGCTCAAACTGAATCTGAGAGTACACGAGCCATAGTACTCTCTTTAGCGGATCTTTCCAGGCCGTTTGTTCAATCATACGGAAACAAATGGGGATACATTAACCCACCTAGACTTTTGTGTGCTTCGTCAGCTTCCTTATCTTTTATGCAGTCCTTCTCAAAGCTATGTCGTGGACTTTGAAGCCTCGGATTTGAATGGAAGTGTAGTACTGGTGAGACCCCATTCTACACGACTCACGAAGACTCACCAGAACGCCTTCCTGTCAGGTACCATTCCACTCGTACCACAGCAGGTACCAGGCCACAGGGAGGTGCAGATTCAAAGGGAAGTTGCAGAAAGGGACTCAGGTATTGCTGTTCTCAAAGAATACCACCAAATAAGAAACAAATCTGGACTTGGTAAGGAGACACTTTTGGAAAGGATTATCACAAGGGAGGAGACAGACTGTTGCACTATGGGGAGAGTGACCATAGCCAGAAGGAAAACACTCAGACTGTAAGGACTGCAAGTGTTTCAGAGGTTAGGCAAAAGGGGTTTTCCTTTACAAACAGGAGTGAAGAGGCTAGAAAAACCAGGTGTGGGAAGTGGGATAAGAGGGTGGCCTGACAGGATAATAGATTCGAGAACAGTTTATGCTGAGGCCAGACTGTCCTCATGAGGGTCTGGGCTCTGGCTCAGGGTGGGCCACAGTGCAGGCCGTGGGGGCAGAGAGAAGCTGAACCAAAGCTTGGTTAATAAGTATCTTAGTCTGTGCTGGCAGCTGAACTAAATGCCACATTAATCATACAGGTAGCAAATCATTGTCTTGTACACCTTAAACTTGCACAATGTTATATGTCAATTAGTTCTGAATAACCCTGGGGGAAAAGAGCACAGACTGGGTAGCTTATAAACAATGGAAATGTATTTCTCACAGTTCGGGGGGCTGCGAGTCCCAGATGAGGCTGCCTGCGCGGTCCGGTGAGAGACCTCTTCCTGGTTCCTAGAAGGTGCCTTCTCTCTGGGTCCTCACACAGCAGGGTGGGCGGGGGAGCTCTCTGGGGTCTCTTTGATAAGAGCACTAATCCCATGCATGCGGACTCTACTCTCATCACCTAATCACCTCCCAAAGGCCCTATCTCCTAATACCATTATCTTGGGGGTTTAAGATTCAACATGTGAATTTGGGTAGGACACAAAGTTTCAGATCACAGCAACGAGCATTTTATTCCCATGCATCGGTGAGGACAAGCAACTCAGCTAATCATCTGTGACGCAAAGAATGGAAATTTGGAGAGTGTGTGTCCTGCCTGCCCCTCAGTAAACAGAGCATGGAAGGGGTATCTGTGAGTGCGAGTGCGATCGAAGTCATATGGGGATTGGGTCTTTGCAGACAGCTGTTTTCCAGAACACCAAGGGCAGGGGCAGTTCTTTTTTTTTTTTTTAATATTTTATTTATTTATGTCACAGAGAGACAGCCAGCGAGAGAGGGAACACAGCAGGGGGAGTGCGAGAGGAAGAAGCAGGCTCCCAGCGGAGGAGCCCGATGTGGGACTCGATCCCGGAACGCCAGGATCACGCCCTGAGCCGAAGGCAGACGCTTAACGACTACACTACCCAGGCGAGGGGCAGTTCTTAATCACAGGCCTTGGGTAAAGTTTACATTATCAGTACCAATGAAAGGAAATTCAAACGTCTGTAATCAAAAGACGAGACGGAGCCTTTAGAGGTTACACACTGAGGATCTAAGCAACCAAGAAAGCCTGCTCCAAACTCGTCCCCAGAAAAACATGCCATTTTGCAACTTCTTGAAGTCAAATAATTGCTGTTTTTTTCATGTCCCAAGAATAAGACATCCTGTGGCTGGAAACGGCACTAACTGTTGAAGTAACTATGAGAATATCAATGGTGCCTTGCCATTTAGAGCTTCCTGGACAGTAGAACGTGCAGAAATACCAGATACTTGAGCCATATAAGCTTCACAACCTTTCTTTTGAGCTGGGATTTCAGGGGAATGACCAGAGAGATGAAAACCCATCACTGTAGACTCATCTTATTTTACTCTTGCTTTTCGGAAAAATATTTTATAGTTCCCCTCTAAAAGGTCAGTGCTTCTGGGAAGGAAGGACCTCAAGTTAGGAGCTGGTCAGAAATTTGCAGGATTCATGGGGCACCTGGGTGGCACAGCGGTTAAGCGTCTGCCTTCAGCTCAGGGCGTGATCCCGGCGTCCTGGGATTGAGCCCCACATCAGGCTCCTCCGCTAGGAGCCTGCTTCTTCCTCTCCCACTCCCCCTGCTTGTGTTCTCTCTCTTGCTGGCTGTCTGTCTCTGTCAAATAAATAAATAAATTAAAAAAAAAAAAAGAAATTTGCAGGATTCAGACAGAGAGAGACTTGTGGAGAGAAAGAATGGGAAGGCAGCAAGGAGAAGGTGCTTCCCTGCAGATTTTCCCCCAGAGCTGGCCGCAACATGGTGGAGAGGCCCATTTGATTGTGGATTTTGTTCACTCTTACAATGAGTGTACAGAGGAATTTGGATTTTGATTGGGTTTACGTGAAGGACCTTTCCGTTTCCATAGATCACCTGCCTTCCCTCCACCCTTCTCCTTCTCCTTTGGGGAAGCTGCTCTTTTTCACAATTCAACAAGCTGCTGAACACTGGGACTCTCTTCTCTGGGTGTTAATGCCGTTTTCCATCTCAATGGAACCCAAGCAGGATACTGTCTTTCTTTTCTTTCTTTTTTTTCTTTTTTTTTTTTAAAGATTTTCTTTATTTATTCGACAGAGATAGAGACAGCCAGCGAGAGAGGGAACACAAGCAGGGGGAGTGGGAGAGGAAGAAGCAGGCTCATAGCGGAGAAGCCTGATGTGGGGCTCGATCCCATAACGCCGGGATCACGCCCTGAGCCGAAGGCAGACGCTTAACCGCTGTGCCACCCAGGCGCCCCTGGATACTGTCTTTCTTTAAATGTGTCCTTTCCATATTAAAGCAGTTTATTTTACAAAACGCTGCTTTTATAAGAAGACCAAGACATATAGTTTCAATGCAAGAAAAACCCCAGAAACAAAAAAATGACATTGACCTCAGAAACAAAAAAATGACATTGACATTTATAATCATCAAGATTTTAGTGATTCGTTGTAGAGATAATGGGATTTGGGTTGCTTGTATTTATTAAAAAGTAACAGCATGTATGTAGAAAATCCATAATTTAGAATTTATGTTGCTCGTTGTGAATGTAGAAATGAAATCACCACCACCAAAATCCTGAAATAGGGTTGTGATTTCCAATACTACTTTGCTATTTATACAGTGTTGAATTATACGTGATTTTATTTAGTGACACAATAAATCTATCACAGCGGAAGTAAACAATCCTATTATCTTTGTTATTAAAAGCTCTCATGTAGGGGCGCCTGGGTGGCACAGCGGTTAAGCGTCTGCCTTCGGCTCAGGGCGTGATCCCGGCATTGTGGGATCGAGCCCCACATCAGGCTCCTCCGCTATGAGCCTGCTTCTTCCTCTCCCACTCCCCCTGCTGTGTTCCCTCTCTCGCTGGCTGTCTCTATCCTGTCGAATAAATAAATAAAATCTTTAAAAAAAAAAAGCTCTCATGTATCTGAGAGCTGACCCTATTAAATAAGAGTTAGAAAAATCAAAGAGAAGCTTAGCCTCTCGTTTCTAAAGGAAGTCGAACCATACCAGAGGTTACTTACTGACAATGAAATCTCTAACCACCTCGCAAAAGACATGACCTAAAGTATTTTCACTTGGATTAAGAGTGCTTAATTAAGGCCAGGTTGATTTTATAGCCTGTGCCACTGTGTCCAAGAATAGAATTCAATGAAGGCTGTAATAAGTAAAACGGTTTAAGCTTCATCCGGACCCATTTAAGTTATGAAGCTATTAGATAAAGTACATAAAATATCTGATAGAACACATAGAATCCACATGTATTTTTAAACATAACTGAAGTTGCAAATCCATGCTCCCACTGCTACTCTGACACTGGGGGTGTGGGTGGGGTGGGACGAGACGAGCAATGAATACTTTTTTTTTTTTTTTAAGATTTTCTTTATTTATTCGACAGAGATAGAGACAGCAGCGAGAGAGGAACACAAGCAGGGGGAGTGGGAGAGGAAGAAGCAGGCTCCCAGCAGAGGAGCCCGATATGGGGCTCGATCCCAGAACGCCAGGATCATGACCTGAGCCGAAGGCAGACGCTTAACGACTGAGCCACCCAGGTGCCCCTGAATACTAATTTTTAGTAAAGAAATGGAAAAACTCATAAAGAAAAGGATGATGAACAGGTGTTCACAGCAATCAAAATAAAACAAAGTTTCATAAATTATATCCAGTCAATTAAATGCCATTCAAGCCAGTTTTATGCCCACTTGCAACAAAGAGACCCACTGCAGATGACGGGAGAGACGGTCTGAAGATACCACTGCATAAGGATTACAACGGACTCTTGCAGCTGCAGTCGACAAGTGGGCTCCCTGGAGCTGGAGCTACGGAGCATTATTTGTATTATTGATGCTGAGTGTGTCAGAACTCCTAGAGGTTGGGAGAGGTGCAGGTTTTATTGTAGAGAAAACACTATCAGACTATTATTTATATAAAGGTTTATTCAGGATTTTTTTAAAAAAAGAAAACATTAGATTTTAATGCAGATTATACACGCAGGGGATGCAGGCCCCTTAGATGAAGAATATTTTACCTAGTTAACTCTCCATTAACCCAAGCAGATTCTCTACAATTCAGTCTGACAGAATTGTTGACTGTCGCAATGTACTATGCTAAAAGCTGCAGATAAAAGAAGAAAATAGCATTCCTGCTGTCTGAGGACTCACAGTCTAATGCAAGGGAAAATACATAAGCAGCCAATTAAAATGAAATAGGATAAATGCTACACAGAGAAGAGTAAGGGCACAGTTTTGCCAGTTTGGTTTGGTTTTGCCAGAGGCTGAGGAAGGTCTCAGAAAGACAGACAAAAGTGACATTTAAGCTGGGCATGTAGATTTCTGGGTTAAAAAAAAAAAAGTGGGGATGGATATTCCAGGGACAAGGGTATGGAAGTCAAGGAGGAGCCATGGGGCTATGAGGAATCCAACGCTGGCACAGCACAGAACGCATGGAGAAGATCATGGAGGGACTGGAAAGGCAAGGCTGAGACAAGGAAGTCAAGACCACCTCAAGTTTCTATGCAGTGGAGTGGTCTGACTAGATCTGTGGTCGGGGATCCATAGCGCTGTGTGCAGGATGGATTAGATGGGGAGATGATGAAGATCCAGGCAAGAACTGTGCGTACAGTGCAAACCAGGAAGATGTGAGAGATTTTACAGATCAAAGTGAAGGTATCTGATGACCACGTGGAAGTGTGAATTCAAGAAAGGAGTCCAACAACTCTGCAGCTCCTGCCTGAGGCAACTGGAGGCCGCCCTCACTGCCCGAGCGAGTCGGGGAGTACCGGACGAGAGGCGTGGAGGCCGCCCTCACTGCCCGAGCGAGTCGGGGAGTACTGGAGGTCAGGCGCGGAGGCCGCCCTCACTTCCCGAGCGAGCCGGGGAGTACCGGACGAGAGGCGTGTGACAGAGGGTCTGATGGGAACAGGGTGTATTAGCTTTGGGACACACTGATTTTGAGTGGGACACTAAACATCCAGGTGGACATCTCTGTCCAGAAGGCAGTTAGTAAAAGACTCAGAAGACTGGCGGAGATGGAAAAATACACGTGAACACAGTCATCACGTGGATTTGGCAAAGAGCCAGCAGTCCTTTCACCACATATCCCCTGGAAGTACCCACTGCTTGTTGTTCCTACCCACTCGGTCACAGCTGACTTCACCACTTGCTACTGCTGACATTCCACTCAATACTGAATACTAAATATAGGTCAAGGTAACACTACAGTACCGTTTAACTAAAACATTAAACCTTGTTTCATGTATATTAATTCACCTGATGTCAAACCATAAATTCACGTAGAGGCTATCCGTTTAGGTAAACATTCTTTTGTTTCTTTTCTTTAAAAAATGCAGGTTTTGCTTTGATTCCAAATTTCAGAAAATATGTAAACGACTGCTTTGAGGATTCACGACTCTCGGGTTGCAACGTGGCAACAGGGCTTAAGGGGCAGGAGAAGTTAGAGTCCCGCACTGGAGCAGCTGCAGAGCTCTATCTACGGATCGGCAGCAAACCAGCAGAAAAGTGGGCTCCCTGGTGAACATTATGACCATAATGAAGCATAAAATTGAGCCTCCAATTTCTCTTCATAACATGAAAAGCACCTCTAAGTTCAAGTCTCACTTTTTCTATTACTTCGTGTGTCTCAAATTCACATAATGAAGAAAATATGCTTATTAGATTTTACCCAAACTACACACTTAAAGTATGCTTATTGAAAAAGGATAATCACAGCAAGAAAAGAAGCCAACACTCTCCTCTTTCCCCGCCTCATTTTACTCCACTTCTTCACACACGTACACACCCCTCCCTGGTAACAGTTTCATATACGTTACGGCATGCTTTCTTCAATGCAGATATTGTGTACAAACATAATTCTATTCCTTTCAATGAAAGACACTTGTAAAATGTATAGCAAAATGCATTTTAATTTTATTGAGACTGGAAATCTCATAAAGTACTTCTGATTTGTAAATTCTAACAAATTTTTAGTTCAAGAAATAGGGAGAGCATAATTCCAGAGCAGCAGGGAAAATGACGTCAACATTTGAATTGATACCACTGATATTTGTGTTCAGCACGAAAATGCCATTGACGTCCATTTCCAGATTTCAAATTCGGTCTTGCATCACACAAGAACCCAGAGTATTTCTAACCACCCTATATAGCCAAATTCCCTAGATCCTTCCAGAAGTATACAGATAACCAAGTAAGTCCATTAATCAATGTTCAACTAACAGGTGAATTAAATTCTATTTGGTGGTTGATTGATTAAAAAATTTCTGAACTGGATAATTTGATGTTTATTTAATTTAAACATTTATATGCTAATTTAATGTTAATATAAACATTTAAATGTTGATACCTGCCAGCTTCCAAATATCGCTGAAATATTCCTTTTTTTTTTTTTTAAAGATTTTTATTTATTTATTTGACAGAGAGAGACAGCCAGCGAGAGAGGGAACACAGGAGGGGGAGTGGGAGAGGAAGAAGCAGGCTCATAGCAGAGGAGCCTGATGTGGGACTCGATCCCAGTACGCCAGGATCACGCCCTGAGCCGAAGGCAGACGCTTTAACGACTGCGCTACCCAGGCGCCCCCGCTGAAATATTCTGAAGTCAAAATAACTGCCTGATTTTCATGCCCAAGGCAAAGTCTACACAGAATACTAATTGTTTCTTATTGTTTAAAGCATCTGTATTTTTTTAAATCCTGTTCTTGCACTTTCTCCCCTTCATTCCCTGCATTCATACTGTTAAATATAATTGGCTTTAATGTGTAAGTTTAGTATTATGAATATCCTTATAATTTTTTTTTTTTTTTGCTAAATTCCCCCAATATAATAAACTGGGGGAAAAAAACCTTCTGAATTCCCCGGGTTTTTTTTTTTCTTTTTTGTGGAAAAGTTAAAAAGTCTAGAACAGGAGCAATCTAATAATTGGTCATCCTAACATATCATTGAAAATGTGATGCTGGGACATCACAAGATTTTTGCCAAAAAAAAAAAAAAAAGGAAATACAAAACTTGCTCTTTATGACTCACGGCTTTCTTTTAAATGGAAAGAATGAAATGCTATAGAGATTCATCTTTTCAAGATCCCATTCATTTAAGCATTTATATCTGGCCAAAAATAACTCGGAAGCAGTGACCTTTCAGTCCCTTGGAGCTCTGAACGATGTCTCAGAAATTCTTATGAATGTCTGTGTTGCTGGGGCCTTGCAAGCAGAGCTGACCCCTGGCAGGACAGAGCCTTTTCGCAGAAGAATAGAGGAGCTGTGCGTGGAAGTGCATGTCTTCTGTCACTACTGTGTTGATTAGCTATGGCTGCATAACAAATGTCCCCCATCCCAGTGTCTTAAAGCAACGATATGTCTCATGACTCTGGGGGTTGACTGGGCACTTCTGCTGGTCTTGCCCAAACTCACTAGTACAGCTGCTGAAAGTTCTAAAATGGCTTTACTCAAATGTCCCAATCCCTAGTGGAGATGCTAGGATGGTGCGGAAGGCTGGCTTCCCTCGCCATGTGGTTTCTCAGCCCCCGATTCCACAGAAAGGGTGATCTCAGAGTCCTAGGAGTACAAGAGTAAGAGCTGCAAAGCCTCTAGAGATTTTACCTGGAAGGTTCACAGTGTCCTATTCTAGTCATCAAAAGCAAACCAACTCAGACTCCAAGGGGTACAGAAACAGACTCTACCTCTTTTTATTTTTTAAGATTTTATTTATTTATTAGAGAGAGAGAGAGAGCACAAGCGGGGTGGAGGGGACAGGGCAGAGGGAGAAAGACAAATAGACTGTGTGCTGAGCAGCAAGCCTGATGCGGAGCTCGATCCTAGGACCCTGAGATCATGACCTGAGCTGAAGGCAGACGCTGCACCAACTGAGCCCCCCAGCGCCCCTAGACTCTACTTCTTAATGAAGGAATTGCCAAAAATCCAAGTCCATTTTTAATCCACTTCAGGAAATTAAAAATCCCTTACACCTCTGCCCAGCCCAGTCCCATCCGAGCCTGGACAAAAGCTGATGGACTAAGGGCCTTCATCACTTCCCAGAACTTACATGATGACTTTAAAATGGGATTCTCTATGGTGTACTTTTCCACATGAAAAGCTAGAAGGACATATAATACCACGTAACGCAATACAACACACCACGATTGTAACAAATGAAGGACAAGTTTAAAAGTCGTATTTAGTTGGAATAGGAACCAGAGCCACGGTCAGACAGGAGCCTTAAATTTTTATAATTACCATTTGCAAAGGTCAGTGATTCCTTGCATGATATATGCCAGTTTTAAAAACAACTGTTTACAAGGGCAAGAGATAAGATCTTAAGTAATTACCTCTGTATCATTAATTCCCAATTAATAAGCAATACACTATAGACTGCTGGCCTATATATTTCTACACTTACGAGAAGAAGAGTTAAGAATGGCTCATTACAGGGGCGCCTGGGTGGCACAGTCGTTAAGCGTCTGCCTTCGGCTCAGGGTGTGATCCTGGTGTTATGGGATCGAGCCCCACATCAGGCTCCTCCGCTATAAGCCTGCTTCTTCCTCTCCCACTCCCCCTGCTTGTGTTCCCTCTCTCACTGGCTGTCTCTCTCTCTTTCAAATAAATAAATAAAATCTTAAAAAAAAAAAAAGAATGGCTCATTACAGTCTCCTCATGAATAAATAAGAGTCAAATTACCTACCTCATAGGATTTGCTTAATAATTAGATATTTTAATATGCACAAATTTTATCAAACAGTATCTGGAACATAATAAGTAATCTATTGTATTTAATGAAATAAAAACTATTAATGTCACCAAAAGACTTTATCTTTTCAGTAGTGGTGAATATTATATTTAATTTCAGAAATCAGGAAAACAATTCATCCTGCATTTCTATAACAAATAATAAAAAATAAATAAAGCCTTTTTAAAAAGGTGGGAAGGGATGCCTGGGTGGCTTAATTGGTTAAGCGTCTGCCTTCAGCTCTGGTCATGATCCCAGGGTCCTACACATCAGGCTCCCTGCTCAGTGGGGAGCCTGCTTCTCGCTCTGCCTGCCACTCTCCCTGCTTATACTTTCTCCCTCTCTCCTTTCTAACAAATAAATAAAATCCTTAAAAAAAAAATCTCTCTCTCTCTCTCTCTCTCTCTCTCTCTCACACACACACACACACACACACACACAAAATTTGAGCCATCTCAACCAAAACTTTCAGAGTAAGGAGATAGAGCTTGCCTTTAGAGTTACTTAATTTAGTAAACACATACACAATGCCTGTCTTATGCCAGGGAGTTCTAGAGAGTTTATAAACAGTAATTCATTTGGTCTTCATAACAAACTGATAAAGTCGGTGCTTTCATGATATACATTTTAAAGATGAAGGTATGCAAGAGTTCCCATGATTAAACGGAAGAGCTGTGAGTCCAATGCAGACGGTTCTGCCATTAGAATCTATACTTCTGTCCTCTAGTCTCCCTTTCCACATGCGGGCTGAAAAATCCCTCATTCGAATCACCGCACAGCTATGAAGTTAGCGAGATATGCCCTCTGTTAAAGTCTTATGAGAACTAATGTCCGAGAGAATGCTCTCTGGCTATATCGACACTGGCCTAAATACCAAGGACTGAGGGATGGAAAACAATTATGAACAACTGTGAGGCTTTGTTCTGGAGGTTCAATTGCTCTATTGTGAAATATTATGTATCAGAAAGCCCAGGGGGTTGGGGTAGAGTTGGAGGACACTGGGGATCAGGATTATAACTTCAAATTCATCTGTCTTTAGATTCTAAATTTGCCAAGAGGGACAATGGATTATGTACTCATATAACTGTCCAATTTTTGCTTCTGAACCCAAACTAGCTGGTGACAAGAGGCGGTTCTCTGAGGACTGATTTCTTCCCATGCGAACTAAGAACAAAGAGAGAACAGAGGAGTACAGTTCTCCATTTATTCTGAAAATAGGCCATGCTTCGTAAATGCTTATTAATGTTTCTCTGCAAAACACAGTGATCGAAACTCGGCTTCAGTTTAATTTAAAATGGAGCAGAATCCCAGAAGCTATGGTTTGCTAGGTCTACTCTCCTGGGCCCTTACATTTATTCTTCAATACCCTGCAATTAAAAAAAAAAAAAAAAGTCTACAGCAAATGGCATTCATTCTCCCATGCAGCTGAAACGTGTTGGGGGACTTGGCAACAAGTAGCTGACCTCCGTGAGAAACAAACACTTCAAAAGAATCATTGTTTTGTGTTAAGAATTCAGCCCACAATGATCAATTCAAACAACATTCAGAAAAGTAAAGCAGGTCCCTTTTTCTCTCATACGGTCATGGAATCCAGAAGTCAGGTTAATTTGGGGATCTGGCTCAGCTGCAGTGACCACTGTCCGCCTCTCCACAGAATGATAAAAGGCACACTCCTGCTAAAATGAGTTTAGGCTTTCAGGTCATTTTAATCCCCGTGGTCTATTCCAAAGAGCAGAACATTCCTTAAAAGCTTTATATTGTGATTAGATGATTAGGGTTTTAGGGTTTAAGTGGTATTTTCCTTTCAGCAGAAGTCTGCAAAAATTGAATGACTTTTCAACAAATATTTGCCTAAAAGGAAAAGCTTTCATTTTCTTAGCGTGATCCCAACCTTGACCATATCATCATTGGTCTTGGCTGCTTTCAGACAGCTCGGCTTACCCGGGCAGGCAAATAAATTGAAAATGCCCTTATCTGAAACATTCAAATTTCCTTTCCAAGGCAGCAAGTTTGAGCACTACCTAATTTCCCCAACCTCGTTTAGGGATAATAGGCCACACTGGAGATGAGATTATTAAGAGTACCTCCTATTACACAGGGGCATCGTTTCATGACATTGACAATCCCTGGGGAAACCACCAAGGCTCTTTGCTCACAATCCCACGTCAGGCCAGCCCTGGAGGTTATGGAGTGCAGCCCACTGTTTTTTTCGACAACAGGGGTCAGTTTTAGTTTCTGTCTAGGACAATATGGAAACTAAAGAACAGGAGATGCCCTCAAGACAAAGCATGTAAAAATGCTGTGTAAAATAGAACCAACATTCTTTTCAATGTTTAGTTTTACTTGGGAAACAAAAACAGTAAGGAAATTCCCAGGGACCCAAAATGACAAGGACACTGAAAGCAAAGTTCCGGGTAAAAGCCTGAGAATGCCTGTCGTTGACCGTGTGCAAAGCCAGAAGAAAGCCTTGCATCCTCACAGATGGAAGCTGGCCTGGAGACTGCGTCAGAGAGGAGCGACCCTCAAGGAGATGCAAAGGAAGGACTCAGCAACATTCACCCTCTAGCCTGGTTGTGGAAAAAGGATTTTCGTGAGTGTTAATAAATGAAGGTCACCTTTGCAAGAAGTTAAAATTCACATAACTACATCCTGTACATTCTGGGAACACTCAAGCTATGATTTTTTTAGAGTGGTCCTGTGATGCCAGGAAGAAGCAAATGAAATCGTATTTTCCAAGTCTTTGCTCAGAAGCCACCTTCTCAGCAACACCTTCCCTGGCCACGGTATTCAAATTTGCACCCACCCACATTCTTCTTCTCCTCAGCACTCACTGCCTTCTAGTATTATACTCTGTAAATTACCGTTTTATTGGGTTGTCTGCTCTGTTCCAGACATCAAAGACGTTTCCCTTAGTGGTCTCCGATATGACTGGCAAGCACACGATTGGATAATCTCAGGAAGCATTCGAGCCACATCACTGCATGAGTATCTGGATGACCCAGGTTATGTACCAGCCCTTCCCTAAACCTGTCAAGGCTCTTTATTGAGTCTTGGGGTTGGGCATGTGGACTTGAATTTGGCTGTGGCAAAGTGCAATTCAAAAATCGCATGCTTGTGCGGTCAAACGATTTGGCAGTAGGGGAGCAGGAGGCTTGCGGGGTGAAACAGTGGAGCATAGATGGGATGCAGGAACCGCAGACAGAAAACCTCGCATGCCCAGCCCGGGCAAAGTGATAGAGGGGCCTGACATATCTGAAAGAAGGTGATACCACAGTGGATATTAGCAGCATAAAAGGTTTTAAATATCTTTCCAAGACAGAGTCAGACACTGATAGATAAAACCCGAGCAGTGCCTGGTGAGGTGAGCTTTCCCCTCACCCCCCAACTGAAAAGAAAATGTCACTATTCATCAATGGAGTTTATTATCTTTCTTCCAAGAGTACCCCAGAGAGCAGCTAAGAAGATAGAATGGCAAACCCCAACAGTGCTCATAGCACAGAACCCCATCTAGGAGTCCACAGTGAACGGTGCTCTGAGTTTTCCGGTAATTGTAGGAAACAATTAAGGGGTGAAAACCCAAAGAGCTTGATGGTTGAATCTGTAATGGTTTGACATTGACCAGGCATCCTTCCTCATCCACATTCTTCCTCTCTTCTTCACGTGGCAGCGCGGTTTCTCTGTGATGGTGCCATTAAGATTCCAGTTGCAGTGTTCCACGGGTATCTTAGAACTAAATTCCTTTCTGAGGATCATCTTAAGAGATCTGTATTTTACACACACAGAAGATGTTGCCTGCCGCGTTTCATCCCTGTGAAGGTCTCCAAGGGAACGGAGTAAGGACTGGAGGCTTCCCTCTTTGTTGTTTTTGGTTTTGCTTTTTATTTCCAACACTCCATATCTTTTCTTTTTTTTTTTTTTTTAAGATTTTATGTATTTATTTGACAGAGAGAGAGAGAGAGAGCACAGGCAGGAGGAGTGGGAGAGGGAGAAGCAGGCTCTCTGCTGATCAGGGAGCCCAATGTGGGGCTCGATCCGGGGACCCTGGGATCATGACCTGAGCTGAAGGCAAATGCTTCACCACCTGAGCCACCCAGGCGCCCCTGACTCCTTTTCTTTCAACTGACCACATACACAACTCGTTGCCTTTCCCCCACGACTTGTCATCTGTTTCGTGTATCTTATTTTCTTTGGGATGCAGTACCAGTAAAAAAAAAAAAAAAAACCTCCAATTTTAATTTTTAAGTAACTTTCAGTGAAGCCTGTTATAAGGTAAACACAAATCTATAACAACTGGGTAAACACTGGAGTCTGTCACTTTCCATTTTACTCCTTGATGGATTAATATAATAAATCTCTTCGGAGATACATTTATCAAATTTAATACCACAAAATATGAGATACATTATTTAGCAAAGTGCTTCAGTACCTGTAATCAAGAGCCATTGTTCTGTGCTCCAAGACACAGAATCTATTTTCCTGTATTGCTTCACATAAAATAGCTCTTTTCAATTCATACTTGATATGTACAACATTTAATGTACATTCTGCCTGAAGAGAGGCAGGCTGTGATTCATTCTCACCAAGCTCCGTGCATACAAATGACCAGGAGCAGCTTCTTGACAGTCAGGGTTACAGACACAATCTTTCTGGGGTTACACAGGGAGGGGACCAAGAGCGGTGGCTCATTTATGAAATAAAGAAAGCTGTCAGAGAAAATTACCTCATGTGTAATGCAGAACTGGCCAAGACATACAGAAATATCTCAAGTTAGTTTTTGGGTTTTGTTTTGTTTTTTTTTATTCCAAGGTGGAGATCTGTATTCTGTTCAAGGGGGTTCTACTGTGGCGGGCTCAATAGGGGAACTTCCCCCAAAATGTCCACATCCTAATTCTAGATCCTGTAAATATGTTACGTTATATAGCATAACAAACTTTGCAGATGTGTTTTAAGGACCTCGAGATGTGGCGATGATCAGAGAACATCAAGGTGGGCCCAGTGTCATCACAAGGATCCTCACAGGACAAAGGCAGAAGGCAGGTGTGACTACAGCAAAGGAGGTGATGGCATTTGAGACAGTCAACTAGCTCGGTGGCTTGAGGAAAGGCACCACAAGCCAAGGACTACAAGTGGCCCCTGGAAGCCGGAAAAGGCAAAGAAACAGTGTCTCCACTAGAGAATGATCCAGGAAGGAACACCGCGCTAATAACATCTTGATTTTAGCCTCGCATAGTCAGCGTTCTCCAGAGAAACAGAAGCAAGGGGAGATTTATTAAGAGGAACTGGCTCACATGATTCTGGGGCTTATAAGGCCCACACTCTGCCATCTGGAGGCTGGAGACCCAGGAGAGCTGGTGGTGTCACTCAGTGTGAGTGCAAGGATCTGAGAACCCAGGGAGAAGGTATAAATCCCAGTCCAAGGGCAGGAGAAGATGAGACATGTCTCAGCTCAAGCACTGAGGCAGGAAAACAAGGCATTAATTCCTCCATCGTCTACTTTCTGTTCTATTCAGGGCCCCAGTGGGTTGGATGAGACCCACCATACTAGGGAGGATGGTCTGCTTTGCTAATTTGAATGCTAATCTCACCAGGAAACACCCTGACAGACACACCCAGAAATCATGTGTAATCTTGGCACCCTGTGGCCCAATCAAATGAACACATCAAACCAACTGTCACACCCAGTGAAACTAATTCTGGACTTGTGACCTCCGGAACTGGAAGATAATAAATTTCCACTGCATTAAGCCCCGGAGTTTGCAGTAGTTACAGCCGCAATCAAGTGACATGTAGGAGTCAGGACAGTCTGGCAGTCTGGCTGTTAAGAGATGGAGGGGAGAATGAGCCTGGCTGGATGTGGACCCATTCTGCCACTTAGAGGAGCACTTGGCCTTAGGCAAGTTTCCCAAACTATTATCCTGAAAAAGGATATGACAGGGTACTACCTGTGCAGCTTGGAGCTCCTCAGAAGCAGAACCTAAGACAAGGTTTCAAATGTAGGACTTTCTTTGGGAGACCAGAGGACATGTGGGGGGAAGGGGGCGGGGGGCGGGAGGGATACAGGAATGCAGCAGCAAGGGTAGCAAGTACATGCTGATTCATTAAGCCACCCATCACAGTGGGCACCTGACACTTAATCCCACAGGGAAACTGGTAAATGGTGTCCCCTCAGAATGACCTTATCTCCCTCACAGCCTGACCTGCCCCTTCCCAACTCCAACCAGCTCCCAGGAAGGACATATTTAATGCAAATCCCTGAAAATCATTGGTTCATGGCTGCTTCTGGGAGGTGTTAATTTTCATTACTTCCTACCTAGGGTTTGGCTAGAATGGCCTTCAGCATTTTCAGTTCCAGAGGAAGGAAGGGGGGGAGGGGAGGGGAGGGGAGGGGAGGGAGGAAAGAGATGCAGATGGTGGCAGATGGATGCCAGATGAAGGTCGGAGGGACAGGGGAGAGGGCTGAGTACCTGCGGTAGACTTTTGTAGCGTGGGAGGGAGGGGTGTGAATCCCATGCTTCCATCTTTCCCTCACTCAGTGTCTAGCACTCAGAAGGTGCTCAATCAAGGTCACTTATTATAACCACTAGCTCCCTTTCTTCTGTGTTCCCACAGCATCCCAACTGAGGCACTTGGTAACCATTGCCAGCAACCTGCATGCCACCCTGATTCAACTGTAAGCAGTCGCGGACAGGAACTGGGACATCTTGATTTACTTATGAATGCTATGAAGGTACATGGTGGGAATTTCATGAATGTCTGTAGAATGGCTGTTAAATGAATAATAAGCGAAAACCCATAAGCACTTAGCAATAGGAAGAGCATTTTAAATGAAGGGGCGCCATAGAGATACTCCATGAGTGAGCAATTCCATCCCCAGCTCTGTACCCCAAAAGAACGAAACACAATGACTACAACATATCTTCGTACACGGACGTTCACTATAGCATTATTCACAATAGCCAAATGGGGGAAACAACCCAAAGGTTTATCGACAGCTGAGTGGATAAACAAAATGTGGTGAATCCATACAATGGCGTATTATTTGCCCACAAAAGGGAATAAAGTACAGATATGTGCTATAGCCGGGACGAACCTCAAAAACATTAAGGGAAGTGAAAGCAGCTATTCACAAAGAAATGTGTCATATTGTAGGATTCCATTTACACAAAATACCCAGGATAGAGAAATCTATGAAATCTATGTGGACAAAAAGCAGATTAACAGTTACGAGGGGCTGGGATAGAGGTAGGGCAGTATGTAGTGAGTGCTTAAATGGGTATAGAGTTTTGTTTTTGTGAGATAAAATGTTGGGGAACCACACGGAGGTGATGCTTGCACAGCCTTGTGAATGTACTAAATGCCACAGAACAGTTCACTTCAAAATGATTAAAATGGCAAATTTAAATTTTATGTATATTTTACCTCCTTTAGAAAAAAAAAAAAGATAGGAAAATAACTCTCTCGTTGTCAGGAAATCAGATTACGCTTGGAGCAAAGGACCAGCTTTTTCCATATTTCTGGAAGCAGAACACAGGGAAAATCGCACAGTTTAAAAGTCAGTAAATTGGGTCCGAATCCTAACTCTATTCTCTATTGGCCATGTGAGCCTAGCCAAGTGTTTTCGGTGGTGGAGCACACTTTTCTGCAGGGTGGAGATGCCTGCATCCTAGGACTGTTTAGAGGCATAACAGGAGGAACAGATGAAGGTTGCAGCACCTAGTAGGCCCTTTAATGACTGTGGACGTATGGCCGTCCTGACCTTGGTGGTTCTATCCTACTCAGCAGTGTTCCCAGCTCTTCCTCAAGTGCAGAAGAAGCCTCATCACAGGCTCACACTGTGATGACTTCTGGATGTATCCAAAAGCTGCTGCACTTTTTGTGGCCAGGCTTCTCTAGGTAAAGGACTCACACAATGAGATACTGTCCTTCACTGATGAAGACCAAAAGAGCCCAAGTCTTCACTGAAGGACCACCAATGCAACAGGAATACCATTCAGGTGATATTTTCAGATTGTGCAAAGAACCACCTACGAGAATGGCCTCTACTTAACTCTTAAGATTGATTTGGAACCAGAAAAGACCCCAAATAGCCAAAGGAATGTTGAAAAAGAAAACCAAAGCTGGTGGCATCACAATTCTGAACTTCAAGCTGCATTACAAAGTTGTCATCATCAAGACAGTATGGTACTGGCACAAAAACAGACACATATCAATGGAACAGATTAGATAATCCAGAAATGGACCCTCAACTCTATGGTCAACTAATCTTTGACAAAGCAGGAAAGAATATCCAATGGAAAAAAGATAGTTTGTTCAACAAATGGTGTTGGGAAAACTGGACAGCCACATGTAGAAGAATGAAACTGGACCATTTCTTTACACCATGTACAAAAACAGACTCAAAATGGATGAAAGACCTAAATGTGAGACAGGAATCCATCAAAATTCTAGAGGGAAACACAGGCAGCAACCTCTTCAACCTTGCCTGCAGCAACTTCTTACTAGACATGTCTCCAAAGGCAAGGGAAACAAAGGCAAAAATGAACTACTGGGACTTCATCAAAATAAAAAGCTTTTGCACAGAAAAGGCAACACTTGACAAAACTAAAAGACAATCAATCGACAGAATGAGAGAAGACATTTACAAATGACATATCAAAGGGCTAATATCCAAAATCTATAAAGAATTTACCAAACTCAACTCAATTTACCAAAGAACAAATAATCCAATCAAGAAATGGGCAGAAGACATGAACAGACATTTCTCCAAAGAAGACATCCAAATGTCCAACAGACGCAGGAAAAAATGCTCAACATCACTCAGAATCAGAGAAATACAAATCAAAAACCACAATGAGATACCACTTCACACCAGTCAGAATGGCTAAAATTAACAAGTCAGGAAACGACAGATGTTGGCGAGGTGTCGAAAAAGGGGAACACTCCTACACTGTTGGTGGGAATGCAAGCTGGTGCAGCCACTCTGGAAAATAGTATGGCCGTTTCTCAAAAAGTTAAAAATAGAGCTACCCTATGACCCAGCAATTGCACTACTGGGTATTTATTTCAAAGATACAAAGGTAGTGAAAAGAAGGGGCACTTGCACCCTAAAGTTTATAGCAGCAGTGTCCACAATAGCCAAACTACAGAAAGAGCCCAGATGTCCATCAACAGATGAATGGATAAAGAATATGTGGTACATATGTACAATGGAATATTATGCAGCCATCAAAAATGAAATCTTGCCATTTGCAATGACGTGGATGGAAGCAGAGGGTATTATGCTAAGCAAAATAAGTCAATCAGAGAAAGACAATTATCACATGATCTCACGGATATGAGGAGTTTAAGAAACAAGGTAGAGGATTATAGGGAAGACAGAAAAAATTAAGATGAAACCAGAGAGGGAGACGAACCATAAAAGACTCTTAATCATAGGAAACAAGCTGAGGGTTGTTGGAGGGGAGTGAGTGTGGGGATGCAGTAACTGGGTGATGGACATCAAGGAGGGCACGTGATATAATGAGCACTGGGTGTTATATAAGACTGATGAATCACAGACCTGTACCTCTGAAACCAATAATACATATGTTAATTAATTGAATTTATATTTAAAAATGCTAAAAAATAAAAAAAGGTAAAAAAAAATATATTAATGTCAAAAAAAATAAATAAAACAAAAGACTGATTTCCCAATTCCTGTCTTTTAAAAGAGACCAAAGCAAGGCCCTAAACAAGAAGCTGAAACAGCAGATCTCGCACGTTTTGTCGTCTTCCACAATCTCCACCCCTCAAACATACTGGGCTAAGTTTATGGTCTTAACAAAGGTCTAGCTACAGTCAAACTTAGTGCATCCCCTTTAATCCAACGGACAAAACCCATGGATTAAGACCCCCCAAACTTCACTGTTGCTCTGCCAACCTTCTCAGTCTCGCAGGAACGCCTGTAACATGGAGAATCTTTGCAGACCAGCGAGCAGTAAAAGCCTCCCCAACAAGGGCATGCATTTACAGATTCCTGCCTTTGCTTGCCGCTTTTTTTTTTTTTTTTAAGATTTTATTTATTTATTCGACAGAGATAGAGACAGCCAGCGAGAGAGGGAACACAAGCAGGGGGAGTGGGAGAGGAAGAAGCAGGCTCACAGCGGAAGAGCCTGATGCGGGACTCGATCCCACAACGCCGGGATCACGCCCTGAGCCGAAGGCAGACGCTCAACCGTTGTGCCACCCAGGCGCCCCTGCTTGCCACTTTAAATGCATCACAGTTGCTGAAAGACACCCGCTTTGGTTTTAAAAACTTTTGTAGTAGGGTCACAGAGGTCAGCCCTCGGCTCTAGCACACAGCTCCTGTCACGTTTAGATTATAAAGGGTTTCCTTGCCACCGTCAATTTCCCAGCCTTCACGGGAATCAGCAATAGTCCTATTAAATGTAAGAGGTATTTAAGACATGTCAACAGGGAGTCCAGATCCATTTAGAGTCGTGGTTCCCAACCTGGGGCCATGTAGCACCCTCAGAGGACCTTGGGCAACATCTGGTTGTGCAAAAACATTTCTGGTTACTGAGACTGGGGACTGGAGCTGCCATGGGCATCCAGTGGGCAGAGAACAGGGATGTGCACCCTACCGTGCACAGAACAGCCTCCCCCACCAATAATATGGGTCCCAAATGTCAATTATGTCAAGGGAACCTACTGGAACCACCTAATAATTCAAACATTTATCTCGCTGCCCCCCAAATGAAAAACCACAATGCAAATTCTTTTTTAAGCATCTGTTCATTCTTCATTTACTGATTCATTCATGAATTTGCGTCTATGCTGAATTTAACTGGGATTTCCTCTCAGGTTGCTCTAGAGCCTCTCTGTGTTGCTTCCTCGTTTTCTCCAGGAGTTTGTGAGGAAGAGAGAAAAGCCTGTGTCTTATCCCTAGGATAACTGACAGCACAGTCAGGCAGAATTCCTGCAGTGTAGTCTGGATTTTTTTTTTTTTTGATATATCAGATTTATGCCATAAAATATGTCAGCAGGGGTTTTGTTTTATTTGGGTCATTCTTCAACTTCCGGAGGACATGTATCAGCACCACATGACCTGAACAAAAGAAAATTGAAAGTGAAATGCTTTCTTAGGTACTGAAGTTGGTCCCCTACACAGGCGCTGCATCCTCAGGGGGGAGGGGTCCCACCATAATGGGGGCAGAGTCCCTTCCAGATTCACGACGCAGAAACAGAATGGCGCTGCTCAAGCGTGGCGTGCATCAGAATCACCTGGAGGGCCTGTCAGAACGCAGATCCCTGGGCCATCCCGAGATGCACAGGTAAGGAGCTCACGCTGAAGCGGAAGACTCTATGGGGTGGAGTCACACATACTAACTCAGATATCAGGTGAAGAGATGCGTGGATCCGGAGAAACTGTCCACAGACAGTTGTTTCTTCCTGACACGCCGCTTGGGTTTTGCTGCACGCCGTGTGGAATGCACTACAAATGCAGGGGCAGCGTTGAGACAAAACCCACAAAACATGAAGGGAGAAGAAGGGAGCTCTGTGGAGCACGTGTGCTGGTGTGGACGTGGTGTTAGAGTGTGACGGTTCCTATTTCACCCTCTCCAGAAGGAATCCCCTCCGGCACAGAGATGGCTTCATTACTAGGCCTGTCATCCACGTCTTCATAAAACTGGGCATGGGGTGGGGCACCTATATGGCTCAGGTGGTTAAGCGACCAACTCTCAGGTCCTGATCTCAGGGTGGTGAGACTGAGCCCCACGATCCTCCACACTTAGCAGGGGGTCTGCTTAGACTTTCTCTCCCTCTGCCCCTCCCCCCTGCTCTCTCTCTCTCAATAAATCTTAAAAACAAAAACAAAAAACCTGGGCACTGGGTGCTGCCTATGAATCTGTGAAGCATTATGCTAAAGAGATTGACGTTAGTCTGCATTTATACAGAAATTATCTGTCAACAACCACGCAAACAGAATCAATGCACGTGCTTATCGCGTTTGAAGCAGGAGGCTGTAAAGCCAAGCAGGGGCGGCGGGGCGGGGGCGGGGGGAGTGCTGCAGGTGTCTGCAGAGTCGCATTGTGGGGGTGCTGCTGTCTCCATTATGGGGACACAGGAAGGTCCATGCTGCACATCCAGACCAGGCTCATGGAAGAGACAATGCCGCACTCACACAAGCCCAACCATGATGAGACTCCATGAGCAGCACTGGCACGACCTGCTGCTCCTTTCCTGGCGGTGATATGCCTTCCCTCCCGCTGACCACAGGCCGAGGGGGATGGCGGGGCCAGGAACATATGTGTGAAAACAGGAAAGATGTGTTGCTAGTACCTATCCTTCAACGAAAGAACAAAGCAAGAAGCATCATTTTCTGTATATAACATTTCAGAAATCCTCCAATGAGGACAGCTCTGAATACGGAACACCGAATACATAGAAAGTACCTAATAGCCTAATGTCATATTGGGAAGAGAAAAAATCAGGGATCAGAAGAGGTTTATTTTTCTTTTTTATCTTTCATATATACATAAAAGGCATTAGTATCTGAATGATTTTCCCCTAAATGTTTCAGGTACTGATAATGAAAACATACAAAAAGGAAAGTGGTTGCAGTTGCTGTGTTACGCCTGTCTTTGGGGTTGGTACGTAGCCTCTCTACGGCTCCGTGTGGTGCCATCGGATGTAAAGATCAGATTCACCACAAATAATCTGTAAGGCAGTACTAGGTGACGCGTAGTAGTCTGCCCGGGATGCCATGACAAAGTGCCACAGGCTGGGTGCCACAAACAACAGACGTTGATTTTCTCAAAGTTCTGGAGGCTGCGAACCCACATTCAAGGTCCCCACAGGGTTGGTTTCTCCAGAGGCATCTGTGCTTGGCTTGCAGACACTCACCTTCTCATTGTGTCCTGAAGTGGTCTTTTCTCTGGGCATGTGCAGCCCTGTTGTCTCTTCCTCTTCTTAGAAAGATACCAGTCCTACTGGATTAGTGCTTCACCCTCATGACTTCATTTAACCCTAATGTCCTTTAAAAGCCTTCGACCCAGGGGCGCCTGGGTAGCACAGCGGTTAAGCGTCTGCCTTCGGCTCAGGGCGTGATCCTGGTGTTATGGGATCGAGCCCCATATCAGGCTCCTCCGCTGTGAGCCTGCTTCTTCCTCTCCCACTCCCCTTGCTTGTGTTCCCTCTCTCGCTGGCTGTCTCTATCTCTGTCAAATAAATAAATAAAATCTTTAAAAAAAAAAAAAAGCCTTCGACCCAAATTCAGTCATGGTGAGGGTTAAGGCTCCACATGTGTACCAGCAGTGGGTAGGGGGGAGACATGATTCATCTAACACAAGACGAGGGATCCGAAGAAGTGTGAAACTCTAATGTGTCCTCAAGGATGTGATGATCAACACAGGTTCCTGACCTACAACTCAGCCAAGCACAAAATACAAGCTATGGGTCTAGAAAGCTTACAACTCAAAGCTCAAAAAAGAAGGGACGTATTTTAAGCTTTAGTACAATTTTGGTGAATAGAGTTTCACTCCTGAAAAAAACAACATAAGAGGTGCTTACTCTTCTACAGGCCTTTTAACTGTAAAGACGCGTTTTCAATCAGTGACTAATACAAAGATGGAAATAGCCACAGCAGACAAACTTAGAGCAAACAGCACATGGACCGGGTTCATCTGTGGTAGCTCAGCAAAACATCTGATTTCTCTCTGAACTCCAAACTTGCAGGATTGGTTATTTCCACTCCCTTAACTTGTCAAGGCGTAGACCCAACTAGTAGAATGTCTGCATAACTGGGAGTTTTCCTAAGGAACAGAACTTCTCAGTTCTACATTTACTCATCCATCCTCACAAGGATATTACGAAGATCAATTAATCAAATGTTCATGGCAATTGGAGGGGCTAAATATGCACCAGGGACAGATCTGGAACAGGACTCCATTGCCCTCAGTTGGTCAACCCAGTTACACAAATTCAGATTTAGTCAAACCTGGGAGGGGTTGGGAATGTTAACATTATTGGTATCCCTCCTTCAATGGGTTTGTTACTGAAGTATCTGCCAGTTCTCCACTGTCCATCCTAAAGGAGAGACATAAGGGCTGGTGGTTTCTCCAAGGTAGTTAAAAAAAACAGACTTTCTCACATACTGAATAATTACTTTAGCTTTTAACTTCCAAGGGAGCTGACAAAGGTCCTTCTCCCTGGTTTGCCAGAGGAATGGTTTTCAAATGTGGATGTGTAACTTCAGATGCATCCTTTCTGATAACCTGGCAGGCTGAAGGTCACAAGGGAATCAAGCCCACAGAAGCAATGCGTGAAAACACAAACCACCAATTTACCCAGCGAGGTAGACTCTCAGAGGGGATACTGGGTGGGGTAGCAACTAGGAAGATGCCTCAGGAGGTAGTAGGACATAACGCTCTCCGTTCTTCCACTCATCCTGTTCCACCACCCAAACACCTTCCTGTAAAGTGAGAAGTAATGTGCCAGTCCTATCACATTTCTGTTCTTCTTAAATGGCTATTTCTATGCCTTGACTTTGGCTAGGTCAAGAGAAAAAATCAGCATGGATTAGAGAAATAAAAATTCACTCAGGATGATGGGAAATATTACCTAGGATTGGACAGTAAATGAAATGAAAGCAAAATGAATGGTACTAAATGAAGATGTTTATGAAATATCCCAACAAGGAAATTCCTCTAAATCTAATATAAATGACATTTCTCTAAAGCATTTACCTCTTGTGAACTCTACAGCAAGAGTCAAGCAAGATTAAAGATTTACTCAGGAGCATGCAACCATCAATTGGGACTAATGGGAGGGAACCCAACCCAGACTCCTTCTAACTCTGGCCCCCAAGTCCCTTTCCAAGGAGCATGTGATATTCATATCTCCCTCCCTGTTCTGCCCTCTCTCATCATTTCTCTATTATCTATTATCTATCAATCATTATCTATTATTTACCCATTAATTATCTACCTACTTTTATCTATCATCTATCTACCTGAGCCAATACTGTCTATCAGTACCTGAAACAGGCAAAGATTTAAAAATCACACTTCTTAGAATTGACCTAAGTATCATAAACCAAATATGTACACGTAGGACCTTAAACAGACAGCAGTTAGTGATTCCTGTCTTATTCTTATATTCTGTAAATTGAGGAAAATTATTTTTCATTTACAGTATTTCTTCAAAAAAATCATCACCCAAAATTATTTTTTATAGGGGTGCCTGGGTGGCTCAGTCAGTGAAGCGTCTGCCTTCGGCTCAAGTCATGATCCTGGGGTCCTGGGATTGAACCCCACATCAGACTCCCTGCTCAACGGGGAGCCTGCCTCTCCCTCTCTCTCTCTGCTGCTCCCCCTGCTTGTGTTTGCTTGTATTCTCTCTCTCTCTGTCAAATAAATAAATAAAATCTTTCTAAAAATGTATTTTTATAACCACTTGTCAGCATATTATGAAAAACATAAATCACCTTGATTCATTAGAATACCCCAATTCCAGGTGCCTGGGTGGCTCAGTCGTTTAAATGTAAGACTCTCGATCTCAGTTCAGGTCTTGATCTCAGGGTCCTGAGTTTGAGCCACACACTGAGCTCCACACTGGGCATGGAGTCTACTTAAAAAACAACAACAACAACAACAACAAAACCCACAAAGAATACCCCAATTCCTGTGGCAGTTTAAAAAAATTCTATTCACACGTGTTCCAGAAACTACTTAAGATGGCTTGCTGAGGTAACTGTACTTAAAGGCAAGACCTATCTACTTCACAAGTCTTAAAAAAGAGTTCCAAAAGACATTGTCATGTTCCTAGGTATGAAAAATGCCTTGTGTCTAATTAAGGAGCCCTAACACCATGCAGCATTTTCTCAAGGCATATAAATCAACCCACACACAATGTCTGTCTCATGACTAACCCCACGTTCCCATCTCCTGCTTCTGTCTCCTTTTTAGCACTGACAGACATGGTGCCCAACCTTCAGGCACTTATGCTGTAATTGAGGAGATAAAATGCATACACATAAAATAATTAGAGCACAATTAAGTGATAAATGTCATATGACTGAGTACAAAGCTTTGCAGAGAAAAGAGAGGACACTGAATGCTTAAATAAGCTGAAGAAAGGAGTGGGTCCCTGAAAAAGGTGAGAAAATGAGCCAAACATCATGACTCATGAGTAAATGTGGCATGCAAAAACAGCAACGAAGTACCTGAAGATGAGACAGAATGTGCAGCGGCAGGCAATTAGGTTGATAAGATGGTCAAGGTGGGGGGGACAATTCAAACCGGACCTTAATAATTGACCTATATTTTTAGAGGCATACATTGCATTTTTATCCTTGCCTTCCAAAAAAAAAATGTAGTAAAGTATATTCTCCATGGAGTGAAACTTGTTCAGTGTTGGAAATGGAAGATAAATTTCTCCTCCTTTTGGGGTGCCTGGGTAGCACAGTTAGGCAGCCGACTCCTGGTTTTGGCTTGGGTCATGATCTCAGGGTCTGAGATGAAGCCCCATGTCAGGCTCTGCACTCAGTGGGGAGTCTGCTTGAGGATTCTTTCTCTCTATGCCCCTCTCCCCACTCACTCATGCTCTTTCTCTTAAATAAATACATCTTTAAAAAAAAATTTCTCCTCCTTTCTCTACATCATGGACAATTCAAGGTGGAGCTCCTACTTGCAGATCTCTTGACGAACGCTAGATACATTATGAACACATATTCAGAGAGATGTGCTATGTTTCTTTGGGACTTATCATGAACCGGTAGTTAGTATGATTGAACATCACATCCCATTGGTTTACAAATTTTCTTTCCTCATTTCCCTTTTTTCCTCACCCTCATGCCCCAGATTTACCCATCTCCCCCAACCCTCACCCTGAATCAGTCCTTTAATATTTAACACAGTTTCTTCCTACCTCCACTTCTCCTTAATTGGATAGAAAGTTGTCCTAGAGGTGGGAGTAAATAGATATTGTCTAAAGTTGATAAGCCAAGCTATATAGGTTTATTATATTAAACTATAAAGACAGTTATCAGAAAGAATACATAGCCTTAAATTTCTATGTATTCAGAAAGAACATGCACAAAGCATATACAGATAATATGGCAAACATTGGCAAATAAAAATATATTAGTAATCATAACATAATATAAAGTGACAGAATTAAGACCAAGTGAATCTGTTTATCAATAAATATAAATGAGATAAACTCATACTAAAAGGAAAGGATTTCCAACTTGGATCAAAATTTAAAACTCAGTATATGCTATATGCAAGCATGCAACTAAAGCAAAATTATATCCATAAAAAGACATATAAGGAAATACAAAGAAAAAGAATATAATAGGTCTGGATATGAATATCTCACAAACCTAAAATAATGCAAAATAAATAAATAAACCAAAGGCAAGGCACATTAAATAATAAAGTGCTCTATCTCACATGAATCATTTTGTGCTTAAGAAAGCATCAACATGCCAAAAACCGTAGGAAGTACAAGAAAAATAGCAAATGAAATTCAATAGTGATGTGAGTATTCTCTGTATGTCCTGGAGAAACCAAACACAGGGTGTATTATTGTTAGTTCCATCTGTATAGCAGCAGCGGTACCTTAAAATGCCCTTGGCATTACAGTAGAGAGAACATTTTCTTTTACTTTCAAACAATAAGCCCTTATCACCTTCTTTTGTACTTACTCACTTGGCTACGGCTATATTCTATTCCAGCTGCAGTTTCCTGAAGGTTTAAAGAAAATCAAGAAGTCTACCTTTGTTGAATGTGTATGTGTGCACATGCCCACACATGAATGTGTATTGTGATGTTTCTCGGTTATATTTTTAAATATGGAAACCAGCACTAAAGGATCTTACAAAGGGTCTTTACAGGGCGCCTGGGTGGCTCAGTTGGTGTCTGCCTTTGGCTCAGATCATGATTCTACAATCCTGGGATGGAGCCCCGTATCAGGCTCCCCGAAGAGAGACTGCGCAGGGAACCCACTTCTCCCTCTCCCTCTGCAGCTCCCCCCGCTTGCGCTCTCTCAGTCTGTCAAATAAATAAATAAGATCTTTAAAAAAATAAAAGGTCTTTATAACTTGAAAGAAATTTTAACATGGTATCTGTTTCCCTGTCAATATTAGTAAAGCATGGAAGGTAATGTCCCATTCTAGTGCATTAAAAACATAACGGCATTGTGTTGGAGGAAAGAGCATGGACACTACTGCCCCAGGAAGCTACAGAAAAGCCACATTAGAGAAGTTCCATGCCACTGTGAACCCCTACTCTAGAAGCTGGGCACACTCAGGACAAGAGTTCAGTTTTGGTATGTGACACTGTACTGGACACCTCAGCTTCCTTTATTGCAGACTAAAACCATAAATTCCTTTTACCTTTCTTCACAGTTTTTAAAATTAAACTTTTAAATCACTTCTTACTAAAGGCTTTAGAAGTGCTTCAAAATTACACATATATATGGATTATATATGTATACACACACACACACACACACACACACACACACACACACACATCTAATCAAAACCTAAAGCCGAATACAAACTTAGTAGGTATCTGACTAGGCTATTTCAAAATCTGCAGAGATTTTCCTCATAATCTCTGTGTTTTATATACTCCAGTAGTAAATTCTGAAACCAATGCTTTCCTAATAAGAATATTTGCATACTGCTTTATCATTTACTTGATGTCTTTGTACAAACTAGCATTTGTTTTCTTAAAACAATCTAATTGGAAATGTATTAAGAAATTGAATTAAAGGGGAAATTAAGTTAAAATATAATTAAAAGGAAATTATTAGATCCAGATATAGAAAAATAGAGGGGCAAGGAGGTAATCAGGGCCATTAGTGTATGCGTATGGCGGGGGGGGGGGGGGGGTCTCCGAAAATAATGCTCCAGACCCATGGCTTACCTTCTTTATAACAGACAAATATCCCAAATTGGAAGAAAAGGAGACTAGCATTTTCCAAACGCCAGTCTCCAAAGATCACATTATGACCTCAAATACCTTTCATGTTTTTTATATGGGTTCCCTTTTATTTGACTGATTTCCAGGAAAACCAGATTTTTCTCTCACATGTCCCTGAGACTAATTATATCTAATTATGTTACTATTGTCTATCTCAGGCTCACAAAATGCTATCTGAATTTTAAACTCAATCCAAATATTTCCTCCTCAATGTAACAGTTCCCACAGTAGTTTAAAATGTGTAAGACCCCTTTCCTCTTTTAAACCCTTTTAGGGCTTCTATCTATTCATGGGAAATTGGCCTATGTTATAGTTGTTTGGGAAGTCATGGTCCCCATTAATCTACATCACAAGATTGGGGACAGTTTCTTACACCTCTGTATAATATGGATCACTCAGTGTACACTGACCACATTGAATCAAACAAAATGGAAAGAAATGGAGCTTTTTATCTTAAAATAGCCCTTTTAAATGGAAGAAAATATAATGAAAAAGCCCCAAATTATATAGTACTTGAACTTGAGTAGTTCTCCTAAGTGCTATTTTTATGAATTCTAAATGCCCTGCTCTACACTCATGAAAGACAAGATTGCAAATAATTGGCCATGCCTCACAGAGAGACGTCAGTAGGCGACTCAGACCTGCTAGTTTTTTTGTTGTTTTTTTCCTCAGAACACAGAAATAGGTTTATAATTTGCATAATAGAGGCCAGCTCCTTTCTAAATTATGTGTAGACAACCCTGGTATGTGTATTTTAAATCAGTTAAAGTCTTTATTGAATCTCAGGATGTATCCATAACTCTCTGTTAACTCAAATGGAGTTTCGGGTGTGCTTTCCACCCTGCACAACTGCAGGTTACTATAGAGAATGGAATTCAGAAGTCAGAAAAACCTCTTTCTCAAGTGTGACTTCAAAGTAACAGAACTTACATGGAACAGTATACATAAATGTCAACTCAACCATTATGAGTGGCATTGCTATTTTCCAAATGCCAAAATGGTGAAATACTCTATGCAAAATTATGAATAAAACAATGTACAGTCTACCCCAAATTACATAAGAGTTATAATCTGGAGAAATCCAATGTATATTAAAATGGTGGGAAAAAATTGTTTCACATGTAAATTTGTGTAATTCTAGCTTCAGACAATTATACACAATTTTCTTTTTTATGTATTTGAATGTGAAATGACATCTGGATTATCAGGCTGCATTGTTCAGTGTATCTGCTGGACACTACCCCACCTCTATCAGATGTAGTACAACCCTCCAATCATCAAGACAATAAAAGACTACTCTATGAGTATCCAGAAGTTCCCTTGGGGGTAAACCACCAAGCTTAATTACAATTCATTGCCATATAATGTGTTATATTTGAGTTTAGTGTAATAACCATTTTTGGCTTGACCACCTCTTCAGTGACCTGAGTCATGTATAAAGGTTAAATAGTGGGAACAATGTGGTTATTTATTTCCAAAGCATTAAACATGTTGGGGTCTGCCGAATCACCAGGGGATGTTGAAAAAGAAAACCAAAGCTGGTGGCATCACAATTCCAGACTTTAACCTGTATGATAAAGCTATCATCTTCAAGACAATTTGGTACTGGCACAAAAACAGACACATAGATCAATGGAACAGAAAAGAGAACCAAGAAATGGGTTCAACTTACTATGGTCAACTAATCTTCAACAAAGCAGGAAAGAATATCCAATGGAAAAAGACGGTCTCTTCAACAAATGGTGTTGGGAAAATTGGACAGCCACATGCAGAAGAATGAAACCGGACCATTTTCTTTTACCATACACAAAAATAAACTCAAAATGGATAAAAGACCTAAATGTGAGACAGGAATCCATTAAAATCCTAGAGGAGAACACAGGTAGCAACCTCTTTCACCTTAGCCACAGCAACTTCTTGCTAGACACATCTCCAAAGGCAAGGGAAACAAAAGCAAAAATGAACTATTGGAACTTCATCAAGATAAAAGTCTTTTGCACAGCAGAGTAAACAGTCAACAAAACTAAAAGGCAACCTATGGAATGGGAGAATATATCTGCAAACACCTTATCAGATAAGGGGCTAGTGTCCAAAATCTACAAAGAACTTATTATCAAACTCAACACCCAAAAAACAAAAAATGCAGTCAAGAAATGGGCAGAAGACATGAACAAACATTTCTCCAAAGAAGACATCCAAATGGCCAACAGACACATGAAAAAATTCTCCACATCACTTGGCATCAGGGAAATGCAAATCAAAAGCACAATGGGATACCACCTCATACAGGTCAGAATGGCTAAAATTAACAACTCGGGAAATAACAGGTGCTGGTGAGGGTGCAGAGAACAGGGAACCCTCTTACACTGTTGGTGGGAATGCAAACTGGTACAGCCACTCTGGAAAACAGTATGGAGGTTCCTCAAAAAGTTAAAAATAGAGCTACCCTATGACCCAGCAATTGTACTACTAGGTATTTATCCAAAGGATACAAACATAGTGATTCAAAGGGGCACATGCACCCCAATGTTTATAGCAGCAATGTCCACAATAGCCAAACTATGGAAAGAGCCCAGATGTCCACTGACAGATGAATGGATAAAGAAGATGTGGTATATATACATATACATACACATAATGGAATATTACTCAGCCATCAAAAAGAATGAAATCTCGCCATTTGCAAGAATGTGGAACTAGAAGGCTAAGTGAAATAAGTCAATCAGAGAAAGACAAATACCATATGATTTCAACTAATATGTAGAATTTAAGAAATAAAACAGATGAACATAAGGGAAGGGAAGGAAAAATAAGAGGAAAACAGAGAGGGAGGCAAAACAGAGACGGAGGCAAACGGACTCTTAACTATAGGAAACAAGCTGAGGGTTGTTGGAGAGGAGGAGAGGAGGGGGATGGGGTAACTGGGTGATGGGCATTAAGAAGGGAACTTGAAGTCATGAGCACTGGGTGTTGTATGCAACTGATGAATCACTGAATTCTACGTCTGAAACTAATAAAACAGTATGTGTTAATTAAATTAAATTTTAATAAAAAAATTTTTTAAACATGCTGGGGTGTAATAAACATGCTCGGTGTGTCACAATCGATTAGAAAGCTGTCCAATATGAATGAGTTTCCGACATCGAGAAATGCCACTAGCATCTGATAAACAGCAGAGACTGGACTCCTGAGTCACACAGCTGCCTTTCAGCTACATTCCCCTTCGGACACCAAATGCATTTCCAACCGCCTGGAAAGAAAAGTTCAAAAGCAGCTGCCCATTCTTTGGGACTAAAAATATATTCAATTCTCTTCATGGAGTAGGATTTTTAAAAAAGATTTTATTTATTTATTTGGTAGAGAGAGCATAAGCAGGAGGAGCAGCAGGGGGTGAAGGAGAAGCAGGCTCCCCGCTGAGCAAAGAGCCCAATAAGAGCTCAATCCCAGGACCCTGGGACCATGACCTGAGCCAAGTGCAGACACTTAACCCAGGCGTCCCATGCAGTAGGATGTCTTTTGACTCCAGAACAACCTGGGTAGCTCAAAGACAAAGAATGGCCACACTTCACAAGTTTCAACATGAACTGTTTTCTTTATGGGTGAGACACATACACTTAAGAATGGACATACTTAAGCAAAACATCCCCATCATTAACAGTCTACTTGCTATTGTGACAGAAAACTAGTATTTGGGCGGGGGGCAGGGGGGAGAGGCCAAATTGTATGTTGCAAAGTTATATAGTAAAGAGTCATGAGTTTATAGCTTTTTGCACACTTCTAACATTGCATCAGAGCACAGTAACTCTGTACAGTTGAACAAGAAGGAAGGCACATTTAAAAAATAAATCTGGGTACCCCTGGGTGGCTCGTCAGCTCAGGTCATGATCCTGGGCTCATGGGATCAAGCCCCACATTGGGCTCCCTGCTCAGCAGGGAGCCTGCTTCTCCCTCTGCCTGCCACTCCCCCTGCTTGTGCTCTCTCTCTCTGTGACAAATAAATAAATAAAATCTTTAAGAAATAAATAACTAAAAATAAATTTAAAAATAAAATAAAAATATACCTGGTTGAGATTTAAAAATCAACTGAAACATTTTGTTACTTTGAGAAGATGGAGATAAAATTATGGATTGTTATATAACATATGTTTCAGCAGCATTGGGTCACCTTTAACAATACGCCTAATTAATGTGCTTATATTAACTACATAACAGAAAACTAGCAAAATTTGTTATGTCAGAGTATTGAAATTGGGTCATATTTCACACGGCCCAGAATCAGCTTGTTAATAGAGTTGTAGGCTATCTCTGCAAAATGCAGAATATATTTTTATGTACATATTTGCCCTTTTTTTCACAAATATAGATATTTACCTACCAGTATTGGATGTCCTTAGAATAAACATTTTTGACTATAAAGAATAAAATCATTATCTCACAATAACTTAACAGGAAAAGTGAACCGGAAGTTTTACTAACTTATAGTCAATTTAGATGATCTGTATCAAATATCCTTATTCTCAGTAATAAAAATTTGTGTTTAGTTTAGCTGTACTGAAGGAGCAGATGTTTTTGTTTGCCTGGAAAATTATCCAATTATCCCTATTCATCACTTGACATTACCTCTGAAGACTGACTAAACAGTCTACATTTTTCTCAGTTAAGACAAAACACTGAACAACATTATTAAACAAGTTCACAGAATTGACATTTACAGAAGACATATATACAAACTGTAACTGAATAATACACATTTTTTTCAAGGACATTTGGAACATTTGCCAGGAATGACCATATACTGGTCCATAAAACTACTGTTAAGCAACTGGAATTATACAGATCATATTCTCAGACCAGAACATAACAAAAACAGAAATCAGTCACAAAACAGAATAATATTTTCAAATCCAGCAGCACTCTTTTAAATAACCTAAAGGCCAATGACAAGTGAAGCTATAAAATATTTTGAAGTGAACATTAATGAAAATAAAACGTATCAGATTTTGTGGGATACAACTACAGCAGTCCTTACAGAGAACAAAACTGCCATGTCATTAAATGAATGTTCCTTGTCAATTTTCTCCACTGCATGCCAGTTTATCCTCACTCTCTGCCTTTTAGGAAAATAGTATTGTCTCCTGAATTGAATTAACATAAAAGCACATAATTTTTTTCTCTCTTATGCATAATATTCTGCCCTTCATTACAGACTTCTAATATGCAGCTTGAAGCTATAGAATTGTCTAGCTGTGTTTTGCTATTGCTTGTATATTTCTAGATCTTTGCTGTCATTTTATTGCCTTTCAATCTAACAAAAGCTGGATTTTGTTTTACTTTCTTTCTTCTTCTACTTGATTGATTGCTTAAAGAACAAAATCTGACATATAATCTGATTAAAATGCCAAACACTCGCACATCCCATCTTCTTCAGATGTGCTTAGAAAATCTCTCTTACATTAACCAAGTCGTTCATTGTGCATCATTATGTCTAACCCAACTCCACAGCATAGAATATAAGGCTGTCAGGAAGACCAAACTGAAGGTTATTGTTCACTTTCCATCCCACCAGAGCCTCAGATAATGATGGCATTTATGCAATCCTTCAAATGAACAGTTATAAATAGGATAACAAAAGCCTTGGCTGGCCCACACCATTCTTTCCATTTGGGTGACAGAGCTGGCCCAATGTTGGAGGTAGCTGACATCATCAGCTTCTACCAACCCGGCATAAAACAAAACTCAGTAGTTCCCTTTTCAGGGAATGCCATTCTATCCTGGACAGACTCTTTGAAGGTAGATCAAGCCTCCAATGTATGCAATGACAATAAATCCCAGACTCTTGCTGCCTGACAAGACCATGGAGACAAGCTAGTTCAGTGAGCTTCACCCCATGCTGTGAAAGCCCACTGGGGTTCTGGGAGTTTCTCTGGCAGCCCTCTAGCAGACTGGAGCATGAGACGATGGCCACCACTTCATGTTCAATCGTCCAGCTTCATGCAAAGCTACCTCTGGTTTCCACACAGAGCTTTCGAGTGAGATTGCCTGAAAACAAGTGTGATCCACTCTGCTACACGCCAAGTCCAGTTTCTATTGATTAGCCCCAACATCATTCTGTTAATTAAAGACCCTTCCAGACAGAGGTTGGAAGATGGAGGTGGAGTAGGAGGACCCTCGGCTTGCCTCATCCCAGGAACACAGCTAGGTAACTATCAAATCATCCTAAATACCCCAGAAACTGACCCAAAGACTGGCAGAACAAATTCCATGACTAAAAGTAGAGAAGAGGCCCCATCAAAGAAGGTAGAAAGTGTGGAGACATGGTGTGGGAGAAAAACGGATAGTGGCCACTGTGGTGGGAAGGGAGGTGCAGTCTCGGAGCAGAGCAAGAGACAAATACACAGCACATGGAGAAAACGATTCCCCATAGTCACTGGCTTGGAAATCAAGAGGGGATGAATTTTGTGACTTCCTGCAACTAGCAAGACTTAAGGCCTGGAGTTTGAAAGGGTCAGTGTGCATGGCTCTAAAAGAGCACAGAGGGCACTGGGGCTGCTCTTGGAGAGAAGGCAAACAGCCCAATAATACACAGCATGGAAACAGCGATCTGAAGAGCTTCTGGGGCACAGAGTGAGAAGGTTATTCACTCATCTTGCATGCAGTCCAGAGAGACAGCATTCATGGAGGGACCCCTCCAGGAACAAAGGAACTGGCCAGCAGCATTTACCTCTCCCTCGCCCCTCAGCATAAGCAGAGGGCCAACTGCAGGAACCAGCCCAGGGGGGACACTGGCTACCTAACTTGCTTACACCAAGCCCCACCAACCCATACTCTGGTGAAACCACCAGCCCCAGTCTCTCTTGCCTCAGTTCCGGTGTGATTAGAGCACACCTATTTAAAACACACCATGTTCAGCCCAGGAACCAAACACTGTTCACAACAGGCAAAGACAACCTCTGAAGACAACTGGCCTGAAGGATAAAGCAACCAGGAGAAAACAGCAGAGCACACACAGCACACATTGGAGACACCCCGGGAAGCACCAGGCCCTGGGGAACAGGGGGCACTCCACAGCAGGGCACTACAGGACCTCTTCTTCATAAGGCCATTACGCTCAAGAACAGGAGATAAAGCTGACTTTCCTAACACATAGAAGCAGGCAGAGACAAAAGGAGGAGACAGAGAAATTTATCCTAAATAAAAGAACAAGACAAGGCCATGGCCAGAGATATAAGCAAAACAGATATAAGTAACATGTCTGATAGAGAATTTAAAGTAATGATGACACGGATACTCCCTAGACTTGAGAAAGAGTGGAAGACACGAGTGAGACCCTTAACACAGAGACAAGGAATAACATAGCAGAGATGAAGGATATAATAAACAAAATGAGAAACACACCTAATGGAATGAACAGCAGGATGAAGAAGCAGAGGAATGAATTAGTGACCTACCAGATAGAGGAAAGGAAAGGAATCAAGCTGAACAAAAGAGAGAAAAAAGAATTATCCAAAATGAGAATAGACTTATGGAAATCAGTGACTCCATCAAACTTAATAACATTCATATTACAGAAGTCCCAGAAGAAGAAAGAGAAAATGAATTTGAAGAAATAATAGCTGAAAACATCCCTAATCTGGAGAAGGAAACACACATCCAGATCCAGGAGGTACAGAAAACTCCCATCAAAGTCAACAAAAGCAGATCCACTACAAAACATATTTTAATTAAGTTGAAAAATACAGTGATAAAGAAAAATTTTTTAAAGCAGCAAGACAAAAGAAGACAGTAACTTACAAGTGAAATGCCATAAGGCTAGCAGATTTTTCAACAGAAACTTTGCTACCTAGAAGAGAGTGATATGATATATTTGAAGTGTTGAAATGAAAAAAATTGCAACTAATAATACTCTACCCAGCAAGGCTGTCATTCAGAACAGGAGAAAGAGTTTCCCAGACCAAAAAAAAGAGAGAAAAAAAAAAGTTTTCCAGACAAACAAACACTAAACCAGTTCATGACCACTAAACCAGTTCTGCAAAATATATTAAAGGAGACTCTTTGAGTGGAAAGGAGAGAACAAAAATGACAGTGTGAAGGAAGGAAACACAAAAGCAGTAAAAAAAAAGAAAGAAAGAAAGAAAAAAGTATTTCTGTAAAAAAATCAGTCAAGGAATCATAAAATAAAAGGATATAAAATATAATAACATATACCTAAAACATGGGGAGAAGAAGAATAAAGAATGGTTTTAAAATTAAACAACTCAATATAGATTGCTATATGTAGAAGATCTTATATGCAAACCCAATGGCAACCATGTATCAAAAACCACTAATAAATATGTAAAGAATAAAGAGAAAGAACAAATATATCACTAAAGAAAATCAGCAAAACATGAAAGACAAGACAGGATCAGTGCAGATCTTCATAAACAACCATAGAACAAATAATAAAATGACAATAAATACATATATATCAATAATTAGTTATGGACTAAACACTCCAGTCAAAACACATAGCATGAGGGGCACCTGAGTGACTCAGTCAGTTAAGCGTCTGACTCTTGATTTTGAGGGTTGTGGGACTGAGCCCTGTGTCAGGCTCCATGTGGAGCCTGCTTAAGATTCTTTCTCTCTCTCCCTCCCTTAAAAAAGAATGACATAGCATGACAGAATAGATAAAAAAAAAAAGACCCATCTATATGCGGCCTATGAAAGATTCGTTTTAGACCTAAAGACCCATGCAGATCAAAAGTGAGGGGATGGAGAAATATTTATCATGCAAATGGACATCAAAAGAAAGCCAGAGTAGGAATGCTTATATTGGACAAAACAGACTTTAAAATAAAGACTGTAACAAGAGACAAAGCAGGACGGTGTATAATAACAAAAGGGAAAATCCAACAAGAAGGTATAACAATTGTAAATATTTATGCACCCAAAATGCGATCCCTAGATACGTAAAACAATAACAAACATAAAGGAACTCAGGGATAATAATTCAGTAAGAGAGGACTTTCTCACCCACTTATATCAATGCACAGATTATCTAAACAGAAAATCAACAAAGAAACAATGACTTTGAATGACACACTGGAATAAATGGATTTAACAGATAAATTCAGGATATTACACCCCCAAATCTCAAATAAACAACCTAATCTTACACCTAAAGGAGCTAGAAAAAGAACAACCACCAAAAGCTAAAACTGGTAAAAGGAAGGAAATCATGAAGATTAGAGAAGAAATAAATGACACAGAAACTGAAAAAACAATAGAATGTGTTGATCAGTGAAACCAGGAGCTGATTCCATGAAAAAACTGATAAAACTCTAGCAGACTTATCAAGAAAAAAGAGAAAGGACTCAAATAAAATCACAAATGAAAGAGCAGAAATAACAACCAACACCACAGAAATATAACGATAAGAGAATATTATGAAAAAGTATATGCAAACAAATTAGACAACCTGGAAGAAATGGATAAATTCCTAGAAGCAAATAAACTACCAAACGGAAACAGGAAGAAACAGAAAATTTGAACAGACCAATAACCAGCAAAGAAATGAATCGGTAATCGAAAAACTCCCAGCAAAAAAAAGTTCAGGGCCAGATGGCTTCACAGGCGAATTGTATCAAACATTTAAAGAAGAGTTAATATGTATTCTCAAACTATTCCAAAAAATACAAAAGGAGGAAAATTTCCAAATTCTTTCTATGAGTCCAGCATGACCCTGATACCAAAACCAGACAAAGACTCCACTAAAAAAGAGAACTACAGGCTAATACCCCTGATGAACACAGATGCAAAAATCCTCAACAAAATAGCAAACTGAACTCAACAATACATTTAAAAAAATCATTCACCACTATCAAGTGGGATTTATTCCTGGGTTGCACAGGTGGTTCAATATGTGCAAGTCAATCAACAAGATACATCACATCTATAAGAGAAAGGATAAGAACCACATGATCACTTCAATAGATCCAGAAAAAGCATCTGAGAATGTATAATATCTATTCATGTTAAAAACTCTCAGCAAAGTAGATTTAGAGGGAACAGACCTCAACATAATAAAGGCCAACTATGAAAAACCCACAGCTAACATCATACACAATGCTGAAAAACTGAGAGCTTTCCCCTAAGATCAGGAACAAGACAAGGATGTCCACTCTCACCACTTTTATTCAACATAGTACCAGAAGTCTTAGCTACAGCAATCAGACAACGAAAAGAAATAAAAAACATCCAAATCAGTAAGGAAGAAGTAAAACTTCCAGTATTTGCAGATGACATGACATTATATATGGAAAACCCTAGAGTCCACCAAAAAATTGCTAGAATAAAGGAATTCAGTACAGTTGTAGGATACAAAATTAATATACAGAAATCTGCTGTATTTCTACACATCAACAACGAAGCAGCAGAAAGAAAAATTTAGAAAACAAGTCTTTTACAGTTTCACCAAAAAGAATAAAATACCTAGGAATAAACCTAACCAAAGACAGAACTGTACTCTGAAAACTATAAAACATTGATGAAAGAAATTGAACACGACACAAAGAAATAGAAAGAGGTTCCATGCTCATGAACTAGAAGAACAAATATTGTTAAAATGTCTATACTGCCAAAGTAATTTATATATTTACTGCAATCCCTATCTAAATAGCAACAGCATTTTTCATACAACTAGAACAAATAATTCTAAAATTTGTATGGAACCACAAAAAGACCCCAAACAGGCAAAGCAATCCTGAAAAAGAGAAGCAAAGCTGGAGACATCACAATTCCAGACTTCAAGCTGTATTACAAAGCTGTACTGATCAAGACAGGATGGTACTGGCACAAAAACAGACACATAGATCTATGGAACAGAACAGAGAACCCACAAATGAACCCACAGTTATTTGGCAAAAATAATCTTTGACAAAATAGGAAAGAATATCCAATAGGAAAAAACAGTCTCTCAACAAACAGTGTTGGGAGAAGTGGACAGTAATATGCGAAAGAATGAAACTGGACCATTTTGTTATATCATACAAAAAAATAAATTAAAAATGGATCAAAGATCTAAAAGTGAAACTTTAAATCATAAAAATCCTAATTACTTGGTGTCACAGTCTCCGGGACCCTTGTGCTACCTGCTGTCATCCCTTGCCCATTCTACTGCCTTCCAGGGCCAGAGACACAGCCCCTGGCCCCCATCTCCTAAAGCACTACTAACAGACTTTGCAAAATACTTGGGTAAAAGAGGGGAATGTGGACATAGAGTAAAAAAAATTACTAAAAACGGAGTATCAGGTACCATACTAAAAGTCCATCAGTGGTTCCATTCAAGTTGGCCACAGAGGAAAACTATGAACTCACCTCCTCCACAGAACACCCCAAATTATACCTATTAACAGAACAATTCCCCCTGAAGAAGAACTGAACAGCTACTAAACAATCAAAGACACAGAGAATGGCAAAAGAACAGCAAAAGAACTGGTGGTCCGGACCTGCCATCACAAGGCGCTTGCGACCTCAATGAGACCAGGGTCCTCAAGCCCACACCAGCTGCCCCGTGATGCTGGGACACAGAAAACAAGTTGTGGTTTGCGGGAGGCGGGGGGCGAGGGGTTGTTTGTTGTTTGTTCGGTTTTAATTCTTTTTACTTTTTTTTTTTACTTTAAAAGTTTGTCTTGTTTTGTTTCTTTTTGGTTTTGTTCTTTTCTTGTTCTTTCCTTTTTTCCTTTTTCCTCCTTTGTCTTTTTTCCCCTTTCTTCTCATATTTTACTACTTTTTCTTTTTGTTTTATTATGATTTTTTTCTCTTTATTCTTTCTGTAAAAGGCCATGGTTTATAAGAGAAACCAGCATATACGGCCACAGCAATAGCCAGCAAGATAAAGTCCCCACGCACGCACAGTCCACACTGGGGACACCATACACAAGGCCATCCCTTCAAGTTTAGGAGAAGCAGCCATTCTGCCTAATCCATACAAAGAAAGTCAAGCAAAATAGGGAGACAGAGGGATATGTTCCAAAAGATAAAACAAGAAAAAAGCTCAGAGAAAGAACTAAATGAAACAGAGTAAGCAATAAGACTGATGAAGAATTTAAAGGAATGGGGCGCCTGGGTGGCTCAGTCAGTTGAGCATCCAAGTCTTCATCTCAGCTCAGGTCATGATCTCAGGGTCATGGGATCGAGCCCCACATCAGGCTCCACCCTCAGCATGGAGTCTGCTTGGAACTCTCCTTCCCTCTCCCTCTGCCCTTACCACTCCCCCCACCCCGACTGGTGCGTGTACTCTTTCTCTGTCAAAATAAATAAATCTTAAAAAAAAAAATTTAAAGGAATGATTGTAAAGGTGCCCACCAGACTAGAGAAAAGAGTGGAAGTACTCAGTGAGATCTTCAATAAAGAGACAGAAACTATTAAAAATAACCAATCAGAGCTGAAGAATACAATAACTGCAAAAAAAAAAAAAAACACAGGAGTGAGAATCAACAGTAGATCAGAGGATGCAAAAGAACATATCAGGGATCTGGAATACCAGGAATACAATACCCAACAAGGTTACCATTCAGATTTGAAGGCATGATAAAGAGCTTCCCAGACAAATCAAAGTTAAAGGAGTTTACCACCACTAAACTAGCCCTACAAGAAATGTAAAAGGGACTTCTTAAGTGGAAAAGAAACGGCTATACTTAGACACAAGAAAACGAGGAATAAAAAGATGTAAAATATGACAACATATATGTAAAATGTGGAGAAGGGAGTAAAAAGGGAAAAGAAGGGGAAAAAGATAAGTTTTTCACAAAACTTGAACAAATAATACTAAAATTTATATGGAACCCGAGAAGACCCCAAATAACCAAAGCAATCCTGAGAAAGATGAACAAAGCTGTAGGCACCACAATTCTAGATTTCAAGATATACTACAAAAGTGTAGTCATCAAAACAGTATGGTACTGGCCCAAAAATAGACACCTAGACCAATGGAGCAGAATACAGAGCCCAGAAATAAACCCACAATTATATGGTCAATTAATCTTTAACAAAGGAGGCAAGAATATACATTGAGGAAAATACAGTCTTTTCAATAAATGGTTCTGGGAAAACTGGACAGCTACATCTAAAATAATGAAATTCACTATTTTTTTAAAAACCATACACTAAAATAAACTCGAAATGGATTAAACACCTAAATAGGAGGGGCGCCTGGGTAGCGCAGTCGTTAAAGCGTCTGCCTTCCGCTCAGGGCGTGATCCCGGCATTCCGGGATCGAGCCCCACATCGGGCTCCTCTGCTGGGAGCCTGCTTCTTCCTCTCTCACTCGCCTGCTCTGTACCCTCTCTCGCTGGCTGTCTCTCTGTCACATAAATAAATAAAATCTTAAAAAAAAAAAAAAAACACCTAAATAGGAGACCTGAAACCATAAAAATGCTAGAGGAGAACATAAACAGTACTTTCTCTGACACCAACCAAAGCAACATTTTCCTACAAATGTCTCTTAGGACACATGACACATGAACAGACACATGAAAAGATGCTCAATGACACTCATTGACAAGGAAATGCAAATCAAATCCACAATGAGATATCACCTCACATCTGTTAGAATTGCTAAAATCAAGAAGACAGGAAACAAGTGTTGGCAAGGATGTGGAGAGAAAAGGAACCCTTGTGCACTGCTGGTGGGAATGTAAATTGGTGCGGCCACTGTGGAAAATAGTATGGAGGTCACTCAAAAAATGAAAAATAGAAATTCCATATGATCCAATAATTCCACTATTGGGCTTTTACCCAGGGAAAATGAAAACACATTAAAACAGCATTATTTACAACAGCCAAGACATGGAGGTAAACTAAGTGCCCATCAATAGACAAACGGATAAAATGTGGTGTATATATATATAGATATACAATTGAATATTACACCGTCACAAAATGGGATGAGATCCTGCCACTTGTGACAACATGGATGGACCTAGAGGGTATTATGCTAAATGAAATAAGTCAGACTGAGGAAGACAAATACCAAATGACTCCATTCATAAATAGAATCCAAAAAAAAAAAAAGGAGTAAACAAAAAAACAGAATGAGAACTATAAAAACAGAGAACAAACTAATGGTTGCCAGAGGGAAGGGTGGCTGAGGATTGAGCAAAATGGGTGAACTGGAGAAGGAGATAACAGGCCTCCAGCTATGCAATGAGACGTCAAGAGAATAAAAAGCAGAGCTTAAGGAATACAGTCGATGATACTGTAACAGCAATATAATGAGACAGATGGTAGTTATATTTGTGGTGAACATAGAATAATGTATAAACTTATCAAATCACTAAGTTGTACACCTGAAATTAATGTAACATTGTGTGTCAAATATATAGAAGGAAGGAAGGAAGGAAGGAAGGAAGGAAGGAAGGAAGGAAGGAAGGAAGGAAGGAAGGAAGGAAGGAAGAAAGAAAGAAAGAAAGAAAGAAAGAAAGAAAGAAAGAAAGAAAGAAAGAAAGAAAGAAAGAAAGAAAGAAAGAAAGAAAGAAAGAAAGAAAGACGGGAGGGGGGAGGGAGGGAAAGATAAAAGTCCATCAGCTCTTCTTGCACAGAGAACTCCTTATTAAAATCTCCCTGTGTTCCTGGAGCCTGCCCTTACTCTTATAAAGGATCTTTCATTTATCCAACAAACATGTGATGAACGCTTATTGATTTACCAGGTATAAATCTAGGTGCTAGAAATTCAGCAGTAAAGAAAGCAAACTCCCCCCTTGTGAAATGACATTCTCTATACTCCCCCCACCTTTTCTGAGCCCTGGACTTCCGAAGCCCCTGGATCAAAAAGTAGCAATAGAAAATTCATGCAGCTCTAGTATGCCAAGCATCTTTATTTCCCATTGTTTTAACCTCCCCCTTTCAATCTAGGCAAGGGACCTTACTTTTTATAACCAAAAGAACAATTACAGTGTTTTCCTAGACAAAAGAGCAGCTTTCTTTTTGATATGGATTCTGTCTCCTCCCTAGAATGCTGAAATGGTTCTAGTAAAAAAAAAAATTTTTAAGATTTATTTATTTGAGAGAGAGAGGGTGCACATGAGAGTGGGGAGAAGGACAGAGGGAGAGAATCCTCAAGCAGACTCCCCACTGAGCACAGAGCCCCACACAGAGCTAGATCTCACGACCCTGAGATCATGACCGGAGCCAAAACCAAGAGTCAGATATCCAACCAACTGAATCACCCAGGCACCCCTCTAGTCAAATTTTTTAATCAATGTTTCCTTCTCTCTATATTTGACATTTCAAAATTCCACTTAATTCAAATAATTTCTCAATATAATATCATCAATATATAATAAGTCAGTATAAAATCTGCCTCTTTACGTTATGAAAACTTAATATTCCACAAAATATCTTTTTTTTTAAAGATTTATTTATTTTAAAGAGAGAGCGTGTGTGCAAGTGGGGGACGGGGCAGAGGAAGAGAGAATCTTAAGCAGACTCCGCGCTAAGCATAGAGCCCACCCATCCCAGGGCTCAATCTCACAACGCTGAGATCACGACCTGAGCCAAAACCAAGAGTCCAGTGCTCAACGGACTGAGTCACCCAGGTGCCCCCCGCAAAATATCTTTTTTTTTTTTTAAGATTTTATTTATTTATTTGACAGAGAGAGAGATAGCCAGCGAGAGAGGGAACACAAGCAGGGGGAGTGGGAGAGGAAGAAGCAGGCTCATAGTGGAAGAGCCTGATGTGGGGCTCGATCCCATAACGCCGGGATCACGCCCTGAGCTGAAGGCAGACGCTTAACCGCTGTGCCACCCAGGCGCCCCCCCCCCACAAAATATCTTAATAGAAGCACTAGTTCTAGGAGAAGCCAGCCAGAAATTTGTATGTATTTGAATCTAGATTATATAACTTCAGAAATCTAACTTATATTATTGAAGCAAGAATATGTTTAAATGGTGCTCTCATGCTCATTAGTCAAGAAGAAACATAACAAGCCAGCAAAGGGAATAGAAATGATAGGTTTTCCTATAACACTTGAATACTTGCTATCCCTCTGAGACTATGTGACATTTTTTAGAGAAATAAAATGATGTGCCCTTGATTCCTTTACTTATATTCCCCTCTCACCTTTCTTTAGAGAGAAACTTCTTGAAAGTTCATCATTGTTAAGTTCATTTCTTCACCTCCGATTTCTTCTTGATCTGTTGCTCACTGGCTTTAACCTCAACCACACCACTGCGATTACTTCTGTCAAAACCATGGCTTGCTTTTGGTCCTTGTTTTACCTGACCTTTCCACAATACTTGACACCACTGACCATTACCATCTTTTGGAAACTGTTTTTCTCCCTTGGTTGTCAACGCAATATGTTTTAGTTTGAGTCTCTCTCATGGGCTCCAATGCGGCTGCTACCCACTGAAATATTGGTGTTTCTCAGGGTTCTGTCCTAGGCTCTCAATTCTCACGCTCATTATTTCTGAGGGACCTCATTCACATCCGTCCTTTCCATCCCATGGGATGTCTATAATCACCTATTATATGCCACTAGTTCATCTCTTTACTAAGCCTACAGAACCATATTTTTAACTGCATATTGGACTTTTTCCATCCAAATGGGTGGGGTTTTTTTTAATATGTCAACCCTACCATAGTCCAAACTCTATGCATTATGCTTTCTTCCTCTCTGCTGTCATACCCCCTAAGATGCATTCTATACTCATGGTACCACTATACCTTAACCGTCCATGGCAAAAAATTCCAGAGTCATCATACCATCTTCCTTCTCCATCACCTTTCCAGTCATTAGCTCCCGTCAATCCTATTATCTTAACACTGCACATCCACCTCTTCCTTGCCATATAAATGGCTACTACTTTTGTTAAGGTCTTCAAAATTTATCATCTGGAGAATATTTCAATTGTTTCCTAATTGGTCTCCCTAGGAAGAGACTCATCATTCTCATCTATTTTTCATTATGTTATGATATCCATCTCGCTAAAGCACAATCAAGTCCCTCTATTTAAAAGATTACTAGTTATCTCCATTTTGTAATCATAAAGTCCAAATTGATTAGCATTACATACAACCTCGTACATGATCTGCTCCTATCCTTCCAATCTCATCTCTTATCCTTTCCCAGGTTTCAGCCATATTAAAAAGCTTATGATTCCCTTAAAGACAGGTCATTATTCCCTCTACACATTTACACACAATTTTCCCTTGAAGATATCCCTTTATGATATCTCTGCCTATGTAGCAGCCCTATTTGTCCTTTGAGGTATAACTCAACGGTCTCTTCTCCTTGAAACATTCCATGAGCCCCCGGAAAAAGTGGATTCTTGCTCCTGTGGGCTTTGAGAAATACACTGGAAATAGACTGCATAAGATTTTACTTAATCGATGTAATAAGGAGAGAGAGAGAGCATGAAATGAGTGAAACAGTTCTATCAAGAATGATGGTGAGGTATTACTAGAGAAAAAGGAGATTAAGGTTTTATAAGAAGGATGAAAATCTATGAGGTTATTGTTTTAAGCAAATTCTTTTTTGAAGAACAACATATATATAGGAAAGTATAAAAGTATGCAGCTTACACATACTAGAATGGCTAAAACTCAACAGACAGACAACACCAACTGTTAGCAAGGATGTGCAACAACACTAGTATGCTCTTAGGAGTATAAATTATTGCGTCATTTTGGAAAACCATTGGGCACCATCAAATAAACTGAACACACGCATACCCTATAACATACCCTATTCCATTCCTAGGAATACACCCAGGAGATATGCTGATGTAAGTTCAACAAAAAACCATGTATAATATGTTCATAACAGCTTTATTCATTATGATAAAAAGTAGAAACAACCCAAATGTCCAACAAACTGTGAATGGAGAATAAATTGCATTAGATTTACACCATGGAATACTATTCAATGATAAGAATGAACAATATACCTCAATGCAAAAGCTTGGATGAATCTCAAACATAATACTGAATGTAAGAAGTCAGATACAAAAAAGAACATACCACATGATACACAAAGTGCAAAAAGAAACACCATCTATATTTTTTGAAGGCAGAATGGAAGTTAGTGACAGGAAAGGAGTAAAAGAGGTGATACTTGGATGTCAGTAAGGTGCGTTTCTTCATTTAGATGCTGGTTCCATGACTGTCTTATTTGTGAAAATTTACCAAACTGCCACATTAGGTATGTGCATTTTCTGTATATTAAACTGCAGTAGAAAGGTTTTGTTGGGTTTTGTTTTTGTTTTTTTTTTTTTTTAGTATACAGCCTAATGAATTTTTGCTAAGTAACGCTCCCATGTAACAAACACCCTGCCAATAAGCGGAACATTGCCAACACCTCAGAAGACCCTCAGGTTCCCACCCTTATTCACCCCCAACAGCAAGGTCTATTTTGACTGAGATCATAGAGGCAGCCATGTCTTCTGTCCTGTTCACTGCTGTTTCTTCCATACCTAGAAAACATGTGGGCATGCTATAATATTTTATAGATACATGTTGAACTAATTAATTATAGACAAAAACTGGAGAGTCAACCAAGATATGTGAAACTTGGGTTGGCCAAGTCCATCAAACGATAAACTGGGCAAAAAGAAGTGAAGGACGGAAAGGCAGTTTCCTGGAGAATGTCTACACTCAAGAGTCAGAAAAAGCAATACTGAAGGGGAGACCAAAAATCAATCAAACCATAGTTTCACTTCATAAGCCCAATGGAGTAGTTTTTTATTGTCTTATTGTATGACTAAACAATTATTGATCAATAAAAATTATCTTATTCATGAACTCTTTCTGATGACTTATAAGCATCACTGTATTCACAATACAAAGCTTTGAAAGGTATGACTTAGCACATGCATCTGCATTTTTTTTAATCAATTAGAAGATAGGAAGACTCTCGTCTTCCTTGGATCGTTAAGATTTCAGCAGTTGGTAATTGTGCAAAGATCATCAAATCCGTTAAAAAATTTTAACATTTGAAATGGTCATCAGCCAAAAAACTGATCTCTCTTTAACTTTCTGATTCATTAAGTCTGATATTGGGTGTTTACTGTGCAGAAAGGAAGAAGCACCAGGACCCATGGTAGGAGGTGTCCTATCCATCCATTCGGACCTGCGCCAGTATGACCACTTCTACCTCAGCCACACGACAGGAACTGCTGATGCCCAGGCAGTAAGCCATCTGGAAGTTAGTACAAAATAGAAACACAGACATGGGCACAGACTTTGCCTGCACTGCATCCTGGCTGCACACGAAGATCCCTGAGCTGACTGTGGTGTGTGCATGCCCACGGGCAACTCTTTCTTCTCTAACTCCGTTTACTGGTATTTGAGTTTCACACACAGCTTTGTCACGTCGCTCCCTCTGCACTTCTATAATGTCCAGAGCTTCAAAGAAGCTATACAATTCAACTACGTATTCATTTGTGTGACTGATGCTACACTAGATAATCTGTATCAGTCTGTCACCCCAATTACATCAATTTCCTTAGCTTGAGGGTAAGGCCCTGACACACTATTTGGATCACAAACAGGTCGTATGGGATCAAGAAAGTGTGTAAATACTCAAACAGTTCTTAGTTAATTGAGGTTATTTTTACACTTAGAAATATTGCAAAATACCCCCATGTGTTGGATTTCCATGATGATAACTAAACTTAGCATAGTTTAGCAAAAGATCATAATTACTCATCCATATAGTTGGGTAATTATACACCATCCACAGACAGTGCTGAGACGACAAAGTAATTAAAAAGAATGGCAGCTTCTCCTCACTAATCAGCAGAGACATCACAAGGAGGACTTGCATTTTTGGCAAAGCCCAATGCACATCTCTATGCCAAGACGTCCCTATTTCCTTGATCCTCTCAAGACAGAAAGACAAAGCCAGGCCCAGTCCTAGTAGGCCATGTGGCCAGAATCCAGGTCTGCTCCTAAACTGAGTGTTGTCAGGTATTACCTGGGTGGACATTTCTCATCTTCAGCTGACTATCTTTTTAAAAACTTTTTTTTAGTGTAATTTTATGGAAATTGGAAAAATACCAAAAAGTAGAAAAACAGAGACCATAGTGTTAGTGTTTGGATGTAGTTAATCTTTGCTGTGAATATATCTATATATATGAATGAAAATTTCTAAGTATGATGATGATATGGTATATTCAAAATTGCATAAATTTTACAAATCAACAGGCATAACTTTGTAAATAATGTTTATTGTTAACCTTTCGAATTAAAAAACTTAAAAAAATAAGAATGAAAAGAAAAAGATGGTTTCAATCAGTATAGAGCTTTCTCTGAGTGAGTGTACCTTTGTGTGCCAACTGTTTCTGAATGTATCATATTCAGATTTCTTGATGCTATCTCATAGTAAGCCCATTATTACCTAGCCAAGGGCTGACTGTGGGCAGAGATGTAAATCAAGCACCCATCATTCCATCTGGGTAAATCCTCCATCCTTGGTCTAAGCAACTCTGGTGACATAAACTCATGTTATAACAAGGATGACCACCTCTGACCTTCTCAGAGGAAGCTGTGGGCACAAAGCGTAATCCAACTCTTCTCGAAGTAGATGGAGGGCAGCTGGTCAACCAGATCTGGGAACCAAATCAGGTTCTGCGGTTTGAATCAATGCCCATAAATTGGACTAAGACATCAAGCATTTGTTTAGGACAAATTCCCAGGTGCCATATATTCTGAATCCTTATATATCTAAGAATGCCTTTTCCCCAAAATTCACACTTGGGAAAGTCAACTTAGTTTGGTGTAACACTCATAAATTATAAACACTTTTTTTCTTGAAAATCTGTAGGTGCTTCTCTATTATCTTCTGACAACATACTTTTTCAGAGATTATATGAGCTTATTTCAGTTACAAGCAACAAAAACCCAATTCACTTAGTATAATTAAAAAAGAAATACTGACTCATATACTGAAAGACCAAACAGCAGCTGCCCTCAGGGTCATACCACATCACTGAGACTGTCACACTATCCCCACTTCTATCCTCTTTAATTCTACCTTTATTCCCAAATTTTCTACATAGAAATAAAGATGGCTGTCAACAACTCCAGACACAAATTATTGTCACACACAAATATCTTTGTCCTGACAGCCTGAAAGAAGGTCCAGGGCTGGCGTGGGTCACGTGCTCAGCTCTGTTCAGAGGATGGGTATCATAACTGATGAGGTTGAATCCCAAGGTCAATTTTGCACTGAGTGACAAAGTTTCATTTGATTGACAACCCCAGGTAGGAGAGCTCCCAAAATAAATGAAGGGCTATGTCACCTAAAAAAGAAAGGAAAGGGACACCGGAGTGGCTTAGTTGGTTAAGTATCTGACTCTTGATCTTAGCTTAGGTCTTGATCTCACGGTGGTGAGTTTAAGCCCCACACAGTTGGAAAAAAAAAAAAAAAAGGATACTGGGTTGCATATATTGATGGAAATTCACTGAATTCTTCATGCTTTACAGATAATTTTCTTTCTTCTTAAGGACATAAACTGTCAACCCATTTTCTTAGTACTTTTTTTTAAGCTACAGAAATTTTTCAATTATTTTTTTTTCTTTTTTCCCCTCAAAGCAATCCCAACTGCCTCTGAAGCCCATTTTTAATTCTGCTTTTGCGTCTTTTACTTCCTTGCATTCCTTTCCTATCTCGGCCATCTTGTTTCCTCATGTTACCCTTTGGTTGTTCATCTTACCCTATTTTCCTCTTAGGGCTTCATTCTCTGGCTCGTTGCCTTGCATCATATTTTGGATTCCAAGTAGTTTCCTAGAATTCTTTCATATTTCTGGATTTGCTTAATATTAGAAGCTCGCTCTCCTTCTGAGTTTTCAGGATGATACTGCTTTTTATTCTACAGCTGCTCCCCTAGGCTCTGTTTGTTTTGCTTTGTTTTGTTCTTATTTACTTATATAAAAGAGATTTACCCATTTGTGGCTTCTGTCCCCAAATGGATTACACTCATCTTCACTCTATATTCATTTGGACTATTTTTCGAATTCCATTCTTTTATTTATATTGAGATCAACTGGCTGCTAAACATAGCTCCTAGTTTGAATCTTAATGGATAGCAAGCATTAATTTATCACTTGCCTGCACTCCTGAAATGAGATCCTGAAATGGGTTCCACCACTGCAGTATCCCCAGTCTGTACCAAAGGAATCCATGAACAACTACAACCCTCCGCTGCTTTCCTGTTCCATTTATGGTGGTTATTCATCCCAGGATACTGCATGCAACCACCAGCTCCCATCCAATCCTCTTCCTGCAAATGTTTCTTAAGTCCAATTTCCAAACAAAACAGTGAGAGTTTATAGCAGCTAATTTTAAAAGATATAAGTCAGTCTTTGCTTTGGAGGCTTTGCTCTTCTGACCTGTGAGACAGGAAGTAGCAAAAGAAAGAAAGATCTTTACACCTACTTTCACGTGAACCAACAGATTTGTGGCATTCTAGCTAGTTCCATCAGGTGAAATTAGTGGAAACTGCTCATAACTTATGGTGCTAGGTTAGCTATTGGTTTTCAGAGGAAACAGGGTGAGAAGCAGAGAGGAGTCATTGTAGGAACTGTAGCTGGAAGTCACTTCAAGTGAAAGGGCTTCCCATTGATTTAAGCCGAAATCCATTCCTACAGAATATGCCAAAATGGAGACATATTACCTATAAACTGATATTCTAATTCTGGAGTTACTCTCAGAAGGCCACTCATTAAGGTCTTTTCATTTTTTTTCAAAGTTACTGCATACAGAAGGACAGATGACTTTCTCCCTAAGTTTGAATGTTCCAAAGAAACGTGATTTCAAGAGTACTCACAAAAGCTCTTGCAAAGTTCATGATCCACATCCACTAGAAAATCCTTCTTTGCATCACACCCAAAACTCTCCTCATGCTATGTTTTAAATCTGTCTTTCTCTTTTGAGCTCCATTTACAGAGCAGCTTGGCCAGTACTAACATAATATCACCACTTAACCTGGTTTGTTACGTGGCTCAACCAAGAGCCAAAGAGTCCAATGCTCAGTGATGGCATCACTTAGATAAAGAAAACTGTTCTCACGTAAACTGTGCACCATAAAGCTTCATCTTAACTGATATAAGATCAATGTGATTATTTAGTATATTATGTAAAGTCAGCCTTTCCTTACACAGTGTTTTCATCATTAGGGAGTGTGAAAATTATGACCAAATTTGATGATTCCTATATGGTACTTTCTTAGTTCAGTGTGCTGAGGAGATGTACCCTGAGATGGAAATGTGCATGCAAGGAGTCAAGTCAGGAGCAATCTCAGAAACGATCTACGAAGGTGAGAGTAACAAAAACCTGAGCTGTGATGTAGCTAGTCAAGGTCTCCACCGATCCAATGGGAACTGGAGCTAGAATGGCCCTTTAGAGTTGTTCTAAACTGAAATAAGGGGACAGGCATTTCTACTGCCAAACTGCCAAACTGTCAAACTGTTCTCAGGGAGCACAGAAGACTTGAGCCAGTGTTTGTCTCACCAAGTACATTTCCCAGAGAGGGATGGAGCTGTCAACATTCCCAACAGGTGTGGAAATGAGTGCCTTCGTCCTGAAGGGAATCTGAGAGGCATGTGACAGCATTCTCCACAAGGACAGAAAGTTGCCATAGACTGATGTATCAGTCAGGTTGACTAAGTTATGCTGAATAACAAGTAACCCTAAAATTCTACTGAGTACATACAAGACTTTGTTATTTACTCATGTGCCCTGACCAACACAGAGGGCTCTACTCATTAAGGTCACTTGAGGACCCAGGTTGATGGAGACTCCGTAATAGCAGGTATCTTTATGATCATTTAGGAAGGAGAGGAGAGGAGAGGAGAGGAGAGGAGAGGAGAGGAGAGGAGAGGAGAGGAGAGGAGAGGAGAGGAGAGGAACATTATGAATCATGCACTGGCTTGAATACCCCAGAAGTGAGTCATGTTTTTTCCAATCAATTTTATTGGCCAAACTGTGTCACATCACCATGCCCAAAATCCTACCTAGTGCCCAGAAATAGAGGAAAACCAGAATAACTATGACCTAATGACCACCACAAAGGAATGACCTAGCCTGGGGTCCAGAGATATAAATTGCCCATTTGAAATACTGAGATACTTTTGTTCATCAGTATACATTTATTCTTTAATTATAACTAAAGAGAGCCAGAAGGAAAAGTACATTTGAGAAACTGTAACCTCTCAATAATAAAACTGCAAAGCTGAATATTTCCATTAAGCATTCCAACAAAGGAATCATAAGAAACCCCAAAGAAAGCAAGAATTGATGACATTTAAAGAGACCGGAAACAGTATATTCTCTAATGTTTTATCAATTTTTCTAAATCCCTAAAGTTATTAGCATAAAAATCCTCAAAACAAAGTGTCTCTCTGTTTTGGACAGAGGGCACAGCAAAGAAATGAAAGAGTGTGTGCTTCTTTATTCCATTATAGAATAAAGAAGAACCCTCAGACTTAATGAATGATAGTATATATTTTTAAAGAGGGGAAAAATTTTATCTTCTGCAAGGAAGAAGGAAAGCCTCCGGTTTTGGAGCTAATGCTGTATGGCTGTCCCAGCAGCTAGAAGCATATATGACAGGTTGCCTTGAGAGTGTGTATGTGTGCTGTGCGTGTGTGAGATGTATTTATGTGTGTGTGTGTGCCCAGAGAACAGGCACTTCCCAGCACACCGTTCAGATGATGAGAGTGTAATACAGCCAGTCTACTCAGGAGCTAAGAACCTTAGCGTTATAATTACTTCCATATATTTGCTTGAAAAACTTGAGAGATGTCTTCAAAAAATGGTGCTGGGAAAACGGGACATCCACATGTAAATAAATGAAATTAGATCCCCATCACACACCACTCACAAAAACTCATCCTCAAAATGGATTAAGGACTTAAATGTAAGGTCAGAAATTATAAAACTCCTAGAATAAAACTTCATGGCCCTGATTTAGGCAATAATTTCTTTTCTTTTCTTTTCTTTTTTTTTTTTTAGTTGAACTATAGTTGACACACATTACATTAGTTTCGGGTACACAATGCAGTGACTATATGTAGGCAATGATTTCTTGAATATGACATGAAAACCACAAGCAACAGAAGCAAAAATAGACAAGAAGAACTATATAAAAGTAAAAAGCTTCTGCATAGCAAAGGAAAAAACCAAAAAAGTAAAAAGGTGACTTAGTGAATTGAGAGAAAATATTTCCAAACCAAGTATTTGATAAGGGATTAATATCTACAATATAAAAGAAATTCCTACAACTCAAGAATTAAAAACCTAATTTTATTTTTTTTATTTTTAAAAAATAACCTGATTTTAAAGTGGGTCAAGAACTGGGATAGGCATTTCTCCAAAGAAGACATATAAATTATCAACAGGTAATATGAAAAGGTACTCAATATGACAGCATCAGGAAAATGAAAAATGAAAACCACAGTTAGATACCACCTCACACCTGCTAGGATATCTATTATCAAAAAAAAACAAAAGATAACGAGTGTTGGCAAAGACGCGGAGAAATGGGAACCCTGTACACTGTTGATGGAAATGTGAAATGCTACAGCCACAGTGGAAAACAGTACGGAAGTTAAATTTTTTATGAAGAACTGCCATATAATCTAGCAATCCCACTCTGAGTCTCTATCCAAAAAACCCACTTCTGGGTACATATCCAATAGAACTGAAATCCAGATATCAAAGAGATATCTACACTCTCGTGTTTACTGCAACATGATATAGAAGACAAGATATAGAAACCACCTAAATGCCCACCAATAGATGCACGAGTGAACAAAACGTGATAGAGGGGCGCTTGGGTGGTTCAGTCGGTTAAGCGTCTGCCTTTGGCTCAGGTCATGATCTCAGGGTCCTGGGATCGGGCCCCACGTCAGGCTCCTTGCTCAGCAGGGAGCCTGTTTCTCCCTCTCCCTCAGTGTCTGATGCTCCCCCTGCTTGTACTCTCTCTGTCAAATAAATAAGTAAATAAATAAAAACTTTTTTTAAAAAAGAAAATGTGATACAGACATACAACAGAATATTATTCAGCCTTTTAAAAAGAAGGAAATCCTGCCATTTGTGACAACATAGATAAGCCTGGAGGACCTTATGCTAAATGAAATAAGCCATTCACAAAAGTACAAATATTGAATGATTCTGCTTATAAGAGGTACCTAGGGTAATCAAACACGTAGAAGCAGTGAGTAGAATAATCGGGGCTAGCAGGGCCTGGGGGAGAGGGAAAATGGGCAGTTGTTTTTCAATGGGCATAGAGTTTCAGTTCTATAAAATGAGTAAGTTCTAGAGTACTGCCTTACCACATTGTGCCTATAGTTAACAATAGTGGACTGTGCACTTAAAATGTGTGGAGGGTAGATCTCATGTTAAGTGTTCTTATAATGATTTAAAAAAAAAAAAAAAGAGGGGCGCCTGGGTGGCACAGTTGTTAAGCGTCTGCCTTCGGCTCATGGCCTGATCCCGGCATTCCGGGATGGAGCCCCACATCAGGCTCCTCTGCTGGAAGCCTGCTTCTTCCTCTCCCACTCTCCCTGCTTGTGTTCCCTCTCTCGCTGGCTGTCTCTATCTCTGTCGAATAAATAAATAAAATCTTTAAAAAAAATTAAAAAAAAAAAGAAAAGAAAAACCTTGAGAGTTGTCAGTAAAAAAAAAAAAAGAATCAAAATACGTTTTTGGAAAACCAAAACAGAAATCCACTAAGCAAAGCGTTTCGGGTTTGCAATAGACTTGAACATGTAATAGCCCTTGACCGTATCATCCTGGACTTACTGAGGATAGACTGATAGCAGTCCGAGTTCTGACCAGGCTTTACCCCCTCCATTGCTTTCCCTCCTGATAGACCTGGCTCCCCAGTGACCACAGCAGAGGACATCAGCTTCTGTCTCCGCTCAGTCCCCTTATGACCGTGCTTTCTAATGTCGCTACTGAGGGCCTCAATTTTCCACTAACTTCCTCCTTTTACCCATTTGTGATGCACTCCTATCCTTCAACACACTTTACTTCCCTCATGTCGACTATTAACACCCACTTCCTCGAGGTGTACCGGGTATTGCGCACAAGAAACGCTCTCTGTAGGTCACTTATAGCAGCATATAATTTCCTGATAGTCCCATTCCAAAATAAAATACATATGCAAATAAGTCTACATATACACATTTCAGCAATTGCTTTTTTCCCCAAAGTGTATCCTTTGATTCCTCAGTTTCTTCCCACTTGAGGGAGTCAGTAAATGTGGGACGGTGAAGAATACAGCTCTCTTTGGTGCTAAACTTCATCACAAATTTACTTTTTTCTTCCTCTTTTATAGGAAAGGCTAACTAGAGTCACTAATCATCACGTTAACATTATGCATCAAAGGCACAGTTTAAGGTAATGAGCAATAAAAACATAAATGAATATTTTATTTCTAAGTGAGTTTCCCCCTTGAGTTTTCTGAATTGTGAATTTCCAGACTCAAATGCCAGGCTGCATCTCCCGCTCTTCAGCGATGAGAAATGGCAGACAGGAAAAGGATCTGTACACATTCTAAATGACAACCACACTTCACAAGGCTATGCTGAAGGTTTGAAAGTTAGTGTTAAAGGTTTTAGGGTAATTTTATGTTTAGCATATAAACCCTAGTTTTATAATCTGAGAGCAAGTAACTAGCCATTTTGGACATTTTTTATAGATTCCATCTTAAATATAGTTTCACCAAAAACTGCTGTGTTTAAATTGCCTTAACATCGTCTGTGAATTGTATTCACTTGACAAAGGCATGTGAGGAGTTTAAAGTATAATGATTTTCTAAAAATACTAATGATTTGCACATTCTTTTCCATCTCAGAGCAATTGGATTTATTACATATTTTTATCCACTTGTCAGGCATGGAGAAAGTGGCTCGCAAGAACTCTCCAAGTCCTATTGTGCTTTTAAAATAAAATGATCAAGCCAAAATCTAAATTTATAAATGGAAGCACAATGCGTATGTTCTCAATGAGACAATTGAATCCATTCTTCCTTTAAATCGGAGGATCAATTTATGTTCTCTAACTGTACTCATCAGCTTGCATTTCAGCCTTTCAGCAAATGGGGTTGTGGCAAACATCTTGGCCCAATTTCTTTGGAGAACAGAATACATTCCATGAGTCTGAATGTATAGATTACCTGTCTGTCACTATTATAACACGTCCTCACATGGACATTTGATCAATAGCACAAAATCTTGCTCACCTGTCTTGTCACAAATCTTCTTAAATTGCTTCTAAATGTAACCACGCATGATAATGAAGAGAAAAGAGAAAAATATATATATTCCCCAGTAGTCTGTGGGTTGTATTCATGTGAAAATACAGAAACACCCTTGTCTTTAAATGTTGGGTATAGAGGTAAAAGTTACATAAATTCTTTATGCAATATGGCTCTCAAAAATGTATAACTGAAACAGCACAGCTAACTGAATTTAAAAAGAGAATCTAAATAGTTTAGTCATTTATAAAAGATAACCCTTCTGCAAGAGTATTTTCTGTAAATTTGCATGTTTCTTTAGATTCTGAAAGAGAGGGATATTAACAACTCTTTCCAAGTGTGATATTCGAAATATTTAACTACCAGCCTTGTGTGAGTACCAACCAATGAAAAGGGTCACCAACAACTCACACTGGCCATAGACCATAGTGAGCCACGCCAAGAGACATCAGCTGACAATCAGTCCTGCCTACTTCACAGGGTGGCAGGGTTAGGAGATTGATTACAAAGCAGTGGCCTTGGCAGAGCTTGGCACACAGGATACATCTAGAAAATTTCAGTACGATCCAAATCAAGTCTCCTGCCATAAACACTTCTATCATAATTCTGGAGAGCTTCCTCTAAATATGAAATACCTTTTAAATAGTGTCTACTTGATACAAAATGACCTGGAAAATGGGTATGAAAACCTCAGTATTTTGACTGTTTCTTTATAATCCAAAGGTAGGAATAGAAAGAAAGTTCCATACTAGCACAAACCATAGTCAGAATGCAGGAAGAAGCATTAACACTGATAGGCACAAAGGCTTCAACAGCCTTCAGTAGGTCACTCACAATAATCAGTGAGAAGTAGGTAGAAAATGCTTTATCTTCCACAACTATAGAGCCCATCTTTAAACACTAGGGCGTTAGAAGAATACAACTGGACAAAATTCACAGGTGTACTTTGCTCATGTTCAACGTGGCTTATACTACAAAGAAATTCTTGAGAGAATGGAAATATCCCATTTATTAACTGATTCCGTGACTGTCTCCCCAAACCAGGTCCTCTTGATATGCTAATATTTTATGTGATTTTCCAGAATTCAGAATAAATGTTTTCAGGGGACACCTGGGTGGCTCAGTTGGTTGAGCATCCAACTCTTGGTTTTGACACAGGTCATGATCTCAGGGTGGAGAGATCGAGTCCCACCTGGGCCCTGTGCTTATTGGGGAGTCTGCTTGAGATTTTCGCCCTGCCTCCCCTTCTGCCCCTCCCCCTGCACTCATGCTCTATCTCTCTCCCTCAAATAAATAAAGATTTTATTTACTTATTTTTTATGTTTTTATTTAAAAAGATTTTACTTATTTGATTGAAAAAGAGGGAGCATAAGCAGTAGGGGCAGAGGGAGAGAGAATAATCTCAGACTCCGCACTGGGTGTGAATCCCAATGTGGGCTCAACCTCACAACAATGAGATCACGACCCCAGCCAAAACTAAGAATCGGCCGTCTAGCTGACTGCGCTACCCAGGTGCCCCTAAATAAATAAAATCTTAAAAAAAAAAGAATGAATGTTTTCAAAAGCACACAGATCTATTATGTAACATACATATCCACTCTCTCCTTTTCCAAAATGCCGGACCTGTAGCTGTCCCGGTTGCTATGGAAACAACAAAGATCTTGGATTAAGTTCATAGTCCAGAGCTTTGGGAAGCACACAGCCAGCAGCTGCAGGAATCAGAAACTTGCCGCCATACGGATTCCGCAGCTGCCAGACCAAAATTTTAAAGAAGGCACAAGGAAGAAGGGCAGAGCGGAGAGAGAACTCTTTGTTTTCTATTGAAAATAGGGGGAAAGACAAATAGTGACTGATCTAAATGCAATTATAGTACTTAATGAATGCACCCTAGCCTACAGTGTTTTAAACCATCTCAAATGGCTGGGAAATTAATTCTAGCATGACTTTAGTCAAAGAATATTTGTGATGAATTTGCACTATCTGAATAATTGCAGCTATCAGCTGAAATAACAGCAGGGAGGTGGGTAACTAGGTCAGATATTCCAGGCCTTGTCTCAGCAAGGATGAAATTTGGTTTGAGTCTTGAAATGGGCATTTGGGGAGAAAAATCCAATGCTTCTGATTCTAGCAGTAGAAATGCCTTGGAATTACAGAATATTAGAGCTGACGAAAGATTTCAGAGGCCCAAAGAACCACACCTTCTTGTTGCACAGATGACACAATTAAAACTCAGGGAGTTTAGGTAATTTGTCCCATAACTGCTATTGTGTAGTCACCTTAAAGCCATGCAAGCTGCCATCACATGTTGGGAAAAGAACCTGCTTTTCACGTGCTCAAAGGCTAACTATTAACGACAGATGGGTATTCTAGCAGGAACCCCCTGTCCCACTTAGAGCAAGAGCTCTACTCCTCGGGACTTGGCCAAAGTTGAGCACAGAAAGGAACTGAAGTAATAAAGTTTGTTACTGTTATTAGTCAGCACAACACTACTGAAAAGACAACTGATGACTGGTTAATGCAAATTAGAAATAATGGACAATTATAGTTATTTATATTCTCCTACCTTATCCTCCACTTTGTCTCATTAGCATGAACTAAAAAGTTGCTTTTGATGTGATTTTTTTTTTGGAAGATTTATTGATTTGTTTGAGAGAGAGTGTGCAAGTGAGCGGAGGGGGCAGAGGAAGAGGGAGACAGAATCTCAAGCAGACTCCAGCTGAGCCAGACACAGAGCTCAATCCTGGGACTCTGGGATCATGACCTAAGCTGACATCAAGAGTCGGCTGCTTAACCAACCGAACCACTCAGGATCCCTCAAAATAATTCTTAATTTAATGGCCACACTGCACCATTTTTGTTTAAGTATATCAAGAATTTTCAGCACTCAGCCAGTAGTACAACGTATGTTTTCTTATTACAATTCCACTCATATTTTCTCATTTTAATACTACTTTTCATTTATTGAGCAAGTATTCTGTGCAATGCATTGTGTGAGTAGCTTTTTTTACATTAGTTCCTACTCTTAAAGCTGTCCCAAAAGGAAGGAATTATTCGTCCCATTTTTTCCATGCACGATTTTATTCTCAGAGGGATTAAGCAATGGGGCCAAGATCACAGTATGAAGGCAGAACTACAGATTCGAACACAGAGAGCCCTCTAGCTGCAAAGCCAGATTTCCACCACACAAATACAGCTTCCATACTCCAGGTCGGTACCTCCACAATCGGAGAAAATTAATTATTCACTTCTTCGGAAAAGATTACCCCAAAGCCATCTAACATGTCATCATAATGGAAAGATAATTAAAGATCATGCTACAAATTCCACAAATGCCAATGAATAATTAAGACTTCCAGAGACAGCTAGAAATTGGAAGCTGACCTGTTGTACGGCTTGAAAACAGTGCCAGGTTACCTAGTTGAAAAGAAAAATGGGCAGCTGATGGTCACAGGATGTCTGGAGTCATTTCAAATCAGCCTCACAGAGGAATAAGAAATGAAACCCTCTATGGGGCGCCTGGGTGGCACAGCGGTTAAGCGTCTGCCTTCGGCTCAGGGCGTGATCCTGGCGTTATGGGATCGAGCCCCACATCAGGCTCCTCCGCTATGAGCCTGCTTCTTCCTCTCCCACTCCCCCTGCTTGTGTTCCCTCTCTCACTGGCTGTCTCTATCTCTGTCGAATAAATAAATAAAATCTTTTAAAAAAAAAAAAAAAAAAAAAGAAATGAAACCCTCTGCAAATAGGCAAATATTGATTAAGGATATTCTAGGGCATGACCCAGAACTATGAAATTAACAGAATACAAAGGCAAGAGAAACAATGGCATTTTCCCTCAAACAGTTTTGATCAATGATTTTCAAAAGCGATAGCTAGAGCTATGACGGGGGATTTGAATATCAGCTCAACATGATCTGTCATTTCAAACACCAGACGCTCTCTTTCCTTCATCTTCTGTTCAACCCTGAATTTCCATTCCTAGGATGATTGCACAGTCAGCTTCAAACCTATCCCTTTGGCTCCTGCCTCACTCCTTCACCAGGAAACATACTGGAAAATACTATCTATGATTAACAATATTACCATCAACATGTGCACACCGAGGGATTAATGAATGCACAGACCGTCCTACAGCTATGAAGTCATAAGGCATGATATGAACCACAATGTGTCTGCATTTTATACTTCCCCAAGAGTCTCCCTGGTAAATTACCACAGCCCAAAGCAAATAGCTGTAATTTAGCTCTTTTATACACATCCTTCTACCTGAGTGGGGTTAGGCAGGGAGCTAATCAGGCCAGGGAACATGCCACAGATTGAGGCAAGGGTCGGCAGACTGTGGCCCATGGGCCAAATTCAGCCCACCACTTCTTTTTGTAAATAAAGCTTTACTGGAACACAACCACACCCATGAGTTCACATCTATATAGATGTGGCTGCCTTCATGTTTCAATTAAGTAATTGGGACAGAAACCATATGGCCCACAAAGTGGAAAATATGTACTATTTGGCCTTTTACAGAAAAATAATGTGCCAATTCCTGGTTAGGACATGGAAAGAGAAGCCCTTGGCCCAAACATGCTAAAATCAGGTGTAAATAGTCAATAGAAAATCATAATCCTAAACTCATAAATGCAGGTAAGAAAAACATGAGAGTACGATGTCAGCAAAATGGCAGAATAGGAGTTTTCTGCCACCTTCCCTAGAAGGAACACTGACTCTGACAATCTTTCAGATGAGAGTACCTTTAGAAGTCCGGGAGTCCAGCGGAGAAGTTCCGGCGCACCACTGGAAGAAAAAAAAAGATCCAAGATCAGACAATGAAGAGGGTTAAGAGGGACAGTTTGACTTTACCCACGTCATCCTTTAAGGTGGCATACCTCAGTCCCAAAGGAGCGCTTCTTGGCCTGTGATTTCTCCCAGGGGGGAAAGTGAGAGCATGTGAGAGAGCACCCAGCTTCCTCAGCTGTGCGGGACACTGCCGAAGAGGCCCATCTCGTTCTTGCCCCACCGAGAGTACTGTGATGAGCTGCATGAGTGGGAGGCACGGAGCAGATGACAGAAGAGCAGCCAGGGCTCCTGTGATCACACTATCCCCCTGCCAGGTGAGCAGGGGCTGGGGTTCTCAAGGGGCATAGAAGGGATGCAGAGCCTACTAACCACTTCACAGATGCTATCAGAAAGCCTGCAAATGAGCCAGCTGCTGGGGCACTTCATGAGTCCATCTCCCCAGCTGGCCCATGGGTACCCCTAATGCTCTGTACACCTCACCCACACACCCACATCACAGTAGCTCCCTGTGTGCACCCCTGACAGCGGCCAGAGTTAGACTTTGCAGAAGGCTAATAAGCACACACAGAAAGCTGGCCCAACTCTGTGGCACTGAAAGACAGCACACAAACTTGAGCTTTCAGGACCACCCAGAGAGCTAGAACAGGCTGTAGGCACCCAGCCTGGGTCAAGAGAAGGGTCAAGGAACAGGAAGTGGAGTAGGCATATTCACAGAAAAGGCCTGAGGAAGCCTCAGCATCTCTAGCAGGACTGATAGAAGCTATTTCTCTTCCAAAGCCAGTCAGTAAAGACTGGTGGAGGTGAATCCTTCTTCAAATGTAAAGACAGCTGTGCAACACTTTGGGGAACATGAAAAATCAAGGAAACATGACACCATCAAAGAACACAATAATTTTCTAGTAACGGACCCCCAAAGAAATGGAGGTCTGAGGTTTGCCCAATAAAGAATTCAAAATAGTTGTTTTAGGAAGGTCAGTGAGCTACAAGAAAGCACAGAAAATTCAATGAAATCAGGAAAACAATATACAAACAAAATGAGAAGTTCAACAGAGGGATAGAAATCATAAAAAGAAAATTGGACAGCTACATGCAAAAGAATGAAACTTGACCACTATCTCACACCATACACAAAAATAAACTCCAAATGGATGAAAGACCTCGATGTGAGACAGGAATCCATCAAAATTCTAGAGGAGAACATAGGCAACAACCTCTACGACATCGGCCAAAGCAACCTTTTTCATGATACATCCCCAAAGGCAAGAGAAACAAAAGATAAAATGAATTTATGGGACTTCATCAAGATTAAAAGTTTCTGCACAGCCAAGGAAACAGTCAGAAAAACTAAGAGGCAGCCCACGGAATGGGAGAAGATATTTGCAAATGACACTACAGATAAAGTACTGGTATCCAAGATCTACAAAGAACTTCTCAAACTCAATACACGAGAAACAAATAAACAAATCAAAAAATGGGCAGAAGATATGAACAGACACTTTTCCAATGAAGACATACAAATGGCTAACAGACACATGAAAAAATGTTCAAAATCATTAGCCATCAAGGAAATTCAAATCAAAACCACACTGAGATACCACCTTACGCCAGTTAGAATGGCAAAAATAGACAAGGCAAGAAACAACAATTGTTGGAGAGGATGTGGAGAAAGGGGATCCCTCCTACATTGTTGGTGGGAATGCAAGTTGGTACAGCCACTCTGGAAAACAGTGTGGAGGTCCCTTAAAAAGTTAAAAATTGAGCTACCCTATGATCCAGCCATTGCACTACTGGGTGTTTACCCCAAAGATACAGACGTAGTGAAGAGAAGTGCCATATGCATCCCAATGTTCATAGCAGCAATGTCCACAATAGCTAAATCGTGGAAGGAGCCGAGATGCCCTGCAACAGATGACTGGATTAAGAAGTTGTGGTCCATATATACAATGGAATATTACTCAGCAATCAGAAAGAACGAGTTCTCAACATTTGCTACAACATGGACGGCACTGGAAGAGATAATGCTAAGTGAAATAAGTCAAGCAGAGAAAGACAACTATCATATGATTTCTCTCATCTATGGAACATAAGAGCTAGAATGATCAGTAGGGGAAGAAAGGGATAAAGAAAGGGGGGGTAATCAGAAGGGGGAATGAAACATGAGAGACTATGGACTATGAGAAACAAACTGAGGGCTACAGAGGGGAGGGGGGTGGGGGAATGGGATAGGCCGGTGATGGGTAGTAAGGAGGGCACATACTGCATGGTGCACTGGGTGTTATACACAACTAATGAATCATCGAGCCTTACATCAAAAACCGGGGATGTACTGTATGGTGACTAACATAATATAATAAAAAATCATAAAAAAAAAAAGAAATCATAAAAAGAAACAAAGAGAAATCCTGCAGCTGAAGAATACGATGAATGAGAGGAGAAATGCCACAGAGAGGTATTTCATGGGAAGGCATTTAAACATCAAGATGGACAGCCTGTGTTTTGAAGGCACTGCCTTTGAAGGCAAAGTAGTTTACACATCCACTAATTGGGCTTCCACAGACATAGCTACTCTCTGGAAACAGAGACCATATGATGTGAAACAGAACAATGAGAAGTGAAACGCCACCTGAGTTCTCGAATAATGCCTCTGTTGCCCTTGTTCTTTCATGCGCAAAGTGAAAACATTTGTATTCACATTCAACTTATATGCATGTATTTGTGATATACGTGTGTGTATGTGTGTATTTGTATCCATATGTTGATATTTAGGTGTTTAAACTAATATTGTACATATATATACAATCTAATAAAGATGACATTCACTCAAGTATGAATGATTTTAGCTTATTTGTAAAGGATATGGTTTAACTATGTAATTCCTAAATACATGTTGATTCATTTGATGACAAGCACATTGGACAAATAACTGTGTGCCAGGCATGATTATACGGTCGATAAATGCATTGGTGGGGGAAAAAACAGACAAAAAGCACATGCTCTTTCTTCTTTTTTTTTTTTGCTAGTTTACATTCTAGTGTTGGGGGAGAAACTGACCATAAACAAAATAATATTTTCTACTGCTGTGTAACAAATTACATAACTTTTAGTGACTTAAAACAACATACACTTATAATGTCCATTTCCGTGGTCAGGAGTCTGAGCATGGCTTAACTACATCCTCTGATTCAGAGCATCTCAAGGGCTGTGATGTCATCTGATGGCTTGATTGGGAAGAACCTGCACAAGGTTGTGGGTAGAATCCGTTCCCTTAGGGCTGTGGATCTGGACCTCAGTACCTGGCTGCTGTTCATGCAAGGCCATCTGAGTCCCTCGTCACACAGGCCTCTCCACCATGGCAGCTTTCTCTAAGCAAGCAAGGGAGGGCCTTCTAACAAGACAGAGTCCAAGTCTTTTGTAACCCAACCAGAGACATGACATGCCATCACCTTTGCTGTATTCTAATTTTTGGGGACGTAACCATCACAACCCACACTCAAAAGGTCAGGATGACACAAGGCTATGACTACCAGGAGACGGGGATCATCAGGAGCCATAATTAAAGTCTGCCTACTACACGGGGCCAGAACATGGAGAACGTGGTGGGCCACTAGAAGGAATCTAGATTTTACTAGGATGTAGAAATCAATGTTACAGTAATTTATGAGATGCAGCTCAGGATCTACTGAGGTGTGATGTCTACTGACAGTGTTTACTTTGCAGCCACCCACACATCATCCCCCGGGAGACCCCTCAAGCTCCTTATCTCATGGAAGTTGATTTTTCAGCTTCCTGTGCTGCTCCCACAGCCATTGTGACTTGCCCTGATGCTACAGGCTTGCTCCCAGTCACTCATAATCTCTCCCTGCATCACCCCTTTATATAAATTTCCTCCCGTTTTTCTCTCCACCTATATCTCTTTCCTGCTGAGAGTCAGCTCTTCCATTAATCATAGTCTTCTCTTCCTCTTTTGGCCAACAGTATCACTACCAGACTATTGACACCATTAAATTATTTACTATCTTGGTAAGTGAGCCTTTTCATCCAATTCAGAAAAGGGAGATGGAATTACAACAGGTAAATTAAATTGCAAGGTTATTCTTTGACATTTGATGCATGTGCTAAAGGTTGCAGAAGCAGAAAGTCAGTGACCATGACTCCTGTTTTGCCTGTGTGGAACACGTGGCCAAACTGCTGTTTGCTAATGGGCCCTTCCAGTTCCTGACAGAGCCCATACACTATCTTGCCACCTTGCTTCTCTTTTCCCATCCCTTTTATACATATGTTCATGATCTCCTCAGAAAGCTGGATCCGTCAGGCGAACACTCACAACCAGTTTTCTCCATGAATCTATAGTTTTCCTATCCAAGCTCTCTTTCAAATGCCCTCCCAGCAATCTCTTGCCCCTCACGTTCATTTCTGCACAACTTCTTCTTTGCTGGCATATGAATAAACTAATAATTGGAAACTTTGAGAAGAATCCTCCATTTCTGTACATAGACTATATAACAGTGATCAAGGACAACATCATAACGATACAAATAAAAAAGTACGGCTAGGTTGTAAAGGAACACCTTCAAATATTTAAACAGATAAGAGGTGAGATCTTAGTTTCCTAAAGTACTTTCAAGCCATGTGACCACATTGGCCTTAAGGCCACATTTTTTGAGGGAGGAAAAAAAATCATTATGATCTTCTTTCCTTAATAGGAATTTTGTTGATGTTTTTCAGGGAAATATGTTCTCGGAAATGGCTAAAAACACCTTTCCAAGATTTATTTCTCTCCTCATGATCAAAGAAGTGTAGCAATGCCTATATTTGCCAGAAACAGTACAATATTTTCCCTCAGGTTTTGAAACTCCTTGAAAACCTCTGTAACCTGCTGCTTTGTTTTTATAGTAATCAAAGCTAAACTGGGGTTTAGAGAAAAACGAAGCATGTAACACAACTGAAGAAATTCCATCTCAATGCTGCACACATTTTCCAAATATTCAACTTTTTCCCCCTAGTATAAACATAGCCTTTATCACGAAATTGAACAGTTTTCTAAATTTGTCTCTTAGGAGCAAGCCTACTCTGCACATCATGGAACATTTTATCCTCCCAAGATAGACTAAAAGCTCTAAATTACTCATTACACGGCTTAACAAAAGAAGCTCATCGTTAGTTAATTGGAGATAACATGGCCTTGTTCCCTGATGCAGATGTACTAAAAATTGCTGGTTATTTCTGTAGTTAATTTCTTCTGGAAAAAGTTCTCAGTCATAAAATTTATCTTCTCATGATAAAGAAATGAGATAGCATGAAATAAATATTCGATTTGGAGCTAAGAGGATGTAGAATACTAACGAGGAGAGAACTAAATTTCTGAAACACTTGCAAAATGTCAACTGTCCCAAATGATATGCAACCCAGTCCCCTCAAAGAAAACCATTTCAGTTAGTTGGACTTCACAGAGCCTTGCTAGGGTGAGGCAGTGCTTTGGGTGCCAAAGGTAAGGGGGGAGCCTGAGGCAAGTGCCTTGCTTGCTTCGCCCTAGTCTGGGCCCCAGTTACACAAAGGAGCTATCTCCCTGAAATGGCCTCTTATTTAATTTTGAATGAGTCATATAACTGCTCACTTGTTTTTGGATTTCTTTCCTGTAATCCTATTTATTTTGGCTCCCTGGGTCTTTCATTCAATCCATTACAAGTTAAAACACAGATAGTGGGTTCCTACAAATAATGGATTACCAAAGGGGCATCTTGAGGAAATAAAGACCACTAAGATGTGGGCACAGCTGTAAAGGGCTTGTAATCCAATACAGAAGACGTGTGTTTCTGCTTTCTACAAAAATCCTTGCTTAGACCCTCCACTGCCCTTTAAACTGGGATTCTAATTCCTCATGCCCTACATTGCCAAGTGTCACCCCATCACCCACTATTCACTTTCTGGTTCATGACAAGCACTCTTCTTCGCATGCAACTAGAATGAAAGCCCTGATGAGCTGTCTGAGGCCTTCCAATTCATTGCAAACCCAAGACTTTAAGCATCATTGAATGTCACTGACCTGAGGCTTTTTCTATTGTTGAACATCCTTTCCTTCTTGAGCATTTCTCCTTACTGTCACTGTGGCTGGGCTTCAATATGTCTGATCCCTGCTCCATCTACTTCAATAGCATCCCCTTCTTTTTGTTCCAGTACCATCTTCTTCCTAAATGTTGGTATCGTTTATGATCAGAACTCTCTTTTCTTGCTACTGTACATAATTTCCCTGGTCAATCCCAGCCACTTGCAAAAGTTTACTTCCTATGCATGCACATTTGACTTCAAAATCTGCATCTAGGCCAAGCCCTTTTCACTGGAAACCATGTCTTTTTGTCTTGTTAGGCACATGTGTTAAATAACAACTAAGTTCCTAGGCATTATAAATGCACAGATAAAGCAGATAGCCTCTAACCTCAGACTGCAACCTAGTGGAGGATACAGATCATTCCAGAAAAGGTTATAACACAATATGTGTTATAATTAAACATGTATCTGGTGCTCTAGGGCATTGCTGCTCAAACTTCAATGTGCAACTGAAACACCTGGGCATCCTGTTCAAATGAAGATTTGATTCAGAAGGTCTGCATTGGGGCTGAAAATTCTGCATTTCTGTGAACCTCCCAGGTGATGCTGCTGCCGGCATTCCATGGAGCACACTCTGAGTAGTAAAGTTTGGGGAGATTTATCTGACCCTAACTCTGTCTGTGAAGTCGAGGCAATGATGACTGACCTAAGTCTTGAGGACAGCCTGAATTTGACAGGGGAGTAAATGGGAACAGATCATCTGGGAAAAGGGAAAAGCATGGTAAAAAGGGCAGGCATGTGTCAGCATGGAGGTGTGGGACACCTGTGCCTACAGCCCATGGCAGCAGCGGTGGGAGAGTCCAGTGGGTGGAATGGGGCGTGGGGGAGGAGGACCTAGATACTTAGAAACCACATGATGAGGGACCTATAGCATGTCTTAGAGCAGAGACACGCAGAATAAGACAGAGACAGCGGAAGCACTATAAATCAACAAACACGAGGTTCGGTCTATGCTGAGTGCTTGTCTCCAGTGTCTGGGCCTCTCCCAACAGAGAGCAGCTGGCTATGCCTGTTTCCCCCTCGGATGCCCCTCTGGGCATGGCTGCTGTGCCTGGCGTTCCCATCTGTTGCTGGAGGAAACCATTTTCTTAAACCTCCGACTTGCTCAAGACAATTCCTTCAGTGATTAAAAATTGTTTTCATACTTTCCCACATAGTGGGGATTGAAAACAAACCACCAAAACATCATACAAATTCACACACAAAAAGTAACCTCTGCTAATGAATGAATGAATGGTGTAGGACGGTATTTCGGGTGAGAACTCAGTAGAGAAGAATCAGTACTATTTATAGCAGTGCTCTCCAAAAGAAATACAATGTGAGCAACACATGTGATTTTAAATTTCCTAGTAACTACATTTCAAAGAGAAACAAGTTTGGGGTGCCTGGGTAGCAGAGTCAGTTAAGTGTCCGACTCTTGGTCTTGGCTCAGGTCATGATCTCAGGGTTGTGAGATCAAGCCTGGCTTCCAGCTCTGCACTCAGTGCAGAGTCTGCTTGAGATTCTCTCTTCCTCTCCCTCTGCCCTTCCCCACTGTGTGTGTGCATACACACCCACACTCACGCTCTCTCTCTCTCAAATAAATAAATCTTAAAAAAAGAAACAAGTTAAACTAATCTTATTATACTTTATTTAACCCAATATATCCAAAATATTATCAATTCAACATGTAATTAATATAAAAAACTACTGATGAGATATTTTACATTTCCTTTGTAGTAGGTCTTTGAAATCTATGTATGGATTTTACACTTATGTCACAGCTCAATTCAGACTCACTCTTTTTCTTTCTTTTTTTTTTTTTTTAAGATTTTATTTATTTATTTGAGAGGGAGAGAGAGTGAGCAAGAGTGTAAGAGCACGGGGAGGAAAAAGCAGACTCCCTGCTGAGCAGGGAGCCCAACCCAGGACTCAATCCCAGGATGCTGGGATCATGGCCTGAGCCGAAGGCAGACGCTTAACTGACTGAGCCACCCAGCTGCCCCCAGACTCACTCTTTCTCAAGTGCCCAGTAGCCCCATGTACCTGCTAGCTACCAAACTGGACAGCACAATTTTCAAAAAGTATGCAGTTAACTCCTTAATCTATACCTATTCCTAACTCACTGTGAGCTTAGTCAGGTCACTTCCCCTTCCTGTACTCACATGTCTCATCTGAAACTGAAAACGGTGGATTATCAGTGTCCCCACATGATAATGCAGATTCTGAAGACATCCTGTTGTAGCCAAAGGGAAGAGCAGTGTGTGTGTGTGTGTGTGTGTGTGTGTGTGTGTGTGTGTGAACAAACACTGAAGTTACTGTAGCTATCACCCTGGAAATCCCAATCTTAAAGTAGGTTCCTACCCTCTGAAAGGATAAGAAACATGACACTGAGACTGCTAAGGTCACTCAAACTCTTGACACTTTCCAGCCATTTGTAGGCTTTGGGGGGTTGTTTCTTTGGTTTGGGGGCATAAGGGAAGTATTTTGGGGGGGATAGGGGTTTTTGAAGATTCTACAAATAGAAGCAGAAATCAAGTAGTAACTTGTGCATTATTCTCTTGATTAGAACAGGCATGTTTACTGCACTCGGACAGCAGAGAAACGAGTCTATAGCCCAATACCTGCCTCTGCACTATCGCAAGATAAGTGAGCAACAATCTTGTCTTGACGCACAGAGGAAGACATGTGATGACACAATGAAAACTGCTTTCAACCAAGGTCAGTGCCACCACGTTAGAGAATGATGGGAAAGACTCCACGTTCTTCTTTTTCAAAAGGTGAGTAAAATACACTGATACTCAGCTTCTTTAAGAAACTCTGTTTTGTCTGTCTTATTTGTTTTTAAATGTTCCATTTTAAGGGTGTCTTGTAAATTCCAAACACATCAAGGAGCACATTGGAGGCAAGGGTTCCATATTATTCGGTTGTGTAAGCCCTGTGTGTAGCACAGTACCTTGCACTCGGTGTATGCTTATCCAGTGCATGAGGCAGCATTTCAGTCCTCACCAGGGGTTCTCCAATAGATTGCCTACGTGTGGCAAAGAATAATACTGAAACAGGACTCCAGGGGCTGTGCACAGCACTCCCTAGAAGAGAGGTTGTGCATTTGAGGTTTTGTCTGCTATTAACAGGGAAGGATGAAGAGCTGGAAGGGAGAAGGCAGCCAGACAAAGCTCCAGACAAGGCTCATAGAAGCTCCTGCCACCTCCCACCACCTGGAAGGCAATGAGATGAAAGATAGCTCTTCATCTCTCCCCTCAAGCCCCAGGCCAATCACTGTAACACTTTTTCTTTACCTTAAAGAATGTCTTTCTGGTCAATGTACTTTAAAATCTTTTCATACATATATACACATATAAGTTTACATAATGCCCAAATGTGATTATTTCATGTATACTAATTCATTGTCTTAGTAGTAGTTCTTGTGTACATCTGCAGTTTTACGTGTCTTCTTCTATCCTCCACCCCCACCATTCCTCCCTACTACCCACGGTGCTGCCACAGCCCTCCCTGGTAACCCAGGTGAAGAATCTAGAATATATCTTTCCATATTTTTCTTCATAGTTAATCACACACACACACACAGAATTCTGTCATTGCTTTATAAAAATGGGAAATTACATCCCTTTCTGCTTCTTGCTTTTCTCTCTTAACAATAATACACTGTAGAAATTCCCATACACCAACTAATACATTCCAATTCACTCTTCCAAATGGCTGCATGATGTCTATATGTCATATATGATCCAATATATTCTAATTTACTCAATGACTCCTCCACTGAAGGGCAGTTACTTTGTTTCCAGTTTCTTGTCAGCTTGAACACTGCTCAGTACCTACCCTGGAGCATTGGTCTTTACCTACTGAGCTGCATTTCTACAGGATGGAGCTCCAAGATGGGACGGCTGGGTCAAAGAGTATATATGTTTAACATTCTGATAGTTGTAGACATTAATATACAAAAGGCCTATAAACACTCATATTATCACCAATAATATATGAAAGTACCCATTTTTCTACATCTCCTGGCAATATGTGGTATTGTTTCATATTATTTTTAATTTCTGCGCCTGAAGTAAGTATCAGGTGAGCAATATGTACCCATAGGTCTCACTCTTTTTGGGGAAACCAGAAAGTCCTGCTATGACTGAGTGCAGTGGGAAGGATGCTAGTTTTGGATTCATACACAAATACACAAATACACATACACATATATACACATTTTAATATCAAAGGCTGACAAAACAATGTGACCTTATCAGGCCAAAATCACAGTGAAGCTGAGAATTAAGAAGGGATAGCAGAACACTAATGTCATTTTTCCCTGAGGGCATGCCAGGTCAACCTGGCAATTTAAGTTTTAGATTTTATTCCTATGATGTGCAAGAGGTAGAAGAAAAAACAAAACAGGGCTCATTAAGGGTGGGAATCTAATAAAGGACCCTTCTACTTCAAATTTGGGATCTCCAAAGTGCTACACCTTCCATGCAAATTTGAGGCAAAATAGACTCATACCAAATCTGAACCATAAAAGGAACACAAAGACATTTTCCTATATCCCAAAACAAGCAGCAAAGAAAAAAATGAAAACTTGTTATTAAAAACTGCCATCCACATGGATTTGCAACCCCAATCCGTATCACCTCAGAAGTCCAAACTAATGTTAAGCTATCAATTTAGCTCAAAACAGAACCTCTAAAACTACTTGTGGTGAAGAGCTGGGCTGTTTGCTTCATTTCCAATCCATGAACTTTCATACTTTTATAAAACACAATAAAAATGAATTATAGAAAAGTGATATGGAAATAAAAAGACAAGCACAGCATACTGATGCTGTCGCAATGTCAAGTGACTATGAAAATTTCCAATGTCACTCTCCATTTCCATACTTACCGCACAAAAGGTTGCAAGCATTTTGGGCAGCAACACCTGGTCCCAAGTACTGGGTGGAACACGTGCAGTTCCTCTCTGTGAACATACCTCCCTCTGAAGCCTTAGGGAATTTCCAAAATAATTTCCAAGGAGAAAGAATATTTCACAAGCAGAAGAAAATCAGCAAACATACAAGGAAACTAGATACTATGAGGCAAAATTAAAGAGAAAAATCAGATTCGCAAAAGCTTCAGCTATTGAAATGATGAGACACTGAATCTGAAGCAACTTGATTATATTTAAAGGAATAAAATATAACATACTACTATAAACAGTGACCCAGTAGGCTTAAAAAGAACAAAACAGAAATGGAAAATAAAATAACAGAAAGTAAAGATTCAATAAATGGGTTTAACAGCAGAGTGAAACATGGTTGGAGAAATGACTGGGTAACAGAAAGTTGGGGCAAATATTATCCAGAATGCAGCACAGCAAAACAAACCAATGTAGAAGATGAAAGAGAAGTTGAGAAACGTAAAGACTGGATAAGATATAAAATATTTTCTCGGAATCCCAGAAGGAAAGAAAGAGAATAGGGCAGAGAAAATATTATGAAAAGAAGATTTTTTTCCCCAGAATGGGTAAAAGACATCAATCTATAAATTCAAGAGTCCCAGGAATCCGAAGGAAATTTCATAAATAAAAATGCACACCTAGATAATTCAAAGTTTGAGAACACCAAAGAAAACCTTAAAAAGAGAGGAGAAAACCCAGATTGCCCTCCAAGGACTGACAGGCTGACAGCTGATTTTCAACAACAAAAACAGAAGCCAGGTAAAAGGAGGTGAACACTGCTGTCGGCCATATGAACAGGCGTGGAAGCAGACCTTCCTCCAGTGGAGCCAGAAGACTGCACTCCAACACCATGACTGCAGCCTATGAGACACTCAGCCAGAGGACCCAGCTAACATGCACCCAGATTCCTAGCCCAGGGAAATGGTGAGATAGTGTATAATAACTGATAATAATGAGATTACATGTAATAATAAATATTCCTTGTTTTTGAACTGCTGAGTTTGGGGCTAATTTGTTATGCAGCAACAGACAATGAATACAGTTAACCTTCATCTGTTCCACCTGCCATTAAGTAGAGCCAGCAATTTAAAAATAAAGATACAACACAGACTGGGGGAGGGGGAGAGCATGGAAAACCCACAATCTAGCCAACTCTCAGCGGGGAAGAGAATCTGCCATGGTGTACTAGTTTTCTAGGGCTGCCATAACCAAGTACCATAGACTGGAAGCATAAATAGCAGAAATTTATGGTCGCAGTTCTGGAGACCTAGGGTTGGTTCCTTCTGAAGGATGTGAGGGAAGGCTCTGTTCTAGGCTACTCTCTTTGGCTTGTAGATGCCTGTCTTCTATGTCTCCTCACTCCACCTTCCCTCTATGTGCACAAATTTCTCCTTTTTATAAGGACACCAGTCATACTGAATTAGGGCCCAGTGAGTGACCTCTTGAGTTGATTACCTCTGTAAAGACCCAATCTCCAGAAAAGGTTACATTCTGAGAGACGTGAGGGTTAGGACTTCAATAGATTAATTTGGGGGGTGGGGGACCCAGTTAAACCAATAACACATAGTGAAGAGTATTTAGATATGTACTATTATTCCGTCATACACTCAATGTTTGAAATCACGAGTTCATTCTAGCTCCAAATAATTCCCGCATACTGTTTTACTTGGTTCGAAGTGAGGCTGTAACTATAACATTCATTTGTCTTGCCTGTCATGCACGCGACTGTGAGGTCTGATATGGTCTGGAGGGGTTCTTTATTACAGTTTTGCTCTTTTGTTATCAGTTTTAAGAACACATAATGAAAACCAAAATGCTGCAAATACGTCAACTTGGCATTAGATACAGCTGGTTTAATGTGGCACTTTGCTAAATTCAATCACAGCATTGTTTATGGATGAACTTTTTCATTCATCCTCATAAATCACATCTAAGCTAATTAAAATCCCAAATGGAAGTGGTATCTCAGCTGTCCCACAGCCGACTTCTCCACTGACTCTACCCATAATGAAATATGAAGATAATAAAAGTATTCTAGGGGTCACAGTCTAGGATGCACTTCCAAAACTCATAAACAATCCTCACTTGCATGCCCCCTGAAGCTGAGACAGTGGTAGAAATGAACCAGATAAAACCAGGGGCTGTGTAAGATGTCCTGAGTGCAGCCCGCATGGTGAATTGAGACTTTAGCTTCTTGGGTACAGGGGAATCACTAATGGCAGAAATGCAGAAGTCAAGCTCATGTTCCAGAAACAGCTCCATTTCTTTATACATGGGAATTAGAATTGCTCTAACACTGTTCAGGTGTCTGTATATTTGCCTCAAATACAGCCCTGATTTCCCTTACTAAGAACAAAGTCCTTTAGTCCAAAGAGTTTGGGACAAGGCGGCCCTGGAGGACATCTGGTATATCAGGCACAAGCTGTGCAAAATTGTGGATGTCTTTGCTGCTGAAGGCAAGGATTATAGGAAGGCTGTCCAATTTCTACTGGACTGGACTTTCTGGAATGAAACACAACAATGCAATTATCACAGCAGAAAACTACATGGAAAAGATGAGAAAAAAGAGATGGAAACCAATTTGTGAAACAGCATAGCACACTAAGTTCATTGAACAATAATAAATATTGCGACATTGTCTGAAGGCTTTTAAAGCTCAATATTGGGGGAGAAAGAAAACAATAAAAGAAGAATAGCATTATTTCAGGCAAGGCAACATACTGAAGCAATGAATGTTCAAAGCAGGATACATGTCACAATAATGAAAGCTATATTTAAATCAAAGGTTCTTAGCTAATGCCTGCCAAACCCCAGCGGATGGCCAGTAAAAGAAACTACGAGGGAAAGAGTCCAGAAACAAAGACAAGGGGTGCCATAGCTGGCAAAGAACATTGCTCCTCAAAGGAATTGCCTGAGGTTTTCTGTTCAACTGTGGGCTATGCTCTCTTGGTTCTCATTTGAAGGCACAGAGCCATTCAAAGAGAGCTGGTTTTACAAAACATGCAGGATGGGCTCCTAAAGAAGAAATTACCAGCATGCTTGCAAACTCTGCTCCACCACAGGAAATGTTTAGATTCACCAGGGAATAAAGAGAAGAAAAGAAAAGGGCAGGGCAGGGCAGGGCAGAGAAGGGAAGGGAAAAAGGAAAGAAAAAGGAAAGGAAAAGAACAAACGAGCAAACAGGTGTCTTTCCTACAGTTATTGACAACACTCAAAATGGAAGCAAGTCAATGAGAAAAACACACCCAGCTAAACTTTTCTAAGCAAGATGGACATAGTTATAAAAGAAGTGTTTGAAAATAATATTACTCCAAAAAAATTTGTGCTTAAAGCTTATTTGTATCATTGCCCACAAATCTCAAAAGTCCTTCCCTCAGTAGGGATAGATCAGCTTATTTAAATATTCACACATGACTGAAATATAAACAAGAGAAACTTAACTGAAATTAACTTAAATAACTTACATATTTAGCAGATGATAACTATACATATGTTAAATACATATAACTTACACTGGGAAGCAGTGGTTATTAAACTTTAGTGTGATCCTACTGCACGTGAAAGGAATAATAAATGGACATAACTGTCTGGAATAGGCATGTTGGTAGACTTTCCAAGCCTTCTGTGTGGACAGCCAAGCCAGCCTCTCACCATGGCATCCACTGAACAAATATTTATGGAAAGCCAGCTTTATGCCAAGCTATGTCCAAACCACTCGGGCCACTGTGGGAGATGAAATAGTCAAAATTCTCTGCCCTCCTGGCATCTACATTCTATCAGAGGAAGATAGATAATATAGAAAATAAAAAATGGATCGTATTTTACTGTTGGTATATTAGTGTCCTATGGCTGCTGTAACAAATTACAACATATAGTGACTTAAAACAACACAAACGTATTACTGTCTACTTCTAGAAGTAAAAAATCTGAAATCCTTCCTTGGAGTTGCATACATAAAGTCTAACGGGATACTTAGCAATTCAGTGGAAGTAATAAACTGAATTGAATCTGTAACTTCTGCAGATATCCATTGTCTCCAGAGCTGTGTTCTTTGATCCACCAGCTCTAAAGATCTTAATTCTTTGAAATCATGTGGCACCATAATCTGACTTGAGTTTCTCTAGAAATTGCTGGTATTTGTGATTGCATTTTTGTGTTTCTTTGTTGCCTTGACTAGAATTATGAGACTTCCTTAAGCTCTGTAATGGTAATGAAAAATATCAGCCATATCTAGTGTTGGAAAGAGATCTTAATACCCTTCGGTGTAGTGGTCAAACCATGATGTTGCAAAGCCACTCCCTTCCATGTCAATACGTTTCTCCTTCAGTGAGCAGTTCATAAGCTCATTCAAGGGCAGACTTTTCATTTGCTAGTGATGATATCAAGGTTATTTTTTTTTGAAATCTGTAGCCTGCTGAGGTACAAGGACATATCATGTTCAGGACCAGCTGGACAGAATCCACAGGTATCTTGCAAACGCACGTGAACCAATCTAAACTCCATTAACAGAACATTCTTTAAAGGCTGCTAGTGGCTGTCCCAAGTCCGTGTACCTGCTTCCTTGAATGAAAGAGTTAGATGGGGGCTACCCAACGCAGACATTTGCCTGTAAGAAAATGCGGAGCAATTCCTTTAACTCAGAGTTTTACAAAAATACGAAAATAATTAGTTGAGACTATCTAACTCAAAATACAACAGGCAAAATATAATTTCCTAGAGGGTACCCTTGAATATTATGGACAACTAAACATGACAGGTAATACAATTGTGTTATTAGTTTCCAATGCTGCTTCCTAAGAAACTGATTAACAGAGCAAATAAAAATTCACCTTGGAATGCCAGAGAGAAAAATTTCTCTATGAAGTACTCACTTTCCTTCCACCGTCCAAGTTTCCAAGTTCTGCCAATTTACTTCTTCACATACCCCACTGTTCTGATCCCATGATACTCTGCCCTAAATACTATTTTCTTTGATGAAAGTCCTTACTTTCTGCAGGAACTTGGGTTAATGCTTATGTACTTTTTCCAGGCTCTGAGCACTCTGCCCTGTGTCCGAGCGCAATGTACAGTATCACAAAAATACAATAAGTTTTCTGGCTCTTTTGCCTGGAGAGGTCCTTGCTCATAAGGAGCTGAAAATGGATACTTCCTTGCAGACACAAAGCCTCAACAGGCATAATATGGAAGCTATGCCATGTCCTGGGTGCCATTAAATAATCCCATCACTATAACAGCTCATCTTCACTTTCAGTTGGTAATAGTGGGCTCTCAACTTAGGGGAGGAGAAAGGGTTACTAAACTGAAGTATACCTCTGGTAACAGGGATGAGGGTTTAGTGGAATCAGAGATGTAGCCTTGGGTCTTAAGGAGGTGACAAGCTAGAACTAAAATCTAATAGAGCTGTCTGTCCACTAAAGATTGACTAGAAAAACTTCCTATTATAGAGAAATGTGCAATTTTCCTGGAACTCTGAGCTGGGGAAAATTACTCCTACAAGATATCACAGTCGAAATGTGGATGACCTGCATAGTGTAGGAATCCAAGAACAAGAAACCTCATCAGTCATAGCCTAAACAAATGCAAAATCATTCTATACAACTCACCCGGAACCTGACATGGAACACCAAGGGGAAAGACTACACCTGCTGCAGATGAGCTCGTTATAAACTTCAAGGTACACGATGAAAGTGTCCACTATGAAAATGATAACTGACATCCTAAACACTGAAATAATTACTTACTAGATTCTGCAAGTTCCTTTTATGTTTAACACAGATTATTTTTTTTTTTTAAAAGGAATAGAAACCATAGTAAAAGAATAGGACACTATGTGAAGGTGTCTTGTTTACTATGTGAACAAGATTATTTGAAAGTCACTCAAGTGGATTTCTAGAGACAAGATATTACAGTCAGTGACAATCTACTCATGGAGAGGTTGCCAGACCACCTTTCTGAAATAGGAAAAAATGATCCTGTATTGGGACCTGGTGACGTTCCTCACTGCACTGTACTGCATACCTAAGATACTAATTTACTCTCCCCGTGCCAACCTCTAGCACCAAGGCTGCATTCTTTATAGGCTTCACTTATACTCTGTGATATGAAAAACTGCATTCAAGGTTATGGAAGCATCTAGAACATCAGAGAAAAGCGATCAGAGAAAAAAAATCAGAGAAGGGATGAAGAATTATAACCGCTATTAGGGTTCCTGAAGCTTTCAAGAACTCAGGTATGTTCGTTTGTGCAGACAGCAAGCCTCTTTGTTCTGAAATAATATAAATGCAAAAACTTGTTAAGCAAACAACATTGAACACCTTTCTTATTTGTGTCAATAGAATTTATATTTTTTTTACAACATAGAAATTAAACATTGTTCTTAGAGTGCAATTTTCAGTTGTGTATGCCCTGTGTATGAGAAAGGATATCTGTGTTAAATGAGATTGTTTGGATGACTCACCAAAACCAGATTAAAGCTAAGTCACTGCAGGTACAGTAAAAGAATTAAAAATATTTGAACACTGGGGCATATTCCCTGAGATCTAGAACTTATTTAGTAATAAGTATTTCAATAAGCCACTAATAATTGAGCAAGAGTAGGTTTTAGCTGGATATACTAAACCTTCTACAATTAAAACATAGTATTCCAAAAGCTACGATTCTCCCATATTCACCTAAACTGTAACTTGACTTTCTGAAAACTTAATCTAGACACTGGGAGTACAGAAATGGTCTCTCTCACCTATGATCCTTTCATCCTACTTTCATTATAATTTCAAGCCAGCATAAGAAGTTACAGAAACGATGGCGTGTGGTTCAGGAGATATTACTGCTGCTATATTTACAAGTATGAATGTAAATTTCTGCTAGAAGGAGCCTCCTGATGGGATTAGTCATCCAAATTCCCATCAGACATGCTTTCTGATAAAAGTGGGACAAGAATAGCAGGGAAGGTCCCCTGAGGACTCAGTTGCCACTTCTAATGAAGTGTTTTTCCATGCAAAGAAATGCTTCAGACAAAACTAGCAGAGTTAGCTGGGCCTATTTTCCTGTTTGAATGTGGTGGGGAAACAAGTGACTATATTCTAGCCACAGAAATTAGCCAATCTGTAAAATCAGGTAAAACACAGAAAGTTAACATGGGGTGTGGATAAATGCTAGATCAAAACAAGATTAAACTGTTTCAGATACATTTGCCACGCTGAAACTATCAAATCTGTAGAAAATTCAAGTCTACTCACCTGCCCCTTCATATCTAGTGTGTACACATTTTTTTAAAGTAGGCTCCATGCCCACCGTGGAGCCCAATGCCAGGCCTGAACCCACAACCCCAAGATCAAGACCTGAGCTGAGATAAAGTCAGACGCTCAACCGACTGAGCCACCCAAACAACTCTAGCGTGCACACATTTTAAGAAAAGGACTCATCCAAATAATAAAACATAAGGAAATTTCTTCTCACCCTTCTACCTACCCCTCTTTATGAAAGGGCACAAAAGTATCCAGACTAGAGAAACATTCCTGTCTCTGCCTCTTTCCAGCCCATGCTTGGCCAGAAAGAAACACAGAACATCAACAGAAGGTTGAACTAACAGAGGTTCTCAAATCATCCTCTAAGTATCCCCAAAAGCAGCAGAACCAAAAGAACAACCCAAGAGAATGAGAGGAAGAGGTTACAGCAATTCCATCAGTCTGAAATTTCTGGCAAAGGATTGTATTTTTCATAAATTGTGATTTATCTCAATAAATTGATGCAAATTTTGCCTTTTAAGTCATTATACAGCCATGTGAGTTTTAACACAGTAAAGATGGTTTAAGTTACTTGTCATGCAGACTATACATATAGGTCTATGGGGAGATGAGCTGTTTATCCTATGGCTTTTCAAGATCCCTGGCACACTTCTTCATACCCCTGAGAATAATCTACATGTCAGAATGAGATACGAGGTTAATGGATTTTAAAGTCTGCTGGCTCACTGTGACAACTGATAGCACTGAAACTCACTTTTGCCAACTTACTCAAGTATAGAGCTAAAAAAATCAAACATTTTGCTAGAAATACTGAAGGAAAAGGAAGTACATAAGCAAACTAAGTCAGAGGCTTCTTCTACGATCATTACATTCTTCACAAATCCTGCACTGACATCACACCTTTTCTATATCCCATATTACTCTATCTTCCTTTCACCTCTCAACCATGATCGATAAACTCCCAGAAGGCAGATACTGTGCCTAATCATTTCTCTGAATGCCCTTCTACCTTTAGCAAAACAGGTCATCAGGAATTCGCGGCTAGTACAATTAAGCAATTGGTTATGACAAGGACAGCTTCTGTTTATGCCAGTGTTCAGGAGCTGAAACAGCAATGCAAGACAACCTTCGAATCCACCAGGAGAGTAAGAATCCATAAGCTTACAAAATTCCATGCAATCTCTTCCAAAAGTATCTGGGAAGAAGATGAATTTAGGGAGAAAGACAGAAAAATTGTAAAGTCAACCCTCTGCAGTGGGGTTTGACTATTTTGTTTAAAATAATGAGGAAAAAACCAATCAGAACATGCAACATTCTGTACCAGTTTTTCAGTTCAGGGTCTTCCTGTTAAAGTCAACAATCAGTAAATTCTGACCATTCACTATTGTGATTTAACCCCCAGAATCCCTCAAGCCTAAGTAAAGCTGACTTTGTTTAGGAATATCATCTGCTTACTTGATGGGATTGTTAGGGGGGCAAATTCTTTCCACAGTACTCCCTGGAAATAAGATACACTCATCTGAACAATGCTTACTGGCATTTTTAGTGGTCATAGACTTATGACAGCTGAAATACATTCACTATTCAAAAAAATCTACATTATTTGCCTAATCTCAAGACAAAAAAGTTGGATCTACTCTCAGCAGCAATATTTCTTGGGATTACAGCAGAGAACATGGCAGGCATCAAATGCTCTCAGTGAGCTTATATTTGACATTTTTACCATAAATGAGTTAAGACCATACATATACTGGAAGCCCAACCTGAATTTGGCTGACCAACATATTTTGTTTTTCCTGAATATCATTTAAAAGAAAATCAAAACCAAACCTGAGCTGATATCTAAAACTCACGAAGATTAAAATATCAATCCAGATAGCAGGAATCGTGAATGTCAGAAGTTTTTGGATGACTGAGCTTGTATTCATACCTGTCAATGACTGGTTGGAGCTGAGTAGCAGCTGCTGCCCCTTACACAGAACCCAGGCTCTACAGTTAGCCACAATCCTCAATGCTCCCTATAGTCCTCTGGCACTGAGATGGATCTCAGTTCCCAATCATCACTGCATCAGAACTGTTGCTTTGAGAACAGAAAAATATTTATCTGACCTAATGTCTACATTAAATGTGGGGAATAAATAAACAACAAAAGATCCATATACTTCCATACTTCCATTCTTACATATCTCCTATGTAAACAGCCTACTTTAGTCACTTCTGTTAACTGTCTGACCCCAATACGCCAAAGACTCTTCAACCACTGTGTTGAGAAGATCATCTACCTAGTTCAGAGGAAACTTCACTTGCATGTTATTAGGAAGAATGTTTGTAAAACACAAAATTTTATGCGTTCTTTGAGCTCAATCTCCACATAGACATAGTAGGGTCAAGAACTGGAGTAGGGGATAGATTGCAGCAGTTCAAGGCAGTTCTGCCATCTGTGTCTGACAGTGCTAAACAGCTTCACAGATGGAAAAAACAAGTGGTGAATTACCTGGAGCATTCCCCATCTCTAAACAGCCATGAAATCTCTGTAGTATCCAACTGTGGATACCTGCACAGTCTCCACTCCCCTGATCATCAAACTGAAGAGAAGCAAGATTCCAACTGGGAGTCACAAAGAAAATGCATCTGCCCTCTGTCTTCTCAAGCACGAGGGCAATTTCAGCTTCTGCTTAGAATATATAAAGCTGGACAGAGTATTATCCCTATTCTAATAATACATCCTTTTAAAAAGCCAGCTCATCCACAGAATCATTAATTTCCTTGAACTCATCAGAGATCTAGGGTCACAGGGCAATCAACAAGCTTGAAATGTAAGACAGACAGAAACCTCCAAAGAGAAATAGCATATAAGCATTGGCTCAACTATAGGAAAGCACAAGAAAGGGATAGTTCTCCCATAAGAAGAGGTAAGAAGAATCCTGCTAAAAATTGAAATGAACTACTAAAAGCCAAATGTGGGCTAGCAGAAGAGTAGGGAAGCCCTGAAACCACGGACACAAGGGGGCTTGCACCCCCCACAGGCTCTCTTCGTGACACCCACTGTGTTCTCAATTAGGAAATCAGGGAACAGGGTGAGAGATGGGAGAAAATCGAGGTTATATGAGCTTGGTAGAGAGCAGTAGCCCCATTGGCAGAAGAGCCTGACAAGAGAAAAAGCAATCAATATAACCAGACTAAGAGATAACCATGTATTAGAACTATCAGACAAGGAATAACTATGAATATGTGAAACGTGCTATGTTAACACATGGAAAACACACATCAAGAAATGTAGAATTTTGGCAGAGACAATGGAAACTCTCAGAAAGAGTCACAAAGAAATGCTAAAATTTTTTTTAAGCATGATAACAAAGATGAATAATGCCTTCAACTGGCTCATCAGTGGACTCAGACAGCCAAAGCAAGAATTAGCGAACTTGAATACAGGTCAATAGAAATTACCCAAACTGAAAACTAAGAGAAAGAGGACTGAATGAAAACAAACCAGAGGAGAGCATCCCAGTTGTGGGACAATATCAAATAATCTAACAGGGATGACTAGATTTCCAGAATAAGAGAGACAAAACATAGCAAAATAGATATTTGAAGAGATATTAGCTAACAGTGATCAAAAAATAATGAAAGATATCAAGCCACAGGTCCAGTAAATTTTCCAAGAAGGTTAACCACACACACATCCTTAAACACAATATAATCAAACTGTGAAATGTCAAAGATAAAGAGAAAATCTTTTTAAAGGCAGCCAGATCTGGGGGTGGGGAAGATATAATATGTAATTACACAGAGAAATGAAGATAAGAGTTACAGCATATTTCTCATCAGACACTATGAAAACCAGAAGATGGTGGAGTGACATCTTTATTTGTTTTATTTAAATTCAATAGCCAACATATAGTACATCATTAGTTTTTGATATAATGTTCAATGATTCATTAGTTGCATATAAAACCCAGTGCTCATCACAAGACGTGCCCTCCTTATTGCCCGTTACCCAGTTACCCCATCCCCCCACCCACCTCCCTTTCTGCAACCCTCAGTTTGTTTCCTGGAGTCAAGAGTCTCATATGGTTTATCTCCTTCTCTTGTCATCTTTAAAGTACTGAGTAAAAAAAGAAAAACTGCAGCAAGATACATGATAGCATGTATTACCATTAGCATGATATGAGTATTTCCCTGGAGAGAAAATCAGTCCTAAAATAATATCTAAAAAAAACCTGCAGCAACTCAATCCCCATTATATAAAACAAAATTAAAGTTACTACAATGTACCTGTATGTTTATAGACCAGAGAAAATATCTTTTAAAATGACAGAGAAATAAAAACTCTTTCAGACAAACAAAAACCAAGAACATTTATTACCAGCAGACTGGAGATACAACAAACATCAAAGTTCTTCAGATAAAAGGAGCATGATAACAAATAGAAACTTGGTTCTAAACAAAGAAATAAAGATTTCTAGAAATGGACACATTAAAAATAAATATAGAAGATATTTTTCTTGTTTTTAATTGCTTTAAAAGACCATAGATTTTCTAAAGCAAAAATAGAAGCACTATATCGTGTGTTTATAGCATCTGTAAAACAAAATGTATTCCAAAAATAGCATAAAGATGGGAGGGAGAAAGCGGGTATACTGTTGTAAGGTCTTTATACCAGTTGAAGTATTATATTTGTAGGCAGATTGTAACTAATTAAAGAAGTATATTGTTAACCATAGATAAGCAAAAAGAAGTTTTAAGGTATTAATAAAACAATGGCAGAGATAAAATTGAATCATAGAAAATAATTTCTCAAGATCAATAAGATAATTGATATACCATAAATTAAGGAGAAATGGAGCCTTCTTAAATGCAAAAAAAAATGTTTTAAACATAAAGAAGCATAGAAACCAAAGATCAAGTCTAGGCTCTAAGTATTTCCAGTAATATTCACCAATAAAATGCAAAGACTAACCATCTGTCTTTTAAAAATTAGGTTAAACAATTAGAACAAACACTAATTACAGACATGATTGAAGATTTGGAAGCATAAGCTGTGACATAGAGTAACTCCTGTTTAGAGAACAAGCTATCTAATCAAGGACTTCACATTATCCATCCAGCAGCTTAAGCTATTGATTCAAATTCAGCTTCACATTGAATTACTCATTCCTGGCCTGCATTTTTAACACTTTGTTCTCTTTGACCTTTAATTGCTGATTCAAAAGGGAAAGCTTCACTAGAAAAACTTAATAAAAGCAATTTCATTTCATTTCATTTTAGTCTCTCGAACCTGGGTCAAATAGATCAGTACAAAACTAAAAGGTCGATTTGGCTCATTAGCATGATAGGAACATCTTCCAGAAGAGAAAAATCAGTCCTAAAATAATCCCTAAAAAAACCTGAAGTAACTCAATCCCCATTATATAAAAAAAATCAAATTTATGACAATGTACCTGTATGTTTATAGACCAAGATTTAGTTATAACTTCACTTCTTATAAAAAGAATGTACTGTTACCATCTTTCTCCACTTCTTGATTCTCCCCAGGAATGGTTATTAGTTATTCTATGTAACATATCCGTGCCTGGGATCAGAAGACTTCTTGATCTCTAAAGATATTTATACATCTACATATGTAATTCTGATTCTGAATTAAATATTATAAAATTATTTCCATTACAATAACAATAAATTGAAGCAGCAACGTAGTGTGTCACAATAAACAGTGTAAGAACAAAAGATTCATTAAATTTCCAAAATTGTCTTTCAATGCGTCTACTTAAGACATAGTTATAAAAAGGCCAACTTCAAATATTCATTTGGTACTTTTTTTTTTTTTTTCAAGTAAGACCTTTCTGAAACTCAGCATGTCACAAAAATTGCATTCCATTTCGAGGCTTCTGAGTTTTCTGTTGACCCATCAGCAAATACTTATGTTATGACTGTGTCTACACAAACACTTTAGGTTGAGAAGACTTCATAGAGATGACAAGATGTGGAATGTACCCCACATCACACTCCCTCCCTAGTTCGATCATTATTTAGGTTGAATGATGTGTGAAACTGCCAACTGGACTTGCTTTCATCTACAAAAATGGTAGTTTCATAAGGTTCAACTGAATAGCCTTATGACCTGGATAAGTAACATAACATCTTTCTTGTTTCTTCTTCTCTAAAACTAAATTGTTGACTTATTGGATCATCTCTGAGATATCGTCATAAAAATATATGTACATAGGGGGCACCAGGGTGGCACAGTCAGTTGAGCACCCAACTCTTGGTTTCAGCTTGGGTCATGGTCTTGGGATCATGGGATCAAGCCCTGCATCTGGCTATCAGCATGGAGTCTGCTTGGGACTCTCTCTCCCTCTCCCTCTGGCCCCCACCAACGCACGCACACACACTCTCTCTAATAAAAAAATAAATCATATATACATATATATATATGTATTATTATATATAGATACATAATCATACATACATACATATACATACATATATATATGTATATATATATATGTGTGTATATATATATGTATTTAGGTACCAGAAGGCATGTATGTGTGTATATATATATATCATGAAAAAATCACAGAAGGTGAAGACATCAACCCAAGAAGTTGACAGTCTAATCTGGGGAGGTAAAATACCTATAAATGAAAATCCTAAATACCACAGATCAGGCCAGAGAATAAAATGCCCTAAACTGATTTTTTAAAATATTTTTCATAGAATTTCTGATCAGATAAAGGAGACAAGAAAAAATCCTGAAATTTATCTTATCCTAATGAGGCAATTTCTGTTAAGATAAATGAGGTCACATCACAATCATCACTATTTCAGTCATCATCTTTGGGAAGTACTGAGGATTATTTTTCAAAGCTGGGTTGTCTGGTTACCACATGCCAGTGTAAACAGTTGAGATTATTGGTAGCACTTACATAACTTACATAATCCCCTGTTTTCTTGATACACCCAAGACCACAAAATAACACTATTCCCAGACCTGCCTAAACAACCCATTGTCTTGATAAATCCAAAAGCACAGAATATACTTTCCCAGGACTTATCTTTGTAGGGAGATTACCTCCAAAAACTAATAATACTTTATCTTACCAGAATCACTTTCTTACTCCACCCCAATTCTGTTTGTCATTTTCCTTTTCTTGTCACCAACCCAAGTGTCTGTTACATCTACAGTTTCTGCTAATTGGGAATTCTTGCAGCAAGCTCCTGAGGTCACAAAAAGAGGCCAACCATTTCTATCTCCCACCTTTTTATCTACTGAAAACAGACTCAATAGAATTTCCTCACCAAGGTAAAAAGGTGAATAAATCATCTGCTAATGGGCTCACCTTTGAAAGGAAGGGAGGGAGAAAGGAACATGATTTCAGTGATGCTTAACAGAAGAATGAACACAAGTAGTACTTTGCTCAAGAAGTCCACAGAGGAGAGCTATTTAAATATACACATCTTCTTCCTTTTCCTCCCTTTATTGTTTCCTAGCATGTCAAAATTTAGGGAAACTTAACACTAATAAAATTCTACAAGAATACATTTGCCTAAGATATCTGTCCCTACTAATAAATAACCTCACCCAATTAACTCCAGTGCCTTCCACAAATATGACACTTTCGTATGTAAGCCATGACATGAAAAACTCTGGAACACTCTGAAGTATTCTGAGGATGGCAACTTATATCACCCATGGGATGATTTACCTTTAAAATAGTTCAGTATAAGACAGAGCGATGTATGAGCACAAGTCTCTTGAGCTTGGCACACGCATTGCACAAGCTTTAATCCACACACTAGAGATGGTTCCTTAGCATAATCAGGAATTCAAACTTCAGAGGCAGCTTTCAGATATTTCAAAACTGTCAAAATGGACACCATGAGGCACATCAACTGAAGACATGAGTATTCTTCATGTCTTCATATGTATTTAGATACCAGGAGGCATAAAAATTAGCAAGCTGGCCAGGAGAATTGCTTCAGGGCAGGACTCGAGATGTGAATCCCCTCACTGTTCCATCACTTGACATTAAGGAGAAACCTATAGTAATCTGCCTCTGCGATCCAATAGTCTGGTTCTGCCTTCAAAGTACCAGTGTGTAAAAATGATAAACCATTATAATAAAGAAAGCATAGAAGACCAGTCATTTAGGAAAGTACAGAGAGAAACACTAACAGATTGCATTACATTATTGGGTGAAATCAGATGGTAGAAGAAAAAGAAGGGGAAGGAAGAAAAACTTGCCATTTTTTCATTAAAGTAGAAAAAAACAAGTAAGTGATGTTTAAAGAAACAAAGGATTAAATGTATTCTGTAAAGGTAAGCATTAAAACAAAAATATACACGTTCTAAGACAGAGAAGTATGTACCAAAAGCAAAGTCTACATAGGGAAAGACTTTTTTTAAAAGGCTATTAAAATGGAAAACATAAAATAATTTGAGAGCAATACTCGTTAATAAATGTAAACGCAGTCAATGCTTGATAAACACATACTCTAAACCATACTCTCTAAAATCTATTGCTACATAAACACCAACTCCAAACTTATGGCTTAATATCATCATTTACCATTTTTTAAATCTGTTACTATTATGATTTACTGTTGTATAGGTAAACCATGCTCTGTTGGGGTCCTTCATGTGGCTGTAGGCAAGCTGTGACTGGAGCTCAGTGGGGCAGGGTTTCTCCCCGTCACGTCTTGCTTCTCAGTTGGAAGTCTGAACACCTAAGGGCTGGTCAGCCATGTAATTCTCTCCAAGAGCCTTGCTACAAGGTTAGCTTGGGATTCCTCAAAACATGGTGGCCCCAAAACAATCTTCTTATAGCTGACTTCTCAAGAGTGAGTATTTTAAGTAGGTGAAAGTGGCAGACTTCATTTGACCCGGCTTTAGAAGTCATACAGCATAACTTCCACCACAGTCTACTGGACAAAGGCAAGCACCAAGGCCAGCCCAGAATCACCAAGGCCAGCCCAGAATCCAGAGGAAGAGATCACAGGAGGTAAATACCAGGCAGCATGGTTCATTGACAGTTAGGGCCACCTACTAACAACCATGCACAGGACTCAACGTGTTTCAAAGAGGTAAAACAGAAAAGAATGACCAAGATGTCAGATAAATGCCCACAAAAAGAAAGCATAACTCACCATCTGAATAAAGAGGATAGAATTTGGCAAAATGGTATAAACAAAACAAAGAAGGATACTTCATAATACTAAAGGTTGAGTTCTTAGGAAATATATAATAACTGTAAATATTAATATGTCAAATAAATACCTTTCATAAAACAGAAATTACACATAACAAAAACATGCCAGGAGTCAGAAATAATTCATTTCCTCTGGTCCATGAAAGAGCAACTCTATCTTTAAAGACCTCATTAACGTGATTAAAAAGACATCAAACTGGCAACCAGAAACAGGAAACACCATCTTTTTAATATTTTTTCAGATTTTATTTATTTATTTGAGAGAGAGTACAAGTGGGGTGGGGAGGAGCAGAGGGAGCGGGAGAAGCAGGATCCCCGCTGAGCAGGGAGCCCAACGCAGGGCTTGATCCCAGAACCCTGAGATCATGACCTGAGCCAAAGGCAGACACTTAACCGACTGAACTACACCATCTTTTCAACTCCCTGTGTGGCAGTCACAAAAAAAACCACCACATATTCACCCATTAATAAGACCTCAACTTATTTTTAAAAATAGAAGTAGTACAGAAAACATTCCTTTTTTTTTTTTTTTAAGATTTTATTTATTTATTTGACAGAGAGAGAGACAGCCAGCGAGAGAGGGAACACAAGCAGGGGGAGTGGGAGAGGAAGAAGCAGGCTCCCAGTGGAGCAGCGAGCCCGACGCGGGGCTCGATCCCAGGACCCTGGGATCACGCCCTGGGCCAAAGGCAGATGCTTAACGACTGAGCCACCCAGGCGCCCCCAGAAAGCATTCTTTAATCAGAATGTGAATAAAAGCAGGATAACAAAATCAAAAATACAAAAGCTCTGCGGCTAAAAATTTAAAACAACTTTGACTCTTTCAGTCACAAAGGAAATTCAAACTGGAAATGCAGAGTTTCTAGAAAACAAAGATAATAAAACCACTATTTATAAGACCCTATGCCCCAAAGATACAGACGTAGTGAAGAGAAGGGCCATATGCACCCCAGTGTTCATAGCAGCATTGTCCACAATAGCTAAATCGTGGAAGGAGCCAAGATGCCCTTCAACAGATGAATGGATTAAGAAGTTGTGGTCCATATATACAATGGAATATTACTTAGCTATCAGAAAGAACGAATTCTCAACATTTGCTGCAACATGGACGGCACTGGAGGAGATAATGCTAAGTGAAATAAGTCAAGCAGAGAAAGACAACTATCATATGATTTCTCTCATCTATGGAACATAAGAACTAGGAAGATCGGTAGGAGAAGAAAGGGATAAAGACAGGGGGGGTAATCAGAAGGGGGAGTGAAGCATGAGAGACTATGGAGTCTGGGAAACAAACTGAGGGCTTCAGAGGGGAGGGGGGTGGGAATGGGATAGGCTGGTGATGGGTAGTAAGGAGGGCACGTATTGCATGGTGCACTGGGTGTTATACGCAACTAATGAATCACTGAACTTTACATCAAAAACCAGGGATGTACTGTATGGTGACTAACATAATAAAATAAAAAAATATTATTATAATTAAAAAAATAATAAAGTTTTATGAAAAAAACAAAAAGTCCCTATGGAACACACTCAAAGGTGATATCAGAAGAAAATCTGTATCTTAAATATTTATTGTTCTTAAATATTTGTTCTTAATAAAGAATGAAAACAAATAATTTAAACATCATGTTTAAACACTTAGAGAATAATGAAAGAAACCAAAGGAAATCAGGAAGAACCAATAAAGATTAAGAGGGAAATCAAATCAGGTACAAACACAAAACAATTAATACATAAATATAAAAGTTTAAAAAAATTAAAAAGACAAATTACCCACCTCAATTTAAGAGGAGAGTGTATAGAACTAAAAAAAAAAAAAAAAAAATGAGGATGCTCATGGGTTCAGAGGAAATGAAAAGAATCGTAATATACTTCTTAACCCTATGTAAATAAATTTTAAGACCCTGATAAAATGAGTAATTTCTAGGAAAATATAAAATGTCAAAATTGATAAAAGATACAAAACCAGATCTTTTGAATGGAAGTAATGTAGAAAACAGCAAGAGCTAGTCACTAAACAAATAACAGGCAGAGGGTTTGATGACAAATTCTGCCGATTCTTGAAGACAGACCCAACATTCTCTGAACTGTTCTTGGGCACAGAAATAGAAGGAAAACTTCACAATTCTTTTTATGAAGTAAATATAATACTGACTCCAAAGTCTGAGAAAGATAACAAATTATCTTATTTATAAATAGTAATAGAAAAATTCCAGTCAAGTATTAGCACCCCAATCCAACAGCAGGTTAATTCAATAATACAACATAATCAAACATATTTTCTTCCAGAAATAAAAGGATGATTAAATATGAAGCATACATTTCCTCATATTATGGTTCTAAGTAGAAAAAAGTAAATGATCATCTCTATAGACACTGAAAGGACATATTCCAAAATTCGAACATCATTCTTTATCAAAACAACCCAATACAATAGGGCCACCTGGATGGCTCAGTCGGCTAAGCATCTGACTCTTGATTTCAGCTCAGGGCATGATCTCAGGGTCACAGGATTGAGCCCGAGTCAGGCTCTGCACTCACCACACAGTCTACTTGAGATTCTCTCTTTCCTTCTCCCTGTGCCCCTTGTCCTGCTTGCGAGCATACTCTCTCTCTCTTTCTCTCTCAAAATAAATAAACAAAATATTTTTTTATAAAATAGAAATAGAAAATATTTCTATATATAAATATAAAAAATATTCTTTATAAAATAGAAATAGAAAGATATTCCTTAACTTGGTAATATGTAATAAACTTATTCTGAATATTACTGGTGATGAAAAAGAAACATGTGCCCCTGCCAACACTACTATATAATATCTTACTGGCAATATTACCCAATTCAATGATAAGGGGGGAAAATGCTAGGCATAAAGTTAAATAATGAAAGTAAAATAATCCTTATTTACAGATGTGATTGTATACCAGGAAAAGGTATGAGAATTAACAAACTACACAAACTAAAAGAGAACTTAGAAATCAAAAGCTTTTGGGGCGCCTGGGTGGCTCAGGTGGGTAAGCATCTGGCTCGGGTCATGATCTTAGGGTCATGAGATCGAGCCCCACATCAGTCTCCGTGCTCAGCACATAGTCAGCTTGAGGTTCTCGCTCTCCCTCTGCCCCTCCCCCGGTCTCTCTCTTTCTCCCTCTCTGAAAATTAAAAAAAATAAACTTTTAAAAAAATCAATAGCTTTTAAATTCATAAAAAAGCAACTTAGAAAAAATAGCAGCTTAAACAATCGCACGACTGCAGTAAAAGGTAAAGTCTCTAGGAACACACAGAAGTGTGAACATTTATTAGAAGGAAATGTGAAAAGTCCACTGACAGACACAAAAAGGGCTTGAGCAAATGGAAGTAACACACTGTGCTCTCATCTAGGAAGAGTCAACATTGTAAAGATGTCAGTCCACCCTAAGCTGTTTACAAATTTAACATCTCAATAAAAATGCCAGCTTTGGGAGGGAGAGGGGCACAGACTGGTGGAGAGCAATTAGGCAAGCTGATTCCCATGGTTGTGTGCAAAGATAAACGGAAGAGGCAAGAAAACCTTAAACCAGAAAAAAAAGGGGGGGGGGGACTCCAACCCTCTCAGACATGAAAACATGTTGTGAAACTACAGAAATGAACACATGAAGAGACTGATTAATGGAACTAAAAAGACTCCAGATATAGAGCCAATACATAAGGGGATTTAGCACATGATAAAGGTGTCACTTGGAATTAACAGAGAAGAACAGACCCTTCCATAAACAATGCCAAGATACGCGTTAGCCATTACGTACTGAACCTACAGCTCACACCACGCAGTAGGATGAATTCCAAATGGAGCAGAGACTGACCTCTAAAAAAATTAAACCATAAAAGTTCTTGAGAAAAAACATGACTAAATATTTTCATAAACTGAGAGAAGGGGAGGCCTTTTTACTCAGATATAAACAAGAAGACATAAAACAAAACATTATTGACTTTACCTATATAAAAATAGAAATCCTCCTTAAGGCAACCCCCCTCCTTTTTTTTTTTTCCTTTCTCTTTAAACATTTTGTGGGGTTCTTTTGTTTGTTTGCTCTCCGCTTGCTTAGAAAGCTAACGTCTCAAGTGCAAATAGACAGATTTCTGGTGAGCTCAACTTTCTAACCACTCTGTGAAAGAATCACATAATGAGGCATCTGCCATATCTTGCTCCTGTCCGTTTACATGGAGTCGTTAAGGCTTTCATGAGGTTATCCACTTAATAATCACTTGTTTTAGTCCCTTACTTCCTGGAGTCTGGACCACGCTGGAGTTGCTTGCTCACCCCCTCCTAGAGTGCAGGCACACTTCTAGGGTCCCTTGAGGCTCTCTCTTAAATGCCTCATTGGCTTTCAAATTGGGTGGTTGACCCATGCCTACACACTGGATTTCCTCAGACCCCTGCATAACCAGATGCCCCATTTATACAACTGTAACACCTACCCCATTGGGCCCTGGTTGGAGATAATCATCGTTCTCCTAGAACGATGCCTAGAGCCCCTGGCATTGGAGCTGTTAACTCCACAACTTGCAACTAATCCTTTCCAACCTGGAAGATACCACCCACTTAGTTCCCGATGCAGAGACCTTGCTGACTAACACTTCAAAAGTGGATTCAGGTAAGATCAGTACACCAAAGGCACGTTGCGGTACAGCTGTTTGTAACTAATCTAGACTCCAAATAAAATTCTTATTTCCCCAAAGGATTGTTTTTAATTGTGTGAGTAGCACCCCCAGGTTAAAAATAGACATCTACTGGCCACATAATCCTACCAAGAGCTGCTCCTGTTTCCTTTAGGAAGAGAAATGGAGGATCGATTCACTTGGCCATTTTATTCCTTAATTCCTTTCACAATTGGCATTGCCTCAGAGCTCCAAGGCATACCCAATATATTTTAACCAATTGTGAGTTCCTTCTACCTTCTTCCATGTAAGAGTCCATTCTCTAATTTTTTAGCTCCTGAATAGTATGAACCCAAATTATTTTCCCTTCCCATAAATTTCCTTCTAATGAGAGTATCACCAATATAATGGACTACGTAACGGCCTAAGGGGGACCTTCATGTGTCCTATATCTTGTCCCCCTGACTTATGTGCAATTATTATCTCTTGGCATACCTGAGCCAGGTAGGCAAAGATATATTATGCCCCTCGTGACATGGAAGCAGTCTGACTCTAAGACATCGTAGTGATTGGACTGTGTGGCTGCCACGTACATACCAGTGAAATTATTTATTTGGTGATGGGGACAATGTCCGAGTTTTCCATTTCTATTGCTTTACTTAGTAACAGAGACTCCATTATAAATCTCCCTAAGCCTGTAGTTTTTTCAATCACGAATTACACGGCTGTCGAGTCTTATGAATGACTCCTGTGTCTTCGAAACCTTTGATGATTTGCAGGTTTGCAAATCTCTATTGCTAGCTATAGCTGTGAACTATGTACTTAGCACTGGGTCGTTTGACAGACTGTCCCTTGGCCTTATTCTTGATTGTAAGTGTACTTATTTTCATCCAAATGCAAAGGGTTTTCTCCAGAAAAAAAATATCCATTTAGAGATTGCATTTAAGTACATAGTAGAGTATTATAAAAGTATTATTAAAGAGATTGGTATTATTAATGGCTTAAACAAGGTAAAAGTTATTTTATCTTTATTTGTTCTCCTGCACAAATTCCAGGCCGGCACAGTGGACTCGTTGCCTAAATCACCAGGGATTGAAGTTCCTTCTGTTGGTGAAAAACTGAGGCTGCAGCTTTTCTAGGTCAGGATCTCGGATTTCATGGGCAGGAACCATACACACTCCAGGCAGCCAAGGAGAGAAGAGAAGCTATGAACTTGGGTAGCTGCTAAGCGTCCAGAAGAGATGCAAATGTTCTTTCAGCTATAGAGTCTGTCCCGAATGATTTTACAAAACGAACCAAACTACAGACAGACACAACCTCAATGGTTCTCGAGAGAACCACCTGAGTGAACCATACTGAGTGAGGGAGAAAGGCCAATCTCAAAAGGTTCAATACTCTATGACTCCATTTATATAACATTCTAGAAATGACAAAATTGTAGAGATGGAAAGTAGATTAGGATTGCTAGGGTTTAGGGGATGGTAGGTGTGGCTATAAAACGGTAACATGAGGGAGCCTAGTGGTTATGGAAGAGTTCTGTCTTAATTGTGGTGGGAAGAGGAATCTACACATGTGATAAAAGACACAGACACACAAATGAGTGTATGAAACACAGGAAATGTGAAGAAGGTCTGTGGATTGTACCAATGTCAATGTCCTGGTTTTGACATTGTACGAGAATTATTAGAGTAGATGTTGCCATGGGGGAAACTAGGGGAAGCATACATGGGACTTCTCAGTACAATTTTAATTCTTTTAACAATTTCTTGTGACTCTATTATTTTTTAAATAAAGGAATTTCAAAATCTAAGCAAATACAGTAACAGAGGAAAGCATACTGCATCTTATGAACGTAACTGCCACTCTGAACCCCTCATCACCACTACATCAATGCAGGAGGCAGATGCCTTTCTTTCAAGGCCATGATGCAGTTTTTCACAACATGTCCCCTCACGGCCCACTGGCCAAAGAGCTTCACCACATGACCTCAACAAGCTGCAAAGGCAAGTGAAAATGCAGTCTTCATCCTGGTGGGCAGCTAAAACTCAGGGGGTTTATTACTGAGAGAGAAAAATATTCCTTTTCTGTAGTAGCAGGCATTACAACACCATTTCAAATTCCCTGAAAAACCAGCTATTTACAATTTTAACTCAGCTTTTACTGCAAAGGTAGCTACATTATCAAAATCCTTGACATCTAACTTTTCAGACCTTTAAAAAAAAAAAGATTGACTTACTTATTTTAGAGAGAGAGACAGCATTGGGGGTAGGCAGCACAGGAAAAGAGACAGAGAATCTTAAACAGTCTCCACACTGTGCCAGATATGGGGATCGATCTCACAACGCTGAGATCACGACCTGAGCCAAAACCAAGAGTCAATGCTTAACCGACTGCACCACCCAGGTGCCCCTAACTTTTTAGCCCTTTTAAACATATCTGGACTTCCCAGATCTCTTGATTTCGTCTGCTGAAATTCTGAATCCTCTCACTAGCTCATTATGGTGTGTGTGATTTATTCCCAAGCCACACACTACTCTGCTCAGGGCACCCAACACTGCAAAGTGACCTAAGCCAACTTGGGCAGGCAAAAGAGGTTTACTTTTATTTGCCCTACCTTCTCACTAATGCTCACAGGCAGGCCTCTCCTCCCCCCTGCATTCCAGGAGGTCGGTATTCCAGCCTGAGCTGGAAGGACATGGAGCCTCTTACTGCATTTTCTCCTACCCTGGAGCAACACAGTATATGGTTCTTCACGTGTGTTTGAGATTGGACAGTGGAGAGAGACTAAAATGGAAAATGATACACAAGGGAGAATATTTGTAAAAGGAAAACTATAGTCCCCTTACAAGAGTAAGATGGGATTATGAGTTTGGATTGACTCCAGTCAGGGGTTAAATCCTCAAGTGGTCTAGAACTTTGAAAGACAGATGGTCAACCTGGAAATATTCGTGAGACCCCTGATGATGTATATAAAGATTCAGCCAGACTCAAGATTTTTAACAGCGTCACAATTTTGTCTAGAACGGAAGATAGGTGATATCAGTAACAGTATAATTTGTACAAATTGTTTGGTCATATAATTTTTGTCAATGGGTTTATATAAATATATACTAGAGGGCTGTGCAATGTGTGTAATACATTTTATGTGACAGAAATGATTCCGTGGTCAATTAAGCAAGTTTATTGGAGATTTTAATATATAAACCTATGGAAATCCTCAGTGGAAAACAAGGGACAAAATGCAGAAAGAAGCATTTTCCTAAACATGTTTCAGCATACAATCCATCTGGACAGTTACACTCTGTTCTGTTTCTATGAGGTGAAGCCCACTTTGGGAAGACCTGATATACTTGTAAATACACATACTTCATGTTATTCTTTGTTTTGAACCAGCAGATGGACTCTTGAATCTTAGTGAAACTAAATATAAGGTATGTGAGACCTTGCTGTATGAGAAACAAGGGAAGGACAGAAGAAACGAAAGTTGGTCTGAAACATATGGAGGTCTGTGGTGTTAAAGACAATGAAGAGGTTGAGGGGCGCCTTGTGGTGCAGTCAGATGAACCTCTGACTCTTGGGTTTCAGCTCAGGTCATGATCTCAGGGTCGTGGGATCGAGTCCTGCATTGACTCTGCACTCGGTGGGGAGTGTGCTTGGGATTCTTTCTCTCTCTGCCCCTCCCCCTGCCTGCTGGCATGCATTCTTTCTCTAAAATAAATAAATAAATCTTAAAAAAAAAAAAAGACAATGAAGAAGTTTGAAAACATTCGACTACTGGCAGTCATGCACAGAAGAGTCTTTTATGTTTTCCCTTCTTCCCATCACGTCTTTGCACCAATACCAAGGTAGTTAAGACAAATGTGAATGCAGATCCTGTCTGCACTACCATATCCTCCAGGCCACCAAGACCCCAGCTCAAAGCAGCATGGGGGTCGGGCAAAAGGGAAGAGTTTTTGACTAAGAAATTTAAGTTCAAGATACATGGCACTAAGTCTTTTTTTTTTTTTTTTAAAGATTTTATTTATTTATTCGACAGAGATAGAGACAGCCAGCGAGAGAGGGAACACAAGCAGGGGGAGTGGGAGAGGAAGAAGCAGGCTCATAGCAGAGGAGCCTGATGTGGGGCTTGATCCCGTAACGCCGGGATCACGCCCTGAGCTGACGGCAGACGCTTAACCGCTGTGCCACCCAGGCGCCCCTGGCACTAATTCTTAATAACCAAATGGGACTCTTCTAAAAATAGAAATTAAATAAGATATCATAAAAGATAGCTTCAAAAGATTTCAACATCAAATGAGTGAGAGGATTCCACAGGAACCCATGGTAGTTTTAATTGGAGAAAATGAAAGCCATTTCATGGTTATTCCTCAGTGAATTGAGAATCCTTCATCCTACCTGAGACCCTTCCTAAACTTCTGCATACTCAGTTATCAATGCATGGATGCTGTCATTGTTCCTGCACAGAGAAAACTCAGAGCAAACGTGGAGAAACTGCAACAGTGAAAATAATCTTCCTAAGGACCAGAACTGCCAAACGGAGCACTGCCCTGTGAAAGGCGAGAACACTGGGATGTCAGGACACTGAGCCAAGTTGGATGGCCAACAGTGACTGGAGGAGAATTCTTCCATTGGGTGGGAGACCAGGGAGAAAACCTCTGAAGTCCTCTCCAACTCAGACTATGAATTCCTCATTCCTCCTCTCTACATAAAATACTTCAAAGCACTTTGCTTGCTCTTAGCTAACCTTGCCAACAAAAGCAAGCAGTGATGTAAATGATCCAAAAACTCTCCATGATTTGACTTCTAATGTCATGCCATTTTCTTGGTGCAGAATACTAGCACTCGTCTTTCCGTCTCCGTTCAAGTACAGTCTCAGTTACACGCAGTCTAGATACTGAAGGAGAGGACAGAGGTTTGAACTTCATTTGGAGTCATTCTGTGATTTAAACTAGATACAGCGGCAAAGTCACCAACCGTAACTCCCATTCAAGCATCAGGAACTAGGCAACACTGTGGGCCAACAGGAAGAAACAGTTTTGCCCATTTGCTTTCTCTTGCTATCCTCTTAGCTTCCTTTCAGCCTGCCTAGCTGGTAATGGAAAAGGTTCTCTCTTCCTTTGTATCCTTTCTTTTAATGCAGTCGAGTAAGGGTCTGTTGGTTTAGCCTGTGCTTTTATACACTTAATTCAGAATCACAAACGAGCCTGCTTCTGTCTTACAGCAATGTGAGCCAAAACAATGTACATGTAAATGACTGTCTTTGCAGATCACCAGGATTCCCCCAAGCTCCAGGCTCTCCTTCCTGTGTTTTTTTTTTTCCCTTATAAAGATCGGTTTCCTGCAGAAATGTTATATCAATAGCTTTTGTTTGCTCCAAACCCTATAAGCATCATTCTGAGGTTTCCAGACCTTAAGGCTACTTACATAATTTTTTTAAATTGCTTACGTTTACCCTTGTCTACATTTACGCAACCTAGTCATCTTCAGTGCACATTTGAAACTACTTCTCACCCTGTCAATTTACTTCCTATCCTCTTCATATGATAATTCACCTTTATCCCTCTCTGTATCTACTTCCTTTTCACCAAAAGCTTGTATGGCAAGCTATGTTTACATCAGGGGTCCCTGAACCTGTCACTATTGGCATTTGGAGCCACATAATTCATTATTGTCAGGGCCCATCCTGTGCATTCAAGGAGGCTGAGTGGCATCCATGGCCTCCAGCTACTAGATGCAAGTAGCCAGCCTATCCTCTAGTTATAGCCACCACCATCCCCTAGTTGTGGCCACCACCGTCCTAGTTGTAGCCACCACCGTCCCCTAGTTGTGGTTACCACCATCCCCTAGTTGTGGTTACCACCATCCCTTAGTTGTAGCCACCACCGTCCCCTAGTTGTATTTCCTGATATTGTCAAACAGCCCTAGGGAAGAGGGAACAAAATCACACACATACTCACACACCCAGGTGAAACCACCAGGCACATAAACAATGGGAAAAGGGCTCTTCAGATCCTTCCAGTGTAATATTTAGGGAAAGCACTCACCCAGCCTGATAAGCAGAGCTTTTGCTTAGACACCAACATGAGAAGGATGCCCCATGGCTGTGACTGAGGGTATGAACAATGCTTGGAGAACGTTCACCCTCTTTCTGAAACACCACGGTCACCCAGGCATCTGTCTGAGCAGAAAGGATTTGACATTTGGAGGGGACCACACAGAAGGAGCACCCAGGAGGGGTGGAGTGTGCACGCCACGCCAGCTGGGAGAGGAGATCCAGGAGGACTGAGCTAAGGCAGAAGGGATCTGCTGGGTACAGGATATCTGGGCACGAAACAGAACTGCCTTTCTGGGAGTCAGAAAGGCGTGGTTAGATAATCCAGGTTCAAGTCGGCTGGATCCACAGTCACCATGTCCAAGAATCACAGAGCACGGAACTAACACACAGAGAGCTTTGGACTACACCCAGATTCCAAGGCAATGCTTGCTTTCCTTGGAGCCTTTCTGATGTTGTTGTGGAATGCAGCCCAGGCCCAAAGATGAGTCAAAGATAACTTTCAGTGAAAGGTGCTTTGTGGGTGCTGAGCAGATGAGAGGGGCCTCCTAACCTCCACGCCCTTGCCTATCCCTGAATGGTTGCCTCAAAACACGTCCTCACTCCCTTTCCTCTGGGAAGTCTCTTATTTGTCCACATGTCTAGAATTTCCAGCACCTCACACTACTTCCTCACCTACTGGGATGAATTACCCTTTAACCAAGAGACCCTAGGAAACAAAAAAGCGAAAGAAACAGAACACTATGGAGTCAGGGAGACAAGGATATTCTCCCACTTGAAGTACTTACTTCTACATCCAAAAACCTAGGATTAACTTGTTTAGTGACTGCTTTCACACGGAAGGCCAGGAAAACCTATTTATTTTCTCTCCACTTTCCTCATCAGGATAAAAGTGTACAGTGCTCTGCAGTAGAAAAGAATGAGCTAGTGATCCATGTATCAACATGGATGGATATCACAGAAGCCATGTTGAGGGCAAAAGCCAGACAGAGGAGTCCGCACCGCCTGCTTCCTCTTGCACGAAGTTTTAAGGATAAGCAATACTAATGTCTGGTGATAGAAGTCAGTAGACATGCAGATTGGTGCAGACGCAGATTGGCAGGGGCAGGATCCACCGTGGATAGTGCACGTGCACTGGATCTTGATCTTGTGTTGGTTACACAGGTGCAGACAAATGGAAAACACATCACGTTGTACAAAAGATTTCTACACTGCGTCTCCCTTCCTACTTATAAGTTATCACTTAGTTTAAAAAATTCAAGTTGCTTTCAAATAATGTAAGATACGGTCAACAAAAATGACATAGGAGGCATGCTGCTTCCAAAGAATCTCTTCTTTTCTGACCCTAGAAAAAAAGCACAAGATATTTGTTCTCCATGTACCGGAGAGTGTTACCAACCTTCTGAAGAGAACACCCACGTACATTTCCCATTCTAGGAGGGTGACATTGTAAATTAGGTGAAATATTCTTGTAGCCTTGTCTGTGGATAAGAGGCTGGTAAAAGTGAACAGAGACACAAAAAACTACCAGCAACATGAGTACAAACCCTCTGTGGATGGCTGCCACTTAGAAACAACATCCTGTATAACACACATCCTAGGGGGTACCATGGATCTTTGTCCCTGGGGACCACTGGATACACATCTCAAAAGGTCACCAGTGCATCACCTGCACTGTGGCGTGCAGGACTTCAGAGCCTGGCCTCAGCAGCTTGAACAAAGACTTGCTGGGACACGATTCATGAAGACAGCTGTGTTTTACTCTCCGTGTCAGACACAGCCAAGGAGACTTAGCAGCAGCCCACGGGGATCTATCATCTCAAAATCCACCAACTGCAACAGGAGACAGAAGGTGCCTGCAGCTCATTAACACTACAGAACAGTGTTCAGGTTTTTTTAAGGTGAACAGATTTGAGAAACCTGAGGGCCACTGGGTTACTCCCCTAATTTGACTGCAAATCTGAAATTATGTATAGAAGAGAGAGGGAAGTCTGCTGTTAGTGCCAATCTCTTGAGGCCAGCGTCTAAGCGTCCCTGTGAAAGGTCACACCTGACTTTCCATTACATAACTGATTAAGTATTGCACAAATGTGGGGGCCTTGGGTGCCTCACAGATGGTGGCATCTTTTTTAGATAGAAGGTTCGTCTCCACATGGGGAAACAACTTGGGCTCTGATCTGTCAGGGTGGTGGTTCACTGATTTGCCAGGGTGGAGTTTCTCAAAAGTCAGCAAGCATCAGCATCATCTGATAGGCTTTTTCAGACCCAGATCCCCAGGCTCTATCGATCTTTGGAACTTCTGATTCAGGAGCTTTGGGATAGGGCTTAACAATGTGCATCTCTAGAAGCTCCCAGGTGATGCCGATGCTGCCCATCCCAGGAGCGCACTTGGAGTGGCCTGGGTTAGGGCTGGTCCTTCAGATCCGGTTATCGCTCTCTGAGAATTCACTTCAAGCAGCTAAGACACCAGGCACCGGCATTCAAAGGATCTGCACAGGTAAAGCTTATGGATCCACCACCAAATGAGCTTATTTACATGGTTTCCCTGTGTCTGTATAACTTCTAGCACTTGGCATGTTGCCACAGGAAGACGTGAGTAACCTGCATCTGAGTAACTGGATTGGAACACCACACGGGAGTCTGCAATCTGTCTAAAACACAGATGGCCCAGACAACTAGATTCACCTTTATGTCTATCCTGTAGGTACTCATGTTCTAGGATCTATTGATATTTTTATTTATTTTTTTTTTTTTTTTAGCTGAAGATCTAGATCTAGGAATACCAATGTCTTTGCTGTCTTGTTCCAAATATTTTCAGGGGTAATAATGTAAACCTCTTTTCAGCCCCCAAGCTGGAATGAAACATGGATTCTATGGAATAGGATGTTGTCAGAAGTAGCAAACAGGGGCGCCTGGGTGGCACAGCGGTTAAGCGTCTGCCTTCAGCTCAGGGCGTGATCCCAGCGTTATGGGATCGAGCCCCACATCAGGCTCCTCCGCTAGGAGCCTGCTTCTTCCTCTCCCACTCCCCCTGCTTGTGTTCCCTCTCTCGCTGGCTGTCTCTCTGTCTGTCAAATAAATAAATAAAATCTTTAAAAAAAAAAAAAAGAAGTAGCAAACAGACTTCTCTGGTGAGTCCCATGGGCTCTACAGTCTCCTCCCTGAGCGGGCGGACAATGACACAGATGAGCAGCCAGAAAAGCAATAAAAGTATGACACAGAGATGTTGATGCAAGGAAGCTGTTTACCACAAATACTCTCTCTGGGTTGTCTTCAGGACACACGCCTGGTGCTACATTCTAAAGACAGCGAGTAATGATCGGAGGAAATCTTAAATGTCAAGCAAATTCAAAAGAAGTCAAGAAAATGGTTTCAACACCATCTAATGGCATGTACTTTAAAGCATTAGGGTGCAAATAAGAATTTCCTGGAAGTTCAGCTGGCAAAACATCCCTACACCAACATTCTAAACCACTGCCTCTCTGAAAGCTGCTTATTTTATTTGCCCCTGACTGTGCATCCCCAGGGTTCCTCTCCGTTTCTTTCCAGCTGGCTACAAACATGACCTCTGGAGTCAGAAAGTCCCAGGTTCAATTCTCATCTGTGCCGTGTGACCTTGAACAAATTATCATCCTGAGCCCCTGCTTCTATCTCTACTAAAGGGAGATAAGAACACCTATGTCCTAGTAAACAAAGCATTCAAGTGCATAGCATGTAAGAAGCCTCAAATACAATATTTAGGATCTTATTATGGTAAGAACATTTCACGTGAGATCCACCCTCTTCAATATTTATTCACAACACTATTGTTAATCATACCATACACCACGCTGTTCGTCAGATCTCTAGAACTTACTCGTCTTGCCTAACTGAAACATTATGCCCACTGATAGGATCCAGCAATCCCACCACTGGGTTTTCATCCAGATGAATTGAAACTGGATCTCAGAGAGACATTAGCATTTCTGTTTGCACTGCAGTGCTGTCCACAATAGCCAAGATGTGAAAATGACCTAAATGCCCATCAACAGGTGAATAAAGACAATGAAATACTATTCAGCCTTAAAAAAAAAAAAGCAAATCCTGCCATATGCAATAACATGGATGAATTGTAAGGACATAATGCAGAGTAAGGGAAGCCAGTCCTAGGACGACAAAGATTACATGAGTATTTGCATGCTCTCATTGCTGACGTGGTCTGCCTAATGTGATCTAAATTTCAAAGTATAGAATGAAGCAAATATGCCTCTCTATAAAAATCAACACTTCACCAAACCCTCTTGAGATTTATTAACCCTAACTGCTCCTATGTGATTTTCCTTGCTTTTCTCCTAACTCCCATTTCTTCCTGACTTGACTTTTGCCTCAAAAGTTCCCAGGCATGGACTCCCATTTCTCTCACTGACCCTGGCTTATTCTTCCAACACCAACTACGGTGCAAGTTACAAGCCCATCAGAGCCACCATGCAACACAGTCTGCTTCTTCCAGCCTTCTCGTCCTTGACTAGTATGAGCAGTGTGCCCTGTCTGTGGTAAGTTGTGGAGCCTCTTGGAAGTCTGAGTGGAATTACTCCAGGTCTAAGAAAGAAAGTCCACATTCAGAGGTGTTCTAGCCCATTCACTTTTCATCAATGATAGAAGCAACAGCCAAGATCTGAAAGAGCTGTGGGTACCATCGCCCACCCACCCACCATACCTGCCCTGACCTACAAAGTCATGCCCTGGGTACGTGGCAATTAGGAGAAAACACTGGGAGAACCACTCTTCCCAGCTCACTGCATCACTTCCATCTCCTAAGCCGGCCATTGGTGCTGACCCTTTCTGACTTATTACCCTTACCGGTCACCTTGAAAAGAAAGATCCTAACTCCAAGCTCTCCTTAATCTGTTGTAAACTTTTAAAGCTCTAAATCTACCCTGTATGATTCTCGATCAATAAATGTTGAATAAGGACATAAATCTCTGGGAAAGTTCATGCAGCTATAATAACAACAGTATAATGATTAAAGATTCATAAATAAAATCCATTTGCTACCCTCAAAAAGAGTTCTTGATATCCACTAAAGCTTTCATTCGAATCAACCTAGTAGACTGTTAAATTATATCGGAAGATCAAAAATACACATATATTCTTCATATTAACACATCTCTTTATCTCATTTACTGACAGGGCACACAATCAAGGTCTGGAGACTACTGTTTTCAACTGCCCAGACCAATTTCTGCCTCTAGGTTGCCTATGCCTTCCCAATTCTACATGCTAAGATTGTAATAAAACGTTACCGAATATAATATTCTGCCAGCAAGAACAAAGCTGAACGTGCTGGGGTCGTCTACTTCCTCGGTCCCTAATTCCCTTGCACGGCCACCTCTTATCAACTTGGTGTGGCAGTTTGCTGCAGTTTATCTGTGGCTGAGGCAGAGTTGCTGCCTCACGGTTATATTTGTCTAAATCATGTGTCACCTAGCATTTCCTTTATTTTTCCATTAGGTAATCATCCACCTTGCTCAAGCAAGGAAACAAGCAGGAAAACAATGGTGATAATTTTCCATAAACACTCCTAAGGCTGCGTCCCAGGAACGCAAATCTCTTAGCATGCTAATCTTCAGAAAATCAGATCACTCCACTGAGTTTAAAGAAAGATGAAACTCAACATTTACCATTTTAAAATACGGGAATTAAATATTTGGTCATGATTCCTGAATGACCTACATACTTGAAAAACATAAAAATGGCTTCAGAAGAAGGCTCACAGAAACGAATGCTCTCCAGGGCCAGCTGTGGTAAGCATGCTCAGTGCTTTTTAAAGCACGATTTAGTCCTCACAAGGATGCTAGACAGTAGGCAGAGCTGGGACTCAAAGCCAGGTCTTCTGCTTTTAAGACTGGCAAATCTCCCTGCAACCAAAACCATCTGTATCACAACAGAACTCACATGTTGAGTTTCCGCCCTGCAAGTTTCCTTTGCATGGTCAGCACCATGCACAATTTAGGCAAGTACATTCTGATAGGCAAACAGCGGGCAGCCCACAAATGCTTGCCCCTTGCTGGTCTCAAGAGCTCTATTGTATTTAAGACCCTTTGAAGGTGAACAACAGGGTGCCACAGTGAGAAGGGACACAGTCCATTCAAGGGAAGGAACGGTGAGGCTACTGAGAGCCACAGGTGATAGGCAGGTAGGTAAAGGAGCCTGCACAGGACTCGTCTATAGAACATACTCGCAAATACCCAACAGAAAGTAGGACCTGGCCTTTCCTGTTTATGTCTATCTTATGCTCTTCTGAAATTCCATACCTCCAGAATTTAACTCAAAATTGCCTTACTTTCTGCATGCAGACTTTCTGGGTAAATTTTGGTAATGTTCACTTTGCTTTCCCCCAGCATATCTCCTGCTACGACCCACAAGCACGCTTGTCCAGGATTTCTGACCTACCCACAGTTTCCCTAAGGCACCATGCTCCTTGGTACATTCACATGAGTTATTTCACATGTCCAGACATCATGTCTTCCCTTCTCTCTCCAGCTAATTCCTGCTAGTTCGTCAGGACCCCACTGAGCACCACCTCCCTCTGTGGTCCTCCCTCCCCACCCCACCACCCCAGGTTGCACGAGCTCCCTGACCCTTTGTATCCTTCAGCATCTTGAGCATTCTTCCTGCCTCAGTTTTTACTGCCTATTAATTTCTCTGGCTCATTCACCAGATCACAGACACTTTCGGGGCAAGGATTGACTCTTTCTTCTCCATATCTTTGAGGCTTAAAGCAATGCCTTCCCACATTAGGCACTCAATAAGTATTTATTGAAGAAACAAGAGAGTTTTGCCCAGATGCATCAAAACCAAATAAAGTGCTTTAAAAATTTCTGTCTCTCCCAGGTGCTGCCTCTGACATAATTATAGATTGTTGTATCACACTGAGTAACAGTTCCACCAAAACACATTGACTGTATCTTTTTGATCTTCCATTATCTGTCAGTCCTTGAATGTATCTCATCTTTTCTATCTCTTTCCATTGAACTCTCTCCAAATTGTGTCTTTGAGCTACTAAAGGATCTAAAATATTAATGATATCTCTTTTAATCTCACTGATTTCTTTCTACAACACATGGTAGCCGTGAAGCAGATCACAAAATCATCCCAGAGTGTAAGTATTCTAGAGTTATTTTCTCTGACAGAATTGAAAATAATAGTAACCCAGGTTGATTAAACTCCTCAAAATTCAGGAGCATGAACAGCTTTATTTACCTCTTTTTGGTTGACAGGAGTTTGTGTTACTAATTAGGTATCATTTATATAGAATAAAAATCCATTACAGGTGGCACGTTTACAATTTCTAATGTGATGTTCATAAATATACAAATACAAGCAATTTATTTTAAGCCAGCATAGCAAACAGAGGTTTGATCAGAAATCACACACCAGCAGCTGAGTTAAGAAAGAAAAACAAATCTTCATCCTCACTTAAAACAACACCACAGTACGGCTCCCTCAAAACTACCTTTCTTAGAAGAGCAACACATACTCTGCTTTTCTTGCCTTAATAAATGCTACATCTTGGATGACCTTTTTTGCTGCTATTTGTTATTTCCAGAAAATTCATAACCATCAACTTTTTTTCCTGAGTAGGAAAAATTGCAAATATATAATAGCCTCAAGTAGATCTGTATTTGGATGAGAAACTACAATGATGAGAAAGCAATGGTTTGAATAAGAAGGGCTTATGTTTCTCACATAACAAGTCAGGAAGTGGGTGGCCAAGAGCTGGTGAATCTGCTCACTGACGCCTTCGGGGACAAGTGCTCTTTCAAGATCTGCATCACCACCCTCAACATCTCGTTCTTGGCTCATCACGGATGTGGCCTCATAGTCACTATCGTCGGCGTGCATCCAGGCATCCAGGCATCCAGGAAGGGAAGGACATTCTGTGGAGTCTCTCTCTCTCTCTTTCTTTTTTATCAAGAGAGCAAAGACTTTCCAAGACCCCACCTGGCAGATACCCACTAGCATGGGGAGAACAACCATATCTCCACCCAACTTTTGGTTAACTCATGGCCAGCTGATTAGTAATCTTGGGCATGATGACTCATCACATTCAAAGGCTCTGCCCACGCTCAAAGGTAGGGAAATTACGCAGGGTATGCAGACCAGGGATTGGGAATCTCTGGGACCGTCTTAGAATTCTGGCCAACAATTGTCCGCTTTTGTCTTCTAACAACCACAATATCCAAATAGAAAACACAGAAGTCTGGCTCCAAGCCCTTTAGTGCTCTAGGCAGAAATTCAAAGTCACAAGCGATGCATTACAGATCCCTTTCGGTAATGTCATCTGAGTCCACATGAATCAGCAGAAATGGGAAGCTGTTGGGGATGTGGAAAGCTCTGGTAGACTCTATCACAGGACTTTCCAAAGGCACTCCACTGGACAACCAAAAATGAAATTTAAAAACCCTTCCTAAACAAGAAGTTTTTCCTCTCTCTTTTTATGGACACATGTTTAAGGAAAAGCTGTTGAGGCAAGAACCAGGTCACTCAGCTAGACAAGTGAGACATACCACATGCCCTCATGGAGATTATATTGTAGAGAGAAATCTGCCTACCACCAAGAAAAGTAAACCAATAAATAAAATAGTAACACATTATAATGTGCACTATAAAAGAAACGATATAAGAAACTATTTGCTATGGAAGAAAACAGGCTATTCTTCTCCTTGAACATGGTACTGTACACAGGTTAGCAGGCACCTGTCTTAGCCTTATTTTGCCTTCTGAGGTGTCTCCTAAGGGGCTTCAGGAAACTGCTCTATTATATGTGAAACCTGGATTAAGATCATCTGGGCAGTCCCCGACTTTCAGCAAGGATCCCTAACCAGGACAATGTTCCTTTAGCAGCTGGTAATATGTTTCCTTCTATCTGCAAGTGCTTGGACATACTCACTGCCCAGACACACGTGACTGTTCAGTCGCTATAGATGTGTACCTGTTTATGTGTTATTATGTCCCCTGACGGGGAATTTCCATGCAATTGTTTTGATAACTTCCTTGCAGAAGTTCTGCTAACCCACTGACTCTTCCAAGTCTTTTGAGTTTCTGCTCTTCACTCCTAAGTTTTCCTTTCTGGGTATGGAAACTACATTGTTACTTGAAAGGAAGAACTCAGATTTCCCTTCTCCTCTAGCAAGACCAGTTGCATATAGAGAATGCATATTTTACACCCATCTCAGTCAGAAGGTAAGAGTAACACAGGCATACACCGCAGATGTCTTCATGGTTAACATTTTCCCAGCGGAAGGCCTATTAACCTTTAGCTCCCAAACTTGAGAGAATGTGCACATTTATGAAGACTCTATTTTTGTTGTGTTTTAGGCTCCCTGTGAGCATTTTTATGCAGATCTTTGATTTTTCAAGAACAGAATAGTGACATTCAGGGAAGGAGGCTGTATACGTGTGCAGTCTCAGACCCACTTCCTCACTGGCGAAACTTTTTACAGCCAATTATGGTTCTCCTTAGAAAACACACCCTCAACTCACCCGGATCAACTCCCTCTCTGGCATTCCCAAGCATCCCCAGGTCCTGGTGTACCATGCGTGTAGGGAGTGTTGGGGGGGACGGGGAAACACACTGCCTTAGTTCAGTCTATCCAGGCACCTCCCTCACACCAAACCTTTGCTCCTTTGCTAATAAGCTTTAGAAGCTACTAAGAAACCCATAGTAAGTAGGGCAATTCTCTGCAACAGTGCAAATGCTAATGCAGGGAAGAAAGTCAGACAGGGCAGCCTTTAAGGAGCCTTTCAGATTGATGGTAGTATTGCAAATGATCCTAATGAAAACAAAGGGTAACACCCCCCACCTTCCTCCTTCCCCACCCGACCCCCCAACCCCACTGTGGTTGCAGAGAGAACTCTTCAATGAGCTCCAATTTTAAAGAAAGGTGAAGAAAAGCTAGAAGGAGGAGACTGTGCACTGAACTGAGACTAAGGCCACAAGGAGCTAAGGCTACAAAGAATGTCCTAGTCAATCTAAACAGACTTGGCTAAGTATGGGCAAAGAAGAACCATAACCAGGAGGAACAGATGTCTTATGTGGTATAGACAACATGACACTAACTGGTAAGAATGAGAAAGTGTTTGGTATGAAGGAGAATGTCTTTAAGCTGGTGTAAGTTATTCTACTGCCGTGTAACAGATGAGCACAAACTTAGTCCCTTAAAACAATACACATTAGCACACCGCTTCTGTGGGTCTGGGGTCCAGGCACAGCATAACTGCATCCAGTGCTCAGACTTGCACAAAGATGTCATCAAGGACTCAGTGGACTGTGCTGCCTGGAGCCAGGAGCCCTCTCCCAAGCTCATGTCCTTGTTGACAGAATTCGGTTCCTTGCAGTTCTAGGACTGAGGTTCCAGCTTTCTAACTGCCTGTCAGCCCCTGGAGTCTGCCCTCAGTCACGACCCATGTGATCCTCTCACAAAACAGTAGTTTATTTCTGCAAAGGCTGCAGAAGAAGCTGTCTCCAGTCTGCTCCAGTGGAGCCTTACATGGCATAATCATGGGGGGACATCCCACCATCTTTGCCACAAGGAAACCTAACTGCAGGAATGGAATTAATCATATCCCCAGGTCCCGCCCACACTCAAGAGCAGGGGATTATACTGTACTAGAAAGGAAGATAGAACACCTAGAAAGGAAGATAGAACATAGATAAGATGGCACCAAAGTGAAGGATAGTCTAGTTTAAACTCAGTTCAACATGCTAGACTCAGGTGATTACTCTAAGTCCATTAGAGCTTACTGAAAGACTGTACCAAAGGAACTACAAAGAACCACTCTTTCTAATCCTGCAATAAAGACTAATTTCTAAGTCTAGAGTTGACCAACCCTAAAAAAGGAAAATCAAGAGAGTTAATTACTAATTCTCTCCCCAAATCTAAAACACAATAGACAGATTTTGTAAGGTCCTAGAAAATGTTGTGTTGATTGCCAGCAGTTCGTACTGACTCAACAAATCCATTCCTTTCAGTCTAATCCATTCCTTTGACAGAGCTAGCTGGAGAAAATGCTGAAAATACGGTCCCCATTGACTAGAAGCTAGTTCACAGAGGTGCTTCTTGAAAGAAAATGAAGTGTCATCTGAAATAATATGCGCTTTTTTTTCTTTTTTACTACTATACCCAAAAGTGGGTCAACCAAAGTGAGAAGGCAGAATGACATTTTTCAGTGAGACAAAGGACTCAGCACTGGCCTGCTCAATATTAAAACTATTATTTTGAAGTGTTTATGGATTGCCTACTTTGGGAGCACTGGTCCATGATATAAATCACAGACTAGAGATTTAACATCACCCCTATAGGCTTAACCAATGGGCAACAGTTGACTCAACTGAGTTGACTCAATCAATATTGCATGCTGTCTTGCATATAGTTGATCTTTAACCCAATGAGATCAAAGAAAATTCCTCCACAGAGGTTCAAAACCTTACCTAGAGAAGTGCAATATGAGGAATTCCTGGCTTACCATCTTCTTTGTGACATACAATAACAGTTCTAGTCAACTCAATGCAAAGTATTAATAAGCACCAACAGGGAGAGCACACAGTCTACAGAGAATTACAACAGCTTCTTTACCCCTCGAAGAATGTTCTGTGTGTCACCTGTGTCCCAAAATGTTAATAGGAGGTAAATGGTGGAGAAAAGTGTCTTAAATATATGTGGAAAAGACAGTCAAAAACAGTTAAGCAAGTTTCTTTACTACGAGCCTTCAAGATGTCAGTGTATTTTGAATATCTTAGAGTGGATGATAGTTTTGCAGAGAATCTCATACAACTAGATTCTGGAAAATCTCAGGGAAAAACTAAATCACCACAGCCTCAGGCTGTCCTAATTAATGTGCAATTTCTATACTTAAAAAACTCAAAGTCAAAATGTCATCTGCCCTAGACACCAGACTTCTAGACTACTGAGTTCAGAACTGGGGCCTGGCAACATCAGAGTTACCCTGACCAACAACAGCACACCCACAAGGGAAATGTCGGATAAGGCAGAGGATGCTTCCTGTGTCTCGCTGTATCTGGTTTGAAGTTGCCTTGCTCACAAGACTGTCTTATGAGCCACAAAAGCGCATGGAATCCCTCCTGCCTTATGGTGAGAGCTAATGACTCATTTTTAATCAATCGAATATGGCAAAATTAATGGAATACCAACCCTGAGAACAGGTTATAAAAGTCTGTGACTAATCCACAGAGACTGAAAGTAGATTATGTGGCTTCCTAGAGCTAGAAGGTTGGAGGTTGAGGGATGAGAAACGTTTTGGAGGGTGAGGAAAACGTTCTAAAACTGACTGTGGTGATATAGTTGCACAAATCTGCAAATATACTAAAACATATTGAATTTTAGAAATTGAGTGGGTGAACTTTACGGTATATAAATTGTATCTCAATAAGGCTATTACAAAAAAACAAACAACTTCTATCTTGCTTGCACTCTCTCTGGATCTTTTCACTTGCTCACTGGTGACAGAAGCTGTCATGCTATGAGCTGCCCCGAGGAGAAGCCCAAATGGCAAGGAACTGGTGGGCATCACAGACAGCAACCAGCAAGGCACCAAGGGCCTCAATCCTATAAGCCTGCGAGTAAATGGATCCTCTCCACAACCATATGAGTGAGCTTATAGCCAACGCTTCTCCAGTCAAGTCTGGAAGTGACTGAAGCCCTGGCCAACATCATGGTTGTAGCCTGCAGGAGAGAAGCAAAGAAGCCAGCTGAGTCACCTCCAGATCCCCAGTGCACAGAAGCTTGAGACAAAGCCATTCAATTTAGGGCATTTTGTTACACAGCACTATATAACTGATATACTTCAAGAGTCCTCTACTCCATTTTCTTTTCTGTTCTTTGCCAGATTCCTTTTCAACTTCCAGAAAAGAGCCTTACAAAACCTTTCTGATATAATGATTCATGTTGGGTTGTTCAGAGGATTCCTGTCCCCAGCGCTTATCTCTCACCATTCTAACCTACAATGTCCTGTTCCCCTTCAGCATATCTACGACGTTGATCTCTCCTTTAAGCCCTTGTATTTTCTGTAAACTACAAAACCCACCTTCTGGCCACACCCTATTTCTGCCCCAAAGTGATTTTTCCTGACTGGAAATTTCTTGGACACAAGCAGACTCACTGAGCATCAATATCTCATGCTATCATCTATGTGTAGTTGACCTACTAGTAAGATTTTTTTTGAAATCACTTTTCAGGAAGAAAAGACACTCGTTTACTCTAATACTCAAATTTCTGTATAAATTTTCACAGATTTACATTTACTTTATTCATCCTTTGCTATGTCCCAATTTTTATTTGCCCTTCTCAGTATTCTTTTTCTTATAGAGCTGAGGAATTCCCATGTTTGTCCTTTCAGACATTGATTACATCGCATTGTATTTTTTCACATATTTAAATTTGCCTTATCCAACTGACAGTAATTTAGATTTCCAATTGTCTCCTACATTGTAACACTGATTTACTTTGTTATCCACCATTGATGTATTTTTAGTTCCCCAAATAACATTTAGGTTCAGCTGCTATAACTACTTCATCATCAATCTTTTATATCCTCAAGTGTGCTGTGCCCAGTACCTTTAAACTAATTTGTACTAGATTAACTATCTTCCTTGGCCCAAGAAAGTTATTCCAGTTTTTAAAGTCCTGAACTTACTACAGACGTTTTGTAGCAAAGGAAAATTGGTTCTAGGTTTGGGGACTCTAACTCACATGAACTTCATTTCACCCAAGGTTCTTCTTTATCGTCCTTGGATGAAATGAGATTTATGTGAAAATGTTCTTACAGATAAATAAAGGCTGATAGACTAGAAAATGAATAGTGATGGAATACAGTAAGAAATTAATAATGGGGAAACATCAAGAAGTCTCTTCCGGGCTACATATTTGAAGGGTGGCCAAGGTTGCTGCTAACTGGTTTTGGACTTCTCCACCCATTGTTCGAGAGAAATGGTTTGCATCCTACTCCCATATACCCACATGCTCAAGTGATCTACAATCTGATTTATGCCTTGTAAGCTCACATACATTGTAACAGAGCTTGTCTGATATGATTCTAACGTAGAATACACTTTTAGAAACCAGCTGATCGAATTTAAGAAAACATAATTTGGAAGATAACTATATTAATATATTTTTCGTAGCCAATGTTTTTAAGGGCTCTTTGACTTCCGATATCATCTCTACAATGCCTTCCATTTAAATCCAGATTCATTCAGATTTCTTAAATAACAAATGATAATATAGATATTATATGTGTAATAGAAACCATTTTTTTACTAGCTAGTGTTTGCCTGTGAAATAGAAAATAAGAAAACCGGGTGGCTCAGTAGGTTAAGTGTCTGCCTTTGGCTCAGGTCATGATCTCAGGTCCTGGGATCAAGTCCCACACAGGGATCTCTGCTCAGTGGGGAGTCTGCTTCTCCCTCTCCCCCTGCTTGTGCTCTCTCTCTTACTCTCTCTCTCAATTAAAGAAATAAAATCTTAAAAAAAAAAGAAAGAAAGAAAAGAAAGGAAAGGAAGGAAACCATATAGATGCATGCACACACTGACTTTTCTCTCAGATTTCCTCAAGGTTGAGAACACAACATCTCCTGACTCATCAGGTTGTATGTCTTATTCTCAGTGACCCTAAGCAAGGGTGTCATGGTGAAGAACCCTTCAACAAAGACAAAATTCTTCTGTGCTCTGAGAAACTGCATTATACTGCTTCCTATTGTAGGAAATCACTGGGAGACTCTGTGCCTGTCATTTCCTTTGATGCACGTTGAAAAACTAAAGAAAAGAATTCCAGGTTTCCATATATTCAACCTCTCCCCACAAAAGTAACTTGACCAAGTTCTTTGTTTTTAAAGATTTGCTTACTTGAGAGAGAGAGAAAGAGAGAGAGGGCGCGCGCGCGCACACACACACACACACACACACACACGCAAGTGGGGGCAGGGGCAGAGGGAGGGGGAAAGAAATCCTCAAGCAGACTCCCCACTGAGCAGGGAGCCCAAAGCTGGCCTCAATCCCAGGACCCTGAGATCATGATCTGAGCCAAAACCAAGAGTCAGACGCTTAACCAACTGAGCCACCCAGGCGCCCCAACCAAATTCATTGTTAATAATAACAGCAGCATTCTGGAAATTCTTTATAACTCCTGCTGAAATTCACGAGTCGAGCCTTGTCACCTCTGCAGCCTTCCTGCCTTTCTGCTTACCCAAACCTCAGCACCTACAAATCTCATGTTACACTCACAGCTGCCACAAACGCCATTCCCCAAGAAGGCCCCAAAGTATAAATAAAAAGGGAATGTATAATTTGTTAAACCTCAAGTTCTACTGATTTATGTTTTCAGGTTTTAGCATGCAGACATCACCTACTCCCAGTTAAATGGTACTCAGGAAAACTAGGTCTCCTTGGAACCCAGATTCTGAGAAGCAGAGTAGAAGGAATGTGGCTATTCCTCCCGAGTAAAGTCCCAGTAGGTCAATAAAAAACCTGTGCCCTGGTTAAACTCTGTAAGTTTTTATTTTTAAGAGTTCAAGGTCCTGTTCTACTTGTAAAGACATTGCATAACACTCAGGAACTAACCAGAGATGATAAACTCATTTTTTATACAAATTCCTCCTTTTCTATTCTCATCCTTAAATCTTCATTCTACTCTACCATTCCCCTATTATTTTTTTCCGTTTTAAAAACAATTACAGGGGCGCCTGGGTGGCGCAGTCGTTAAGCATCTGCCTTCGGCTCAGGGCGTGATCCCGGCGTTCTGGGATGGAGCCCCACATCAGGCTCCTCCACTGGGAGCCTGCTTCTTCCTCTCTCACTCCCCCTGCTTGTGTTCCCTCTCTTGCTGGCTGTCTCTATCTCTGTCAAATAAATAAATAAAATCTTAAAAAATAATAAATAAAAAATAAAAATAAAAACAATTACACTCAACTAATATTAGACATTTTCTTCTGAGAAGTTTGATGTTGCTTAAATTGAGCAATGGCACACCATAAGGAAGGGCCGATTAAAACTCCTGCTCTACCACTTACTAGCTGTGTGATCTTGGGCACCACACCACCTCTCGTTCTTCAGTTCCCTCTGTGATGTGGGCAACGTGCTGTCACCTATCTCGTGGAGATGGAAGGAGTGAAAACATGCAAACTACTTACAATGGTGCCTGACACAGGAAGGGCCACATAGGGCTGGGGTTTAGTATTTTTAGATACCTACTCTAGTAAGATCACTTCTTTACCTTAGTGTTCAAAGCCCCATCTTCTAGCTCTCTCTTACCCAGTGCTACGTAGACCATACCTCCCTGGACTCCCTCCTACCTTCCTCAAAAGTCCTTCTCGACCATGGTAACTAGTTCTCCTCTACTCATCTTTAAAAGCAAGTGAAGCCATTTAAAGGCCCTGTGATGTCGTGCAGAGCAAACCAGACCGAGGTCTGAGCAGGCTGGGGTTTTGGTCAGGGTCCCAGCGAGAGAGAGACACATTTGAAGGGGTAACTTTAGAGAGTTTAATGAACGAGGTGAGTATAAGCAGAGGTGTGAGCAGGCTTAAGGGAACCAGCAGGGGAGGGGAAAGCTCTCAGAGACTCACAGGAGCATTTGCTTCATCTCACCCAAATGCCTCAAGGTCTCGCCTTGCCTCCAGAGGCATTAGCAGCCTCCTACTCCCTGGTTATTGTTGGAAAAGGGTCTTCGGTTGTGCTCATGTATAAAGTGCTGGGATTTTGGTACGTTGAGGATTTAGGCTGCTATGGTCTCCAGCCCCCAGCTGATCAGCATAGCCCTGCTTGCTTTCTCCAGAGCAGCTCTTAGGAATGACACAGCATGACTTCAAAATTGGAGCCTGCACTGGTATCTTTCACAACACTGTTCTACTGAGTCACAGCCCCATTCCCAGCTGCCTGTTGGTACCATCTCTTCTATTTAAAATGTCTCTTTTGGGGCACCTGTGTGGCTCAGTTGGTTAAACATCCAACTCTTGGTTTTGATTCAGGTCATGCTCTCAAGGTTGTGAGATCAAGCCCCGAATGGGGCTCCATGCTTACCAGGGAGAGTCTACTTGAGAGTCTTTCTTCCTCTCCCCTGCCTCTGCCCCTCCTCCCACGTGCACATGCAATTTCTCTCTATCTCTCTAAAATAAGTAAATAAAATCCTAAACAATAAAATAAAACTCCTCTTTCCTCAAATGTCTGGTCCTCCAGCTGCATTCCTGAGAAGCTATCATTTAAATTGGAGACCCCCGGGAAAGTTGTGGAGACCTCTCCTCTCCCATTGGGAGCCCTGCAAGTTCTCCCTCACCGCCTCCCACCCTCATCACCTCCAATGCCTTCTTGCCAGCCCTCACCATCCTCTTGGAAGACACAATGGTCTGAGCACTGGAATCCTTTTCTTATGTTGTTCTCATTTCATCTGCTCGAAAACCATCTCTGGCTCTTGTGGATTACAGAACAGAGTCCAGAGTTTTCAAGGTTCACCCACATCTGAACCTGAACTAGCACATCTCACTTCCCAACATCATGCTCCACACTACCATTTACTCCAATTTTAGCCATGTGCGTATACCATTCATTTCCGAAACATACCATGCACCTGCTATCTCGTTCCTTTCATAGCCAATCTTCCCTGGAGTCCAGAATCTCTCCCCAGCCCATCTGGCATTTTGACCTGACATCTTCCTTATTATCTCTGGGATAGCAGATCAAACATTCCATTCTCTTAGTAACCTGGCGGAAGCCATCAATCGTCTACATCATGGCTACTCTCACTGTTGACAAAACTTACCCCTCCACCCCAGGGCTGAGAGTGGGAGGGTTCACTGTGACCCCATGAGAAGTGAAATTCCCTCACGGCAGGGAGCACAGCGGCACCTTGTCCTCACGTTGCTTAGCACAAAGTGGACCATTCATACATATTTGCCAAACAATGATGCCCTGGTTACTCTCACCTTGGACTTCATATAATACTTTAATATAAAAAAAAATACTTTGTAAACCCTCTCCTGTAGGGCTTGACATTAAAGATCCCTAAGGCAGGGATTTTCTTTTTTTTCAGAACTGTTCACTCTGTCTCCAAGCTTGTACAACTCAACAATACTATTATGAGCTGTCAATAAAGTGTTCATTGTACAAAAAGGTGGGTGAATAGATATTTTAAGTCATCACAGTACACAAACAGGTGTAAGAAGAGCCAGGACTTGGCGATTATGTTCATTGATCAGCACATTCTTCCTCAAAAGTCTGGTCTAAAACCCGCCCACAAGCGTTTGTTCTCAGGCCATGATGAGGCACACACAGAAACTGGCCACATAGACCCCTGGTGGCTCAGTAGGTTAAGTGTCCGACTCTTGATTTTGGCTCAGGTCATGACCTCAGGGTCACAAGATCAAGCCCCATGTCAGGCTTCGCACTGGGGCATGGACCCTGCTTAAGATTCTCTCTCTCTCGGGGCGCCTGGGTGGCACAGCGGTTAAGCGTCTGCCTTCGGCTCAGGGCGTGATCCCGGCGTTATGGAATCGAGCCCCACATCAGGCTCCTCTGCTATGAGCCTGCTTCTTCCTCTCCCACTCCCCCTGCTTGTGTTCCCTCTCTCGCTGCCTGTCTCTATATCTGTCAAATAAATAAATAAAATCTTTAAAAAAAAAAAAATTCTCTCTCTCCCCCTCTCCCTCTGCCCCTCCTCAAACCTTCCCTCTCTAAAAAAAATTAAATTAAAAATTAAAGTGGCTATAAATATCTAGATTATTTTAGAGAAATTGACATTGTTACAACATCCAATTGTGTGTAAAACTCATTGAGTACAAATGTTATCGGTCTTCCAGAGAATGTTAGCCCGTGGGACATGCCACTGGGTCCCATCAACAAAGACATTTCAGAAAGGAAAAGTGCGTCAACCGAGTGATGGAGGAGAGGCCCCATTGAGAAACTTGTGTTCTCCTTTGCTTGCTCTCTGAAGTCAGAGGGACAGATTTCAAACAGCCTTCATGTGTTCATTCCTGTTAGGTGCTAGGCAGGGTGCTAGAGTTCACTGAGGAAAGAGAACACAGGAAGAAGTAGAGGAGTTGACAATGACCAACAATAATGTAATAATGATGGTAGGCATTGTGAAGCTTTACTATGCACCAGTCACAGGGCTGAGAGCTTCCTGTACCGTGAGGTAATTCTCATTGAATGTACACAGCTTCCCTGAGATGTGGGGCTGAAAGCCCAACACAGCGAACCAGCTAGCTGTTCTTCTAAGCCTGACCAGGGGAATTGTTTTTTAAAGTGGGGGGTGGCAGGCGCCTGGGTGGCTCAGTTGGTTAGGTTAAGCATCTGCCTTCAGCTCAGGTCATGATGCCGGGAAATTGGGATAGAGCCTCACGTTGGGCTCCCTGCTCAGCGGGGAGTCTGCTTCTCCCTCTCCTTTGCCTGCCGCTCTGCCTGCATGTGCTCCCTTGCTCTCTCACTCTGTCAAATAAATAAATAAAATCTAAAAAAAAAATAATGAAGTGGGGGGTGGGCCAAGTGAATTTCCAACTCTGACTCCTATCCTCTAATCTAAAACCCAATGAAAAGACATAACATAAATCAGTTTGGATTCAATTCAGACAAGCTGCAGAAACACTGTCTGTACTTCAAGAGCATATCTGCGTAAGGAAATGGAAATAAATTCATAAAGGTAACTATTAACATCAATATATAGATTGGCTTAGGTACCAAGCATTCAAAGCATTGAAATCTACGAACTTCTAGAAATAATTTCTATAAAGGGTATTATTTTCTGATCAAAAACTAAAAACATTCACCTGTTAATTACATTACTGGATAAAGCTCTAGAATGGAGATTGCTAGATGGATGGAAAGCTGAATAGATGACAGACAGACAGACAGATAATGGATACATAAACCACAATCTTGCCAAATGGCTCTATGATGAAGACTTGTTATTTATTACTTTAAAGAAAGAGCCAGCCCAGAATCCGGCAAAATCAATAGGGCATTTAAGTAACAGTGCTGAAGACAGAAATGTCATTTAAAAGGGAAGGAGAAAGACATCTGAAATAAAAATAAAATATCCTTCACAGATACTTGAAATGAATGTACTTTCATCTTCAAAAATGAAACTGACAGCAATCATGCTAAGATCTACATCCTCAGCAAGGCTTAGAAACCCACGACGCATGTGGGGCCCATTAACCAAAAGAGCCTTAGCTTTGGGAATAAAAGTATCTGCAAACAAACAGATTTAAGACACAAAGTTGTCCAATTTCCTCTGTCATGAGACTTCCTAAGAGCAAAGTTAAGGAGAAATTATGTTCATTATCTAAAATGTCTATCTGGCACCAAATCAGCATTGTGTCCCCATTGCCCCAGCAAACTCCAAGTTTTTATTTACTCTATGTATTTATTTATATCCCAGTTCTCTTCCCAAAGGATTTGAAAGACAGGGAAAGAAGCTGTCAAAGAGAAAGCCACGTTGTTTTTTCGTTGTTATGGTTTTCTATGATAAGCCATTGCTGTGGTCCCTAAGATAGTGGAGAACCACCCGAAAAAGCAAAAGGGAAATGCAAGCATTACAGGAGACTACGCTGGCACAGAGGAAATCACCCTTTCTGCAAAGACATGGCAGGGTCAAATGTATACCTCCCCCAGCTTGGGGAGGAGTGGGAACTGGGTGGGGGGATATGCCCAGGTGTCAGGCTTGAAGAAGCAACCAAAGCTTGAGTCATAAATGGAAGACAATAAGAAAATCATCATAGGAAGCATCTCTTGCTCTGTGCACTGTGGTTCTAAGGCTCATGAGAAAACAGGAGGTGTAGCCTTGAGCGTCGGCAAGGTGACAAAGCTAGCACTGTCCTCTCAGGGAAAGCAGAAAGCCTAGATGGCTGCCCCACCCATTAAACAGAGACTGATTCAGGGACAAACAGACTGGTCATCTCCCCAGCCCATGTCAAGCAGGAGAAAACAGTTGTCACCACCCACAGGAGAGCCAGGTCCCGCTGTGCTGAGTAGGTAGACTCCAGCTTTATTCATTTCTTGACTTGGAACCTAAAACCAAGAAATCACCATGAAAACTCAAGGGGGGCCAGCAGAAGCAAATATAATATTGCTCTGAAGGACACTTTCACAGCCCAGAGAGGGCACACAGAATAGCCTCATTATTTTTTAGAGGTCTTTTAAAGATGAGCTAAAGTAAAGGCACCACAGGAAAGATATTTGGCAAAAGAGAATTAGCAGCCTGAGGACAGACGATACCTCACACCATCTAAGACAGACAGTAAGAAACACTTACCTACAGAATTAAAGAGGAAGAAGAGAAACAACACTGCCATAACAAGACGCTTTTTTTAAAAAAAAAAAGAAGCAGTTAGAGAAACCCTATGTAGAATTTTACAACTGCAGACGTGTCCACATACATAAATGCACATACGTTCATCTGAATAAAAAAATTCAGCTGAGAAATTGGAGGGGGCTTCAGTTTCCAGGAATACAGGTTAGGTTCAACTCTGCACTGAAGACACCAAAAACCAGGATGGTTTATATGATCTAAAATCACCAGAAAACACGGGAAGGCCTCATGAGCCAGTGGGAGCCTCCCACACTGATTTTTAGATGAACATATGCAACTAGAGAAGAAAGCAGGTATCAGAACCAAATCCATTTGTGCCCTCATGTCATGAAGACCAGGGATTCACTGCCGGCCTTTTGTCCCCAGGCCATGAAAAGCAGTGTCCATGACGGAAATCTGGTGGGGCTTATTGGAGACCCTGCCCTAAAATCTGGTATTCCTAAGGGCTACAGCCTTCAGATGGGAACAGGGAGCAGAGCATAGGAACACGACCACCCTCTCCCAAGCCAGAGGACTTGGATCTAAAAAGAAAAGAAAAGAAGGAAAGGTACACATGTGGACATTGTGGCCATTAAACCACCCTGCATAACTCAAGAAGAAAGAGAAGGATAGCTTCTATCATCTTTCTGTTCAACACTGTTCTGCAAATCTTAGAAAGCCGACACGGCATTTTATATATACATACATACACACATATATACATATATATTCAAATCAAAAAAATTCTAGTTGAATCTACAGACCAATTCTTGGAACTGACAAGGGAGTCTGGCAAGACTTTTGGACACAAGATCGAACTACAAACATGGCAAGAGTCCCTATATGCCACCAAAAATCAACTAGATAAAATATTAATCATCCCATTCACAATAGCAGCACAGTGTGAGTCACCCAGTCGTAGATAAAGGAAGTAGAAGGTCTATCAGAGAAAGTGATGAGGACATAAAAGAAGATCTAGTCATGTCACCCTAGGCAGTCAGGCCCTGAAAGGTGGAACCTTACGTATGTGCGTGCATACAGCAGCTCTATTCATAATCGCCCAAGCCTGGAAGAGAAGAAATGCCTATGTGGTGAATGAATAGACAAAAGACAGACCATCTTTACAATGGAACACTACTCGGCAACACGTGAAATGAACGGTTAATACGCACAGAATCGTGGATGACCCCCCAAGGCCTTATGAGGAAAGAAGGCAGTCCTACCAGGCTACGTTCTGCTGTGACCTCATTTATAGCCATCCCCCAAGAGAAAAGTACAGTGTTGGAACACAGATCCGTGGCTGCAGGTGCTCGGGGTAGGAGCTTGTGAGTGCAAAGACACAGCATGAAGGAGTTCTGGGGACGATGGAACTGTGGTGTATCCTGCTTGGGTGATGGCCACATGAATTGATACGTGTGTTCGATTTGACAGAACTGTGCACACTGAGTCAATTTTACTGTGTTAATGCAGAAAATCAAATGTAAAAGTATAAGAACAGTGTTTAAGAAGACCTTAAAAACTGTCTATGACGGGATGGGAAGATAATTCAATATGGTAAAGATGTCCTTTTCCCCAGGTTCATCTATAAAGTTAGTGGATTTAACAAAAACCCAGCAGAGTTTTATGAAATTTAACAAATGGATACTAAAATTCTGATGGAAGAATAAAGACCTAGGTACAGCCTTCGGGAGATGATCTGAAAGATGAAGGACACGTCCTATTACATACCGAGATGTCTTATAAATCTCTAGTAATTAGAACAATTAGGAGGTGGTGCAGGGATAGATAGAGAGATTCTAAAGGAGTGACACAGTTATACCAGGAGCTTAATAAGTGGCTATTCATCTGTATAGATAGACAGGGTAGGTACGGGGATAAAGATACACACAGAGAGATACATCCATACGCACATCTATTTAGGTCTCTATCTTTACCCTAGGCACAAAAATAAACTCCAGTGACATTGAAGTCCTAAATATGAAAAGCAAAACTTAAAAAAGAGAATGTAAAGAATTCCTATAAGTCAATAAAAAATAAACCAAAAAAATAAATAAATAAATAAGCAAAGGATATGAAAAGTAAGCCCCAAACCGCCATGAGTGGAACAAAAATGAAAGCAATACAATTCTATTTCACGACCATCAAAATGTGCAAAAATGTAAAAGTCTGGCATAGAGAATGTTGGAGAAAAAAAATAGGGAAACAGATTTTTTAATGAACTTTTTTAGAGCAGTTTTAGATTAGCAGCAAACTTTCAGAAAGCATAGAGAATTCCCATATACCAAATCACCATCACCATTAACAACCCGAGTCAGCGCGGTACTTTTGTTACAACTGGTGAACCAATATTAACATGTTATTGTTAAGTAAATGTTATAGTTTACACTACAGTTCACTCTTTGTGTTATACGTTCTCTGAGTCTTGACAAATGTATAATGTCACATACCCACCATTACAATATCACACAGAGTAGTTTTGCTGACCCAGCATCCGCCGCATTGCACTGATCCGTCCCTTCCTCCTCCCCAACCCCCGGCAACTACTGACGTTTCAGTGTCTCTACAGTTTTGCCTTTTCCAGAACATCATGTGGTTGGATCGTACAGTCTTTTCAGATTGGCTTTCACTTAGCAATATGCATTCATGCTTCCTCCATGTCTTTTATGGCCTCATAGCTCATTTCTTTATATCGCTGAGTAATATTCCATCGTGTAGATGGGCCAGTTTATGTTCTGTTCACCTGCTGAAGAGTAACTGGGTTGCTTTGAATATCTGGCAACTGTGAATAAATGGACTTTTCATACAGCACTGGCAGGAAGACAAAACGCTACAACTACCTTGGGGATCAGCTGGCATGATCCAGTGCAGTCGAAGATGTGCACACACAGAACTCAGAATTTCCATTCCCGAGTAGACACCACACTGAAACTCTTGCAAGGAAACATACAGAAAAATGTTCATGAAACACGCTGTGGAATAGGGAAACCTGCAAACAAACTAAAAGTGTGCCAAGAAGCAAACTGGAATGGGACACAATTCTCCATGAGTCCTCTCGAATTTCCGCACATCCTGTCCACAGAAGCACTAACAGCTTCTGTCCTGGTCTGTGTGTTCAAGGGTGTCGCACAGTGGACAGCCTCAGAAGACAAAGATCGCGTCTCCCTCTGGAGCGGTCTCGGCAGACTGGCTTACTGCTCATTACAGAAGACTCAGGTCTTCTACGTGTGGGGTTCCTCAGCTGTGACACAGACCCACCGCGTGGGCAGCATCTGCAAGGACCCCTGCGTTACCCCTGAGGAACTCGAGGGGTGAGGACAACCAGTGCAGACGGGAGGCTCATGGTGCACCAAAACTTAGATGGCAGCAAAAAGCTAAAATAAAAGGAGGGAGGCTACTGCTACTCTTTATTTGCTGCCCTGGTGTGAATATTCATATGTTTTATTGCAGAAACCTGAATGTAGCTGTGGTGAGCTTCCCTAGGCTGTGCTGGTGGTATGGGCTACACAGTGGCTGATACGCATACTTCACCTTTCAATATCTGGAAAATTCTGAATTCCAAAAGCCCCTAGCTTTCAGGGTGGTGTAAGGAACTGTACTCTGAAAATATTCTCCTGATATTTTGTATTTATTTCATCATTTAAGATATAAAAATGAAGGGGTAAGCTCTAGCACTTTTTAACACGGAAAACCAAACGTGCATTGCAAAATACACAGGCTTCTGTACAAAACAGAGTAAACAGAATACGGAGAGGGGCCTCAGAAGGGCCACATCAGCTCACTGTCTCTATCTAGTCTCAGAGCGGCAAGATAATCTGTCCCTTTTATACATTGTGGGGAGGACCATTCTGGAAATACTGACCCCTGGTTTTTGTAATTACGAGAGCATGTGCTGGGAAACAAAGATATTATTTCCAAACGTGGCAAGATAGGGTCACACGAGATTTTCCCTGTAACTGTGAAAGAGCTCGTGCTGATTGCTGGTCCCATTGTTGCCTTTAAGACGCCTGCTTATTAAACTCATATCTGATCTTGAAGCTCCAGCTCCCCATATTGCTAATAGACTTGAGTACTCGTGTCCTGGAACAGGACGCCATTTATGCCCAACTTCACATGCTCTTCGCCGCACCAGTCCCCTCGGCCAGCCACTGCTGCAATCCCCAGCTCTTCAAGAGGCACTGATCTGCTGCACGCAACTTCTCCCGCCTCCCCTCAGCCCCATGCTGTGTCCCTCACCTGCCTTCTCTCTAAGGGCCTCTCCGCAGCGGCCGTGGTATGGGACAGTTTGGGAATCAGCTCACTCCCACGCAACGCAACCCAGAGATGCAGGGAGTGGCTGCCCCACAGCTCATTTCTTTATATCGCTGAGTAATATTCCATCAAGGGCAAATGCTTGATTGTTACGGTGGAAAACAACACATGCTGCCCCTTCTCATCCTGGCTGGTTGGTCCTGAGAAACCACAACGTTCCCATGACTTCACAGACAGGCTCACAGCAACTTGTTCCCAGTGGCAGTGCTCAATGTGATAAATCATTCTTGAACTGGTATCACCTACCTTCCTGCCTGACCCACTCTGTCCCTGTCTCCTGCCCACGGGGGGTCACTCTCCTCCATAAACCATCCTCCGTAACCCTTCGTCTCAGGCTCATTCTTTGGGAAATGTAAGCCAAAGCAGATTTCATACCACTCTCACATTTCTAGGCCCAGATATTCTGGAAGAGGCTTCTTTCATAACTACAGAAGTCGGATAATCTCAGGAAATCAGGAAATCAAGGCGCTCTGTTGCTATGCATTTTTGTGCACCATTTTCTACCTAAGGCAGTGAAACTCTTCCTCCTGAAGACCTAGTTTCTTCCAAAGCACTTACCTGAAGTGCCCTCCTTGTGACTGACAAACCTATCTCAGCTTTGGTCAAACGACCCAAACTGATTAGTTAAAACATACCTGTGATTTCTGGACATTTTATTTTTTAAAGATTTGATTTATTTGAGAGAGTGCATGCACACGAGTAGGGGAGGTGTAGAGGCAGAGGGAGAAGCAGGTTCCCCGCTGAGCATGGATCCTCGAAGCGGGGCTCGATCCCAGGACCCCGGGATCATGACCTGAGCTAAAGGCAGATGCTTAACTGACTGAGCCACCCAGGAGCCCCCTTCCATTTAACTTATGCCTTTTGCACACTGTTATTAATGTTAACTACACTTGCTAAGAGAGTAGACCTTAAAGGTTCTCACCACCAAAGAGAAATGGTAGTTACATGACATGATGGAGAAGTTTGCTAACACTTATAGTGGTAACCATATGGCAACATATAAGTGTATCAAATCCATTAAAGTTTGCATACCTTACACTTACACCATGTTAGATGTCAATTATATCTCAATAAAGCTGGAAAAATATAATTTATGCCTGTCAGTAACGGATGTTTTGTTAGAGTGGGTTCCTGCTTTGCTTCTCTCCTCCCAGTGATGAGCTTTTGGCGGATTTATCTGACAGTGGTGACAGACGCCAACTAACTGCGGGCCTCAGCTTCCCTTCTGTGACCCAGAGGCAGAAATGAAGTCATTGACCTGCCATAGAAACAAAGCTCCTGGTCTGGACTCCCTCTGTATTCTCCTTAATGCCTTGCACGGTACAAAACCAAATCCAAATAGCAGTAAGTAAACGACTCTAGCTGTCCCTCTCTGACCTTCCATGTCAACACTAATTTTAACTTTTCTTCCTGCCTTCAGCCACGTTCTGTGAAGCAATAAATAGAACTAAGTGTCTTTTTAGGACATTTTTATTGCGGCATATTTTTCCTGCCTCCTGCCACCTTATTATGTTATCTTGCCAAATGCCAGAGAAACATGAAACAGACGCTCCAAACAGGAGACATCACAGAGGGAATTTCCCTTCCAGCAACTATGACAAGGAAGCTCTCAGAATTCCACTTTGCGTGCCAGTCGTAGGATTCTGAGCCCTGAATATACAGTACAGGAAGAGGCTCGCGTGAAAAATGTAGGGTAAGTTGATTTCTGTGGAATAACACAAAATGAAAGAAACATAGCTTGGCAGTTACATTAAAAAAAGGAAATCAGAGGTCAAATGCCTCCAATTACAAATGCTGTCAGATAGTCTCCAAATTTCTTCATGGAAATGGAAACAAATATGCAAAGTGTTGCTGGAATAAGTATCTATTTCTGCAATTTTTTTTCCTTGGGTGGCATGTCTACAATGCATTTCAAATGAGCTTTCTATCTGATGTATTTAGTGCCGTAGGTTTCCATGCTGATATACACAGAAAGTCTTAACCCTACACTATGTGAGTAAGAAGAATGAGAATGAAAATAAGGACTGGAACACAGCAATTTATAAAGTCCTACTTGGTTCATTAAATATATTTAAGACAAAGGTACTGGAGTATTTGTAATCTGAGGGAACTCGGTGCCTCTTTTTAGAAATATAAGCAAGAACAATGAACAACACAGCTCACAGGCCTCCAGTTCAAGAATGCACACTTAGCACATACTTTATATCATCTCTCTCTTAGACTTCTTAAAGTGATGGTAAATGAGTGATTAAAATAACAAATCCATGACAACGAAAAGTTTATGGTGCGAAGTTATTAACAGATGTGCGATTTCAACAAGATTCTAGCTCAGGGTTTCTCAACCACAGCATAGCTGGCATCTGGGGCTGGGGAGTTCTATGCTGTGGGGCCGCCCTGTGCGTCATCGGACGCGCAGCAGCATCCCTGACCTCTACCCACGAGATGCCAGGAGCACCCTGCCCTCACTCCCAATTGTAACAATCCAAACATCTCTGCAGACATTGTCACGTATCCCCTGGGGGCACACCACCGGCTCTGGATAAGAACCACCGCTCTAAAGACAGAGAGCAAACTGAGTCACACAGCTGAGGGAGAAGACACAGCCTAGAAGATCTGTAGATGGCATGGTGACGCAGGAGACAGGTGAGCCAGAGCAGAGCACTGAGGAGAGTTCAACAGGGATGCTACGCTGCACTGAAGAGGCAAGTACAGAAGGAGGGAAACGCAGGAACACGGGGACTGAGTGAAGGCGTGCAGGCAGAACAGCAGAAGCGCACACACGTGCTCTCTTCCGTGCACACACGCATTCTCTCATACGTGTATACACAAGCACACATGCATACACACACTTGTGCACGCACTCACCTTTTGTCTCTCTCACGCACACACCACATACATATACATACAGACTCTACAAGCAGAAGAGTATGCAGCCAAACACCCATTCCTGAGGTAAAAGAGAGTTCTCCTTTAACAAAACTGAATAAACAAGGAATGCTATCAGCTAGGAAAAATATCAAAATTCTAGCACTGGAACACCTGCCAACCCAAACTGAAGGCTGCCAGCCAGTAAGTATCTTCAAGGCATGGAGCCTTCAGCCTCCTTTCTGTTGCATAATGGGTTGAGCAAGAATCAAGAGGCATTTCAGGAAAGCCTGGATTGTGAAAGAGAAAGGTTCAGATAAAGAGAAACACTGAACACAACAGAAATGGAGATAAATGGGGATGGTGTATTAAAGAGAAAAAATCAAATTGACATGCTCAGACACACTTAGGAAGACATTTCATTCAAAACAAAAATCAAAATCCTTCTAATAAGAAACAAATTTTAAAAATCAGAAAACAAGAGAATGCTGGAAATTTAAAAACATGAGAGCCAAAATGATAAGGTTAATCCAGAAGATGAAACTAACACAAATTCTTAACAAATAACAGAGAAAACAGAGGAGGATATTTTCAAAGAAGTAATTTTTTTTAAAGTTTCCTAGAATTGACGGAAAGCAAGTGCCCCCAAAACAGAGGGGCCCCCACAGCACTGAAGAGGCTGGATAAAATGGTCATCACCCTGGCACAACCGTGAGAAATTCTACAAGTGATGATCTAATCTGCCACGTAAAAAACAAGCACTGACGCCTTCAAAGTTCTGATTACAAACCCAACATTTTATGCAACCTAGAAATGAAGTGTAAAAACAGAATAAAGACATTTCAGACTTGCAGGAACACAGAGAGTTTTCTCAAGCGACCCTCCTTAACCAGGGATTAGCGGTCACAAAATAAGTCAGTGAACCGAGAAGAACAAAAATTAAGATCCAAGAAACAACGGCACTGACTCACAGGAGCAAAGAAAGGAAGTCCCAAGTGGACAGTTGTGTTTGTTTGGAACAAGCAATCAGTTGGTTGAGGCAGAAGGATGGAGGGAGAACAGCAAGGGGGGTTCTATAACAGTACAAGGAAGAGCCTAGGGACATGAGGAGGCCTGAGAACAGCAGAGTGACAGATGACGGTAAAAGCAGAGAAAACAGCACTGGAGGAAAGCCTAACCCACTGCCCCTGTGTAGCGGGCTGACCCTACCCAATGTCAAGCTGGGGTTGAGAGGATGCTCTCACTTGGTCGAGAGATTACAGTTTTGTTACTCGATTGTAAAAGCTGAATTGATGTCTGCTCAATGAAGAGCTACAGACTCATTAGACATTTGGAAAAAGAGATGCAGCATGGCACAGATGAAAGGCAGGAACCAGAGAGAAATGAAGCTGGAGTCTATGAGCATCCTTCTGAAACCCATTCATCCAACTGGCTATGTGGCAAACTGCAACGACTGTTCTTTCCCCTGTACACTGGCTCCCAGGTCCACTCCCACATGTCTGTGCCCTGCTCTTCACTAGAAGGCCTTACTATTCAGATAAGAGCATCTTCCAAGAACTTGCTACAAGTGAGGTTTCTAGCCCCATCCCACAACTGCTGAATGAGAAGCTGCATCTTATCCACATTGGGTTGAGGTCTGCGAGTTAGGAAGCCTTAATAAATGTGCACTTTTTAAGCTTCTGATTTGTGGTAATTTGTTGCACAGCACTAGATAATCTAGATAATACAACAACCCAAGATTAGGGAACAATCTGTATTGGAAAGATGCACAAGAAAAAGGGCAGTAGGTGAAGTCTATGATCAACCCTCACAGAAAGAAGCCAGCAAACTGTCTAAATTTGCTACATCCAGAAGGAGGATTCTAAAACTACTGTTTCAGATATGGACTAATCAGATAGTAAAAGCAAAAATAATTTAAAAGTGAGCCTATGAATAGAGAGGGGCAGGGTTAAGGACTATACTGTTTAATTACAAACATTTCATTACTCTGATGCTTTGACCATATAAAAATTCTACTTTTTAGTTCTGCATTTATAGATCAATTGACTCTTAATGTTAGCAGATATCTTAAAGGTCTCCTGGTCCCATGTCCCACTCAAAACAGGAAGCTATAGAATCTCAACCCTTTCTTGCATACGATTTTTGTCTGGGTACACATTCCATCCCATAACACACCCATTCTAATGAGAGACAGCTCATTATTAGAAAGGATCTTTGGGGTACCTGGGTGGCTCAGTTGGTTAAGTGTCTGCCTTTGGCTCAGGTCATGATCTCAGGGTCCTGGGATCGAGTCCTGCTTTGGGCTCCCTGCTTAGTGGGAAGTCTGCTTCTCCCCGCCTCCCTCCCCACCCCCAGCCTTGCCCACTTGTGCTTTCCCTCCCCCTCTCTCAAATAAATAAATAAAAATCTTCTAAAAAAAAAGAAGAAGAAGAAGAAGAAAGTATCCATACGTTGAATCCAAAAACTACATCCATTTAACTTTTAAGCAGAACTCCCAGTTGTAACCCTTGGAGCCATAAGGAATACTTCTCCTCTTATTGCCAAACATCAACCCTTCAAATTATGGACAACATCTGTCACTCATCCTGCTAAATACTCTTTAGAGTAAGAGCCCCGATACATTTGGCATTTCTCCAGATGACATCATGCTCGGGTTCCTTTTAGCAACATGTTACCCCTCAGCATTTCTTAGTTTGGTAGTGTCTGACTTTAAAGTGGACCCCACAGCACCCCGTGAATGGCTTGACGTGGGCAGAAAAAGTGGGACAAGGATCTGCTCGATTTGCCTAAATGACACTCTGTGTTAGTCAGGTTCAAGCACAGTGGAATTCCTCAGGTCCCTTCCTCATGACCTTCTTTATTAACCCAATACTCCCTGAACATGGTCTGTTTTTAAACTAATAGTAAACCTGGCACTTTCCCCTGTTACATTTCATCATTTTCTGCCAATTATTTAAGGATTTTTTTGGAGTTTGGCAAATACTTACACAGGACTTCTTTGGTGCCAGACACTGAGCATGTCACCAATATTAAATCACTGGATCTTCATAACAACCCCATGAGGCAGGTGCAAATATCATCCACATTTTACAGATGCAGAGCTGCTGAATAATATGCCAAGATCCCTTAGCAAGCAGGGCTAGGATTTAATTCTCGGCAGGCCGGCCCTAGAGCATCTTCTCTTGACGACTGCACCCAGCTGCCGCAGGAAGGAGTCTGAATCCCAATTCTGACGCCCCGTGACTGTGCCACGTCTGTGTGTCCCACCTCTGTGTTACCTGCAAAGCTGACAAACAGGCCTTCCATGCTTGCCTCCAAAATGGAAAGAAATCTTGAGGAGAGAGAGATCAGGGGAGACTCTTTTATAAGAACAAATCTGAAGAAAAGCTATGAACACCCAAACAGCACCCCGCCAGGGAGAATTTTCCCTTCTGCAAGACTTTGGGGAACCCTGCAGTCCTGGGGAGCATACATGCTCTGAGTTGTTGGCTGTAGATATGGTCTAGACACTTTGTTGGGATGCCGCACCCACCCAAGGGACATTTGGCACAGTTTGAAGATAACTTTGGTAGTCACAACTGGGGTGGGGTGCCAGGAGAGTGCTACGGGCATCTAGAATGGTGGGCACTACTCAACGTCCTACAATGCACAGGACAGTACCCCCTCCCAACCAAGAATGATGCAGCCCAAAATATCAATACAGATCTTCCTCAACTTACAGTGGGGGGACAGCCCAATAAAGACATCATAAATCAAAAATATCCCAAGTCAAAATGCATTTAATACACTTAAACTCCCAAACATCATAGCTTAGCCCAGCCTACCTTAAACTGCTGAGAACACTTACATTTGCCTACAGTTGGGAAAAAAGCATCTCACATGAAGCCTAGCGTACAATAAAGTGCTGAATACGTTGTGTAATTTATTGAGTTGTACTAAAAGTGAACATCAGCATGGCTACATGGGTACAGAATGGTGTTAAGTGATCTGTTGTTACACTCATGATTGCATGGCTGACTGGGACCTGTGGCTCACTGCCACTGCCCAGCATCACGAGGGACCATCTGTAGTGCCAAGGTTGAGAAAGACAATCTACTCATATTAAAGCCAAATATATCAGAAATTTTGACACAGTGGACCAACTAAGGAAAAGGTCCAGGTGAATTAGCAAAATACATCTTTTCAGCGAAATTTTTGCACACTGGCAAGGAGGAAAGGTCAATAAATTAGACTCTGAGGTCTCGTCTATGACACTTCTCTATGCTCAGTTTAAAATTTGCAATATTAAAGCATGTTTAGGTTGCTTCCCATTTTAAAATGCGATCAACTGCAACTTTATTTCCCCAATACGTAGGGTAAGCAGGATATTTTTAACACAAGTAGTGTTCCAAAATGCTCTGTGTTAATGACTAGTTAAGAGCATTATACAATTATCATTTCAAAGCGTCAGCCTAATTCCCCAGGTTTGCTTGTTTGCATTTTTATTACAATGTTTTCATGTAAACTTCTGATTTAGTCTCCTTAGATAAACTTCAAATGTTATTTCTACTGTGTGTTTTCCTAGTACTCCTAAACTTTCATAAATGGTACAAATATGATTTGTTTGCAAACCAAGCACCCAGCAGAATGTCACCAAGTAATTACTCCTTTCTAATGTTGTTTGATGTTTATTTTTTTATAATGTTCATAAGAAAAACTTGTTTCTTACATATCTAATTTCTACCATATTTTGTTGGCTAAAATAATATAATGATAAGGAGGTAGGGAAAGAAGCCATATGTTTTATTTTCCTACAACAACCTGGAATATAAGCCTGCAGGGGTCAGAAATCCCCAAATCCTCTGTGCTGCTGAAACCACACTTAGAAGCTAGTGGCCAGTGAACTGTGTTTTTCCTGATTTTCAGTGGCCAGAGGTTACCGCCTTAAGAATCCCTTAGGCACATGGTGACTGAAAAAGAAACCTTTATACTTGATTTTTACCCCCCAAAGTTTCCTAAGAAAGTGTTCTGGGGGCATTATAGAATCATGATACTATCCATGTCCTCTAAAGACCAGAGGGTAACACCAGTGCAGATAATTGCGGTTGCATTTATTAATTCATTACCACCAGAAAGAACACACGTCGTGGGGACCCATGTTCATCTCTCAGTAAGAAGGTGTTAGAAAAGGTACTATAGGATACTGCACTGTGGTAGGAGATTTGAGGGAGGGTTCAGTAAACCGGGGCTTTGCCTTGATTTGGATGCTGTCAGAAAGCAGAGGTCACTGGGCATCACTGGGAATCTTGATGAATGTCATCTAGAGGACAGGAAGTGAGACGGAAGCTCTAAGTAGTAAGAAAGACGTGGTCCCTCAGATTAACCAGGGAAGTGGAATCTTTGATTCTTTCTGGGATTCAGGGGATGTATTTGTGACTGTGTTCAGACATGACTGCAGAGTGGTCATGGTTTTGTTTTGTTCTTTTTTTTTCCCTTGGCCATTGCGTTTGTAGAGTGGCCTTGTCTGAGGCTGGTATTCTATAAAACCATTTCTTTTCAACAAAAGAACACCAAGACTCAGCTGTGAACGCCAGGCTTGCTCCCAGCTGCTGCTACGGGCTGCTTTTCTCTTTCTTGATAATACTATTGCTCCACTCACACCTAAGGGGAGACTTGGTCTCCTGCTACCTAAATCCACGAAGAGTTTGCTTCCACGGGCTATCAACAACCCATCCTCCCTACTGCTTCCAAAGAAAAAAAGTCACTTCAAGACCTATGTCATTCAAAGATTTACATTAAGGCTTTAATTTGATTCTTCCCTTCTGACCGTGTATTTCTCACCTTGCTCCATTTCCTGAGGTGAGTAGGGACTCCCACAAAGAGAGGCATTGTAGGCAAGATATTTCACAGTGGCACTCACCCATTCGACTGGATGCCAGTTAGGTCTTGGGGGTTCCCTGCAAGCCTGGCTCTAACTCTTCAGTGGTTGGATTTTAGGGAGTATGAGGTAGGCAGAGAAGAGACCAGGGTTAGGTCTGAAGTGGGGAGGGCACTTGGCAGCTGGGAGCAGCGGTTATTACTAACTCATCCAGAGATGTTTCAATTATTGAACCACCTGGGAAGTTTGTTCTGGTACCCACCACTGAACATTAGCATCGCCCTTTCTTGGAGATAAACAACATTCACCTTTGAGGCTTTCTGGCATCAAGAATGACAGGAAAGATTTTATTTGTTTCTATTTTGTTAAAGAATGAGCCCATTCAAGTAGGCATTCCTTTACGATATGTTTGTCTTTGTATATTATCCTTCCCAATATAGTTGGTTTAAATGTTTTAAAGAACGAAGACAAAGATGAAATATTTACAGATGTGTTTTAAAGATCTTAAAGTTCTCTTTTGCCTATAAAGATACATCTGATTTTTTTAAAGATATAATGCCTCCAGTCATGACTAAATGCATAGCACATTCAGACATATTTACTAACTTGGAGATTAATAAGTTGGCTAATAGTTAATTAATTGAGTCAAACAACTTTTTTAAAAATGCAGTCATTTCAACAACAAAAAAAGAGCAGTCCGGTAGCAGCGAAGTCCAGTGTAGATGGGGATGTTACTGGTTAAGATCTTCTGCCACATTAGGAATTCCAACTACCTAGACACTGACCAACCTACCACTAATCTTATTCCTTTTGGTTGAAAATGCAGTTGGTTTTTTTTAAACTAATATTAGCTATCAGTTGTTTTAATTGTTCGATTTTTTAAAATTTAAAATCATTATTCATAGCAGCATTGTCCACAATAGCTGAATTGTGGAAGGAGCCGAGATGCCCTTTAACAGATGACTGGATTAAGAAGACGTGGTCCATATATACAATGGAATATTACTCAGCCATTGGAAAGAACGATTGCACAACATTTGCAGCAACATGGACGGGACTGGAGGAGATTATGCTAAGTGAAATAAGTCAAGCAGAGAAATACAATTATCATATGATTTCACTCATTTATGGAACATAAGAAATAGGAAGACTGGTAGGGGAAGGAACGAAAGAATGAAGGGGGGGTAAACAGAAGGGGGAATGAACGATGAGAGACTATGGACTCTGGGAAACAAACTGAGGGCTTCAGAGGGGAGGGGGCAGGGGGGAATGGGATAGACTGGTGATGAGTATTAAGGAGGGCATGTATTGCATGGTGCATTGGGTGTTACACGCAAGTAATGAATCATGGAACATTACATCAAAAACTAGGGATGTACTGTATGGTGAATACCATAACATAATAAAAAATTATTATAAAAAATAAAATAAAATAATTATTGCCCAGACAAAATATTTCTTAAATATTAACTAAGGTTAAGCAATTATTTATTAAGTTAAGAAAGCTCCCTTTTTAAGGTCATTTTTACCAATGAGTTCATGCCAACAGAATTAAAGTTCATTCTGATTACACATCAGACTGTAGGGTAAAGGATTTCTCAGTCACTTATGCTGCCCTAGCCTTTTGAAACATTAAGAATTTTTGCTAAAGAATTCTTAACTTTTATTCTAAAAGACTTTAGAACTTACAGAAGAATCACAAGATGTATACAAAGTATTTCCATGTACCCTGAGAAAAAGTCACCAACTGAAAACACTTTGCCCCATTTGCTTATTATCTGTGTTTTCTGAATCATCTCTTTCAAAGTAACTTGCTGACACAATACCTCTTACCCTACACACTTCAAACTATGTTTTCTGAAAAGAGCATGATTATCAAATTGAAAAAATTTAATACTGATATATTATTATTTTTGCTTTATTTAGATTTCAGCAATAATATTCTGTATGGAAATTTTTCCCCCTGGCCCACTGTGTTAACTTGTGTTTACTTTTCATGTCTGTTTTCTTTGACGTGAATGACACTGGCATTTTCCAAACGTACAGGACCATTGTTTTTTAGGATGCTCTCAATTTGGGTTGGCCTGATGCTTCCTCATGATTAAATTCAGGTTATGCACTTTCTGGCAGAAATGTCAAAGAAGTAAAGTTGTGTCCTTCTCAGGGCATGACATCAGGACCAACGTGGCATTTTGTCCCACTGTTGGTGGTGATTAAAAAAAAATAAGAATTTTCTTTTAATGAGGTTTATTAATATTGCTTTTTGCCCATATTGTGAAAACAGACACTTACTGACTTTATAAAAGTAGAGTGACTTGCATGGCATGACTCATGCCTTACAATCTACATCTCCATTGCATTTCTTTTCCACTTCCCTAGAACAAGTTGGTTCTGCCATTTACTTTCACTCCCTTGAACAGAATGGGAACGAATAAACAGATTGACACAGACTGTTGTCAGTGTGGTGATGACTACAACCGAGAACAGGTCTACAAAAATATCCAGCTCGTTCAACTTTCCATAAGAAAGCCTGCCTGGGTCCAACATGCCAAAAGCAATCAGGCTTAAAGGATATTTTTAGAAATTGATTATTTTAGCTTATTTCTGAAAGGAGACTAGCTGCCACAATGGAATACACATTAAACAATGCAATAACGACCTCAAATTTAGAGCCAGCTGCACTAAAAATGGAAAACAAAATCCTGCCCATAGATAGTCATTTTGCAAAGACCAATGAGAAAATCGTGGGACTGTGGAGTCATTTGGTCCTGCTCTCCAACCACTATGTGGCAGAGCTAAACATAAAACCCTTCCCCAAGATTTTTCTATACCCATTGCCTAAGTATCTCCCAGAAAGGAATTTTCAGAGCTTCAACTGGAAACTGCTTCCAGAGTCTGGGGATACTTCTAGAGATGAGAATATAATTTGGGGAACCTGAAACCTCTCCCTTCATATTTGTTCTTGTCTCAATCTGTGAAAAAGTAAGAACAATTGGTCATTCCTAAAAAACATGGAGGTAGGAACCCATGGTGGGGGAGTAGGCAAGGGGCCAGAGAGGGGAGTCCAATCCACTGACTTTTTATTTGGAGAAATTTTCTTTAATCCCTATAAAATTCTCACTAGAAACCTCTGGATCCTCTATTATAACCTTAATGAAAACAGGATAATGTCTTTCCCACTGCTGTCTTCCTAAATCCCAACAGTGTTGGATACATTGTACTTTTTTATCAATAAATGTTGAATGAATGCACCAATAAATAAAAGTCTTATTTTGTATTCTAACAGTATTATTTGTGGTCACTCACATTATAATTTTATCATACTATATTAACATACTCATTTTTCCCTTTTGTCAATACATTATTCATCCTATCATCACTCATTTTTCATCTATAGATGATATTAAACACACTATCTGTACAGTATGGGATTTAATATGTGAATGGAAAACAGAAATAATCAAGTGATTGGCTCTGAATTGTAGATCAGTGTTCAGATATTCTAGTCAGCGTCTGCTACACAAGAAGCAAACACAGAATTTCAGCAGCATGCGATAATCAGCATTTACTAGCTCACAAGTCTGTGGGTTGATGGGAATTTGGCTGATCTAGATTGGATTCCGGAAGGTGTTTCTGCTGATTTCGGCTGTGCATGTTTGTAAGTCTGGTAGCCAGCGAGCTTGAGCTTGTCTTTCAAGCCTCATTACATCATGTCTACTAATATTCCATTGGTCAAAACAAGTCATAGGCCAAATCTAACATCAATAGCATGGGCAAGTATGTCGCCCACAACAAAAGCAAAGGTAGGGAATGAATATATCTAGAAAATAATCTAACTCCTGACACCCTACCAACCCTCCTAGTTTTTTTTTTCCCCACTCGTGAACTACAGAATTAAACTTTGATTTTTCCAAAATATTATATTCTCTCTAACCTCCAGCCTCTTACACATGCTGTCCCTCTGCCTAGAATAACCTCCCACAATTTCCTCTTATGCCATAAGCCCGTCTCTATCATTTGCCAGGCTAACACCTACTCATTCTTCCAAACTATTTTATTCTAGAAGCATCTCTAGATCCCAGAATCCAAGAACGCTGCGAGCCCCAGATCTTTCCATATATCCCCATATCCCCTATGTTTCCCCCATGGCACCTACCATATGTTAGAAAATCGCCTATTTCTCTCTTTTCCCACATGACCATCTCTGTGAGGGCAGATTCCATCCCTTTTATTCATCTTTGTGCCCCCAGTCCCTAGATTAGTCCCTGACATAAGTAAACACTCTGCAGATGTTTACTGGATGAATACTTTGGATATAGTTACTCATCCTTTGTGAAACATCAACACTGACCATACTACACGAACATATACTACCTACTGACATTTTCTCTTTATCCACTTTTTTCTTATTATGGTTAAAAAGTGAAAATCATTTTTATGGAGAACTATAAGCTCAAACACATGAGTTCTGATTCAATCTGAGCAACGTGCCCCATTCATCTGCAGATGACCTGATGTTCACTGGAATTTTCGTAACACAAAAAATGAACTATTTGGACCAAAACTATCCTAGACATTGTAGTTTGAACCCTCTGTGGGCGAGAATATATTTTTATACTTAAATAATATTCCTGGGGCACCTGGATGGCTCAGTCAATTAAGCATCTGACTCTTGATTTGGGCTCAGGGGTCATGGGATTGAGCCCCATGTCAGGCTTTACACTCAGTGGGAGTCTGCTTGAAACTGTCTCTCTCCGTCTCCCTCTGCCCCTCCCCTCCTCTCTCTCTCAAATAAATAAATATTTGGTAAAAAAATACTCTTATTACATGGGGAGATTGACCACTCCAAATTGGACTCTATTCAAGCAAGTAACTTTCCTCCTTCTAAAGCTCATCCCTAACAAAACCCCTAGAACAAAATGTCTCCCGATGACTGAACGTTTAAATAATTGCTTGTAGCAAATCAATTGTTGCCTGCTAATATAAATACAGTATACATTTTCATGGTCCTTTGTAAAAATATGAGCTTCGCATGCAGATTTACAGCCTTCTAGACTACATGTGAAGGGTTTGTCTATTTAGCATCATTGCTGAAAATAATCACTTCATCGTAAATCCATTCATCAAAACTAAACCAATTTTGTCTCTCCACTAGAATGTATCCATTTCCCCAATACATTTTGGTAAGTTCAATGAACATTAAATTCACAATGGCAGTGATTCTCAGAGAGAACATTTAGCAGTAAATTCTCGAAAGTGTTTACTTAGACTTACAATATGATGATCCAGAACACTTTGAAAAGGACTGTTAAGAGGATTTCAACAATCCACTGTGCCTTCCAATCAATAACTAATTCATCGCTACCAAATGGCTTCTTCAGCACAGAGCCACAAAAGAATCAATGGGATGGAATGTCTACTGCAGTGTCTCCATATATTCACTTAGCTTTGTAGAAAACAGTGAGAGGCTGGGAGACATCATCAATGAGTTCTAACAAGCACAACTAAAGATTACTTACCGTGATGCCTATGACTATTTCTTGTACCTTTAGTTCTAATTTGATGATATCTGGAGACATTCTGGTTGGCAAATCACGGAAGGGCAATGCCACTGGTATCCAGTGCGTAGTGGTCAGGGACCCTGCTTAACATCCTACAGTGAATGCCCAGGACCGCACCCCCACTGCACGCAACAAACATTATCCAGTCCATATGTCAACAGCGCTAAGACTGAGAAGCCTTACCTTATAGAAAGTTAGTAGATGAAGAGTCTAGAACTGTAGAACTATGCTACCTAGTATGGCAGCCACTAACCATATATGACTATTGAGCCCCTGAAATATGGCAATTCCAAATTGAGATGTGCTATTAGTGAAAAACACGCTCCAGATTTCAAAGACAGCATGAAAGAAAGAAAGTAGAATATCCTAATACCTTTATAGTGATTAGATTCCGAAATGAAAATATTTTGGTTACATCGGACTAAATAAAACACAGTATTAAAATTAATTTCACCTCTTTTGTTTTACTTTGAAAAATGTCTATCAGAAAATGTACAATTATGTGTGTGGCTCTTGTTACACGTCTTTTTGGACACCACTAGGCTAGGAATTCCTTCTGTTTCCCTGATGACACACTGTCTCTACCTATGAAATGCACATTTCAGTAAGTGGAGTCTCAAATTAATTTAAATACAAAAAGCACCCAGTTGCTATGTTACATAAGGCGAATATAAGTGCCAAGGTATTTAATCAAATCAGAGATACATGGGCAGTGAGATGCAGCTTCCTTATTTACACTGATTTACAAAACTGGTCAGAGATGGAAAAAATAGAGTCATCGGGCTGTATTTTTTTCTTTATGTCCAAATAGTTAGGAATAATTCAGTAGCAAAATGTCCTACAGATCAGACTCCAGGGAAGATAGCAGAGTAGGAAGATCCTACCTCAGCTCATCCCATGGATACAGCCAGGTAACACCCACATCAGTGTAAATAACCAAGAAAATGCCCCAAAGACCGACAGAACAAACTCCACAACTAAATGTAGAAGAGGCCACGCTGAAGAGGGTTGGAAGGTAGAGATGTGGTAGGGAGCTAAACTCCACAGGTCTGGCCACCTGACGGAGACAGCCATGGGCATGGAGAGGGATGAGAAACAGACTATCACACCAGGGGGCCTGCAAGGGGAAGAGGAATTCCCATAGTATTTGGCTTTGAAAACTGGAGGGGCCAAATTTTGAGAGTTCTTAGAACCAGTGGGACTTAAAGCCTGAAATTTTAAAAACCAGCAGGCTCAGCTCTGGGAGAGCCAGGAGGGTTACAGGAAGCTGAGTCCCTGTCCTTACAGAGACAGCCCCCTCCTGCAGCAGACCAGCATGGACCTTGCTGGCATCACACCTTACCCCTCATTCTCCTGTCCCCTCCAATACACCCTTGGCCAGAGCCCATCCAAAGCAGCACCACAAGGCTGCACTGTGTAAGCAGCCCAACAGTGGCCAGCACCACTCCAAACTGCCTCCTGCCCCAGCAAGAGGGGAATATAACCACACACACTAGTCCCACTGCAACCCCAGCAGTAGCCTAGGGGCAGCCATTGGGTCTGACTGTGACCCATGCCCACCAATGAAAGCTTCTCAGGGGACAACACAGAGAAAGCACCTTGCAGTTCAGTGCTACTGCAGCGCTGATAAACACATGGTTTGACTCAACTCAAGCTCACGGTGGCCCCAGACTAGCCTACTAAACAATGCAGGGACCAAACCCTGCCCACAGCAGTCAAAGGGAGTCCAGATGACTGGACTGAAGGCAAATGCAGCTCAGCCACAAGAGTAGGGCACATGTAACAAATATAGGAGACACCTCTGACGTGCCAGGCTCTGGTGAACAGGGGACACTGCACAGCAGGGCATTACAGGATCGCTTCTTCATAAGGCCGCTTCTTTCAAGAGCAGGAGACACACCTGACTACTTTCCTAACACAGAGAAACACACACAGAGCTAGACAAAATGAAGAGACAAAGGAACATGTCCCCAGTGAAAGAACAAAACAAAATCACAGCAAGACAACTAAATGAAATGAAGATAAGTAAAAACAACCATAAAACAAGTAATACAATGGCAATAAGTACAGACCTCTCAATAGCTACTTTGTGGGTAAATGGACTAAACACTCCAATCAAAAGACACAGGGTGACGGAATGGATAAAAAAGCAAGACCCATTTGTATGCTGCCTACTGGAGACTCATTTCACAACTAAAGACACCTGCAGATTGAAAGTGAAGGGATGAAAAAGCATCTATCATGCAAAGCGAAGTGATAAGAAAGCATGGGGAGGAATACTTAAATCAGACAGAAGAGACTTTAAAACAAAGACTGTAACAAGAGACAACGTAAGCCACTTCTAACCATAAAGGTAACAATCCAACAGCATGGGAGCACACAAATACATAAAGCAACTAAGAACCAACATAAAGGAAGTAATCGATAGTAATACAACAACAGCAGGGGACTTTAACACCCCACTTAAATCAATGGATAGATCACCCAAACAGAAAATCAACAAGGAAACAATGATTTTGAATGACACACTGGACCAGATGGATCTAAAAGACATATTCAGAACATTCAATCCTAAAACAGCAGAACACACATTCTTTTTGAGTGCACATGGGACATTCTCCAGAAGAGATCACATATCAGGCCACAAAACAGGCCTCAATAAATTAAAAAAGCTTAAACTCATACCATTCATCTTTTCTGACCATAACACTATGGAACTGGAAATCAACCACAAGAAAAAGTCCAGAAAGAGCACAAGTAATACATGGAGGTTAAATAACATGCTAGTAAATAATGAATGGTTCAACCAAGAAATCAAAGAAGAAATTAAAGAATACATGGAGACAAATGAAAAGGAAAACAAAAGTTCCAAAGTCTTTGGGATGCAGCAGAAGCAGTTCTAGGAGGGAAGTTTATAGCAAGACAGGCCTACCTCAAGAAGCAAGAAAAATTGCAAATAAACAAACTAAACTTACACCTAAAAGAGCTAAAAAAGAACCCATACCTGCAGAAGGAACGAAATAATAAAAATGAGAGCAGAAATAAATGAAATAGAAACTAAAAAAAAAAAAAAACAATAGAAAAGATCAATAAAACTGGGAGCTGGTTCTTTGAAAAGATCAACAAAATTCATACACCTTCAGTCAGACTCATCAAAAAAGAAAAAGAAGATAAACAATATCAGACATGAAAGAAGAGAAATAACAACTGACATCACAGAAATAAAGAGGATTATCAGAGATTACGAAAAATTATATGCCAACAAATGGACAACCTAGAAGAAATGGATAAATTCCTAGAAATATATAACCTCCCAAAACTGAATCAGGAAGAAATAGAAACTTTGAACAGACCCATTACCAGCAATGCAATCAAATCACTAATCAAAACACTCACGACAAACAAAACTCCAGACAAGATGGCTTCACAGGTGAATTCTACTTCTCAAACTATTCCAAAAAACAGAAGAGGAAGGAAAGCTTCTAAATTCATTCTATAAGGCCAGCATTACCCTGATATCAAACCCAGATAAAAACACCATGAAAAAAGAGAACTATAAGCCAAAGTCCCTGATGACTATAGATACAAAAGTCCTCAACAAAATATTAGCAAACTGAATCCAACAATACTTTTTAAAAAAATTATTCACCACAATCAAGTGAGATTTATTCCTGGGATATAAGGGTGGCTCAATATTTGCAAATCAATTAACATAACACATTACATCAACAAGGTAAAGGATAAAAACCAAAAAATTTTTTCAACAGATGCAGAAAAGGCATCAGACACAGTACAACATCTATTCATGATTAAAAAAAAAAATCCTCAGCAAAGTAGGTTTAGAGGGAAAATACCTCAACATAATAAAGGCCATATATGAAAAATGCACAGTGAATGAACATCAGACTCAATGGTAAAAAACTAAAAGCTTTACCCTAAGATCAGGAACAAGACAAGAATGTCTACTCTTACCACTTCCAATCAACATAGCACTGGAAGTCCAGCCACAGCAATCAGACAACAAAAACAAATACAAGGAATCCAAATCAGTATGGAAAAGGTAAAACTTTCGCTATTTGCAGATGACATGATACTACATATACAAAACACTAAAGACTCCACCAAAAAATTTCTGGAAGTAATAAATGAATTCACTAATGGTGCAAGATACAGAATCAATGTACAGAAATCCATTGCATTTCTTTTTCTTTTTTCTTTTTTTTTTTTTTTTGGCCCATACGAGTGGTTTTCTTTATTTTGTAGACCTGCATAATGGACTCATTATTTATTTTTAATTTTAGGATAAAGCTTTGTAATTTAAAATTCTAGTTTAATAAATCCTCTCCCCCCCACCTTTTTTTAAATGTTTTTTTATTATGTTAGTCACAATACAGTATATCCCTGGTTTTTTATGTAAAGTTCGATGATTCATTAATTGCATATAACAACCAGTGCACCATGCAATATGTGCCCTCCTTACTACCCATCATCAGTCTATTCCATTCCCCCACCACCCTGCCCTCTGAAGCCCTCAGTTTGTTTCTCAGAGTCCATAGTCGCTCATGCTTCATTCCCCCTTCAGATTACTCCCCCTTTCTTTATCCCTTTCCTCCCCTACTGATCTTCCTAGCTCTTAGGTTCCATAGATGAGAGAAATCATATAATTGTCTTTCTCTGCTTGACTTATTTCACTTAGCATTATCTCCTCCAGTGCCATCCATGTTGCAGCAAATGTTGAGAAATCGTTCTTTCTGATAGCTGAGTAATATTCCATTGTATATATGGACCACAACTTCTTAATCCAGTCATCTGTTGCAGGGCATCTCGGCTCCTTCCACGATTTAGCTATTGTGGACAATGCTGCTATGAACATTGGGATGCATATGGCCCTTCTCTTCACTATGTCTGTATCTTTGGGGTAAATACCCAGTAGTGCAATGGCTGGGTCATAGGGTAGCTCAATTTTTAACTTTTTAAAGGACCTCCACACTGTTTTCCAGATTGGCTGTACCAACTTGCATTCCCACCAACAATGTAGGAGGGATCCCCTTTCTCCAAATCCTCTCCAGCAATTGTTGTTTCTTCCCTTGTCAATTTTTGCCATTCTAACTGGCGTAAGGTGGTATCTTAGTGTGGTTTTGATTTCAATTTCCCTGATGGCTAATGATTTTGAACATTTTTTCATATGTCTGTTAGCCATTTGTATGTCATCATTGGAAAAGTGTCTGTTCATATCTTCTGCCCACTTTATGATTTGTTTATTTGTTTCTCGCGTATTGAGTTTGAGAAGTTTTTTGTAGATCTTGGATACCAGTCTTTTATCTGTAGTATCATTTGCAAATATCTTCTCCCATTCCATGGGCTGCCTCTTAGTTTTTTTGACTGTTTCCTTGGCTGTGCAGAAGCTTTTTATCTTGATCCCACAAGTTCATTTTATCTTTTGTTTCTCTTGCCTTTGGAGATGTTTCATGAAAAAGGTTGCTTTGGCCGATGTCGTAGAGGTTGCTGCCTATGTTCTCCTCTAGGATTTTGATGGATTCCTGTCTCACATCGAGGTCATTCATCCATTTGGAGTTTATTTTCGTGTATGGTGTGAGAGAGTGGTCAAGTTTCATTCTTCTGCATGTAGCTGTCCAATTTTCCCAGCACCATTTATTGAAAAGACTGGCTTTTATCCACCAGACGTTTTTTCCTGCTTTATCAAAGATTAGTTGCCGAAAGAGCTGAGGGTCCATTTCTGCGTTCTCTATTCTGTTCCATTGGTCTATGTGTCTGTTTTTGTGCCAGTACCATGCTGTCTTTGTAATCACAGCTTTGTGGTACAGCTCGAAATCTGGCATTGTGATGCCCCCAGCTTTGTTTTTCCTTTTCAACAGTTCCTTGGCGATTCTGGGCCTTTTCTGGTTCCATACAAATTTAAGGACTATTTGTTCCAGTTCTTTGAAAAATGTCCTCGGTATTTTGATCGGGATAGCATTGAAAGTGTAGATTACTCTGGGTAGCATGGACATTTTAACTATGTTAATTCTTCCGATCCATGAGCATGGAACATTTTTCCATTTTTTGTGTCTTCCTGAACGTCTTTCAAGAGTGATTTATAGTTTCTAGAATATAGATCCTTTATGTCTCTGGTTAAGTTAATTCCAAGGTAACGTATGGTTTTGGGTGCTATTATAAATGGGATGGGTTCCCTAATTTCTCCTTCTTCAGTCATATTATTCGTGTATAGAAATGCAACTGAGGGGCGCCTGGGTGGCACAGCGGTTGGGCATCTGCCTTCGGCTCAGGGCGTGATCCCGGCATTATGGGATCGAGCCCCACATCAGGCTCCTCCGCTATGAGCCTGCTTCTTCCTCTCCCACTGCCCCGGCTGGTGTTCCCTCTCTCGCTGGCTGTCTCTATCTCTGTCGAATAAATAAATAAAATCTTTAAAAAAAATGCAACTGATTTCTGAGCATTGATTTTGTATCCCGCCACATTACTGAATTGCTCTATAACTTCTAATAGTTTGGGAGTGGATTCTTTTGGGTTTTCCATATAGAGTATCATGTCATCTGCGAAGAGAGACAGTTTGACTTCCTCTTTGCCGATTTGGATACCTTTGATCCCTTTTTGTTGTCTGATTGCTGTGGCAAGGACTTCTAGTACTATATTGAATAATAGTGGCGAGAGTGGGCATCCTTGTCGTGTTCCTGATCTTAAGGGAAAGGCTTTCAGCTTTTCCCCATTGAGAATGATATTCGCTGTAGGCTTTTCAGAGATGGTCTTTATGAGATTGAGGAATGTACCCTCTATCCCTACACTCTGAAGGGTTTTAATCAGGAAAGGATGCTGTATTTTGTCAAATGCTTTTTCTGCATCTATTGAGAGAATCATATGATTTTTGAATTTTTCTTTCTCGATAAAATCTAAGACACTGATAGATTTGCAAATGTTGAACCACCCTTGCATCCCAGGGATGAATCCCACTTGGTCATGATGGATAATCCTTTTAATGTACTGTTGGATTCTATTAGCCAGGATCTTGTTGAGGATTTTGGCATCCATATTCATTAGGGAAATCGGTCTGTAATTCTCCTTTTTGAGGGGATCTTTGCCTGGTTTGGGGATCAAGGTAATATTGGCCTCACAGAATGAGTTTGGTAGCTTTCCTTCTGTTTCTATTTTTTGAAGTAGCTTTAGGAGAATAGGTATTATTTCTTCTTTGAATGTTTCGTAGAATTCCCCAGGAAAACCATCCGGGCCTGGAGTTTTGTTATTTGGAAGGTTTTTTATCACTGACTCAATCTCTTCATAATTAATTGACCTGTTTAAAAAATCAATTTCTTCTTGTTTCAGTCTTGGTAGTTTATAGGTTTCCAGGAAGGATTCCATCTCTTCCAGATTGCTTAATTTATTGGCATATAGCTATTGATAAAAGTTTCTAATTATCCTTCCAATTTCATTGGTGTTGGTCGTGACCTCTCCTTTTTCATTCATAATTTTATTAATTTGGGTCCTTTCTATATTTTTTTGGATAAGTCTTGCCAGCGGTTTGTCAATTTTATTGATTCTCTCAAAGAACCAGCTTCTAGTCCTGTTGATCTGCTCTACTGTACTCCTGGTTTCTAATTCATTGATTTCTGCTCCAATCTTGGTCAACTGCTTCCTCATGCGTGGATTAGGCCTGTCCCTCTGTTGCTGTTCCAGCTTCTTGAGGTGAGAATATAAAAACTGAATTTTAGATTTTTCCCTTCTTTTGAGTGAGGCTTGGATGGCTATGTATGGCTATGTATTTCCCCCTTAGGACTGCCTTTGCAGTATCCCATAGGTTTTGGACCATTGTGTTTTCATTCTCGTTGGTCTCCATAAATTGTTTAAGTTGATTTTTGATTTCCTCGTTTATCGAATCATTCCTGAGCAGGATGGCTCTTAGTCTCCAAGTGTTTGAGTTTCTTCCAAATTTTTCCTTGTGGTTGAGTTCCAATTTCAGAGCGTTGTGGTCTGAGAATATGCAGGGAATAATTTCAGTCTTTTGGTATCGGTTGAGACCTGTTTTGTGTCCCAGAACACGGTCTATTCTTGAGAATGTTCCATGGGCATTAGAATAGAATGAGTATTCTTTGGTTCTGGGGTGTAGTGTTCTATATATATCTATGAGGTCCAACTTGTCGAGTATGGCATTCAAAGCCCTTGTTTCTTTGTCGATTTGTTGCATGGATGTTCTATTTCTGATAGTGGAGTGTTAAGGTCCCCTACTATTAACGTATTTTTATCTATATGTCTCTTTATTCTGGTTAAGAGTTGGCTTGTGTATCTTGCTGCTCCCCTGTTGGGGGCATATATATTTATAATTGTCATATCCACTTGTTGGATACATTCTTTGAGAATAATATAGTGCCCTTCTGTGTCTCTAACTATAGTCTTTAGTTTAAAATCCAATCTGTCTGATATGAGAATTGCTACCCCAGTGTTCTTTTGAGGTCCACTGGCATGAAAGATGGTATTCCATCCCTTTACTTTCAGTCTGAATGTATCTTTAGGTTCAAAATGAGTCTCTTGTAGACAGCAAATGGATGGATCATGTCTTTTTATCCAATCTGCAACCCTGTGGCGTTTATGGGAGCATTTAGGCCATTTACATTGAGACTGAATATTGAGAAATATGATTTTAATGATGCCATGTTGCCAGTAAAGTCTTTGTTTCTATAGATTGTGACTTTCTGTCCTGTATCACTCTTGGGGACTTTTTACCTTTATAGAACCTCCCTTAGTATCTCCTGTAGGGCTGGTTTTGTGGTTATGAAATTGGTCAGTGACTGGCTATTCTGGAAGGTCTTTATTTCTCCATCAATTCTGAATGACAGCCTTGCTGGATAAAGGATCCTTGGCTGCATGTTTTTCTCTGAAAGAGCTTTAAAAATGCCCCCCCCAACCCTTTCTCTCATCCAGGTCTGTGTAGACATGTCTGACATAATTCTGATACCTTTGCCTTGGTACGTGAGAAATTTCTTTGCCCTGGCCACTTTCAGTACTGTATCCTTGGATCTAATATTTGCAAATTGCGTTATGACGTGACGTGGTGTAGGTTTGTCGTGGTTGAGCTTGGGAGGGGTCCTCTCTGCCTCTTGGACATGAATGTTTGTTTCCCTTGCTAGATTAGGGAAGTTTTCAGCTACAATTTGTTCAAATATCTCTTCTAGACCTCTGTTTTTCTCCACCCCCTTGGGGATGCCGATGATTCTGACATTGGAACGTTTCATTGAGTCAGTAATCTCCCGTAACCTACATTCATGAGCTTGGATTTTTTTAAGTCCAGATTCTATTTTAGCTTTCTCTTTTACTAACCCATCCTCCAATTCGCTGATATATTCTTCTGCCTCATTCACCCTGGCCGTCAGAGCCTCTAGTTTTGACTGCATTTGGCTCATAGAATTTTTAATTTCTTCCAGATTCGCTCTCATTTCCACCCTTAGAGATTCTATATTCTCAGTAACATTTTCGTTAATACTTTTTTCAAGTCTACACATCATCTTGACCATTGTTACTCTGAATTCCATTTCTGATAATTTGGTTATATCCATATCCATTAGTTCTGTGGCAGAGGCCATACTCATTGTCTTTTCTTTGCCGGGGGGGATTTCTCCTTCTCGTCATTCTGATGAGGAGAGGTTGCGGGGTTGTCTGGAGCCCAAATTACTGACCGGGACCCAGGCCGTCCGCCCTTGCTTTATAGGGATCTTAGGGATGTGGGCCTCTTGATTTTTCAGCCTGCCTTCTACCCTGTTTGGGTAGAGTCTTTGTGTCCCCTGCGAGGGGGCATGGGGGTGAGCGCACTGTGAGCCGGTATTTTCAGGCTTTTGTTCTCTGGCGGCTTTCCCTGGCAGTTTGCTGTGCCTCTTCTGAGAGTCAGAGCAGCAGTGGCCGAATCTCAGCCTCTGTCTCAGAACAGAGGGATCACGGACCGTTCTCCACTGATGTTCTGGCCACTTTAACTCTTTCTGTTGGTGCTGCTCAACGCTGCAGCGTCTGGGGATGTGCGCCCCACACCCGGCGTCCTAGCCCTCACTTCCAGGGCCGGCTCGTCTCTGTCCTTTGTGATTCTAACACCGCCAGCCGCCAGGTGCCCCCCCACGCGCTCCCAGAGCTCCCGGTCTCAGTCTGGTTCCAGTGAGCACACCGGAGCTCTGGAGCTCCGTTTCAGTCTGGTGGCTCGCCTTCCTGGCTCACGGTCTCAGTCTGCTCTCTCGCAGGTGCCAGTCCGCGAGTCCGCCCGCTCCCCCATGCAGGTGGCTACCGCTTCCCGGCACCCGAACGCGGCAGCTCCCTCTCCCTTTCTTTTATCTTCCGATATCTGTGCGCAGTTTCACAGCTCCCCGCTTCATACCTCAATACTCAGCGCTGGAGATGTTCATTTATAGAGATCCAGATGTATCTTCCTGCATCTCAGGCTGATTCCGTGGATTTCAGGCTAGTCTGGTACCTATCCAACTTGACTCAGGGGACTGGCTGAAAAAGGGGTCCCCTATTCCTCTGCCATCTTAACTCCTCTCCCCTCCATTGCATTTCTGCACTCTTAATAATGAAGTAGCAGAAGGAAGAATTAAGAAAACAATCCCATATACAATGTCACCAAAAAGAATAAAATACCTAGAAATAAACTTAATCAAGGAGGTGAAAGACCTGTACTCTGAAAACTACAACACGTTGCTGAAAGAAACTGAAGACAACAAAAACAAATGGAAAGATATCCCATGCTCAGGGACTGGAAGAACAAATACTGTTACAATGTCCATACTACCCAATGCATTCTACACATTCAGTGCAATCCCTATCAAAATACCAACAGCATTTTTCACAGAACTAGAGCAAATAATCTTAAAATTTGTACAGAACAAAAGCCCCCAAATACCCAAAGCAATCTTGAAAAAGAACAAAAGTGGAGGCGTCACAAACCCAGACTTCAAGATATACGTCACAATCCCAGACTTCAAGATATACGACCTGTCGTCATCAATACCATATGGTACTAGCACAAAAACAGACACATAGATCAACAGAACACAACAGAAAACCCAGAAATAAACCGACAGGTACATGGTCAATTACTCTTCAACAAAACAGGAAAGAACATGCAATGGGAAAAAGTCCTTTCAACAAATGGTGTTGGGAAAACTGGGCAGCTACAGGCAAAAGAATGAAACTGGAGTACTTTCTTACACCATACACAACAACAAACTCAAAATGGATTAAAGACCTAAATGTGAGACTCGAAACCATAAAAATCCTCGAAGAGAGCACAAGAAGTAATCTCTCTGACATTGCCCAAAGCAACAGTTTTCTAGATATGTTTCCTGAGGGAAGGGAAATAAAAGCAAAAATAAAGTTGGGAGTACATCAAAATAAAAAGCTTCTGCACAGCAAAGGAAACAATCAACACAACTTAAAGGCTACCTACTGAATTGGTAAGATATTTGCAAATGACATATCAGATAAAGGGTTAGTATCCAAAATACATAAAGAACTGATGCAATTCAACACCCAGGAAACAAATAATCCAATTTAAAATGGCCAAAAGACATGAACAGACATTTCTCCAAAGAAGACATCCAGATGGTCAACAGACATATGAAAAGATGTTCAATATCACTCATCATCAGGGAAATGCAAATCAAAACCACAGTGAGATATCACTTCACACCTGTCAAAATGGCTAAAAGGAAAAACACAAGAAACAACAGGTGTTGGCAAAGATGTGGAGAAAAGGGAGCGCTCTTATGCTGCTGGTGGGAAGGCAAGCTGGTGCAGCCACTCTGGAAAACAGTATGGAGCTTCCTCAAAAAACTAAAAATAGAACTACTATACGATGCAGTAATTCCACTACTGGGTGAAGAGTTTAAAAAATCAGGAGGTAGGCAAACATTTTGACAGCAGGCAAATATTTCTGAGAGGAAAGCCCAGTAGCCAGCTAATTAAAAATTAGACCAACCCGTTAAACTGTCAGTCATGAGACTTAAAAGCTTCTACACATAATACCACAGGGACAGTGCTGTAGAGTAGTATCCACGGTTCCCTTCTTAAGGATCCACCCAAAAACACGGTACAGACAGATGCAAACATGACGTAACACGTCATGACACCGAAGGAGGACACTCCGAAGAAGAGTTCTGCGTGAAAACCGGCACCATGGAGGGTAGGGCTTGGATTTGGAAATAAAGGCAGCATTTAGGCCAATAACACTGAGAGTGACCATGTCACGGAAGAGACGCCAGAAAGCAGAGTGAGCTGTGGCTCAGAGCGGAGCCCCCCATGGGGTTTGCGACTGTGACGATAGTAAGACTTGTCTGCCTATGGCTGTGCAATAATTTTGGGAAGAGCTCAGCAGTGAGACAAACCTCTTTGTCTTAACGAGCAGGAAGAGGATTCAGGACTTTATTCTCTGGGCAGTGGGGAGCCAGGAAAGGATATGGGGGGGGGTGTGTAAGAAGAACAACAGGCACATGGGACGGACTGCAGAGGGAAGCCCTGGCAGGAATGGATGTGTCATCAGCATACAACGTGCAGTGCTGTTCCCACTCTGTTCTCCATAGCAGCCCTACAACTGACATTCCTACCAACAGACAGCAAGTGCACCCTTCTCACCACACCCCTGCCAACACTGGGTATCTCCTGTCTTTCTGACAACAGCCATTCTAACAGGTGTTAAAGCTTTCATAAAGGAAATAATTAACAGGTAATGGGTTTCACACACTTACCTTGAACTTCAATGAATGGCTCTTCCCCCCGGCTTCTGAAATGAGGTGTGTCACACAACACCATCCGCTCATCCCAGCACCACATACGAGAGACTTCATTATCTGTCCATTTTTTATCATCAATAAAATAGTAAGCAAAGGACTGGGGCACCTGGGTGGCTCAGTGAAGCATCTGCCTTCAGCTTAGGTCATGGTCGTAGGGTCCTGGGAACCTGCTTCTCCCTCTTCTCCCTGCTGGTGTTCCCTCTCGCTATCTCTTTCTCTCAAATAAATACATAAAATAAAATCTTTTTTTTAAAGAAACAACAGTAGGCAAAGGTATACTCAGCATTTTAAAGTTAAGTATGCCAGCCATCAATGATGCCTAAATATTATTCAGCATCAAAATGAGAACTGGTAAGGGCATTTGATATTTTGTTACAAAATATCGTGTTCCCTAACGTCCAGACCCACGGAGGCCAACAGTGAAGCCAATCTAATCAGGAAGCAGGACATATATCTTCCTTGGCAAAAGAACAACAACTAATCACAAACGAAAGACAATCAAAGACAGTAATATTATTGTCTGAATATTATTATTCACTGAATATTATTAAACACTTTCTGAAAGTCCAGTACGTTCAGAGTAGGACCCAAGTTTCCATGTGACATGGAAATACAAAACATAAGGGAAAAGGAGAATGCGTTGCTGCTGTCATTGTTATTTTAAATCAATTTGGGTAAAACCAGAAGAAAGCTAAACCCCAGACTTCAAAGTATGCAAATGACTGCCCATGTCCTTGAAGACTGATCAGGGCACATTGAGAACACGGGAGCAAACAAAACCACCGGGATCACGCCACAGCCAGAGATCTGCCAGCGAGCCAGGAAAAGCACACTACTCAGACACAAAAGGCACCGAACCAAAGGCACACAACTTGGATCCTTGTCTGCAAGAAGAGAAATAAGAGGAAACCAGCTGGCAGCAGGAGCTTCCTGTACCAAATCAGCTTCCAGAAGCAGAAAAAGTAGAATGAAAGGACGAATCACATGGACAAATTATATTTGCTGGCATTGTTCTGTCTCAATGGCAGTAGGAAAAAGAAATTTAAATTGTTAACAAAGAAATGTTTAAAAATCAGCCTTTGTCACTCACTGAGAAGTAAGGGATAAATAAATTTATACATCAAATATCCTGGCACATCATCTTGCCTCTTTCCCACAAAAACATCCAGGAATAAAACAAAAAACGTATATATAAGTAGAAATCAACAGCTCTCTTATATGTAAACAACACATATTAGAAGACAGAATTGCAGACAAGGCACCATTTAAAACAGCAATAATAAATATAAAATGTCTAGAAATAAACTTAAGAAATATGTAAGAACTTTAGGAGGAATATTTTTAAGTTCTTCCAGGGGAGGGGAGAAGAAAATTTAAACACATGAAAGGCATTCCAAGTTGCTGAGTATGAAGAATCAACATCATAATATAATTGTCTCTAAATCTATCTAAAATAGCACCCAACCAATTTGTTTTAGGAATCTGGTATGCTGATTCTAAATTTTCTAGGGAACCATAGGTAAGGAAGAATAGCCAACAAAAATCTAAATCTAAACTGAATTATGTGATGAAAGCAACTCAGTAAAAATGGGCAAAATTTTAACAGACATTTCATAGAGGATATTCAAATGGACAATAAGAATATGACAAAATGTTCAGCCTTGGGGCACTTGGGTGGCACAGTTAGTTAAGTGTCTGCCTTTGGCTCAGGTCATGATCTCAGGGTCCTGGGATCGAGTCCCGCATCAGGCTCCCTGCTCAGTGGAGAGCCTGCTTCTCCCTCTGCCCCTCACTCTGCTGGTGCTCTCGCTCTCTCTCAAATAAATTTTAAAAAGGTTTTTTTTAAATGTTCAGCCTCATTAGTCATCAGTAAAATGCACAACAAAACCACGGTACGTCAAAACTTAAAAAGACTGACTTTGAATTGTTACTGAGGATTAGAGGAACTAGAACTCTCACCCATGTTGGGGGAAATGTCAGAGTGCAACCACCTTGGAGAAAGGACTGGGGGGGGGAGGGGTACTGGTCTTAAAAAGCCAAAAATCTGCCCTACACCTGAGCCATTTCACACACTATGTATCCCGTCCCCACAAAAAAGGAAAAGAAAACATATGGGCAACAAAATGAACTGTGCAAAAATGTTCAAAACAGGCAAAAACTGCGAGCAGCCCAGGTCTTCACGAATCGGTAAGGAAATAAACCAAATGTGGCATATTCACACAACGAATACCACTCGTCAATGAAAAGAAACAAGCTACAGATCCACGAAACAACATGCTTAAGTTTCAAAAACACTGTGCTCCTGAAAGAAGCCTTCCGCAACAGAACGCCTGCTTTATGGAGTCGGAACAGGGCAGTCTCTGTGGGAGTGGGGCTGGGGGCTGACGGGCAAGGGGCATGAAGGAGTTTTCTGGGATGACGGTAATGTTCTGTATCTTGAGAACAGTTTGCGCTGTGTAAGCATATGCATTTGTCAAACCCCAGTGAATTTCACTGCATGTAAATTTTGGCTCAAAATTTTAAAAAATAATACTATAAGCAAATGTTAAACTCTGGTTAATGGTGAGGCAATGCTAAACTATTTGGGGGAAGTGTACTGATGTCTTCAATTTACTTTGACATGCATCAAAAAATATGATGAATTAGTATACAGAAGGATGAACAGATGGATAGGTAGGTGTTAAAACAAGGTTAGTAAAATGTTAATGGCAGAATCCATGTGATGGGTAAGTGGGTATTCACTGTAATCTCGACACTGCCACACACTTGAAAATCTTTTTAATAAAATTTTGAAAACAGTGTAAAGAAACTAAAACAGTGATGAAGGAAGACTAGCTCCGTAGCGTGCTGAAATTTACTTATGTCCCGTATTAACTTTAACATAAATAGGAAAAGAGACCAACGGAACACAGAGTAGAAAATGTCTATTCAAAAATAGAACCCCCATAACATGAAAATTTAGTGCTGTCCAAGGGGTATAAAATTTCAGTGACACATGATGAATAAGTTCAAGAGATCTGTTGTAAAACGTTGGGCCTATTGTTAACACTACTGCACTGCGCACTTAAAAATGTGTTAAGGGGGGGCGCCTGGGTGGCACAGCGGTTGGGCGTCTGCCTTCGGCTCAGGGCGTGATCCCGGCATTACGGGATCGAGCCCCACATCAGGCTCCTCTGCTATGAGCCTGCTTCTTCCTCTCCCACTCCCCCTGCTTGTGTTCCCTCTCTTGCTGGCTATCTCTATATCTGTTGAATGAATTTAAAAAAAAAATGTGTTAAGGGGGGCACCTGGGTGGCTCAGTTGGTTAGGTTAAGCATCCGCCTTCAGCTCGGGTCATGATCCCAGGATTCTGGGATGGAGCCCCATGTCCTATCAGGCTCCCTGCTCCCTGCTCAGCGGGGAGCCTGCTTCTCCCTCTCCCTCTGCCCCTCCCCCTGCTTGTGCTCTCTCTCAAAAATAAATAAATAAAATATTTTTTAAAATGTGTTAAGAGGGCAGATCTCATGTTAGGTTTTCTCACACCATCAAAAAAAATTATGGAAATATAGTGTATGTGTCAGGTGAAAACTCCAATCAGAAGGGAAGACATGGACTATTTAATAAATAGCTTTGAGACAAAGGGGCTGCCTTCTGGAATAATATATTTGGATCTGTGCCTCACAGCTTGTGCCAGGATATCTTCCAAACAGATCAAATATTTAAATATATATAAAATGTAGAATGTAGTAATAAAACTGAAAAAACCATAGGAAAATTCTTCTTTAACACCAGGGGGAAAGGTCCTTTCCAACCATAACCAAATGCCAAAAGTCGTAACAATCCTAATGAATTCAACCACATAAAAGTCAGCACTCTTAGAGCAAACCTATAATAAACTCAAACACAAATGACAAACTGGGAGGAAACTGTAGTATTTCACACAGTTAATTTCTCCAATAAATAAGCAGCTCATAGATATAATGTCAGCAACCCAACAGGAAAAGCAAAAACAAAAAACACAGGGAAATGATATGAACTGAGAATTCATAGAAAGGGAAAGACAAATGGTCTTTAATCCCATGAAAATATCCTCAACCTCAAACACAATAATTGAAAAAAATGTATCTTTGTGTAGTTTTAATTTGCATTTCTATCAGAAGTGAAAAAAGAACACCATACAGTGTATAATTCACTTCAAAAGGAGAGAAGGAACACGCACACATATATATAACAACACATATAAAAACGTGTTTGTACATATTTTTTAAAGCTCCAGAAAGGAACACAAGAAATAATAACACGGATTGCTTGTTCGGAGTGACAGAGATTTTTTTCACGGTACACCCTTTCATACTTCTTAAATTTTTAATCGTGTACTTGAACTACCTACTAAAGAATTAGACTTAAAACAGTAAAAAGAAATCTACTGCAAATAAAGGCAGCAGAGTGGGAGACAGCCTGGGTTCCAGCCACACTCCGCTACTAATTAACTGTGTGAACTTGGGGCAGTACCTGGGAATCATGGACGCTTCTGGCTGCAAAGAATCTCAGATCTCATCCCTCCTCTTGTTCTACAGAATACGAAACAGAAACACAAAAGAAATGGCTTAGCAACATCACTGCGGTCAGTTGATGGACAGAGCCACAGAAGCTGTCGATATGTCCATTTCGTCTTGTTCGTGATGGGAGTCTTGCCATCAAGAGATGAAAAGAGAGGCCACGGATGCCAGCAGACAGTATGTGTAAATCACACAACGGATGGAGGATGTGAATTCAGACTGTATGCAGAACTCTCAAAATCCAACAAGAAAACACCACCTAAAAAGGTGCTCAACATCTTCAGCCTTCAGGGAAAGGAAAATTAAAAAACCATAGCAAGATACCACTACGCATCTTTAGAATGGCTAAAACTTAAAAAAAAAAAAAAATGACACCACCGGACAGTGGAGAAAATATGGCACAATTTGAATCCTTACGCATTGCTGGTATACAAAATGCAAAAGGGTACAACACTTTAGAAAACAGTTTGGCAGGGGCGCCTGGGTGACTCAGTCAATTAAGCATCCAACTCTTGGTTTCAGCTCAGGTCATGATTTCAAGGTCATGAGATGGAGTACTGTGTGGGGCTCTTCTCTCAGCACACAGTCTGCTTAAGATTCTCTCTCTCTTCTCCCTCTGCCCCTTCCCTCCCCACCACCACTTTCTCTCTTTCTCTCTCTAAAATAAGTAAATAAATAAACTATTTTTAGGAAGTTTGGCAGTTTCTTATAAAGTTAAACATACACTTACCGTATAACTCAAAAACCTGTACGCAAACACGTATAGCAGTTTTATTCATAATCACCAAAAACCTACAGAAACAAACCAAGTACCTTTCAACTACTGTACATCCACATAACGGAATATTATGTAGCCCTAAAGGGAATAAACGACTGATACATGCAACAACCTGGATGGATCTCAAAGCTACGATGTTGAGTGAAAGCACCCCATCTCCAAACGCTACACAAGGCATAATCCCGTTCGTGTGTCTTTCGGCAAAATTGGAGGAATGAAGAAGAGATCAGTGGTTGCTAGGAGTTCTGGCAGGGGGAGACACAGACTAAAAGGGGAAGCATGAGGAAATCTGGGGTACACTAGGACTGCTCTTTTTTGTGATGGTGGTGGTAGCTGCCCAACTCTATGCATCCACAGAATCCAGAGAATCGTATACTTACAAAGAGCAGATTTTACTCTGCACAAATTAAAAGTGAATTTTTTTAAACAGAGTCCTGATCTCTTTGGCTCTTTCCATCTCTAAAAATATAAAGATTCTTTCATTTTCAGAGGATAACAATTCAATCCCAAAGACCAGTAGGGATTTATATTATATGTGACAAAAAAAAAATTCTTATCCTTTTTCTTTTGAAAAAAAAGAAAAAGAAAAGAAAACTGGAATGACTATGAAATTCACAGAGCAATGACAATGTGGAGAAAAGCCTGAAAAGGATGTCAAAATAATGGTTCAGAATCTCATCTCATCTGGAAGTTCTACACAAATAGAAAAGTAGAGCCAGTCCCAAATTTCATTGTTTCAAGTTTGTTATCATATTCCTCAATTCCTCTTTATGTAAAGGTGGAATCATTGGCTGGACAGAGTCTGGATCTCCCTCTACATATCCTTTTGCCTCCTGTTCTATCAACTTCACATAAAACACCAGCGTTTCACACCTTTTCAGGGTTACGTACCCCTTTGAGAATCTGATTAAGCTCTGACCCTATCTGCAAGAATTTCAAAAAACCAAATCCATAAACACCCCTACACACAGAATTCTGGTTACAATGTCAGGGGCTCAAGGATTCCCTGCATCCTGTGGACACCAGGATCCCAGGCATGTGGAACAGGGGCTCCTGTGGGGATTCCTGGCTTCAAATCCTGGCTCACTGCCTAATTTAGGAAGGCAAGTTCCCAAGAGGCTAATAAGGCTGTGACCATGGGGTGGACGTACAAGGAGTGGTCTTCAGCTCCTCTGATGGTTCGACAGCTCCTCTCCATCACTGAGAGCGCCCTGGAAACCTCAGCCCATTGTACAAATGTAAGGTATCATTTTCATGTCATTACACTGTGTCCCTGCTACTCCCGGCGATAAGCCAAACCTTTTTATTGCTGAGATATAAAAAAATGCCAGGGGAAAAATAGAAAGGTATTTATTTATATTATTGTAAGCTTTTAAAAATGATTTCCCCTGAATAGGCTATTTTCTTCTTTTCTGTCTGGCTATTACCATGTTTATCTTCTGGTTGGAAAATATATGTTTGCCATTTGTCTGAAGAACAGGGCAACCCTCGCCAACTCATCACACAGCCCTACTCTTACCAACCCTCACAACTCCTCAGGAAAACAATTGCCTGATTAAACAAGCACATCCAAGATCTAGTATCCTCAGGATGTGCAGGGAACTCTCAGCCCAGACTGCACCTCTTACCAAATGTAATAAGCATCACCTGACACAAAGGGCAAAGAGCGAGAGGAAATAGCAGTTTTCAAAGGAGAATCACCTCCTTCGTGACCAGCAGCTTTTGTTAATGCTATTTTCCAAGCAATTACGTGAACTAATTTCTGGAAGATGATTTGACTCTTTCAGCCTGATGATTCAGTAAAATGAAAACCAGAGAGAGAGACACAGAGTGAAAGAGGGAATCATCAGGTGATTGTTCTCCTGACCAGAACTCAACCTACGTAATCTATGGGCTCCACTGAAGCAGTTATTGTGGGTAAAGTCCCCACTGATCATTTATTTTAAAATATTCGTGGTCAAATTAGCAAAACTGCAGTCCAGAGCTTCTCCAAGTCCTGTGACCCAGATTTCAGTATGAGAAGCAGAGCTGAGTTAAATCCTATCTGCTACAGAAAAAACATCCACATTCTTGACACACTGTGACTGGAGAGATTAAGTCACCCATCATCTCAAACTCAGTTTGCTCATCTGTAAAACGGGAAAAAATAGAAATTGCCTTATATGGGGGAAATACATAGCCATCCAAGCCTCACTCAAAAGAATAGAAAAATCTAAAATGCAGTTTTTATATTCTCACCTCAAGAAGCTGGAACAGCAACAGAGGGACAGGCCTAATCCACGCACAAGGAAGCAGTTGACCAAAATTAAAGCTGAAATCAATCAAGCAGAAACCAGAAGTACAGTAGAGCAGATCAACAGGACTAGAAGCTGGTTCTTGGAGAGAATCAATAAAATTGACAGACCACTGGCAAGACTTATCCAAAAGAAAAGAGAAAGGACCCAGATTATTAAAATTATGAATGAAAAAGGAGAGGTCACGACGAACACCATTGAAATTGGAAGGATTATTAGAAATTTTTATCAACAGCTATATGCCAATAAACTAAGCAATCTGGAAGAGATGGAATCCTTCCTGGAAACCTATAAACTACCAAGATTGAAACAGGAAGAAATTGATTTCTTAAACAGGCCAATTAATTATGAAGAAATTGAGTCAGTGATAAACAACCTTCCAAATAACAAAACTCCAGGCCCGGACGGTTTTCCTGGGGAATTCTACCAAACATTCAAAGAAGAAATAATACCTATTCTCCTAAAGCTATTTCAAAAAATAGAAACAGAAGGAAAGCTACCAAACTCATTCTATGAGGCCAATATTACCTTGATCCCCAAACCAGGCAAAGACCCCCTCAAAAAGGAGAATTACAGACCGATTTCCCTAATGAATATGGACGCCAAAATCCTCAACAAGATACTTGCTAATAGAATCCAACAGTTCATTAAAAGGATTATCCACCACGATCAAGTGGGATTCATACCTGGGATGCAAGCGTGGTTCAATATTCGCAAATCAATCAGCGTGATACATCATATCAACAAGAAAAGACTCAAGAACCATATGATCCTCTCAATCGATGCCGAAAAAGCATTTGACAAAATACAGCATCCTTTCCTAATTAAAACCCTTCAGAGTGTAGGAATAGAAGGTACATTTCTCAATCTCATAAAAGCCATCTATGAAAAGCCTACTGCAAATATTATTCTCAATGGGGAAAAGCTGGAAGCCTTTCCCTTAAGATCAGGAACACGACAAGGATGCCCACTCTCGCCACTATTATTCAACATAGTACTAGAAGTCCTTGCAACAGCAATCAGACAACAAAAAGGGATCAAAGGTATTCAAATCGGCAAAGAAGAAGTCAAACTGTCTCTCTTCGCAGACGACATGATACTCTATATGGAAAACCCAAAAGAAGCCACTCCCAAACTATTAGAAGTTATAGAGCAATTCAGTAACGTGGCGGGATACAAAATCAATGCTCAGAAATCAGTTGCATTTCTGTACACGAATAACGAGAATGAAGAAAGAGAAATCAGGGAATCCATCCCATTTACAATAGCACCAAAAACCATACGTTACCTTGGAATTAACTTAACCAGAGACGTAAAGGACCTTTATTCTAGAAACTATAAATCACTCTTAAAAGACATTGAGGAAGACATAAAAAGATGGAAAGATATTCCATGCTCATGGATCGGAAGAATTAACATAGTTAAAATGTCCATGCTACCCAGAGCAATCTACACTTTCAATGCTATCCCGATCAAAATACCGAGAACGTTTTTCAAAGAACTGGAACAAATAGTCCTTAAATTTGTATGGAACCAGAAAAGACCCCGAATCTCCAAGGAACTGTTGAAAAGGAAAAACAAAGCTGGGGGCATCACAATGCCGGATTTCGAGCTGTACTACAAAGCTGTGATCACAAAGACAGCATGGTACTGGCACAAAAACAGACACATAGACCAATGGAACAGAATAGAGAGCCCAGAAATGGACCCTCAGCTCTTTGGGCAACTAATATTTGATAAAGCAGGAAAAAACATCCGGTGGGAAAAAGACAGTCTCTTCAATAAATGGTGCTGGGAAAATTGGACAGCTACATGCAAAAGAATGAAACTTGACCACTATCTCACACCATACACAAAAATAAACTCCAAATGGATGAAAGACCTCGATGTGAGACAGGAATCCATCAAAATTCTAGAGGAGAACATAGGCAGCAACCTCTACGACATCAGCCAAAGCAACCTTTTTCATGACACATCCCCAAAGGCAAGAGAAACAAAAGATGAATTTATGGGACTTCATCAAGATTAAAAGTTTCTGCACATCCAAGGAAACAGTCAGAAAAACTAAGAGGCAGCCCACGGAATGGGAGAAGATATTTGCAAATGACACTACAGATAAAGGACTGGTATCCAAGATCTACAAAGAACTTCTCAAACTCAATACACGAGAAACAAATAAACAAATCAAAAAATGGGCAGAAGATATGAACAGACACTTTTCCAATGAAGACATACAAATGGCTAACAGACACATGAAAAAATGTTCAAAATCATTAGCCATCAAGGAAATTCAAATCAAAACCACACTGAGATACCACCTTACGCCAGTTAGAATGGCAAAAATAGACAAGGCAAGAAACAACAATTGTTGGAGAGGATGTGGAGAAAGGGGATCCCTCCTACATTGTTGGTGGGAATGCAAGTTGGTACAGCCACTCTGGAAAACCGTGTGGAGGTCCCTTAAAAAGTTAAAAATTGAGCTACCCTATGATCCAGCCATTGCACTACTGGGTGTTTACCCCAAAGATACAGACGTAGTGAAGAGAAGGGCCATATGCACCCCAATGTTCATAGCAGCAATGTCCACAATAGCTAAATCGTGGAAGGAGCCGAGATGCCCTGCAACAGATGACTGGATTAAGAAGTTGTGGTCCATATATACAATGGAATATTACTCAGCAATCAGAAAGAATGAGTTCTCAACATTTGCTACAACATGGACGGCACTGGAGGAGATAATGCTTAGTGAAATAAGTCAAGCAGAGAAAGACAACTATCATATGATTTCTCTCATCTATGGAACATAAGAACTAGAATGATCAGTAGGGGAAGAAAGGGATAAAGAAAGGGGGGGTAATCAGAAGGGGGAATGAAACATGAGAGACTATGGACTATGAGAAACAAACTGAGGGCTACAGAGGGGAGGGGGGTGGGGGAATGGGATAGACCGGTGATGGGTAGTAAGGAGGGCACATATTGCATGGTGCACTGGGTGTTATACACAACTAATGAATCATCGAGCCTTACATCGAAAACCGGGGATGTACTGTATGGTGACTAACATAATAAAAAATCATTATTAATAAAAATAAAAAAAAAAGAAATTGCCTTATATGGTTTTCATAATATAATGATATATATTACATATTTTATATATTTATTATATAAATTAAATAATAAATACATAAAATATGTTTATGTTATATATTATATACACATATACATGTACAAACATGCATATTTTTATATATGCACACACATATATGTATATATATAAGCATATATAGAAAGATACCAATATAAACTTCTTAAACTCCTCTTAATTCATTCCTTAGCCATAGTATGATCGCCTGGGCTTATAAGACTTGATCTTATCACTGTCCCTGGTTGCAGTGTTTGTGGATTTTAGGAGTTTTGTCAGTTAGCTTTTAAGACCCTCACAATGGCCAAAACCCTTCCAGGTATTTTGTCCAACCTTAATTATGTCCAACTCTTACTCCTATGAAAGGCGGGGACAGCACTTCTCATTGCACAGCTGAGTCTCTACTGCACTAGGGTCAGAAGTCTGGGGACTGGACCAAGGTCCACACAACTCCAGAGCTGCTGAGCTGCCACTCACACTTCAAGCAAAGCCCATATTCTTTCTGTCTGTTACACTTCTCCATAATCATGAACACTAGACAAGAAGATCCCTGTGGATCCATCCAAGGACAAGGTTTAAACCACCCAGACCTCAAAGATAGGTAGCATGGCCCTCAGACTCTCTTGTTCCAATATACTTTGCTTCACCCAGGCACTGGAGAGGAACTAAACTGACAGCAGCCAGGGTCAGGCAGGTGAGGTCAAGTCCTCACCCAAGACTGCACCACACTCAAACCAACACTGGTATGAACATCACAAAGCCTATCCAGTGACCTTGGCCAGGTGAGAAACCCTACCACAGACACCCAGAACAGAGTCCTGGGTGTTAGTTATTAGTGCCAGAGCCAAAATTCCATGCTGCCAGTTCTCTGTACTGACCATCCACTTCCTCGAGTCCCTCCAATCTAACGTCACCAAATTCCGCCTCAAAGGAATTGTTTTGACATTCATTTTGTTCAGAACCACTCACAGTCCTTAACTGATTCTCTCTCTCTTGTCTCAGCTTTTCTGATCCTGTTATATGCTTGTCTAGCTTTCTCTTTCCCAGGTCTCTAAGTTCTAGGACAGTGATCTCTACAATTAGTCCCAGCCCTTCTGATCTCCTTACTTTTCCCCCCACATGTACTTCTTGGAAGAATTGTCCTTCATAACCACCCAAATTTCCTCTTTGGTCTACCAAATTTCTTTGTTTTTTTCTTTAAAGATTTTATTTATTTATTTGACAGAGAGAGACAGCCAGAGAGAGAGGGAACACAAGCAGGGGGAATAGGAGAGAAAGAAGCAGACTCCCAGCAGAAGAGCCCAATGCGGGGCTCGATCCCATAATGCTGGGATCACGCCCTGAGCCGAAGGCAGACGCTTAAGGACTGAGCCACCCAGGCGCCCCATGGTCTACCAAATTTCTGCTTCAATACTTTCACAATCCTGAAAGCTCATGCCCACATATCCCAACTATCTCATGACGTCAAACTCAACATTTCAGAGCTAAACCTTCCACAGTCCTCCCAAAACATTTGCTTTCTCAATACCCCCATTTGTTAACAAGAACAAATTTCTTTCAGCTTCAGAATTTTTAATTTTCCCTGTCTTTTGCCCCTCATAATCAGCTATATGTTTAATCAATTTTTTTTGACATTTTCTTCTTCATTCTCTCTCTTCCTTCTGGAACTCTAAATATAATGATACTACCATTTTAATGTGTCTTCCCTGTCCTTCCTTCCATATATTTAAATTCTGAGCTGCCCTGAGTGATTTTTGAAAGCTCTGCCTTCCAGCTCACTCATTCTCTTTTCAGCTGTATCTAATCTATCTACTCAACTTTTGATGTTTTTACTTTTGGCTGTTTTATTTCATGTCATATATATATATATATATTTCATGTCATATATATATATATATATATATATATATATATATGTGTATATATATATATATATATAATCTCATTACCCTTAATATCTGCAAAGCCAATTATGTTCATTGTCCCTCCTTACTGATTCCTTTTTCTATTTATTAAGTTCACTAAACTTACAGTCTGATTATTCCAAAACTAAAGCCTCCCTGGGTCTGACCCTGCCACTAGAGATTCTTGCTGACTCTCACTCATGGCAGCTTATTAGGAGTGACAGAGTTGTGTCTTTAAACTAAAGCTATCTCCAGACACTGCCAAGTAACCACTGAAAGGTAAGATGGCTTCTGGTTGAAAAACTACTATGTGAGACAAATGTGTACACACTTTGAAAATCCCCTGGAAATGCTTCTACTCCGTCAAGCCCTCCGAAAAGCCCCACATTTGCTTCTCCGTTACTATGTAACTAACTTGTAATATCATATTCTAATCTAAGGTCAAATTGTGCAAATTAGCACAGTGAAGATTATCATCCTATTATTCCACATTTAAGAAATCCACTTCAGAACCATTTTACTTTTCATCTCACCTGGTTTAGCATAGGGTATAGGTAGGAGCTCCAAAATATTTCTGTTATGTGACCAAAGGGAAAATTTCAATTCAGTGCTTTTAAAAATTTTGGTCAAAATGATCAGTGCATGTCCATTAACTGAGATGACTCAGCAAGGGGGTGTAGGAGTATGAAAAAAATCAAATTCGTTCTTTGCTTTGATCAATCTATTAAGTATCTATATCATACAGTCAGACTTAAACACCCAATTTTTAATAATTTCATTGCTAATTCTAAAAGTGTAAATTAGTAATACTATATTCGAGCTACCTAAAAAAGTTCATGTGTTATTTGGCTGGCTTTTAAACTTGAATCAAATTTTAAATAGCCTTCAAAAGTGTTAGGAACACTTTTTTCTTGCAAAGAAGACAAACTGGCTAATGAAAATCAGTGGCTTTAGTCACTCAGCAGTAATTAATCAAGAGGTATTTTGAATAAAAATCATTAAATGGCTTATCACACAAGACATGATTAAGACATAATGATTGTCAGTAAGCATAAATGTGAATAAATGGTCTAAAAATGTCAGTGACATTCAGTTAAATTCTAGGAACAACCCTTAGATACATTTCCCATCTGTATCTATATTTATACTGGCAATATAAATTTGACTTTGGAAAATCCAAAAATTACGCTGATATTTAAATAGAGAATTATGCTTATTTATGTGTTTTAAGTTAAATCAGACTTTTCAAAGCATATCTGATCACACTTCTCTTTCAACTTTTGTTATAGAGAAAATGAGTCCTTAACACTAGACTTGAAGTATTTGTGTTAGTCACAAACATTTCCAATGGTTTTCATTTTTTCAGAAAGTTATGTCCTCAGTGCTGAGTTCCCAAATGTTAGCAGGTGTTTGAGGCATTTGATTTGGAGGAGCTTACATTTAGTACATGTCCATCGTGGCTTATTCCTTATCCATATAATGCCCAACCTCCTAATGATCATTTCCACGTATCCGTGTTTGGTGTCTCAGACAAAACAAATCTTTTTGACTGCTTTTTTCTCTCTTTGACCTGATGTTCCAGCATCATGCTCACACAGCAAAGGAAAAGGATGACATTGTGGGAGAGGAAAGACAAACGAGGATTGTCTATGATGAAACATGTCATGATTGTATTAGAACAAAAGGTCAGGAGACATCCAAAATTACACACAATTCTACCACCAACTAAAGAATTTAAGCTGGAATTTCTTTATTTGCATCCTGCGGCCATTTCATTCGCAGATCTCTTTTATCCTGGGTCACTACCATGCTCTAATTACCTGCACAGGGTGGCGGCCTCTCTAGATTTGAGCCTCTGTCTCTCTGTGACTGTATTTGAACTGAGTTCTTGAATACCATCAGATAGCCCAGAGATGACTGGGTCTATCCAGGCTGCGCTTCCCAAAGTTGAGATTCATGAGGATCTCTAGACCTGTGCACGATTCCCATGGATTACCATATCAGGGGAGAGTGAGTGTATGAGAAGCAACACTGAGGTGTTCTGTGAGCCCATCCCTGTTAGTCTTGTTTCACTTATAATATCTGCAGTAAAGGAAGACCCAGGAATCCCTTAGCTTGGTGGAGGTGCCTGCATTTTTGCCCATTTCCATTTCCTATGCCTCATCTGCCTGCTTCAGTCAGACTTGATGTGGGCTCATGATCATTCCTCCCCCTCCAAATTTTTGGGGAATTTCACAGATCCTACTGCAGGAGCTCAAGAAAAGGCAAGTCAATTGTATTGCTTGTCTATCTTGAAAACTGTGTCTCATATCTAGAACTTGGATTCTGCCGTGTTCATTGGTTAAACCAAATCATAAATCCCAATGTCCTAGCTCATCCCTTTGGTCTCAGACATTATCTTAAATACCAGACTCTATTCTAGTTCTAATATTTGCCTTCCATTTTCTCCACGGGCTGCTGTCCAGTCTGAACCAGGCAAGAATTGAGGACCATGATCTGTCCCTAATCCCATCCCACCCCAACTGTGTTTCCTGCCAGCCAAGACTTTTCTCTCTCCCTATGTCTAGGAGACCTGGGTTTATATCCTAGCTCTACCACTTGCTAGGGTATGTGGCGGTCGACTTAACTTCTTGAATGCAGACTCCTCGTATATGGAATATTAATAACCATTCTGACAACATGGTTTTATTTCTAAAATCATATATGAAATAACATATTTGAAATGCCTAGTTCAAGACCTAGTACATAACTGGAGTTGAATAAATGGAATTTTTACATTCCTGGCTAAATATACCTACATTAATAGGAGAGCACTTTCTAAAGGACCAATATATACTCTTAATCAAGGTTTCTCAAACTTTAATGCGTGAAAGGACTTTCAACCACCATCCCCAGATCCTTTTGATGTGTGTGGCCATTGTGTGGGATCAGGAGGTCTGAGAGGGGCAATTTCCTGCCTCGACAAGGAATGAGAGGGCCTAAAAAGGCAGTGATGATCACAGATATGGGCAATGGCTTTTACATGTTCACCCTTTCTGTACTTCCTCAAATCAACACCCTCCTCCCCACCCCTACTCTTCCACTGTGCTATGCTTATGCTCTAAACACTGAACACCTGAAACTGGAACTTCCCATTTCCTGCTGCATTACCCACACTTCTGGGACCCCACTCCTTGCCCCACCCCAGAGCAGAATCCTGCCTCATGGGCAACTCCTGGTCCCTCCAGGCCCCCTCGCCTCACAGAAGCAGGTTCCCAGCACATAAGCCTCATGCACATTTGGGCCACATTAACTGAATCCTTGGTGATGTGACCATAGATAGCTCCGTGAGTGCAAATTAGAGAAAACGGCTCAGGCGTATGTTTCCAGTATTTTATACAACTTCCAGGACAAATAAGTGGAGCCCTTGCCTGTTTGCTCTATGCCACAAAAATCAATCTGTCTTATTTATGTGGGTTCCATTTATAGCTTCCTCTTTTCTCTCATTGGGTTTGAATGCCTATTTAAACCTATTATTGAGCTCTTTACCCATTCCTATGATGTCCTGTCCCTCTGTCAGATGCCAGCTCTGGGTACTCATCGGCCAACATCATCCTGTCCAGAGTCAACCAATCTACATTCTCATCACAGCTCCAGTCCTTTTTGTTTTTGTGACCTTGAACAAATTTTTCACCCGCTCAGAAAGTGTGTGTTCTCATTTATAAATAGAAATACTGTATCATCAACTTGTCATAAGGATTAAATAGAAATGTAAAGTAGTCACGGGTGCTTGGAATATAGTAAGTGCTTAATGAAAGCTCTTTCCTCCTTCCTCTCCACTGGGTAGAAATCATACCATACACTGCTTTTATTCCCCACCTTTTAGAAGTTCCATGTCCTCTCAGATTATAAAGGAAAGACATCTTTCCAATTAAAGAGAGGGCCAGAGTGCCTTGAAAAATGTAAGTCAATTTGTCTGAGCTCGTCTGTTCATGGGCACATTGGCAGGAAGAATACTGGCCTCAGAGGGACTGTTGGGAAAATCCAGCATGATTAACCTCTTGCAAAGAGCCTAACCAAGCATCAAGTCAGGTAGGTGCTCAATACATGTTAACTCCATCCCTGATACCCTGAAACCAGAGCTCTAACTCTGTCTACCATTCCCGCCATGATGCCCATGCTTCAGAATTACTCCCCTTCCCAAACAAGAAAATTAAGTTTTCCTTCGAGTGCAGCAGCTGAAGGAGGTATTAGAAGAAAAGCAATCTGGTGAAACAGATGTATAGCATGTTACCAGTCAAGTTCTTTTAACCTCCCATGGGTATAAGCACTGTGAGAGAGGAATTTGTTTGCCCAAAGAAAGCCACCACTGCAGACACCAGCAGGCATGAGAGCGAGGATTGTCTTAGCAGTTCCCTGCAAGGGTTCTCCTTCCCCAGCTCCTTATTCCCCTTACAACGTCTGCTCCAGGTACATAATTCTGCTCTGCTCTGGGCAAGTCCTCTTGACCAAACTTTGTTCTAGTTTCCCTGGTTCTGATAAACAAAAGCTGCTCTCAATTTCTGCTTTCCTGGGCAGCTGCTCAATAAACAAAACAAAACAAATTAAAAAAAAAAAAGCTAGTAAGGTCAATTCCTTGCCTGAGGGTCAACAGAAAGCAGGGTGGGGTGCTACTTCTCAGTAAGGCTGAAGTTTGAAAACACAATACCCAGCTCTCCCATTAATACTCTTCTGACTCACCAAATACTTTTTATAGTTTACGAGCAAACACTCAGTTGACCCACATAGTATGTGGTTCAGGCAAACAAGAGTGCCTGCTCAACTGTGTAAGGAAAAGAACAGACAGGTGAACAGCTGATAAATATTCGTAGTTTGTTTACATGCAGAAAAAGTAAGGCTATAGAGCAGGTAGAGGGAAAACAGAGTAAAGTGGACCTTCCTGCAGTTTGGCTCAAATTGACTTTACCTTGAAAGAGAATGCTAGAGTTCCTTTAAAGATTTCACATATAAATGGATAGATAGATGACAGACGGATAGACAGACAGATTGGGGATATACACAGAGACAGCAACAGAGAGATATACAGAGACAGAGAGAGAGATCTGCAGACTTCAGTCCAAACCACTTTGTTCTTCCTGATGTTGTTTACCTTACCTGAAATGCCCTCCCTCTTCACTCCCACATGCTCAACAGAGCCTAGCTATCATTCACATCCTGGGGGGAGAAGTAGTGGAGATGAACACTGTGCCAACTTGGAAATCAGATGACGTTTCAGCACCTCTTCTCAATCTCATAATTTCACTAATTAAATCCTGCCTCTCTGTGCTCTATGTTAAGTAAGATGCCATCATTGCAAGCTCTCCATGAGCTGGCCCACACCACCACAGCCTTCCTTCCATGCCACCCCCCCACCTCAAGACTATTCTTCCACCAGGGCAGCGATCACTTTGCTATCACATCTGCCACCCTTACCTGCACAGTGGTAGAGCCCACAAAGGTATCACTGGATAGCCTCGAGGGTGGTAAAAGGAGCGCAGTTCGGAAGTCATGGCAAGCTAATTTTGGACAATGGCTGCTTTGTTCACAAGCTGAGTGCCCTTGGACACATTATTTAATCTCTCGGAGTCTCAGCTCCTTCAGATGTAAAATGTGGACAAAAATAACAACCCCACTTTTGCGGGGATGCTATGAGACTTCAATGACATCATTTATTTGAACACGGGGCTTAAAAGCATCCAAAACTGTGAAGGCTCTGAAATTTTACCTACCAGCAAGCAAACAGGTATACCTGCCACAGGTTCAAGGAGGCTGGCATAAGATAGGAAACTGCTGGGTCAGAGGCGAAGGACTCCATTACTCACCAGCAACAGCAGCAGCCAGAGTGACATTGATTGAGCCCATTCCCCATGCCCCAACTTCCACCAGATGATGCAAAGGCCTGAGGATACTGGTATACACAGTGAGCTGCATCACAGGAGGGGAAACCATAGCTTAGGGAACCTGAATCTTTTATAATGGGAAGAATCCTGCCTGATCTTTGCCCTGGAGGGAGACATGATGTTTCTAACAGTAGAGGGTAAGCTAACCTGCTTTCTGACCCAGAACGAGATGCTATTTCTGTCTTCCAAGCTGTTCTCTACATAAACATCCTTGCAAAGACAGCCTGGAATACAAGAGCATCCTGTGCCTGACTCGCAGGACATGCAGAAATACAACTGACCCCTCCAGAGTTGTTTCCCAATGAGACATACCTTGATAAATCTCCACTCACGTCCCTTTTGTTGCTCTTGCTATTTCTCCTGCCTGGGATTTTCCTCTTCTCCCCTCCAAAGATCCAAAGGTTTTGCTTCATTCAAAGCACAAGTTAAATAACCCCTTCCATGAAGAGCTTTTTCCAAACACCCCAGCATTATAAACTCCTACTCAGATCCCTTCCTCCATTTGTGGTCTGTTTCATAAAAACAAACCATTCTTTAATTTTCTAATTGCTTCAATAAAAGTCAATACTCATCCCACATATTTTTTTCTTAACTCCAAGTTAAGGAATATACTATAGGGGGTTGTGGTGGATGCTGGTGGGGCCCCACCTGTAGCCCCCCGAGCCTTCTGGGTACCAATCAGCCTGACCCCTCACTTCCTGAGGGGCTTCCCTCTAGTGCACCTGCAGGCCTGAAGTACTAGAGAATTAAGTTCCACCCCTCAACAGCCCATCACCAAAGAGAGATGCAAGGTGGTGTATAAATACCCCAACTCCCTTGCTCTTCGGGGGTGGGGTGCATGTCTTACACTGCTTCCTGGAATTCCTATGGGGCATTAAGCTCCAGTTACCCTCAGTGCAACCTGGCTTAATGACATACCATTTTGTGGATGCCCTCCCCTGTCTTGCTTCTTCATGCCCTTCTGGTGTTTTCCAAGAGGACCAACTCCCCATTAATCTACATGCACTAAATCTTCATCTCAGGGTCCTTTTCCAAGGGAACACAAACCAAAAGGGCGCTGACAAATGACTGTTCTTGAAATCACACCTTGAAATTATTAAATACTCACTGACATAAAGTTTTCAGTCAAAAACCACTGTCACATTTATTATGAAACATCGACTCCAATAATATCATAAATATTTTTAAAATCATCCTTATGTTTCTAAAGAATAAAATAATCATATTGCAATTATGCTATCAGTAGAACGAAGTTTGGAACCAAATGAATCTATATGTGAAAGTAGCAAAAATATCAGTAGTCAAGGAGATGCATTTGGCCCCAGAGTATGTCTGAAATGCTTCCAAGTGTCTGGCAATGACTTAGAGATGCCCTTCCAGCAGCCCTCTGTGGAATGTGACGTGACTGAAGACACTTCAAAAATACTCTTCAGGACAGTCAAGTGCTACAGGGAAGGTTGACAAGGTCAATTGGCTCTTCTCCAGGGACTTCTCTTGCTTCCTGTTTATCTTCACACGCACCCTGGGCTGCTTTTGATGACATCAAATTCAGACTGAGAAAATGTCCCCCATCCCCTACCATTATGGCATGAAGTGCTAACTTATTTTTCTGATGGTCAAAATGTATGGGTTGCTGGCTTCTTACAATTAACAGGGTCAGGTTAAGTGGTATGTGAATGTCCCCCCAGTAGGGTATGAGAGGAGTTACAGTCCTTTGGGCATTTATGATAGAGCCACTCTACTGAGAGCATAAGAGCAGCCCCAGAATGAAAAACAGCATTAAATATTTGAGAGGCAGGAGGATGACACAACAAAAGTATCTACCATTACTCTGAGCACGGAGCTCTTTCCATCCCCAACACACCTAGGCTGGCACCGGTTCAAAAGGCTGCTTCCACCACCTAATGCAAAACGGAATTAATTTCAGAATAGGGCACGGAACATAACTCATGAATCCTTCCCTCACAGCTCCCCTGGGACCTGACAGGAGCTCATGCCACTGGACCACATAACCTGTTGCAGAACAGCTGTGGAAGGGGACCTTGACAAAGAACCCAGTTATTTTACCCTGTTGACTTATGCAGCAGACTAAAGACACTCTGATTGTAATTCGTTCCAAAGGAAAATCTAAAGTAACAGGAAAGGGAAAGTCTTCCTTGCCAAGACCCTAGAGATCAAGTAACTAGTGTCAGGTAATTCAGAAAGACATAGAAAGCAGCAGGAAAATAAACCAGCACCTACTACTCCAGTACTGTTACAGTATAAGGAAGTTACATTTAAGAATAGGTCAATTAAAGCATGACTCCATGAATCAGAGTCCAAAATCCTTCCCACTGTGGGTACTGCTCCAGACAGAGATCCACCCTGAGCACCACAAAAAGACCAGAGATAGTGAGGAGTGGAACCACGTAGGACACGTGAGAGCTACAAAGAAAGAGACCACGCTGGATATTAGGCTTGTTGGAGAAAATTATCAGTGCATTTAACAGAATGTGGGTGTACTCTGCAAATAGTTACTATTTTAAGGAATTTGAAAGGTAAAGGGTAATTAAGTCTCAGTGTGAGTCTCACATCTGAACTCAACTAAGGAGGAAAAAAGTCTCCCACAACCTCAGAGCAGGAGTATCTCAGAGTGGGTTACATGCCCCAACTGCAGAGAAAATGTTCCCTGGTGCCAGCCCCACCCCCACTGGTGCAAGCATCTCAGTCCGAGTTTGGAAGCCCTCATTTCCAGCCTTGAGTCTCCTGGGACCGCCTTGCCCTGGCCCTTCCATCTCACAAATGCGAGTGTGCGGAGGGGGTGATGGATGGAAGGAGCTGTCGCCCAGGCAAAACCACCCTTCCATGGATCCAGCTTCCTGGATGCTTTTCGCTGGACTTCCCTCTGCCCACGGGGACATGTACAGCTTCCGTCACAGGTTTAGGGCAGCCGAAATCATGCCTTTGGCCAAACCATCCCTGCACGTCCCCCTGCACTCTGACACTGTCACCAATGAGCTGCCCTCGGACTTGGTGGTGCAAGAGAGTTCCTAGCCAGACCCGTCATTGTTCTACCCCTGTGCATCTCTGTGGTCTCTATGCTGCCTGTTCCCTAAAGCCATTCACTCTTCCCTCTGCAAGAGACAGTGAGACTACCCTTCCAGCCTCTCGTGCAGTCGCATGCCGCTAAGACAAAAGAACAGTCATACAAAAGAAGGGTCAGTGTGGATAGAGAAAAGTGGGTAGTGGTTCGATGACTGCTAGCATCTACCTGATTCCCCAGCGCACTTTCAACTTCCACACCTCTTCTGAAGTACGTCCAGCTACAGAGTCTCATGTTCCGACCGACAGCTCTGGAAGATAAGAAAAGGAAGAAAGCTGGTACCCCATTTAGAGACAGGAAAGCAGGGGCAGTGAAATCACCAACGGACCCAGATTTACGAAACTGTAGAGGCAAGGCTGCAGGCAGAAGTCAACCCTGACAACAGATTTTTTTTTACGTTCACTATGTTGTATTCAGTTTCTGCTAAAAACTGCTCGTTATTGGTCACCTTTATTAAATTAGTTCTTAAATTGTAATAATGTGGGACACTGCATTTTATTTTATTCTACCTGTAATTACATAGAATGGTACAAATGAAAAGAAGGCCTACACTCCCCAAAATATGTACCTAAGAGCTTTTGGGGAACATAATTTTAATCATTTTAGGCAGAGCTTATGTTTACACGTAATCCTTTATAAAAGAGCATACGTGTGATTCAGGTCCCGGCCCACAGTGTCATTTTATCTGCCAAAGCCCCTCGTGTCGTCACTGAGGAACATCACGATCACACGTTGATTGAATTTCCCCTCCCACTCAGTCTCCTGTCACATATTCTCAAACCAGTGAGCCCCTCTTGAGGCTCTGCGCTGGCGAGGACATGAAGCCAACAGAGCCCTCCCTTAGTGCTCCTGGCGGGGATGTAAAATGGTGCGGCTGCTGTGGGAACCAGTCTGGCAGCCCCTCAAACAGTCAAACGTGGTGTTACCGTGCGACCCAACAATGCCACTCCTAAGTATGTCCCCAGGAGAAGTGAAAACATGTTCACACAAGAGCCTGAACACAAACGCTCGTGGCTGCATTATGCACTGTAGCCAGAAACTGGAATCAACCCACGCGGCTATCAAGTAATGAATGGAGGAACAAAATGTGGTCTCTGCATACAACAGAATGCTACTGGTTCCCAAAAAGGAAGGACACACTGACATGCTACAACACGGACGTACCTTGAAAACAGAATGCTAAGTGAAGGCAGCCAGACAAAGGATCACACGTTATAGGATTCTGTGGATATGAAATCTCCAGAACGGGCAAAGCCACAGAGAGAGAAAATAGTGGTTTCCAGGGGCCTGGAAGAGTGGGGACATGGGGGGTGATGGCTAAAGGGTATGGGGTTCCTCTTAGGGATGATAAAATTGTTCTAAAATTCGATGATGGTGATGGCTGTTCACCCCTATAAATAATGAACGTCACATGCGTAAAGTAATACAAGGCACATGATTAGCATTATAAAGTTATTAAAATAATAATGTTATCACAATATAATAATACTTCAATAATTATTACTCTTACAATTATTATTGTAGTTACTATTATGAATAATAATCCCACAGCCTCCACACACGGTTTCCTTCGGTGTAGATCAACAAAGTAGGGCCCACAGACCAAATATGACGAAGGGTGAACAGGATTTATTCTCCTGATTCATGTGCACAGTTAGATTTTTTAAAAAACTATGCTGTTTAGGGAGTAAGATTCGCCTCACAACATTATTTGTAGGTCTTCGGTAATAACCCACATGATAACTTCGACTACTCTGAAAATGAAATCGATGTGACATAGAGCTGTCCACACCCCAAATGCCAATGCACCTAATCACCGAGAAGCCCCATGTCAGCACCTCCTTCCAAAATGGGTTTTAATCCGTCACATACCTTCTACCATGGTAGAACATTCTTAATCTACTAAAATAATATAGTATTTGATGCCTGTATTTTTAAAGTGGATTGGGATTTTTTTTAATACCAAAAAGGAAAGAAAAGGCAGTGTGGGAGGCAAGGGAGGGCAGGACATAGGAAGGGAGAGACAGAGAAAGACAGAGAGATCAAACCTATGGAGAAAGAATTTGCACGGGGCCCATTTCTTTCACACATCCATTAATTCCCCTCATGCATGGGGCTCCCACCACCTTCAAAGTGAGCTTTCCTGTGCTGGGTGGAAGAGATCAGCTTTAAGACAACTGCATGTAAACTTTCCAAAAGAAAAGAAAAACAGGCAGAGAAGAACATAAGCCTTTTTGCCTTTTCCAAGGAATCAAACAATGACTCAAAAACAGCACATCAAAATCAAAGATGACAGCAGCTTCAAAGCTTCGCCAGAAGATCAAAGGCAGAGCAAGGGGAAAGAAGACACAATCTGAGACGGTGCGGAGAAGGGTCCTCGCAGCCAGTATGAAGCCATAATAACCATTCTCTCCAAGAAGCTAACTTCGCCTTTTAAAATCAGCTCTAGGGCTCTCACAAGGAGCTCTGTGGAAAGCTCTTTAACAGAAATAAAAATGAGACATTTTAGCAAAAATACTGAAATCCAGTTCTACTGGCAGAAAGCTTCCAGGACATCACCTGGCCCTATCTCCCTAAAAGGACCATCTTGCCGGACCTCACGTATTTTAAACTGAATTTTAGTAGAGTGACCCAGAGTCCAGTAATTGTTTCAGTTCGATCACACAGGAATTGTTTTCAACTCGATATATTTACCCTCGTGGCATTTCAAACTCTGACTTTCCTACAACCTCCCCCAGGTGCTGGAAAGAAGCACGAATGCTAGTGAAATGTTTGTTAAGTTCTTAGAATCAGGTGACTATCTCTGTATAATGGTCAGAAACCACCTCTCCCTCACTCTGTGGCCATTATAAAATACTTCTCTCTTTAACACCTGCTTTCCAGAATCGTGTGCTGTAGAACACGGGAGTGTGGCAGTGGAGTGGACTCCACATAATTAGTTGGCCGTAACCGAGCTGTAATGCCTAGTGATGGATAAAGGTCATTGGGTCTCTTGCACAGGAACATCTCAAGAGCAATGCTGTGTTGTTCCCAATAATTGTGCAAAGCATTGCCTGTAGGACTATCTCCTTTTTCACTTTGGAAACATCGCTTCCAAATGATGACTGGAGCACTGTTTGAGGGAATATTTCCTCTAATGCAGTCTCCTTCCCAGAATATGCTCCAGGTTCCTCATTTCTGAGGGAGCAGATCAATAGCAGCTGAGAATTTACTATAGTCCCTGGCACATACTAGGTGTCCAGGAAAAAGCTGTTTGACAACGATTTTTAGAAAACTTGCTGACACTGTTCTCTCAGAGAGAAAACGCAAGACACACATACTTCTAATCTCACCATGTCCTCACCACCATCTTTCCTGTATGTAAATAGATGTTTCCCATTGCCTTAGGGACAATCACGTGTTCCTGAAAATAGCTCCTGAAACTGCCACTCGAATGGCAGTTTCTACCTATACAGAAACCTTCGTTACTAAAATCCTGACCCAGGGTATGTAAGCCCAGAACAACAGACACACACACACACACAAACACACGCATTCTCAATGCAAAAAATACGTAAATCCAAAGCAACCTTATGAAGTGTTTGCACTGGTTGTGATGTATTGAATCTTGCCGAATCATACCAAGCCTTCTACCTGTACCTGAATACCAGCTACGTGTGTTTTTTGCCTTATTCAAAAAGGTTATACGGACCATCTGCAAATCTGTAAATGAGCAAATAAGGGTATATATATACTTAACCAAGCATTTCCTACTTTATTTATTTTGTATTCTTAAACTCAGGCTATTTCTATGAAGTGCATCCAACTTCGCCCAACCTAAGAATTAACTTCTCAGCTATGTTTTCCCTAAATGTTTTATTCTCATATTTGTTCCTCTGAAACAGGTTAAAGAGTTTAAAAAAAATAAAAATAAAACAACTGGGTGATTTTTAATGCAACCAGCTTCACAAAAACAGATGGTGTATGACCTGGCTAATTAGATAACACAAGGAGAATCTCATTCCCTAAATAAAACTGTCTTTTGAGTAAACCTTCCACATATCACTTAAACCAGCCATAAAAATGAGTCTGCCGGGAAGGGTTTTTCCCACTAATGTCATCAATCATGTCATTTCCCTTCTTTCTGTCATCCCCCTTCTGCCCTCATGTCCTTTCTCCCTGTGTTTATCTACCTTCAGAAATATGAGCAAAGACAGAAGACACAGAGAAGAGAGGCAATTATTCTTACCTAAGCACAGGAACATCTGAACACTGAAAACTTTTCCAAATGTGTATTTTTCACTGCCAAGCAAGTCCATGGGATATATTTGTGCTAAATGTTATAGTCTTCCGTAGCTAAGAGAACGGACTCTGAGTACCCATACCGACATATCAAATTAGAGAATCTTGGGGTGCCTGTGTAGCTCAATTGGTTAATTATCTGTGTGCCTTCCTCTCAGGTCATGAGCCCAGAGTCCTGGGACTGAGTCCTGCATCAGGCCCCCGGCTCAGTGGGGAACCTGCTTCTCCCTCTCCCTCTGCCTGCTGCTCCCCCTGCTTGTGTGCGCTCTCTCTGTCAAACAAATTTTTTAAAAACCATTAGAAAAAAAAACCAACAACAAATTAGAGGCTCTTTCTATACTTTGATCCATGCTCCCCTCAACCCCAATCACCCACAAAGCACACCTAGAAGAGAAGTACCAATTGGGCCCATTAGGACATCGTCTCTGAAATAATAGCAGGTGGATCCCCTAGACCAACTCTTTAGTTCACTTCATCTCTGCATGAAAATCATACCAAAAAGGCTGCCCGAGATCCTCAGTCTCCCCATCGATGTGGGGCATGGCCAGGGCAGCGTCTTTTCCCAGATTTTCCTGTGGACAATTAATGGATTACGGCACCAAATGCCACCCCCCAAAATACACCCACACACGTACACAAGCATAGTTCATTTTCTGAAACGGGGTCTAAGCCAACAATGAGAGGAAGAATCATTTCCAGTAGCCGATCTGCAGACGACGGTGCTTAGTTCTTTCCTTCCCTGCCTCTCTGGGCTGCCTAGAAATAACAAGTGGGTCTACTTCGGGGCCACAGGTCCCTTAAACCCTCCACCTTTAATCACACAAAGAGAAACACCGAAAAATCCAGCTCCAGTACAGATTTAATTAAATTCCTAGCACAGGGCTCTGGGTTGGGTGTCTGTTTGTTTGTTTGTTTGTTTTTTCTGTTGTTTTTCTCCATTTCAATCTGGAGAAAAGGATTGCTCCATTGCTCAACAATGATGAGTCCTGACTCCAACTTCTGTTCTCTCTTCAGGTTGACAGTGCATGGAAGGCATAAACCTTGAGCCCTTCATCCATTCCTCTCTGGCCTCCAGGACAGGGCTGAGCGCAGACTTTGTGCTCCATGCTGGTTTCGTTCTGTGAGTGTGGTGTTTGCTGATCAGCTGAAGGCCCCCACGTGCCTCACCTGTGCCCTTTCTTTCACACTCACTGGCACCAACACTGAGATCACTGCCTGCTCTAGCAATTCCTACCTCTTCTGTGTTCAGGGTTTAACTCCACTAGATTGTAACAACAGACTGCGATGCCTGCCTGTGGATCAGGTTTGATCTCATTTTGTTTAGGCTCTGTGACGGACTGTGTTCATTAAATTCATGCACGGTCACATAGTTAATAATGTCCCCGTCAGATCTGGGGAAGAAGCAGCCACAGCAGTGGCATAATTACTGAATATCCCAAATCTGCGAAAAAAGTGGACAGAACAACCAGACAGCAAAACCATGAACGCATGCACCAAATTCACATCCAACTCCAATGCACCCCATACTACAAGGCTTGAGAATCAGTGTCTCTGTGGGAAGAAGCAAGGAAAACATCAGGGATTCTAGCAGACTCACAAACAGAAGAACCCCAAACAGCCAGTAGATTTTCACTAGCAAGCACAGCGGGCCAATTTGAGAAAAGCAGCTGGAATTGAGAAGAGTTTTGTAGCTCGATAGCAAAGGAGTGCAAGATATCCATACAAGTCCAAAGGGTTTGGGGCACTGTGGCTCACACATACTCTTGAAACTGTCCCCTGAAGGATTCCCTTCAGGCCAGGGCCCCCACACCGGGCATGGAATCCAAATTCAACAGGACAGGGACAAGAAAGAGAGCGGCCAATGAACTCATAATTTTCTTTAATTGACATGAAAATGACAGAACAGGGAGATCTATGAAGTTACAAAGCTATTCTGAACAAAGCTACTTCTAAAAGTTGAGGAATACTAATTTCATGTGAAAATGAATAATAAAAAAGGATCACAGTTAAATCTCATTTAAATTTATTATAAGAAAAGAGAGAATATGAAGAATAACATTCCCACAGATAAGAAAAGCATGAAAGAAAATACCTCCCTATAAATCACTTTAAAACTACAATTTGCTATTTCAAACAGAGCTAGAAGACACTAATAAAAATGACACATAACATGAAAGTACAACATAAATCAGAAACAAAAACTTTCAGAAACAGATGACAGAACTCAAGACAACTACAAATAAGAAAAAAATTTTTCAGAAGAAAAAACACAAGAAAATAAACAGATAATGACTTGTGAGAAATGAAAGATAAAAACGAAATTTTCAAACTCACAAAATTTGAAGAGATGAAAGGATCTGACAGAGTGTGACAAATATTTAAATAGCAAAGAAGATCCAACATGTTGACAATAGGAATCCCTGAAGAAGAAAACCAAAACAAGGCAACAAATACTAAAAACCATAATTCGAGGAAATTTTTCACAATAAAGATTTGAAATGACATTCTGAAACAGCAAGTAACATCACTGAAAATACTGACTCTGAACAACCAACTGAAGATATTGTCCTATAAAACTGCTGTATTTTAAAAAAAAAGGAAAGAATCCTATAGGTATATAGGAAAAAAAATAAAGTGACATACAATGGAAATAAAATTAGATCATTATCAGACTTGATGGCAAGGCTTTATTCCAATAAAAAATGAAATGATATAGGGGCGCCTGGGTGGCATAGCGGTTAAGCGTCTGCCTTCGGGTCAGGGCATGATCCCGGCGTTATGGGATCGAGCCCCACATCAGGCTCTTCCGCTATGAGCCTGCTTCTTCCTCTCCCACTCCCCCTGCTTGTGTTCCCTCTCTCACTGGCTGTCTCTATCTCTGTCGAATAAATAAATAAAATAAAATCTTTTAAAAAAAATGAAATGATATAATTAAGATACTCAAGGAAGGTAAACATGACCCAAGATCTTTACATTCACCAAACCTGACATCAAGGGAGAGAAGGGAGAGAGTTGCTAACCTGGGACACAAAATATACAAGATGACTTCAAAGATCTTACAATAGCCAATATCAAGAAAGCCATTGATGACTGTGAAGAATGTCAAGATGAGGCAGGAGTCAACATGGAGAGGCTCTCACTGGCCACAGATGAGACAACATGAACCACAATAAGGATGAAAATTGCAAAGGATGGAAACCTATCAGTTTAAAAGCAGGAGTTCACAATTAAATTTTTAAAAAAGAATTGATCACTTTCTAATATTTTAAGAAAACAATGCATGACCTTGAAAACTGACACAGTTGAAGAATCAACCATTTATCCTGCCCTTCCGATATGAATTATACCATTGGGCAACCAGAGGATAGATGAGAACAGGCATTCTTTATAATGTTACTATAATAATAAATGAAAACAAAATGACAGAATTAGAATATCACCATTCTGCAATCTCCAATGAATTAACAGAGTTGGCAAGTTAATAGCTGTTTCCATCACAAAACAAACAAACAAACAAACAAAAACCCACCAAAGTTAGATATTATTGTGGCTCTGGACAGAATTCAATAGCACATATAGTCTTGCCAAACAGATTGAAGGTGGGTCTGACGACGTCTCTATATCCAGCCACAGGAAACACAGAGAATGGACCATGAGTAAGCTATTGGCAACATCCAGACTTTGGGAAACGCCACAGGTCCAACAATCCAGGTTCCCTGGCAGATAAAGTATAAGGAACAATACTTAGGAAAATACAAGGAAAAAGGAATGGAGGAGAAAATTATAGATACAAGCAATTTAAAAGACATCAATCAAATTATAAAAGTACACAAAACCTCATGTCTAGGGATGCATATCTGGGGGACAGAACTATACAGAAATAGAAGGAATTACTGTAAAAGTTAGCAAGGTGTGTATTTGGAGGTGGGGGATAGAATGGGTATGACTGGGAAGGGTCACATAATGGAGCTGCTAGTGTCCCTTGATGTTCTGTGACATGTGTTGTATTTAGAAGGGTGCTTGCCATATAATCTTATATGCACTTTTTGTGTGGTTTCTGTACATATGTCTCACTTTACAATGGAAAGATTAGTTAAAAAGAAAAATAATAATAATAATAATGGTAACACCCCAAATTATCAAGGAAAAATAGCAATCATACAGAAGTCAGAATCCAAAGGAATACCTGAAGATCTGGAGTAAAGCAAATGGCAAAGAACATGGAGGTTCTGCCTCCAGAAGCTAGGGGCTTGTGAGCAAGGCTGTCCAGCTTAGTCAGAAATCCCAAATCCTGAGGTAGACATTCTGGGCTAAGAGGGAGCACTCGGTATCAGCATGAGACGTTGTTAGGGAAGGCACCATGATTCAGCTCCCTGAGGACAGAGCCAATGCTACAAATCACCAGCTGAGGGAAGACAAGATGGGGAAAAGAACACAGCAGAAAGTCTGAAATATATGGCTCCACCTCATCCGCTGTCACACCAGTATTTATGGGATAGGGATAGGCTGTAAATAAAAAAGCAATTTTAAAAAGAAAAGAATTCCTCAGAAAATAAGGTATTTTTAAAGAGAACCATGATTGTTTTTCCCTGAAGTACATGTTTGTGAAAACCTTCCTGTAGGGACCCAAGATCAACATCATTTATTACAGACCTGCCCTAAAATATCTAGTATCTTCTTCCCTCTCCTCTTATTGATACAAATGGCATGCCTCAGGTATCACCTCAGGTCCTCTTGGCCTCATCTGTCCCTGAGGCTGTCAGCCATTTACTGGCCTAGCCACCACTGCAGTGACCGGTGGGGGAAGGGGTCGGGGGACAGTCTCAGGATCACTTCCTTTGAGCACGGTTTGCCTTGCCTCATGCTGCACTGGGCATCCTTAATTCCATGTTGCCTTATAAGACAAACATATTCACAGTTTCAGAACCTCTTTGGGGAGACCACTGTTCTGTCCCCATATTCCACTTTCCCTTGTCTCTGTGCCCCTAGGATTTCTCTCCTAACAAAGTATTTATCCTAAGTGATTTGCTCAGTCTCCACTTCCTAGAGAATCTGACCTAAGATGCTTGGTACCAACAGTGAGCCCAGGAAGCAGACCGCCAGGACAGTGTGACAGAAATAGGGGCCTGCCCACTGGTCAAACATAAGATAGTGTCTTGGATGGGCGTCACAGCTACTCACACTTCACCTATGGTTCATGGAGAGGAGGCATAGGTGAAGGTGAGGTTCGGAGAGGTGACAACAACGGTGACAAGGATTAAGTGCAGGGCAATTCTCTGGATGGTATTAGAAGCTTTGCAAAAAATATGCTCAGGGTAGCCATCTACCAATTTAGGACACACCTGCAGCAACCACAGGGCAGACTCGACTGAAAATAAGTCCCAGATTTTCATTTTTCAAGTGGCAGACATGCAAAAGACACTGAACATATCGCCTGACTTCTAAGTCAAGAATCAGACCTTTAATGAGAAAAGACTGGGGCTCTGACACAGAGGAGAGGGATATTGACCTGGACCTGACTGAACATCTTAAACCCCCAAATTCCTCCAGCACTCTGGGATTCCAGAAGCTGCCTCGCTCCTTGCTGTCAGAACCTTTTCTGGACACCTCACAATGGCCATACCTGAAGGACGTGTTTTCCTAGATGTTCTTCGTGATGTTGGTAGGTCACCAAAGTCTCTACAGAGCCTTCAAAGGCTCCCTCCACCAGCCTCCCCATTCAGCCATCTGGAGTCTGGGCAGTCAAGGACGGGCCTCTCCTGGAAAGCACTTCTATGCCCACCTCCTCTTCTCCCCGTCCCGGGGCCCCAGCAAATATTTTCTAGTTTCTTGAAAGAAACATCTCTCCTCAACTCACAAACTTTCCCGAGTATTCTGTCTAGAAAGAGTCCTCTATTTTTGCGAGGACATTTGGATCCTGGAAACCAAAGCCAAGAAGAAACTTTCCAGCTAATTTTCCGCTTTGCACACTGAGGCAATGAACTCACAAGACCCTCGCAACTTAAACAGGAAATAGGATAGGTAAGGGAACAATCAGGAGGGGACATGTAATTTCAAAGATTATGGAAACATCTTTGTAAAAATAAGTTTAAAAAGTGACACAGGGGAGAAAAAAGTGATAGAGGCACACAGGAGTCCAGGAAAAGAGTATAACTCCCTGTCAGAGCTAAATTCTAAATGAAGACATCTAATCTGAAATATTGACTGGATCTCAAATCGGTATTTGTCATCTATTTAAAATAGGATATCATAAAAGCAAAACTGAAAGAGATAGAAAAACTGACTCATACAACTCATCACGACCTTGATTCCTTACTGGTAATTTCTGAAAGGCTTGTTCCAATAACACAGGCCCAAATTCCTCTAATTATTACCAGGCTCCATGGAATGACATGGGCTCAAACATCTTCCAGATGAATTTTTTTGACCATCCTGTTTCAAAAGTAAGTCAGAAGTCACTGCTGGGAGATATTCATAATACTCAAGCAAGGCACATATCTCTGAATGGAAACAAAAACGTGTATATTGGAAAATGATTTTCAGAGGCCCCATTTAAACGCACATTTTTAGCCTGAACATCTAAATCCTCGTCACACAACCATTTTGCATTTACATTCTCATCCTGGAACAACACTATCCTAGGGAGGTATACACAATAGCCTAAAATTGACATGCCGGCGTGAACATCTATCTAACATCAGGCCTACGATGGGAGTGTCCCCAAATCCAAGCTGCAAATATAAATCACAGTTTTGATGCATTAATTTGTTCACAGCCAACAAGCAACCATCCATTAGCTATCAATTTAAAGAGATTTTAGGGCAATCCTGATGCCCTCAACCATCCACTGTGGCCACTAGAGGTGCAGTAAATTAGTTTATCTTCAGTCCAAAGTCTCATCTCATCCATGAAATAATACATGTTGATCCCTTAGACAATAAAATAAAATAGAAGTTGGAGGCTTCCCAAAAGCCTTCGTGAATGTGGACTGGAAAGCTCGCCATCTGGAGGATTATTTTTCCATGCTCTCTACCACTTTCATCATCCTGCCTAATAAACAAGCATGGTTGATCAGAGCCAAACGACAGAGCGGGTCCCGCAGGGGGGACCCAAAGCGCTCATCTCCTGAGGATGTGCCTGAGATGAGCGAGAAGGCATGCATCCCTTGAGAGGCAAACAACGATGAACTTCACAGCCCTCAGAAAATGGAAAACTGACACACTTCTGACGTAACTATCAGCATACATTCAACTCTTTCTTAAAGAGAGGAAATTAAATTGTGTTTATCGGTCACACTTGACAATTATCTGGAACTACTCCAGAAGCAGCAAATCTCAGCCAAAGCCTCCTGCATTCACCAAATAATAGGAACTTCGGCCAAAAACAAACAAACAAACAAACAGCCACTGTATTTGGGGTGACTGAAACACAGCCATTCTGCCTGCCAAACTATCTTATCTATTTCATTATAGACGCAGGATTATCTGATATCTTCCTGCAGCGTTTATCTGGAATAAACTAAAGAATGGGTTTAAGTATATTATCTTTAATGCATATGAAGGGAAAATAAATCTGTACACTTTTTTTTTTAAGGATTTTATTTATTTAGGGCACCTGGGTGGCTCAGATGGCTAAGTTTGTCTTTGGCTTATGTCATGATCTCAGCGTCCTGGGACTGAGTTCCACGTCAGGCTCCCAGGTCACCAGGGAGTCTGCTTCTCCCTCTGCCCCTCCCCCCACTCATGCTCACGCACTCTCTCTCTAATAAATAAGAGGTTTTATTTATTTAGTTGAGAAAGAGAGAGCATGAGAGCAAGCAAGGAGAGGGACAGAGGGAGAGAGACAGAGAGAATCCAAGGAGACTCCACGCTGAGCGCAGAGCCTGATGCAGGATCAACAATATGACCATGAGATCATGACCTGAGCCAAAATCAAGATTTAGACACTCAATTGACTGAGCCACCCAGTTGCCCCAAAACCTGTTTACCTTAGATATATGATCCAGGTGGATATCCCATTGACATGGATAAAAAGAGATGAGAGAAAGAGAGAGAGATAAATGTTTCCGAATTTCATTTTAAAATTTCCAAACTTGACTTTTTTTCTTGTTTAATTGAAAATAGTTTATCCGTATATCACATATTTGTCTGAGCACAGGGTGAACTGAGGTTATAGGCACCAATAAATATTAAAGGAACCGAAATTTTCATTCTGCACAAACACAGGCCAGAAATCAATTTTAATAATTTACAATGCAAGGAACAAAGAGCCTTTCCATTTCTATCAGTAGAAATGTTCTTCTATGAGCCCTCTCCCACCTGAGACCCAAAGCTTTCCTGCGTTCTCACATACCTCTACAGACATGTGAGAGGCAGCGTCAGTTGTAAAGTCAAGAAATGCATCTCCACCATTAATGTAGCGGGGTTTGGCCAAGGAAAACCACCAAGCTGGTGAAATACAGAGACAGAGCCTCCATAAGCAACATCATTTGAAAGCAGGAGATACTGTCCAACACAACATTGAGCGGCCACATTAAACAAGTGGATTTTATAAAGATTTCTTGCCATTACTCAAAGGTTTGCAATTCTGAACGCCGCATCTCTGTTTCTTTCGATCTATCCTTCTGACAGCCTTGCTTTCTTTCAGCTTGTGTTGCCCAACCGTGCTGAATTTTTTGCCCTGCCTATCCATCCCCTTTGCATATGCCAAGGGATTTTGGTCTTCTGATGCTTTCTCTTTGCCAACATCCCGTTTGGATTATTGATAGAGAGGCTGGATCTCTGGAAAGCTCTCATCTTTGAAAGAGTTGTCAGGCTGCAGTTTTGCAAACGGCAGAGCACAAACACTTCAATATTTATGCTCCTTCTATCGACACTGAGTAAATTAGACTCTGGAATACCTGCATTATCCAAACCATCTGCTTCACTGCATTTTTTTAAATGAGTAGGTGGGGGAAATTTATGAGCATTTTCTCTTATCTCTTGTTGCTAGGGAAACTACTTTTTTTTGGTAGGGATAATCCTAGAATCTCGAAAGAGCCAGGATGCAACCTTCCTTCCCCTCTTTCTTCAAATGAAATCTGTGTCTCCCCCGGAGAGAGAGCTTTTCCACTGGCTACTCAGTCTCCAAGGATATTATAATATTCCAAGCTAGTCCAAAATATGCAGGGCTGAATTTTCGCTTTGCATTTTCACAGTGAGCCCGTGCCAAATGGAGGGGTCCACAAAGTTTGTCTCAAAAAAAAAAAAACAAAATGACTATTTCATAAGGGGTTATTTTGTCATTCAGGCCCATAAAACTGAAGGGGAGCAAAAAGATCCATTCTGCCCCATCCGACTGGAAGTCGTTTTACTGAAAGAACCCCTTGTGTGATGAAGACAAAATAAAAAATAATTATGTTCGGTTCCATGGGGCTTTCTGCCTGGAAACATAAAAGAGAATGTGCAAGCAGAGTGGGAAACTGCCCACAGTTTTCATACCCTCAGGGGTCTTGGAAAACATCACTCCTCAGTGTACACAGCCCACATCCTACCATAGGAGAGAACGCAGTAAAAAGAACTTTTGGAACGTGGCATTTGCGGATCACGGGTTTGCTCTTGGAGGTGCAGCCTGAGTCGCCAGTAGCACATTTTGTACTAGGAAGGCAACTGTGCCCAGAACAGAAAATGACTGTGCGCAAACAAGTAATTTGCATTCTGCTTTTGGAGACAATCGGACTCCACCCCCAAATCCACATCATATTTGCATAATTCATTTATGAAATACTGTTTTTCATTCTCTTGAGCCCACAGCTGCTGCTAGGGGAACGGGTGTGGTCCACACCCAGCTTCGAATTCACTCCTGCATAAACCCCAAGGAGAGGGTTTTCGCATGCAGTTAAGCAAGGAGGCCCAGATACTTAACTGGGGAGACCTAGAAGGACTTTTCGCCTCCCGCTCAGTGTGACGTCCAAGAAAGCACTTCAAAGAAATGGCCAAGAACTCCAATTGGAGATGGCAAAAAAAGTCACCATTGATTTGGGAGTTAGAAACAATTGAGAAAAAAACTTTACCTTGACCCCCTCTCTTCATAGTAAAGCCGGAAAATGACTGCAAAAGGGACCTGAAAGTTTAGCTTCAATTTTTAATGTTAACTAAGCTGTACGTTAACATGATCTCCCCCACAATAAATGCCATCTAACGACCAGTGAGGTCTGAGACCTTTGCACGGGGTGTATGAACTTCCTTGCCTTCATTTATTACCAAAAGCAGTTCAATGAGTGTGTAAAAATGATTACCGTAAATCAGAAGACACCGTTCTGTACATCAGAGCAACGCAATGGGCCAGCTGCAGCCACACGAGCTGGAAGCTTGCTCGAAATGCATATGCACAGGTCCCAACACCACAGACCTAGAGGATCAGAATCAGTGGGAGGGGGTGCCCAGGCATCTGGCTGGTTTCTGTTGTGTTTTGTTTTGATTTAAATTCGAGTGAGTTAACATACGGTGTAACACTGGTTTCCAGTGATTCATCACCCACACATAACACCCAGTGCTCATTCCATCAAGTGCCCTCTTTAATCCCCATCTCCCAGTTACCCCAGGCCCCTCCACTCTCCTCCCCTCTAGCAACCCTCAGTTTGTTCTCCATATTTAAGAGTCTCTTATGGTTTATCTCCCTCTTTGTTTTTATCTTATTTTTCTTTCCCTTCCCCTATTTTCATGTTTTGTTTCTTAAATTCCACATGTGAGTGAAATCATATAATATTTGCCTTTCTCTGACTTATTTCACTTAGCATGATATACTCTCGTTCCAACTATGCCTTTACAAATGGCAATATTTCATTCTTTCTGATGGCTAAGGAATATTCCATTGTCTATATACACCACATCTTCTTTATCCATTCATCTGTCAATGGACATCCGGGCTCTTTCCATAGTTTGGCTACTACTGATAGTGCCCAGGCATCTGTCTTCTCCCCAGATAAGGCTGATACCCATGTCTGAGAACCGCTGGTCTGAGCTGTTTGGACCCTACACTACAAAACCCACCATGTCCGCATTCATGTTACTAAGTAGCTACCTTTCCTTTCTAGTACCATGTATGATGCATTCAGATCACAGAAATAGATAATATAGGGGCACCTGGGTGGCGCAGTCGTTGGACATCTGCCTTCGGCTCAGGTCGTGATCCCGGCATTATGGGATCGAGCCCCACATCAGGCTCCTCCACTATAAGCCTGCTTCTTCCTCTCCCACTCCCCCTGCTTGTGTTCCCTCTCTTGCTGGCTGTCTCTATGTCTGTCAAATAAATAAATAAAATCTGAAAGAGAAGGAAGGAAGGAAGGAAGGAAGGAAGGAAGGAAGGAAGGAAAGAAAGAAAGAAAGAAAGAAAGAAAGAAAGAAAGAAAGAAAGAAAGAAAGAAAGAAAGAAAGAAAAGAGAGAGAGAGAGAGAGGGAGGGAGGGAGGGAGGGAGAAAGAAAGAAAGAAAGAAAGAAAGAAAGAAAGAAAGAAAGAAAGAAAGAAAGAAAGAAAGAAAGAAAGAAAGAAAAGGAGAGAGGGAGGGAGGGAGGGAGGGAGGGAGGGAGGGAGGGAGGAAGGGATAATATTATCCAAGATCCTACATAAATGAATTAATTTCAGAGGCCATAATTTACTAAATCCTTGAAGCAGACCAAAAAGCAGGAAATATTAAGGGGAAAGGGAGAAGAAATTCTTTAGGAAATTATGCTGCCATTAAATACTGGCATTTGAGAGAATATGTAAAAAATGGAGAAATGCATTATAATATTAAATGCTGAATGCAGAATTATATATTTCCTTATCTCAGCCTCTTCCACTACCTGAAGGTGAAAACAGTTGGGGAAAACCTAGAAACACAACCGCAGTGCTTTCTTGGCTAGTTCCCCAGCTACAGATGTGCTTTCAGCTTAAAACCACCCCAGTTGCTTCTACCCTTCAAATCTTGCAATCCCAGAGAGGCAGACATCAAATGGATATTCAGAAAGACAGGGAAAGTGATTCTGCAAAATGTTTACTTAACTTTGAAAAATGTCCTTTTGGCTTCCTCAAAGGAGACTGTCAGAGGATCAGAACGGGCCTAAAGTTTGGGATCTACTTACTTTGGGTCAACTCTTGATTACATTTCACCTATTACCTATACCTTTCCTCTTGGCATAATGAGAATGATACCTGCCTAACAAAGCCACTGTGAGTACAAAGAAAGCAGTGTGTGCCCCAAGCGGTGGATATGCTTTGGGGGGGAGGGAACTAAGCAGTAGTAATGAGTATTATCTGACTTAGGAAAGGAGTCTACCCCTCCATTCTAAGGAACCAGAAAGGAGAAACACCCTGCTAGCTAGTAAGCCTATAAAGTGGCATCAGCTCTTAGGAAAACAATTTGGCGCCATCGTTCACCCAGCTATTCCATGTTGGACTATGATCCAAGAATAGCTTTGCACATATGAGCTAGGTTCGTGACTGAGAATATATCCCCAGTAGCACTGTTTATAAAAGCAGAAGTCTAAAACCTCTGATGCCCTAAGACAGCAGAACGGATAAATCATCACGGCATAGCTCCCCAGTATAGTATCTTATGGGAGTAAAACTGAATGAACTACATCTTAGGAAAACCTTAGAAGTAAAGATTGAATGAAAAAAGCAAGTCCTCATATGATATTCTTTATATGAAATATTTTTTAAAAAGCAAAAGTAAACTACGTATTATTTAGATATACATGTGTATGTGATAAAAACAGCAAGAACTCAGTATCTGGGTGGCTTAGTCAGTTATTGGTCTGCCTTTGGCTCAGGTCACGACCCCGGGGTCCTGGGATTGAGCCCCATGTCAAGCCTGTTTGGGGCTCCCTGCTCAGCAGGGAGTCTGCTTCTCCCTCTCCCTCTGCCCCTACCCACCTACCCCACTCACGCTCTTTCTCCCCCGCACTCTACCAAACAGCTAAATAAAATCTTTAAAAAAAAAAAAAAAGGAAGAAAGCCAAAGCAAGGGAATGAAAAATGCAAACGTCAGACTTTTGGGTACTTTGAGGGCGAGGAGGCAGAAAAGATAAAGAAGTAGAGGTTGTGTAAGTGATAAACAATGTCTTAAGTCTTGGTTTCAATGGTTGCTTAATATATTATTTAGTGAACAGAATAAAATAAAGCTAAGGCCACTCATGGACCAATGAACCATGGGCATGCCTAACTCTGCACTTGAAGACTGTGTAACTGCTGCGAATGATGGACAGAACATTTCCTGTCAACATTTCCTAGACTTAGAAAGAAATGGAATCAGCAGAAGGGACTCAACTTAACAGAGGAATTACGAGGGAAAAAAACACGGTCAAAGAAGGACTAGAAGTCCAAGCGACTACAGCAAAACAAAGGGTCTTGAGTAATATCTTACCCTGAAGGAAAACACATCAAGACAAAGGATGGTAGGTGTGAGCCTGAGAAGGAAAGAAACAACAAGTACAAAGTTGGAGAAACACCAGGCTGAAGGCCGGAACACTTCCACGACAGAGGAATGCTACACTTCCAATTGTCTACAGATCTCTGTTTGAACGAATTCTCTGAAAATCTCTTGCTCCAATTAACAGCCACACGTCACATGTACGTGTTTTTTATTTTATCTCCATATCCTCATCTTCCTTTGAAAGAGAAAAAAAAGAGAATCTTGACATCCTAAAAGCAGCTTTGTCACTGCCCGAAACAATAAAGGGTTGTACCAAAATAGTAATAATTTGTGCATTTATTGAGCAATGACTACATGTCCCACACCCTGCGAAGTGCTTTTATTTGTGAGTTCACTGAAGTCTTGCCACACGTGGGCTGAGACTCTCAGCATGTCTTTATGCTGGAGATGTGAGAGTGAAGGCATAGGTTCAATCTTCTTGAAGATGGCCTGCCTGGCTGAATTATCTGCTGCTCCCGCCCGTTTTCTTATCTGCCCCACAGCAACTGGGACAGAAGGTGAGCTGGTAGGTCCCGACTCCACCCAACTCCCGGCAATATTCAGGGTGATGCCAGCAGGACCCCAGGGCTGCCCTGGGTGCCTGGCTTCTTCTCTCCCTGAATCAGAGGTAGCCAGGAACCCAAACCTGAAGCTGAAAGGGAAGGAATCGGTAAATAAAATTCCCCCCATCACCTGTCTGCACTGGCAAATCATCTCTCTCACACCCCTTGCATTACAAATGTGCATTCCGTAGCTTTAGCTAATCTTGGGTTCTCCATAGAAAAGAAATGTCCAAACAGTACATGTTCAAGGTTGTAAGACTCCAATTAACTCTGGCACTGATTGCTTTGTCATTGAGTAAAGGGAGTCACTTTCTTTAATCGATGGGGTGAGAATCACAAAGATTAAATGCAGTTTGCTGAGGCCCTGAGAAGCCATGGAGGGCTGTAATTCTCCTACAAAGTGAGAATGTCAGAGTGTTAGGATCATGGCGGGCAGGGTAAAATCTGGATGCCTATGCCATATGCCAGACCGTAACATCATGATCTCTGGGCAGGGAGGGCTAGGGACCAGGCTCCCCCAAATGACTAGGCTATCATCGCCCAGAAACTTGAGGAAAATGAAATAAATACAGAGGTAATAACTGGAAAAGACCTGGCAAATTTTCAGATGGTTTTCATTTGCAGTGAAGTTAGGAGGACAAAATCAATTACCTCTATATCTGATACTTAAAGTTTTAAATTTTGGACATAGTATCACATACAAATAGTACTAAATAAAAAGAGATTTCATCCAGTTATGATGCTTTTATTTATCTTTAAGTTTTGTTTCTCAGCCTACAGCAAAGACTTCCACAAGGGCTTTCTGCCCTTTGTTATTTGTACAAAGGCTCCAATGAGCATCAGGAGGGGACATCAGTCAGATGGAGGCCCCTCCCATGCCACTTCTGCCACCTATTAGGAGAATGTTTTTATCTGTGGAACGGGCTTGTTTCGAACTTTATCTTTCCTTTGGATGACCGTGTTATCTCTATTAATTTTCCAAAGAGAACAGAGCGCCCCTCTAAAAACTGTTTAGGTTCCTAGAAAAGAAAAATAACCATTTTCCCCAAAATTTACAGTACAAATTACATTTCATACCCAATGGGAAAGTCTGTTTATTTTTTATTCAAACTACATCAACTCCTTCCCAGAAATAAAATTCTAGATCCCTGCTCAGCTTAAAAAAAATCTTTCCAAAACAAACCAGGGTGACACTTGTCGTAAATATATCCTCATTCTGTATCTACTCCATCCCCCTGTATTTAATAAAAATGTATCTTGATATGTATTTACACACTGGATATGGTATTTCTACATATCTGGTTGAAAGCAGAGAGATCACAAATAAGTTAGCCGGTTATCTGGATGTAACTGGGTAGCATGCATACGAAACTATATCTAACATTATACATATACATTTAATACACTGAGTATGTTTTTATCTTCTGTATTTTTAATATATCATTGTATTTATGTAGACAGGTTTACGTGTGTACATCAATACACATTTCACATGTTGAAAGTGATTCCAAGCAATGAAACTAAGCACGTAAACTCAGAAAATTACTTCCGGAGCAGGGACAAAGTTAACCGAACCTTAATTTAATCTGTTACTTCAAGATGATCATGGAACGTTCTACTCAGTACAAAACAAGTTAACACAAAGTACTTAAGAAAGCTTAATTTTGCAGAGTTTCACAGTTACTTACTGAACTTGCTTATTCAAATGCATCTAAATCCCACTTGGAGGGGGTTCTAGATCTTTGAAAAGGTACATCTCAGGCCAGGTCTGTCGGGGATGGGATAATGAGAGCTCCCAGAGGACCCAGGGACTGTCTCCACCATCGGACAACAGTACAGACTGGAGAAACAGATCTCACACCAGGCTGTGTCCGTTTCATTGGTCATTTAATGTGGCCTGGATTCATTCAGTCACGCTAATTCACTTGACAAGTTATGTTTGCAGTAGGCTTGTAGAATTATCTTCAATTTGAAGTCAGTGGGGTAGGAAGTAGCTTTTCCAGTGCCTTCCGGACATTTCCACACCATCCTATTTTTCCTATGTGGTTGAACTAGTTGCTGGCCTACCTGGGGACACTCAGATACTCTCAGATGTTTACTGATGTCAGTATTGATCATTCAAGACAACTAGTAAGACCTCACTCATGAGTCTCCTGTCACCAGTGGCCCTTTGTCTAAAATTGCAACATAGCCCAACCTGTATGTGCATGCACTGTACCCCTCGTGCACGTTACTTCTTTTCTTACCTCTCTTTATTATCTAACATGCCTTTATGTTACTTGTTATTGGTAAGAAGGCACAAATCACATAATATCTTGTGGATTTTTCTGATTCCCCTGCTAGACTATAAGCTCCATAAGGACAAGAATTTGAACAGTTTCTGGGTCAACTCCAAGAGCTGGGAGCAGTGCTTGAAGAAGAGGGGGTGATCAAAAAATATTTTGATCACATGAATAAACCACAATGCAAACAGATCGATCGAGATAAAAAGGCAGGAGTGTTAGAGGAAAAGGAAAGAAAAACACATCTTCGATGTTCTAATGGTTCGGCACCCAGGTCGATTTGTTTTCACTTTCACGGTGAAACTGAGCCTCAGTTTTCCTTTCAAACTTGTGGGCCATTCCTTTATCATCTCCACAGACTTTTCCAGAAGAAGTATGCTTGGATGTGATCAGATAACACGTCCAATGGCCCCAATTACCCTGAATTCTTGCCAGAAGGAGAAACATTAGGGTTTTGTTTGTATCCTTCTGTGTATTTGAATTGGCACTGGTAGACGTAAATGTTGAAACTGATTTTATTTTAAATGTAGTCCCATTTCCCAACCTCCTGCCAATCTTTTCATCATCAGTTGCCGGCCAGGCTTCACAAGCCATACTTACCGTGGTGTCTGTTTTTGTTCTACTTATCTTACGGATTGGCAGAATGCGTGGTTCCACTTAGTTTACAAGTCGTGTATGTTTTTCTTCCACTTATTTTACCCCATGATCTAAGGCAGAGGTTAGCAAAGTCATTCTGGAAAAGGTTAGATAGTAAATATTTTAGGCTCTGCAGGTTACACTGTCACTGCAGGAACTATTCACCCCACGGCTGCTCTTCCAAAGCAGCCATGCACAATATACAAAAACAAGTGGGTGTGGCTGGGAGCCAATTAAACTTTATTTTTGGACAATGAAATCTCACTTTTATATAATTTTCACATGTAATTTTTACATAATATTTTCTTTCGATTTTTTCAACCATTTCAAAATGCCAAATCCATTGTTAGGCGGTGGGCCATACTGCAGCAGGCAACAGGAGGGGCTGCAGTTTGCTAATGCCTGGCCTTACAAACTAAAGGATTTCTTCAAGTGGTTCTTAAGCTGGAAAAGGTGATGTCCAGATCCTTCTTTCAATCCCTACCCCCTAAATGCACATTACCACGGAAAGTTCTCTGCAAGCCCAAAGACCGAAGCTGCTAAGTGAACTCATGGCACAGGAAACCAGACTCTCACCAGGGCTCTTGAATCTCACTTGTTTACTGCTTTCCGCTCTTTGGTGCTGTAGAGCCAACACCCATGCACAATCCCTACTGGGAAAAGGCAGCAGGAGGCCAGAGAGATATTCAATAGAACACTGCCCCTCACCTCCTCAGAGGTGTTCAGTGCTCCTTCCCCTCCACTCCCACAGCCTTTGTTCATCTCTGTGCCCAGGGTCCTCATCCCACATATAGCAGAGCTCCCCCCCAGCCCTGGCACTCTGCTTAGCAACTAAAATGCCCAGTGCATGCTCACGGAACGCTGTGCCCTCACTTTAGGCAGATCTGACAGAGTACTGCCCAGCGCAGAGAGAAGGAAGCTTTCTGAGAACAAATACAAATGGATAGGACTGTGTGGCACGGTCTCTGGGCCTTGTGCCCTACAGATTGGGGAAAATAAACCTTTTGTACATCACTCCAACTTGAAGAATGGATTCACTGACTGGACAAAACGGGAAGCTATCGGCAAAGGTAAAATCCGCACTGGCCTTAAAAAATGATTCCACTTCCTCTTGTCTCTCCTCTGCGTCTCTATGGGTTTCCATTACCACCACTTTCTAAGGGGTCCCAAGCCTAGCCATCAGTGATGGTGAGTATTCAAGTTTCAGTCAAGACGGTCAAGTCTACGGGTAGTTGCTACAAGTCATACTATTACCTGTGGACAGACCCTGAGATCATCTCAAGGGAGCGGACACCTACACCCAACCTTGTCCAAGCAGCATTTGTTCCAACAGGAACATCTCAGGCCAATCAAACGAAGGTGTGCTTAGAACAGAACTGCTCCTGCCGTGTCCCTCTCTTCACTTTTCATCCTGCTAGAGGCACTTTTTCCTTCCACTTTGCCCAAAGTGGTTCACTGCGCTGACCACAAACTAAAAAGGACTTGGGGTTTCTCCAAACCTTTTTTGAACTGGAAAATCATGCTGTGCTTATGCTGCCCCTTAAATAGGTTAAAAGAAAAACCACTGAGTAGGGTGCCTCAGATCCCAACACTGGTCAAGGGCTGGTGCTATCTGCAGAGTAATGGAGCTACTGGTGGAACACTGTGGGTTGGCTCATGAACTGCATATATAGTTAGAGCAGAGTTCCTGTGGTCTTCCATTCTGGAAAGTACTGCCTGTCATGGCCTGCCCTGCTTCCCAAGGGGAGTAGACAGAATTCTAAGAGGGCCCCCAAGGCTCCCATGATTAGGTTAGGTTAGGTTAGGTTAGGTTAGGTTGTATGCCAAAGGTGAAGGGAAATTGCAAGTCTTTAATCAGTTGACTTTGAGTTAATAAAAAGAGATAAAATGAACAAGCCATGAAAAGATATGGAGGAATCATAAATGCACATTACTAGGTGAAAGAAGCCAATCTAAAAAGGCTACATACTGTATGATTCCAACTCTATGACACTCTAGAAAAGACAAAATAAAGGAGAAATATAAAGATCGGTGATTGCCAGGGGTTAGGGGAGAGGGAAAGATGGACAGACACAGCACAGAGGATTTTTAGGGTAGTGAAACTATTCTGCATGATACTTAATGGTGGATACATGTCATTATACATTTGTCAAGATCAACAGAATGTACAACACAAGAGTGAACTCTAAGTAAACTATGGATTTGGGGTGATAATGACATGTCGGTGCAGGTTCATTGATTGTAACAAAAGTACCATTCTGCTGTGAGATGTTAGCAAAAGTGACATGGGAGAAGCTACGCATGTGTAGAGATAGTGGGCATAAGGGAAATCTTTGTAACTTCCCCCTCATTTTTGCAATGTACTTAAAATTTCTCTAAAAGATAAACTCTACTTTAGGGGCGCCTGGGTGGCTCAGTCATTAAGCGTCTGCCTTCAGCTCAAGGCGTGATCCCAGGGGCCTGGGATCGAGCCCTGCATCGGGCTCCCTGCTCTGCTGGGAGCCTGCTTCTTTCTCTCCCACTCCCCCTGCTTGTGTTCCCTCTCTCGCTGGCTGTCTCTGTCAAATAAATAAACAAAACTTTAAAAAAAATAAATAAAAATAAATAAATAAACTCTACTTTAAAAAAAAAAAAGAGGCCACTGATGGGCCTCACCTAATCTGGTGAGCCCTGTAAAGAAGTCCAGAGCTTTCCCTGAAAGCAGACACTTGTAGCTACAGTGATGCTCTTTTGCTAACCTTGAAGAAACAAGACGTCATGAGTATCTCATTAATTCTGCAAAGAAATGAATCCTAACAACAGCTTGAGAGAGTGTGGAAAAAGATCCTTCCCCAGTCCAGTCTCCAGATGAGAACACAACCCAGCTAACACCCTGACTGGAAAGTGAGACCCTGTCAGACCCTGAGCAGAGAGCCCAGGGAGGCCTTTCCTAGACTTCTAACTCACAGAATATATGAGAAAATAAATGGGTATTGCTTTAAGCACTAAGTTTGTACTAATACGTTATGCAACATAGACAACTAACACACCAATTGCAGCAAATACCCAATAATAATAAGCACAATGGTGATGATGATAATAATATACATTGTACTGCACACAAATACATCTTTGTTTTTTTCACTGGCTCACAATTCCAATCTCACTCGGTTGCTGAATCAAAATAACATAGTGAGCAAAACCACAAGCACTGAAATTTTAGTGACCTGCATTTGAATCGTGCTTTGCCCTCTTTCTTGCTGTGAATCCTTTGGCAATCTTACCCCTGCAAACTCTATACAACAGAGATAAGAATACCTTTCTAATAACACTGGTTCTTAAATTTAGTGGCTCAAGGTATGCAGTCGTGAAGCTCTCTAAATGCTGATTCCCAGGTCCTCCCCTAGTTCTGATGTAATAGTAAGGGGTGGGACATGGACACTGGGGCATTTACAAGTTCCTTGGTGGATTCTCATGGGCAGCAAAACAGAAAACTGGCGACCCTGTAGAGTTGTAGTGATGAGTAAAAGAGACAGTGATGACTTCCAAGGCCGAATACTCATGGAAAGTCACTTTTTTGCCCTTGTTTTATGGGGTAGAGAAGCTTAAGACCAGAGAAGTGAATGACCTGAGCTCACACACTCACTTACAAGCTCTAGTACTCAATGTAGCTCACCCTATCACACCTGATCCAAAAGGCCACCAGATCCTCCCTCCAGGTCTCTGTTCCTTTTTTTTTTTTTTTTTTTTTTTTTTTTTGTCCAATCTCAGGTCCTTGGGAAGTAACCAATAGAACGTGGGTCAGTAAACTGGAGCCTGTGGCCCAAATCCTGCCATTACCTACTTTGGCTGAAAAAAGAAAAAATGGAATCAAGTTGTATTGGAAGTGGCCCTTTCATTTATGGCTTTTCTGCTACAATAGCAGAGTTGAGCAGTGATCACACAGCCAAAAATAATTCAGTATCTGGCCCTTTACAGGAATGCTTTGCTGACCCCTGCAATAAACAATAACCGAGATGATGCTTTACCACTACGGATGGCCTAACTGGTGTCCACTGAGTCGATGCTGATTTTCCCAGAAAATTAAAAACAAGATATACCTGAATAGTTAAAATGCTTAACTTCACAAAAGAGATGGAGGCCGTGGGAAGTGTTGGACTAGCTGAGGCCATCAGGCCTCCCAGGAGCCAGGGCATAAATGGAATCCAGATTTTCTACCTTCCATACAGTGCTGCTTGCAACCCACTGCAATTTAACTTACGTAAAACCGCTACTGAGAGGACAGATTTGAATGGGGCTGGAGAGGTAATTCCATTTTGTTTTCCATTTGTTTTAATATTGCAAAGCCAAAAATAATTTCAATGGGTTGGATAAAACCTGTGGAGGTTTTAGGAACAAGACTGTCACTCTAGAGTTAGCTCCTAATTCTCTGGAATAACGTAAAAAACTGCCTTCTGTTGTTTTGAAAAGGTCAAACAGAACTAAAGTATATATGGGAAAAGCACTGTGTTTAAACGCTTTAAGTGACTGCACTTCATTCTATTAAACTCCAAATAGGTAGGAATTCAGCCCCCAGTGAGCTCTGTTTTAAACTGAAAGATTTCTCTTTGTGTTATTTACCCCACTGTTCCAAGTGGCATAAGCCTTCCCTGTGCATGGATAAGCGCCCAGCCAACCAAAGAGTCTGACATAATAAGGAAGAAATCACCTCGGGAGCTGTTTGTCTTTCATTGAAGTCTCTTGGCCGCTGGTTATCACACTGCAGATATTTCCTGGAGCCAAAAATTATTGAATTTCAAAAAGATTTTTTAAATCACTATTCTTCTCAGTTGTGGCATTCCTAGGTTCTCTAGATGCATTTAATTTTTAAAAGTAAATTTCAATAAACCATTTATTTATTAAAAAAAGAAATGCACTTTCTGACTTTCTGCTACTTATCTGTGGCACAAGAGAAATGAACCGGCTGATCTCTTTGGCCCCTTCTCTTTCAAACCAGGTGGGATGAGGTACTCTTACTGATTATATTCACCTAGATACACAAAAGCAAGACTGGCACTGCCCCAGGTAAGGAATCAAGGTGGTACAACCAAGTACATATGCTACACATGCTATTTTACCATGTTCTATGAGCTCAATTGTTTGCTGAGGCTGGTACTTTATACAAACAAGATGTACAGCTGGTCCTCATTCCTAAGGAGTGAAGAGTCGATCTGGAAAAGGTAACACTGAAATGCACCAAAGTAAGGAACAATTACCTTTCAAATACAGAACATACATGGTGGAAAATAAATTCTCAGCAACTTAGATTTATTTGTTCTGCTAGCAAGAAGTGCTCCATAAAAAATTTGATCGGGTCCAAAAGAAAGAAAAACTGCAACTTCAAAGCTTTCCAGAGTTGTTTGTGGTGCTAAGGTACACAGAGCATGATGACGTTTTATTTAGGATGCTGGCCAATGGGTGTTTTTGGTTATCCAAATGTGTGCCCAACCTGACTAAGAGGAAGAGACTGGGGGATTACTCTGCTCCATATGCTGAAGCAACAGACATTCAGGGCTTGGCGGGTGAGGTAAAGTATGTCCATACTGTATTCCTTTTCTACTGCAGTGTAACAAGTTACTACAAAAAAAGTGACTCAAAACAATATAAGCTCGTTATCTTACAGTTTCCATGGATCAAGAGTACAGACACAGCTGACCTGAGTTCTGGGCTCAGGGTTTTACCAGGCCACATCCAAGGTGTGAGCTGGGCTGTGGTCTCATCTGAGGCTCAGGCTGTTGGCAGGATTCAGTTCCTTGTGGTGGCAGGACTGAGGTTCCATTCTCATGCTGGCTGTCAGCTGGTGGCCACTCAAAGATCCTAGAAACTGCCCGCAATTTCTTGCTACATGGCCCTCCACAAGCCCCACCTCACACTTTCAATCATTCTGACTTCAGCAAAGGTTCAATTCCATTTAAGCTATCACCTGATAAGGTCAGGCCCACCACGACAGTCTCCATTTTAACTCAATGTCAACAGATTAGTAGCCAAATTGTAGAAGTGATACCCCATCATACCCATGGTTCTGCTCACACTCCAACAGAGGCTATCACAAGGTGGCTGCACAGCAGGGTAGCAGAATATTGGGGGCCATCTTGGAATTCTGCCTAGCATGCATATGGGGGCCCTGGGTGAGGGGAACATAAGGGCAAGGAAGAATTACATGCATAGGCCCATTTCTGTTCAGGAGAGTAAAACAGCTCCCCATAGTTAATAGGAAATTGTGAGTAATGAGGACAGAATCTGTATAAAAGGGGTGGGATCAACTTTTGTACAAACTTGAAGCCAGGCAGGAATTGGATGTAATGCCATGAGCTTCAGGAATTCATCCACCAGCCCGGTGCTATTCAAAATAGGGCCCATCAGCTGGACCAACAACACCACCTAAGACTTGCAGGAGACAAATTCTCAGGCCCACCCCAGACCTACTGAACTACAATTTCTGGGGGTAGTGCTCAACAATCTGTTTTAACAAGTTCTCTGGGTAACTCGGGTGTTCGCTCAAGCTCACGAAACACCGTGTTAGCTAACGTTGTATGTCTGGGGTTTTTCCTACAATGATGAAGAGTCTACAAAGCACTCCCAGTGATTTGACTAAAAGAGTTCTGTAACATCTAAAAGAGATCAATACTTTCCAAATACACAAAGATCAGAAAGTCAAGGTTACAGATGAATGGACCCCTAAACAAATATGGTCAGACCCAGGGGAGAGGGCCTATGCTTTATCCTTCTGAGCAGCTGAATGCTCTCACACATATCAACAGGACGTCTGCTACTAACAAGGAACTCTCAAGGAAGCTGTATATTAATTATTTTCTTAGCATCAGCACAGCCAATGGAGAAAAGACACTCTTGGTCATTCTGATGATTTAAGAACAGAAGGTCAGCTACTCATCTAATGAACTGTATGTAAGTGTATCCTGATTCTGATCCCTAAGTACCATTCACCTGGAAAATCCCTGACGCTGGGACTGCATGGACACACAACAGTCATGTGAAAGTCTCACAGGGCAGGAGCCCAAGTTAGAAGCACTTGACTGGTAGTTAGAAGTCAGGGCACTGGCATCTCACAAACCTGGCCTGGAATCCCAGCTCTGCCACCGGTCACCCTCTGTAAGTCTCTCAGCTCTTCCCCTCTACACAAAGGGGACAATAGCAGCACCCTCCTTAGTGAGGATTAAATAATTCAGGCACCACTCAGCAATAAGACAACCCAATTAAATATGTCCGAAGGATCTGAATGAATATTTCTCCAGTGAAGATACACACATGGTCAACAAACACATGGAAGGACGCTCAACATCATTAGTCACGAGGGAACTACCAACCAGAACCACAATGAGCTAGCACTTCATATCTACTGAAATGCCTATAATTAAACAACACATGAGAACTAGTGTTGATGAAGATGTGGAGAAACTGGAACCCTCATACAGAGTTGACGGGAACAGTTTCACAGTTCCACAAAAGGTTAGGCAGAATACCATACATATTCTGTTATAGACCAAGGTACAGACTCAAGGGAATGGAAAAGAAATGTCCGCACAAAACTTCGTGTATGGATATTCACAGAAGCATTATTTGTAATAGCCAAAACATGGAAACAACCCAAATGTCCATTAGCTAGCTGATAAGTAGATAAACAAAATGAGGTCTATTCATGCAACAGAATATAATTCAGCTATAAAAAAGAATAAAGTAGTGGTACTCACTATAACATGGATGAACCCTGAAAACAGAACACTAAGTGAAGGAAACCAGTCACAATAGGGCACGTGGGTGTCACAGTCGTTAAGCGTCTGCCTTCGGCTCAGGGCATGATCCCAGCATCCTGGGATTGAGCCCCGCATCAGGCTCCCTGCTCTGCTGGGAGCCTGCTTCTTCCTCTCCCACTCGCCTGCCTGTGTTCCCTCTCTCACTGGCTGTCTCTCTCTCTCTATCAAACAAATAAATAAATAAGTAAAATCTTTAAAAAAAAAAAAAAAAAGATTGTCTATTTCTTCTTGTTTCAGTCTTGGTAGTTTTAAAATTTCCAGGAATGCACCCATTTCTTCCAGATTGCCTAATTTGTTGGCATATAGCTGCTGGTAATAAGTTCTAATAATTGTCTCAATTTCCTTGACTGTAATAAGAGATAAAGTCACTCTAGGGGCGCCTGGGCGGCTCAGTCATTAAGCGTCTGCCTTCGGCTCAGGGCGTGATCCCAGCATTGTGGGATCGAGCCCCACATCAGGCTCCTCCGCTAGGAGCCTGTTTCTTCCTCTCCCACTCCCCCTGCTTGTGTTCCCTCTCTCGCTGGCTGTCTCTGTCAAATAAATAAATAAAATCTTTAAAAAAAAAAAAAAAAAAGGAAACCAGTCACAAAAGACCACGTAATTATATGTTTCCATTGTAATAAATGTCCACAATAGGCAAATCCATAGAGAAAGACAGTCCATTAGTGACTGCCAGGAGCTGAGAGAAAAGGAGAATGAAAGCGACTTATAATGTAAATATTCTGGAATTAGATTGTGGTAATTGTTGCAATACCTTTTCACTGTACTAAGACCCACTGAATTATACCTTTTAAAGAAGCAACTCTTACAGTATGTAAATTGTATCTCAATTTTTTAAATAAAAAAAATCCGCGGAGATAGACCTTATCAGTGCCACTAGCACATAGACAATGAATAAAAGCTATCTTAGCAAGCTAACAAGACTGGTAAGAATGTAAAATGATGCAGTCACTGTGAAAAACAGTATGGGGGCGCCTCAAAAAATTAAACCTAGAAATACCACTGATCTAGCAATTTCACTTGGGGGCACATCCCGAAAGGAACTGAAATCAGAGTCTCAAGTAGACATACATAAAGTGCAACGGTGGAAGCCATCCAAATGTCCATCAACAGATGAACGGACAAATATGGTCCATCCACACAGCGGAATACGGTGCAGCCTGAAAAAGGAAGGAAATCCTGACACCTGCTACGACATGGCTGAAGCTTGAGAAGCCAGTCACAGAAGGACGAGTCCTGTATGATTCCACTTACTGCAATACCTAGAGTAGCCAAATTCACAGAGACAGAAGGTTAGAATTATGGGTGCCAGGGATAGGGGATGGGAATGGGGAGTTTCCACTTGGGAGGATAAAGACGTTCTGGAGATGATGGTGATGACAGTTGCACACAATGTGAATGTATTTAATGCCACAGAACTGCACACTTCAAAATGGTTAAAATGGCTAATTTTATGTTATATGTAATCACCATTTTTTAAAATTAAAAATAGAGGTAAACACAGTATTGTGGATGAAGGCTATAAAATAATGTCTTTTCCAAATTCCCAATAATGAAGTAATAGCAAAATACCATTATGTTTGTCTTTTAAAAAAAATAGTCAGAAATGACACATCCCATCACTGCAGTGGGCCCAGGACCACAACGCACTCACATGAACATCAGTGAGTGTCTCCAGGATTGGGGAGGCAAAGCTGAGTGGTCCTTTTCGGGACTCACTGATGATCTCTGCTTGCTGGGGAGCAAATCATATGCCATCTTAGCTCTGAAATGTTTGCATACCAGCTTTTCCAAGGCAGCCATCTGGGCTGTGTGCCCTGAAGAGATGTCTCAGGTATCTTTGGGCTGAATGAATCAAACTAAACCCAGAAGCAATCATCTCACAGGGGATGCTTTTCAGAGAACAAGTGGCCACCTGTATGCCAGATACCACATTTTGAAAGGCTAGAAAGAGCTGTCCAATTTAGGGTTAATGAAGTCTTTGAAAAGATAACTATACATTGTCAAGACGCTAGGTCTTTTCATAATAAGTACAAGCCTAGAATGAGTAGTGATTTTTTTTCATTGACATGTTTATCTGGTTGTCCTGCGAATAGTTTTTACTCTTCATCAAAGAATTTCAAAAACTGCTATGCATGCAGAACAAAATAATGATAATAATCATTTAAAGTATTCAGAAAAATCCTAATATGCCCAAGAGAAAATATAATTATATGAGTTCTGCTCTACTATTGTTAGTTTGATTTCACCAGACGCATAATACCTCTTTGGTTTGATTTAATACCTCATCTCATATCCCAAGAGAAATCTGTGTAGGGGAAAAAACCTCATGATGCATACCTGCTGTTTATTATTACAATTTCTCATAAAAGTTGTAGTGTTTGCACTATTAGCTTCACAAATGGAGTGAAAAGACCAATAAATGTTGAATATGTCTCTAGAAGATAATACAGACATGGTGAAAAATCACTTATTAAATCTTCACACCCAAAGTATGTGTTTCAAATTTTTTTCATTAAGTAAAATTTCTGCATCAAATGGATTCAGTCCAATAAAATATGACTTAACTTCTAGTTAAATATTTAAAATTCAATCCATGCATTTTTATCTGCCCTTTCCCAAAGCTTATTAAAATGAGAATAAAGGGGAAAAAATAAAACATTTTTAAAAACAAGAATAAAGAAATTTGAAAATAAGGTATGATTTCATGCATATATGGAATTTAAGAAACAAAACAAATGAACAAAGGGGAAAAAGTAAGACAAACCAAGCACCAGACTCTTGACTCTAGAGAACACACTGATGGTGACCAGAGGGGAGGTGATGGGGGGGTGGGGGAAATAGGTGATGGGAATGAAGGAGGGCACTTGTTATGAGGAGCATCGGGTGATGTATGGAAATGCTGAATCACTATATTGCACCCCTGAAACTAATATAATACTATACGTTAACGATACCAGAATTTAAATTAAAAACATTAAAGAAAGAAATAAACAACCAGTCACAAGGATTTAAAGAAGAGAAGAGACAACAGAGAAAACAGATGCCAACAAAGGTTTTGAAGCTGGAATGCAGACATGAGCACTTAACAGGGCTGACTAAGGTGAAGCCAGAGCTGTGGAAGGGCAGGGGCCAGGAATGATCAAGCCAGTTCCTACATCATAATCCCAGAAAGGTCCAGAGATGAGAGGTGCCAGGTATCAGAAGGGAGGTGTGGGGCTGAAACCAGGGGTGAGGTCAGTTGTACGTCAGTCTAGAAAGATGGGTCTGGGTGCAAGAGTGGTTCAGTCGGTTAAGCATCTGACCCTTGATCTCAGCTTGGGTCTTGATCTCAGGGTCGTGAGTTCAAGCCCTGCATTAGGCTCACCACCCAGTATGAGGGGGGAAAAAAAGGCAAGATCATCTCAAAGTCAACATGTTCAAAACCAAAACCCACTCTCTCAATATCAGCTGCCTTCCAGCCTGTAACTACCACACCTCTATCCTTTTGACCACCAGGCTCCAAAATCTTCAGTTATCTATGGTATATTCCTCTCCATTTGCCAAGTCCACAGAGCCATAGTCTTGTTGATTTTTTTCCATGAAAGGTTTCCAGGCCTGTGGTAGCCAGCCTCTAAGATTGCCCCCAGTAGTCTTCCGGGTAGTCACACCCGAGTGCCTCCCCTTTCTACATTAAATCGCAACTGACTTGACTGATCAACTCAATACTGCAGAAGTGCTCCAAAGCCAGCTCAGATTTCACTTGGATCTCATTAACTGCGTTTTCTGGAGGTAGCCAGCCACATGTCATGACAACACACTCAAGCATCCACATGGAGATCCTATCTAAAAAGGAACCAATTTCCCAACACCAAGTTGTAAGCGAGTCATCTTGGAAATGGATTTCTCAGCCCCAGTTGAGCCTTTGGATGAGTGCAACCCCAGGTAACATTGGTCATTACCCTCTCCTGTTTCTATCCTGACTCTGAATATCCTACTAGACCAGCATCAGCTATGAGTTGGCTCAAGTTTTGTTCTGTTTTTTTATTTTAACTTGTCATTTTGACATAATTATATCATCACAAAAAGTTACAAAATAGGGGCGCCTGGATGGCGCAGTCGTTAAGTGTCTGCCTTCGGCTCAGGGTGAGATCCTAATGTTCTGAGATCAAGTCCCCCATCAGGCTCCTCTGCTGGAAGCCCGCTTCCTCCTCTCCCACTCCCCCTGCTTGTGTTCCCTCTCTCACTGGCTGTCTCTCTCTCTGTCAAATAAATAAATAAAATCTTAAAAAAAAAAAAGTTACAAAATAGTTGATAGAGTCCTGCGTACATTTTAGCCCCAATGGTGACATCTTACATAATTACAGTATAATATCAAAACAGGACATGAATAAAGCGAAAGGAAAAATTATCTCTTTTTACCTAAGCCTGACTTTGTAGCTATGCAAATGTTGGCAAGTTACCTGTTAGCTCTGAAACTCAGTTTCTCATCTCTAAAATGGGGATAATAGCTCCTGCTTCAGAGCTTAGTGGAAGAACTGAGATCGTATTCCTAAAACATCTACAACAGTACTTGGTTCAGCTGTTGTAATTATTTTGTAGGTTTCACAATAAAAACAAATAGTTCTCAACTCATATATACTGATTGTCCCTTTCTCTATGAGATCAGCAGAAATAACACTGGATTTTTCTTTAAAAAGTTCCACAAGCCTTGACATCATAGAGACCTCAAGGATAAAAAAAACATACTTCAGGCACACAGGAAGAAAAGATAAATAACCTACCAAATAGAAAGAAAAAAACAAGTTACGTATTTCTCTGTAGCAACAACGAAAGCCAGACAATAATGGAGCAATGACAAGGATGTTTTGAAGGAAAGAATGTGAGACCCACACAAAATCTAGCCACGATACCACTCAAGCAAAGAGGCAATAGAGATATTCTCCAGCATAAAAGAGCTCAGACAACACAGAACCCTTGAGCCCTTTTGATAAAACTGCTTAAAGATGAAATGCAGACAAATAAGAGACAAAATTAAAGCCTGAAGAATGGAGGATCTCTGGCCAAACAACGGACAGTGAGCAGAGGATCCATTTAAGTAGAACTAATACCAAGCAATTGTGAGAAGCATGGTCACAGAGCATAATGTAACTGTTATATAAACTATCACAGCAAGAAAATAATATAATAATGAGGACAATCAGATGGGGAAATAGGAAGAAATGTGAAATCACCAATGTCTTCAAATTTCATAGCAAGGAGTCAATCAAAATTATCTAGAACTGAAAACTGTAATTCAAAGACACAGAATGTCTCCAACTGCTTAATATTATTCATAATCTACTTCCTTAACCTCAGATCAATCTTTTAGGATCTAATATCTCTCTCAGGGAAAGAAAAAAAATACATCTATTTGAAGTTTAGTGCTTTCCCTGGTTCCAAATCAGTTTCATTTCTTCTTGTTAATCAAGGGAAATTAATTTTAATACTTTCACAAAATTGCATGAATAGTACACACGAAACTGCAAACACATTTTGGTGTAACTACCTGTCCATCTTCAGTCCTTCTTTCTGGAGGTGTGCAAAATGATAGCTACCCAAGGGGGATGATGTTTACCTCTAGCTGGTAGGGATTCTGGGTAGATTTTTATTTTAGTCTTCTGTCCGTTTCTGTATTAATCTAACAAGGATGTTGTATTCTTTTAATACAAGGAATAAACTCATGACTCGGTCTCTCTTGCAGACTTTTCTATTTTTGTTCTAGGTACTGCTCAAATGACATAAACTAGAAAGAAAGGTTGGCTTTGATAGGATTTATTCATGCTGGCTATCAGCTAGTAAAATCTAGCCAGCTTGCCTCTTGCTGCATATAAACATGGCCATAGATGCTGCATCAGCATCATACTGGAGTACGGAAGGAAAAGTCCTCAGCGCCTGGTTTGAGTGTGGGTTTTGTTTTCACTAATTGAAAGCCTCCTTCAGGGTCTCTATGAGCACATTTGCTTCTACAGATATTTGTACTGTACCCCAGAAATGTTTAATTCTGAGATCCTAAATGAATCCAGTTTCCTGCCTTTTTTGCTTCTACGCAAAAATCCTATTCTCTCTGAAACTTATAGCAAATAAATAGTCTTTTTCTGGTAAATTCTTGGTTAACTTTCATACGAACAACAACAACAAAAATCTCTACTTTTGGCAAGTTCTGCAAGATGCCCAGCGCTTGTCAATAAAATTCAATTTCAATTTATATCTGTTATCAACAAACCTGAAATGTTCCTTCGATGTGGCAGAAAGGGTGTATTTCGCACAAGCTGCTGAGTCACGGGTTCTATTTCTGTCAGGGTAAGCTATCCTGAAACAAGCTAGGAATGCTGACTTCCACAGGAACCAGAAAGGATGGCTCTGCGTGGCTGACAAATTCAGACCAACGTGCAGCACTTGGATTATAAGCCAGTGTGGTTCTGAAGAGACACCGAGCTAAAATAAAACCTAAAACTAGAGCTAATAATCGAAGTCTAGGGGCGCCTGGGTGGCACAGCGGTTGAGCGTCTGCCTTCGGCTCAGGGCGTGATCCCGGCGTTCCGGGATCAAGCCCCACATCAGGCTCTTCCGCTATGAGCCCGCTTCTTCCTCTCCCACTCCCCCTGCTTGTGTTCCCTCTCGCTGGCTGTCTATCTCTGTCAAATAAATAAATAAAATCTTTTAAAAAAATAAATAAATAATCGAAGTCTATGTGTTTCAGGCAATTCAGAATCCAGCCATGAGTGAAAACCCTCAGAAACTTGCTAAGAAGAGAGAGAAACCCAAATGCCTCTCCACTTTTAGTAGCTTAGCAGGAGTCTCAGCAGCAGGGCAGGGCGACGGGACGGAAGCCGTGCTTTCCGACAGGGCACTGTTATCGGGGGGCTCCCACTACTAGAGTCACCCCCGCCCCGATGCCTCGAAATCTGGAGAGTTGCAGTGTTGTGGAGTCCTACCCAGGTATACCTGGTCAGCACCGCCCAGCTAAGCAGCTGTCTGTAAAACAAGGAGCTTCAGGGACGGTGCCTCAGCGCGATGCCCAGTTGTGACCGTGGTTCCTCGTACGGCGTGACAGATATTCACGGCCACACATGGTGCTGCGTGTGTGTGCATGCATGCACGTGTGGATGCGTACTTGTGTGCTGTATCTAGGTCCCCTTTCTGATAACACTTGCTAAAATATGATTTATGTTTGAGCAAAAATTCAGGTTATTTCTGAATGCTTCATGAATCCCTCAAGAAGAATCTGATTAAGAAAGTTAAAAAAAAGGGGGGCCTGGGTGGCGCAGGCGTTAAGCGTCTGCCTTCGGCTCAGGGCGTGATCCCGGCATTCTGGGATCGAGCCCCACGTCAGGCTCTTCTGCTGGGAGCCTGCTTCTTCCTCTCCCCTTCCCCCTGCTTGTGTTCCTTCTCTCGCTGGCTGTCTCTCTTTGTCAAATAAATAAATAAAATCTTTAAAAAAAAAAAAAGAAAGTTTAAAAAAAAAAAAACTACTTCATTATAAGGCACTTCATGCCCAGTGCCCCCTCCAAAATTCCACAATGACCGTGTTAACTCACACTTAATGTATTTTGTAGGGGGTTGGGAGAGAGGCTTTTGTTTAATCTAGACTCAAAACACATCTCTGATGGGCCAGTATGTGACGATAATAGCTTTGCCCGTACATGCGTGTGTCTTGGGCACATCAGCCCTCGGGTACACCTGAGAAGCAAGCAGAATTTATCTTTCATCCTCTTTCTCATGTCCTCCTCTAGTTCCAGGGACCCATCTCTCATAGCCCTCAAGAATCCATGTCCTCAGGCTTTCTTATTCCCCAGTGGAAACCTTACCTCAGGGAAGAATTTGAAAACTGCATTCATACGAAGCTCTGAATGCCAGTTAGCTAACTATTTCCAGGAACGGGTTGCACACACATCCATCTTCTCTATTAAAGCAGTGAGATTTTTTTAAGTGCCCAGGAGAGGCTTTTGCACTGAGCAAGCTGCTCAGAATAAGGTTGTGAAATTAGAACGGAATTCCCTCCCCTGGGGAGTATTCACATTTTAGCAGAGATTAAAGCCCCAAGCCTAGGGAATGAAACCCTAATGGAGGAACATCAACTGGCAGGCAGAGGAAGCACTTCTGAGGCCTTTTCAAAAGTGGATTTTCTGTAGTTCTCCAAAAATGCTACCCAGGTGGCCACCTTCCTCCTGGGGCTGTCCTGACAGATCCATTAGGCCAAGTTGCAAGCAATCCAGTTTATCCTTTGATCCACAGCCGTGCTTCCCAAAATTCATGTGTTCTGCAGGTGTCAAAGGGTATTACCCCTGGATAAAGGGATCTGTGGTCAGATAATTCTGGCAGACACAAACAAAATTAAGTGGGTGTCTCTACTAACAACTTTCTGAGTGTTAAAAAGGCTCAGGTGCATTTCAGAGCTTCAAGACAAGAATGTGTTCCTTGACGCTTCTCGAAATTAATCTCTCAGCTCTAAGCTTTGCAACACAGATCTTAGGCAATAGTTCTACCACTCAGATACCCAGTGGACACAGGAGTGGTCTTGGGGACCCTGGCAGGCATGGAGCTCATGGCACTCATCTCCCTTCAAGAGAAGCTGCTGCTAGGAGCACAGGCGAGTGGTATCATCCAGATACCGCACCTGGATTCAGCAAAATAGCACACAACAAAGTGCTACAGGCTGAGTGGCTTATAATCAACTGACATTTATGTTCACAGTTGCAGAGACTGAAGAGTCTAAGCTGAAAGCATCAGCAGACGATTGAGGGGGGCCACTTCCCGGTCCTCCCTGTATCCTTACATGGTGGAAGTGATGACAGAGCCATCTGGGACCTCTTTGGTAAGGACACTAATATCATTCCTGATGGCTCCACCTTCATGACATAATCACCTCCCAGAGGCCCCACCTCCTAATCCCAACACACTGGGGACTCATTTCAACCCAGCAATTTTGAGGGACTCTCAACAGCCTGGTTAAAATATTCTTAGATCAGGGCGTCTGGGTGGCTCAATCTGTTGAACATCTGCCTTCGGCTCAGGTCACGATCTCAGGGTCCTGGGATCGAACCCCGTGTCGGGCTCCCTACTCAGCGGAGAGTCTGCTTCTCCCTCTCCCTCTGCACCCCCCCCCACTGGTCATTCTCACACACTCTGCTCTCTCTCACTCTAATAAATAAATAATCTAAAAAATATTATTTTTCTTAGATCGACAGTAGGCACAAGCTCTTCTTACACAATCCTTCTTTTCTTCTCTTATCATAAGAGTCACACCTGCATCTCCATCTGAAGGCTCTCCCTACCTTCTGCAGCACCCTATCCCCTCCTCCGTCACTAGCACTACAGCTCCCAAGAGACATGTCCACCCAGAATCTGTGAATGTGACTTTATCTGGAAAAAAGGGGTCTTTGCAGGATCTTGAGGTTATTATTAAGGATCTTGAGATGTTATTAAGGATTTTGAGATGAGATCCCCGTAGATTTGGGATGACCGGTCTCCTTATAAGAAGGGCCGAGCACGGAGAGACACAGAGGAGGCATGAGAAGACAGAGGCAGGGACTGTGGTGACGCTGCCACAGCTGGATCGGCCTGCAGCTGGAAGAAGCAAGGAAGCGTGTTTCCCTTCGAGCCTGTGAAGCAGGCACAACCTGCTGAGACCTGGTCCCAGGCCTCTGCTCTTCAGAACTGAGAGAGAAGAATTTACGCTGTCTAAGCCACGAGTTTGCAGTCATTCATTACCGTAACCCCAGGGAATGAACACAGACGTGTCCTCCAACAACATCCTGCATGTCCAAGCCTATTTTGGTACCCGTTTCTTGAAGGACCTGCACTGAGATAGGAACGTCTTAAAATTCAAAGTCGGGGTGCCTGGGTGGCTCCGTCCATTGAGCCTCTGACTCTTGGTTTTGGCTCACGATGTGATCTCAGCATCATGAGAGCAAACCCCACATCAGGCTCTGAGCTCCACACTGAGTCTCCTTAACACTCTCTCTCCCTCTGCCCCTCCCCACGACTCTCTCAAATAAATAAATAAATCTTTTTTTTTTTAAGTCAGTCTTGGGCCTTGGTCCCCTACACTTGCATTAAGATTCTGATTTATCAGGGCACCTGGGTGGCTCAGTCAGTTAAGTGTCCAACACTTGGTTTGAGCTCATGTCATGATCTCAAGGTCGTGGGATGGAGCTCCATGCTCAGTGCAGAGTCGGCTTGAGATTCTCTCTCTCCCTCTCCCACTACCCCTCCCCCTGGCTTGTGTCTCTCTCTCTCTGAAATAAACAAATAAAATCTTAAAAAAAAAAAAAAGATTCTGATTTACCTGGTCAGCTCTCCACAATAGTATTTCTCAGGTCTGGTTGCATATACTATTGCCTGGGGAAATTTTTTAACTTCCCAATGTCCAAACCACACATCAGACCAACTGAATGAGAATATCTCGAGGTATCAGTATTCTTGGAGGCTCTCCAGATACAGCCAGGTTAGACAAGTGCTTCTCTACAGAAGTTATTCTCAAATCTGAGCATGCAAGGGAACCATCTGGAGGGCTTGTCAGAACACAGACTGCTGAGAAGTGCGAGTGAGTAGGTCTGGGGACCGAGAACTTGCATTTCTGACAAGTCCCCCAGCTGCTACTTACATGGTGTTCCCAAGAGAACGCACCCTGAGAATCACTGAGCTAGAGGAAGACCCTGACCACACATTCCCCTAAAGAATTCCTGGGATCCCTTCTAGCCTTCCAGAATACCAAAATGTTATAGCTGGAAGAGGTTCCAAGTATCTCACATCGTACAGATGGGAAAACTGCAACACAGAGAGGTAAAGTGGCAACCTCCCCTCTGCACTACCACCCTCTCTCCCCCAGTATAGACTAAATGTGCATATGCCCTCAAATTCCCATGCTGAAGCTTAATCCACAATGTGAGGGTATTAGGAGGTTGGGCCTTTGGGAGGACGCCGCAAGGAGACAACTGTCTGTGAAGCAGGAAGTAGGACCTCTCCAAACACAGAATCTCCTGGCACCTTGATCTTGGACTTCCAGTCTCCAGAACGGTGGGAAATAAGTGTCTGTTGCTTATAAGCCACACAGTCTAGAATATTCTATTACAGCAGCCTGAATGGAGTAAAACACCTTCCACCCCCTCGAAATTGATCCAGACCATAGATCTGGGTTTTGAGCCACACAGCTGGCTGATTAACTGCCATGGACTCTGCCCACAGAGCTTGTTTGACTTTCTGGTTTCTTCTCAACACGGCCCCACAAAATATAGCTGGGATCAACTGCCAAGACAAAACCCTCACAACGTGCAAAGATGCAAAGCGACGAGTCCAGCCTCCCAGCGGAGGTGATGCTGAGGGCGTACAGCACATCGCAGCAGGCGTGGAGGTGAGTGAATGGGTTATCACTGCGGAGGACTGTCCTGTTTCACTTAAAATAGAACTTGTCACCCTCCAGCTCAGTTTTCTGCCGCCCTCATACATCAACTGAGAAAATTAAGCAAAGATTTCCTACCTTTTTTTAACGTATAGATTCTTTTAAAGGGCAAAAAATTGTCCAAAGTCTAATCTAAAGATAGTGCGAATAGATGAGGGCAAGATGTAAATGAATTCCTGTTCCCCTGAAGTCCTGGGGGTGGGAATCCTTTAATCCTGAGCAATTCCTACTCAGAAACACAAGCTGTAATGACTTTGTCTATGTCTATTGGTCCTAAAGGTGCTGCATCTTTTCCAGTAAAAACACTAGTCTTGGATCTCAGGGGTGCTGCAGCTTGCTCTGCCCAATACCAAAACACGTCTCTAACATGGGCTTGACTTTTTGGGGAGGAACGGGGGAAAGCCTGTAGAGCACAGTCGAATGCACAAAATACGGAAAGACAATCTGCCTAGCTCTAAACTGGACTGTCCAGGCATTTTAGTATTATCTCTACTGTTCCACTGAAACTAAAGACACACGAGAAAGACACATGTAGGGAAAACAAGGCCTAGGAAACACCATGTCCAACACCCCTCATGAGCAGCTCATGATTATCACCCTGTAGAGTCGTGTCTGGGAGCTTGGGAGGTTAAGGAGGCAAGCTGTTTTGTTTCACAAGGAATAACGTGAAGGACTGAGGAAAGCAAAGAGCTCTTTTATCATGTAATATAAATCCTTATGACTAATTTACTAGTATTGTAATCTCCAAGGAGCAAATCTGTATACTTGGTGAAATCTGTTACCATCAAAACTGCCACAAATCAACCACTGATAGATGTCTTCGTAACGAGAGAGAAGCAGCGATGGGAGGCAATTCCCACACTTCCTGCAAAGATGGCACAAATGAGTGAAGAGTCAGTCGGTGCCCTGCCCTTTGCATCCGTACTGTGTTCTCCTGGGCAGAGCCAGCAGGGACAATATCCTGAGAAGTTCTTTTGAATGCCTCTAGGAACTTTCTCAGGCAAAGTGCGTAGAATATCTCCAGGCACCTGTGAGAAGTCAGCAAGCACTCACACACGCCCATTTTTTCAGGTACAAGAGGAAAGGAATGCATGTCCTGGGCAGAAAGGCAGCAACTCAGAACAAGTTTACCTGGGGAGGCAGGGAGGCGGATGGGGAAGGGCAATAATCACGACAGTCCCCATTTATTAAGCCACACAGCACGCAAAGCACACCCAGTGAACTGTCTCACGGATCCCTCTAGCGACCCTACAACTTACAGCCTACCACGATTTCCATGTTTCAGTCGAGAAAATTAATGCACAAAAAAATTAAACGGTCTGCCCCAGGCCACATGGACTGCTGGTAAATTACAAAATCCAAATGAATACTCAGTTTGATCTGATTCCATAATCCACAGCCTTGACTACAAGAGTCCAAAGCCAGCTGCTCCTTCCCTACCCCACTCTCACCCTTATTCCCAAAAGGATTTAAGGCAACTCTTTAATGAAACTCTTTAAAGAAACATTTTTTTTAATTCAAAAAAAAAAAAAAAACATGAAAACTGAGGAAAATGGAGTAGAGGAAAAAAAATAATCAAATGTGTATTTGTACCCATGGCCAGGAAGCTACACCCTTGAATTTGGGATCTCTTCATAATTTTATCCTCAAGGTTAAACATGTGTTTAAATAACGTCTAGACTTCAAGTAACTGGAAGATGGAAGTACTTCGTGTGTTATGAAATGAACCTCATGCAATTCATTTCCACTGGGAAGATGAAAAAGATAGTTCCACTTAATGGCCATTAATATTTGAAATAAAGGCAGACACCTTTAAAAAAGTTTTAAAAAAAGCAATTACCTTTGGGAATCAAAGCAGAAATACCGTATTTCTTCATCTTTCTTGCTTGCTTCACATACTGTAGATGGCCTCTAGCCAAGGACGGAGGTAAAGACTTCCATTTTCATACACGGCACAGTCCTGGAAATGCATACCAAAGGTCAATATGCCAAAAGTGAACAAGTGAACAACAGTCCTACACAGCATATACAAGACAGCCTCTATTCTTCAGAGGTGAACTTATAATGTACATACAAGACAGCCTCTATTCTTCAGAGGTGAACTTATAATGTACTGTTAAACTTTATCCTTATAACGCAATCTTCAGCAACATATTTTCAGTATGTTGTATGTGTTCACTAAATTGATTTTCTTTCATAACTGACCATATATTCCACCAGCCTAGGGCTGATGAGCATCTGATTGGGGTTAAACATTAGCTCCTTCTGACATGCCTAATTACTCTCATTTTCGTTGCAATGTTGATGTTTATGTATCATGTTCACGAACCCTATGCCTCTTGCCATAGTACTACAACTTCCTTTTTTTCTTTTCCATTTCCATTTACAGAGAAAAACAGAAGAATGCAATAAAACAGGAAAGCAAACACACCGAAACACACTTCTATGCCAAGAGAGCCGATGTGCTGAAAAGGAACCAACAGCAGCAACGGGTACCTCTCTGTTTTAACTAGAGACATCCCTTCCTCGGCTGATGTAAACAAAATGCAGTATCTAAAAGACAGTTCCAGAATGTCAAAGTATAATTAGCAAAAATACATGATGTTTAGGAATATCAAATCTATGAAAGTTGAGGACTACTTATAATATGATAATTACAACATCGACACAACAAGCATTACTTTCCTGATGCTGTAAGAAAGGAAATGATGTAAAGAAAAGAAAACCAAGATTTAGACCTGTGAATGGAGAAAGCATTCCCTGGAAACATTTGCATTCAACAAACAAGTCGATCTGTACTACTGACATTTGGGGCAGATATTCTTTGCTGTGGGGGCTGCTGTCTGCACACTGTAGCCTTCAGCAACATCCCCGGTGTCTACCCACTAGAGGCCAGTGGCAACACCCCCCCCACCCCAGTTGTGACATCCAAAAATCCCCATAGTTGAATGTCTCTGTGGGTAGGGGGGTAAGGGAGGAGGCAAAGTCATCTGACCCAACCCTCCCCCCACTCAGTGAGATTCACAGACTTAGACGATCAGGGTCTTTCAAGATCAGAAAGAGCCTGCATCCACATGGGTTGTTTGGAAGGATTCAAGCACACAGAACCATAGCCCACTTTGCTTCTTTGCCTGTGCTGTGCACAAATAAGCCAGTATTCAGGGACACTGTAAGCCTACTCAAGCCATCCCTCCAGCCTGATATTTGCTGGAATTAGAACTACACCAATCCCAGACGCCCATGTTGATCATATGTGTCAAACTGTCAGTCTCTAGCAGTGATTTGTGAAATTGGAATTGTGTCATAAGTTAAAAGGACAATCCCCAAGTTTTGCTTAAATAGTCACTTAACAAATTAAGCGTTCTTTTAAAGTTCTTAAGATGCATTTACGAAAATTAGAAATCACCTAAATGGCAAGTAACAGAACAGTAATTAATTAAAACATGGTACATCCTTAAAGTGGAATCGTACATCACCATTAATTACCATATTTTTGAAGAATATATGATTACACAGGAAAATGCTGAGGAAACAGTGATGAACGAACTAAGTAGAATTTATAATTATATAAAATATATGTATATATCACGTTCAAAAATTACAAGCATAATGTTATCAGTCATTATCTCAAGGTGATAAGATTTTTGTTTTCATTTTCCTCCTTTTGTCTTTATTTTTTTAATGTCCTTCATTGAACAGTTAACTGTTTTGTAATTTAAAAGATCCAAACATTCTTAATTTATCCAAAATAAAAAATCGAAAGTTAATTTTACATGTGCCCCTTTTCTATAAAAGCCATCATGAGTGTTAAACTTATCAAATTATGGTTCTGCTCACAAAAAGTGGCTGCCAAATATGGCCACCATCATGCCTCTATTTGTACATCAGAACTAATTCCTTCTTCCCATCATACCAATGGAAAATCACAAGGCAACACTCTTCACCACGAGTATGGTGTCCCTTCCCAACTGTCTTCTCTTTGGCCATGTGGTGGCAAACCCTGGTATTGCTTTGTACATCTCCAATATTAATGTCTAAAATCAAAAGCCCAAAGGACAAAAATCACCACTCTAAAGTGAACTCATGAGTCAGAAAGGGTCTAAGACATGAGGAGCATTTTTAAAAGACACTGAGATGTATGCTTGCAAGAGGGATGCCCTGAGGACTAGAGGAGAAGTGGAAGCTTGGTGAGGATGCTGGGGCCCAACTGGATGCATGCAACCACATCTCTCCTTACCTTCTGACCTCCAGGTAGGAGGAGGACTGCAGCTCATTGAAGGTCAACTCTAAATAAGGGCAGGGGTGTGTCGGAGGTGCATTTAAGGGGGTTCCAGCAGATGGCAGTAAAAGCTAAATCAGGCATGCAAATGAGCTCAGGTCCACCAGGCCAAGGGCGTGAAAGGAAGGTGAACAATCTCTTTGTCATTCTCCAAGAGTCATATTCTCACCTGTAAAGGCATCCATACACCTAAACCAGAATGATGGAAAACGTCTTGGAATGATGTGAATGGCAGCCTGGAATGAATTTCACGGCCACGGGCAACACCAGGAGATTCACTATGACTCCTTGTAAAAGGGGTGAGTTTGTAATAGGTCAGTAGTAACTACTGGTACTTTCACTATCACTTGGGAGGCAAGAAAAAGGTTATAAAGGACAGTTTATGACACTTTGTGCTACTTGTCTCCAATGCAGACACAAAAATGAGTGAGTGTGGGTCACCATATGAAGAATCTCAGAACACAAATTTCCTGAGATTGGAGGCAACAAACCCAAAAACGTTGTTTGCAGAAGGCCTGAACACCTCCTTCACATGGTGTAATGCAAAACCTAGCTAGCGGTCAGGTTTCCATCGTGGACAATACGTTGGATGATCTAGTCAAATGCTCAACTTCTCTTGAGTTTGTTACTCATCAAGAGAACGAAGGTCTCAGTCAAGATAAATTTTAAGGTTCTCTCCAGTTCTCAGATTCCAGGAACCCAAAAATTCCTTCCTGCATAGACTGCATCTCTGTCTGCAGGGGACCAATGAAGTCAGATGAGATCCAAATTCAATTCAACTCACTAAACACTGTGCCAGTATTGAGTGCCTCTCTCTTGGAATAGAGAGATGGAGCTGCGATTCTCTCAAGTGGCTTCCAGCACCAGACTTCTGACACTTTCCATTCATCAGCGTGCCCCAGTGTAAGAGGGTGACTCACTGACTGCTCCTTGGGTATGTGGCCTTTTGTTCAGCCAGCCATGTTGTCTGACCTGGTTTGCCTTTTCTGGAAACAGTCTTGTTTGATGAGATGCAGAAGCTCTGCAAAGACTCTGGTAAAGGACATAGCAACAAATGATCGGTCTTCCTACCTTGTTTTTCCACATCAGCATCAAAGTCAGTAAGAAACAGGCATGGCACTCAACGACTCTTGACTTGGGTACCATGGTCTCTAGGAAATACATTCCCAGGGCCAGCCAGGCCTTGGTTACATTTCTTCCCCCATAAGCAAGGAATGGGGGAGGGTATTTTTGGCTTCGGAATCCTGTTTGGCTGGTTGAGAACTCCACTTTGATCATTTTTATTCATTCTGCAATATTATTTCCTAAAAGTGATGCTCTTTGCATCTCATTTTGGGGCTCCACTCACACTGATCAAAGATAATGACATTCTTAGTGAGCAAAAGATACCATTTCCCAGCTCAGTATTTTTCTAGGACAATTTGTTAAAGCAGATTTCAGGGGAGGCTAGGAAGTGGGGGGAAGCACTCCAATTCATGTTGCTGTGGCAACTTCTACAAATGCTAACGGTACACTTGCTCTGCTTCTGAGTGCGGTTTTACTTCTTAAAATATCATCGATTTTGGTGGTGCAGAGATGTAATTAACCAGGTCTGTAGAGGGGGAGGATTTTTTTTTTTTTTTTTTTTTTTTTGGCTCTCTCTTGTAGTTGCTGGAAGGTCAGACTGAGACAAAGCCTTTTCACAGGTACAATAACTGGAGTTTCAACAGCCATTCCAGGTGTACCTAAATGGAGCAACGTGTGGCATGTATGAAGGCATCCTACCCCAGAGATCAGCACCGTTAGTCCTTTGCTAGGACTACTGAAGACAATTATTTGGGGGCTAGTAGAGGTCAAAATCACGATGTAGTTCTCAGCACACAAGCCAAAAAAGTTACCTGGCAAACCTGCTCTGTAACACTTTGCATGGTTCATTTCCTTCGTGGAACACTTTTAAATTGGCTGCACGAGTCATGAAGCTTTGCAGTGCCAGCCTCGGACAACTGTCAGATGTAAAGAGGTACAGAGCAATCGTTCTCTGCAGGGCAGTGGGACGTGAACTCCAGGTGGTAGAAGACAGGTGCTGCCAGCAAAGGACATGGGAATTGGAATCCCAGCCCTCAGGAGCGTCATCATAAATGGAAGAAAAGTGTAAATAAAGGACATAACAGGCACCATGAAAATACACCCAGCTCCTCCCCACCCACTGTATCCATCACATCACTGCCAAGGAGATCTTCAAAAATGGGGTTCCCAGTCCTCAAAAATCAGCAACAGACTTCCATTGCCTGCAGAATAAAACTGCATACTGCATGCAATTCCTAGCCTTCTTCCACGTGGCCCAACCATGTCACCACCATTTTTCTTGTGCAATCCTCCCCCAACATACACACACAACCCTTGGTCTCCAAGGCCATCTGACCATTATTGCTCCTTCAGCTCTTGCAGTTTGCACCTCTGCCTGCCACCGTGTTATTTCTACATTGGCCTTCCATGTTGCCTTTAGACCTCTCCAAATTGGCAAATCCTTCTCAGCCTTCACAGAAAGCCTCAGACCTCACTTCTTCCAAGAAGCCAACCTTCACCCCCGCTTCCTTTTGCACTCTGCTTTTTACCTCTGTTTTAGTATTTGTCATCTATTTGCGTGCTTTCCCTTTTGCCTTCCAGATATTAGGAATTCCCTGAGGGTAGAGACTGAGCCTTTTCTAATCCACATTCTCCCAAAACTTAACTGAGTGTTCTGCACAAAGGAAGCCTCTAAAAGTACCCATGGGGCGCACACACCTACACACACAACTCACAGACGTGGGCATGTGTTTGTGTATAGGATGAGTGCCTAACCCTAAGACCCAATTAAGCTTTGGCCATTGTGGGAGAGACTGGACCAGGTTTGGGGTCAGGTGGAACTTATCTAAGAAGATTAGATGTAGGAGGGATCTTGAGCAGTGTTTTACAAGAAAGAATCTGTTCTGTTAAAAAAAAAAAAAAAATGTTAAACCACATTCCAAACACAGGGGAGCTAGCATGTGGAAAGGCTGGAGGGCAAGAATGGAGGAGTCATGTGAAAGCTGGTTTGCCTGGAATGCCAATTATTATCCGATGTTAAACGCATTTGAGGAGAATTAAAGAAGACTTTTAAAACATCCTATTCTATTCACCTTCCTTTTCCCCAGGAAGTTTGCATAACAGAGGGAAACAGGGCTTTTGGAGTTGAGCGATCTATTTATAAAGCCCACTTCAATTGTTCACAGGTGTGAACAAGAAATTGCTTAATTTCTGCAGGCCTCAGTTTTCTTATGTGCAAAATGGGAACAATATCTTATAGTGTGGATTAAATGATGCAGAGAATTGCCTCGAATGCTACACACAGGCAGACAACAAACACTTATCCGCATGTTCCTCTACTGTGCCATAACTTAACACACAGAGGAATTTAACTCCAGAGGCCCCTGGGTGGCTCAGTTGGTTACGCATCCAACTCTTGATTGTGGCTCACGTTGTGGTCTTGGGGTTGTAAGATCGAGCACCAGCTTGGGCTCCACACTGAACCTGCTTAAGATTCTCTCTCTCTCTCTCCCTCTCCCTCTGCTCTTCCCCAGCCTTCCTGCTCTCTTTTCTAAAAAAAAAAAAAAAAAAAAAAAAAAGAATTTAACTCCAACCCAAAGCAAATCTCAACAATATCCATACTTATTAAAGAAAACTCCTTTGCTATCTCAAATGCCTCTTTTCTTTTATGAATTCTGTTTCCTAAAGTGGTGGCTATGAGGGGCGCTTGGGTGGCTCAGTCGGTTGAGCCTCTGATTCTTGATTTTGGCTGAGGTCATGATCTCGGAATCCTGGGATCAAGCCCCAAATCGGGCCCCGAGCTCGGCGCAAAGTCCACTTGAGAGTTTCTCCCTCTTCCCCTCCCCCACACTCACTCTCTCTCTCTAAAATAAGTAAATAAATCTTTTGGGGTTGCGTGGGTGGCTCAGTCAGTTAAGCATCTGCCTTCAGCTCAGGTCATGATCCCGGAGTCCTGGGATTGAGCCCTGTGTCAGGCTCCCTGCCCAGCTGTAAGTCTGCCTCCTTTCTCCCTTCCCCTCTGCTCAGCTTCTGCTGTCTTGCTCTCTCTCAAATAAATAAAATCTTTAATAAATAAATAATTAAATCTTTTTTTTTTTTTTAAGTGGTGGCTATGAGCTTCAAGGACTGTGAACCCAGACTGTAATTTATAGGTGCTAACCCAGACTGACCTTGGAGCCAAAAAAGACATTGAAATTAATGGTCACACTGGGCACAGTGACTCAAATCCAAAGCACAGAGTCTGGAAGGGAAGACACTGCAACTGCGCAGTGCAGAAGGCTGGCAAGTACTGTCCTTAGCAAGTGAACAAGGCCACATCAGTAATGATAGTGCAATGAGGACATCATGGACCTCTGATATGATGGGACAGGAGGGGCGTGTCTCTATGGTATAAAGGTAGGAGGGGTAAATTAATGCAAAACAGCAGGCTTCGAGTGGTTAGTATGTGAACAAAGGAATCTGATCATTTGGACAGTGGTGGAGTCAGCAATGACCTTCTGACTGAAGACAGTGCAGAGAAATAGTACAAACAAGACTGTATGGAGGGACTTACAGAAAACATGTGCAGAGGAAGGAGACTTGTCCCTCACACTGTACAATGTGGAGCAGTATCCAAGGCCTCTACCCACTAGATGCCACTACCACACCCCCCCACCCCCACCAACATATGACAACCAAAAATGTCTCCAGACATTGCCATACCTCCCCTGGGGCTAGGAGGAGGGGGAACATCTGTCTCTGTCCCTCACACCTTTTACCTGGTTAAGAACCCCTCACATAAAAAAACTGGCCTGCCCTATCATAAAGGTCAGTGTCATGAAAAACAGACACCTAAAAATAAAGGATGGGAGGTGGCGGGACTACTGTAGCTAACACACAATAACCAAAGGCATTCTGGACACATGACGAACAATCACTTCCTCAATGTAAACCCAGATTTCACTCATGGATGTTCTACTATGTTCACGGCTCATCAGAGCAGTTTCCCGTTTCAGGGACATACCAATCCCCTCAGGGTACCCCGAAGATGCAGCTTCTGAATCTGCAGGTCTGGGTGGGGCCTGAGTGTCTACACTGCTAATGAGACGCCAGGAGCTGCCCCCTCAGACTGCACCTGGCCCACACCTAGAGTAGGGCTCACTGGAGGAAGCCAAGTCTACCAATAGAGGAACAGAAAATCGGAATTCTCTTTTGATAAAGTGCTGTTTATAAACTGGATTTTTTTTTAACATACATATGTTAAACGGTTCCTGATCCATTTGCAGTGGATGTATTATTTTTAAAAACATTTGAGGGCACCTGGGTGGCTCAGTCGGTGAAGCGTCTGCCTTCGGCTCAGGTCATGATCTCAGGGACCTGGGATCAAGCCCCGCATTGAGCTCCCTGCTCAGCAGGGAGTCTGCTTCTCCCTCTCCCTCTGCTGCTCCCCCTGCTTATGCTCTCTGGCTCTCTCTCTGTCAAATGCATAAAATCTTTTTTAAAAAATAAATCAATAAAGGGGCGCCTGGGTAGCGCAGTCGTTAAGCGTCTGCCTTCGGCTCAGAGCGTGATCCCGGCGTTCCGGGATCGAGTCCCACATCGGGCTCCTCCGCTGGGAGCCTGCTTCTTCCTCTCCCACTCCCCTGCTGTGTTCCCTCTCTCGTTGGCTGTCTGTCACATAAATAAATAAAATCTTTTAAATAAATAAATAAATAAATAAATAAAAATAAATAAATAAATATTTGAGACTAGAAGTGCCTAATTGCTCGTCCACCGTGAGTGATACTTTTCTTCTGTCTTTTCGAGGGGATGAGAATAGCATATTTATTACCTAGAGGAAGTAAGCACCTATCTTTAAATTCAGGATAATCAACTGCACCAGTATTTAAAGTTAAAATATTTGGGAAGTGTGATAAAAGTTTCAAAATAGTTTCCACAAAACAGTAAATTTTTCAAAGCTTTTCCTTTAAAATGTCTTATTTATTGGGGGCGCCTGGGTGGCACAGCGGTTAAGCGTCTGCCTTCGGCTCAGGGCGTGATCCCAGCGTTCTGGGATCAAGCCCCACATCAGGCTCCTCCTCTATGAGCCTGCTTCTTCCTCTCCCACTCCCCCTGCTTGTGTTCCCTCTCTCGCTGGCTGTCTCTGTCTCTGTCAAATAAATAAATAAAATCTTTAAAAAAAAATATGTCTTATTTATTAAAGAAAATCTGGAGGAAACACAAACCAAAATGAAGCCACAGCTCCACCATTTAAACCTAATTACTACTGACCTTTTTAAATATTTTATTCCAGACCTTTTCCATATGCACAGGTTTGCTGTGTTTCTTGTCAAGTAAAGTGTGGTCTCCTTCCTCCCTGACTTACTAGCAGGAGTGCTGCTCTAGAGTGTCGGAAACTTCACAAACATATTAATAACTCGATAATATTGCACAAGCACATTTAATACGTCACCCTCTGAAGCGAGAGAGCAGTGAGAAGGAGTTCTCTTCAAAAACTGCCCACAGACAACTTCATCAGCCTCACTCCTCTTGGGTGTGTTGATCCCAGCTTAATGAAATGCTGAAATGACTAGAATGTGTTTCTTCCACTCACCCTGAATGATCTGGAACTGGAGCACCCCGGGTGGTTCTAGCTTAAACGTGCTGACAGGCCTGAAATGTTCACAATGCCTGTGCATTATGGAGAGGAGTGAGGTGCACCCTCTCCACAAGGGAATGGGCCAATCAACGTGCCCTCGTTTGTACTCTGGCTCTGTTTGGTTGGCCGGTTCGCTTGCTGCCCCTTCTGACTCTCAAAGCAGTGAGGGATCTCTGTACCCAGACAACTGAAGCATGTACACTGCCCAAAATTTAAGTGAGTGGTTTCCTCACCATGTACCCACCATTCTGTACAACATATTTGGAGTTTTTTCTCAATTTCCTCCTCACTCCCTGCCACCAGATAGTTTGCTGTGTGAATCCCCCCAGATGTTCACCTGAACAGCAAGGCTTTGAAACAAGGTTCTGAAAGACAATGTAGTTTCGTTAACAACCAACATAACGTTTTCTAACACAGCAGTGAAACAGAAAACTGAACCAGTCTCTGACATGCAGACCATGCAGCTGAGTCCAGGCCAGCGCAGGTGGAAAAAAAAGGAAGAAAGGCACTTTCTGCACTCAACAGATTTTCAGACCAAAACCCATACCCCGAAGCAAACCATGTGGAGATATGTGAAGAAGTGCCTGGTTACAGGACAGAGACCCAGGGATGCTATTTGTTTCTTTACTTACTTTGAGGAATACCGCACAAATTATCAGGGCAGACTTCAAAAAGGTAGATTCCGAGTTTGGGTGTTTAAAAAAAATAGGATTTGGATAGCCCAAGGAGAAAATGGGGGAACATTCAGGAAACAAATACTGGGACACTTCCTGACCTTTAATTTCTGTTCCTTCACTGAATTATCTAGAACTGGACCACAGGGAGTGGTTCCACCTACCTGGTGTAAAATGTACCTGTGAGTCAAATACAAATGAACGGATACCCATCACCCTACTGCTTTTCTCTGCTGAATGAATCCGTTTTCTTCATTTTTAAAACTGATGGAAATGGATTATCCTCTTTCCACCTAAAGAGGCCAATCCCAGGTCTCCTGGACAAAGTGTCCAAAGTGCCAATAATCAAGCATGTTTCTCAATGGCCCAGGGGAGGAGGGACCACCTGCCACAGGATCACCTGGGGAGCTTGTTATGCGTGTGGATTCCTGGATGCCATCCCAGGCCTTGTGAATGTAAATCTTGGGCAGGGGCCAGAGAATATGCGTGTTTAACAAGCTCCCTTGGGGATTCCTGTGCTGAAGGGAAGGACTATAGGTTTCAGTGTCTGGAGATGAGATCAACAACTATGGGGCCAGGTGTCATAAAATGCACCTCAAAGTTCCAGAGCAAGTAGAAATTGCCCGCGGGTTTTTAGAGAAAGCCTTAGGTTACTGGAGTATTTACAAGATCTCTACTAGGGTCTGAAAACAGTGTATCTCCTGTTTGACAGATGCAACAAACCCTTTTAGATATGCTGACTATGTCATAAGAAAGACTGAGGGAAGGAGAATGGGGCATCGGGAGGACAGAAAGTCACTCAAGCCAGCCATCTGCAGAGAATACAATAGAGAGTTTTTCCACTGTCATCTTCACAGCTCGGCCCCGTGGGGAAAGTCCTCTGCAGAATGCTCCATTCTTCTTGGGCTTGTGACAAGGGACATGCTGGTGGGATGGCCATTAGCAGGCTGTTTCCTGGGAGGCAAACACTAATGGAGTAGTTCTGAGCATTGTCTTACAGCAATCCCAAGACGTGGTCCACGAAGGTGCTCAGAAACCCAGCCTGGTGGCTTCTTTGTGGGAGGGAGAAGATGGTGGCGATGCTAAAATGCCACCTCAAAAATATGGGACTTCTTTGCTTTCCTCCAAAAAGGAGCTTCTCACCGGAATTATATTAGAAACATACGTTGGGAGATAACTTCCAGTTGTGGGGTCTACTTCTGCAGACCATTCTGTGAAGGTGTGGAAAAATTCAAAAGGAGCCTCTGTTCATTTTTTCACAGGTCAAACTGTTAAAGGGTGGTGACTTCATATGGTCTTCTCCTCTGCAGCTGCCTGTCCTTCTCCACCTGTTCGTAAGGACACTCTCACTGGGTTTGTAAGGCCCACCCTTATCCTGCATAATTTCATCTGGATCTTTACCTTAATACCGGAAGTACATTTGCAAAGAGCCTGGTTCCAAATAAAGTCATGTTCTGAGGTTCCAGGTGGACATGAATTGGGGGGGGGGTCACTATTCAACCGCTACAGAAGGGATGTGTGTTTGTGAGATAATTCACTACATAAAAGGAAAGCTTCTTGAGTTTAGGTATGACCGACTTCTTTAAACGTTTGGAAAGATTTACCAGCATATTTACCTGGACCTGGAGTTTTCTTTGAGGGAAAGTTTTTAGTTATGGATTTCACTTCTTTAAAACATAGTAAAATTCCAATTTCCTATTTCTGTGTTTTCTCAGAAATTCATCTTTCCATCTAAATATTGATGTACATTGGCAAAAGATGATTTTCTTTTTAATGCCCAGCACAGGTGTTGTTCTATCCTCTTTTCCATTCCTAACTTGGTTTCTGATGTCTCCTTTTCTTTTCGTGATCAATCTTTCCAGGGATCTGTAAATCTCAGGAGTGCTTTCAAAGAGCAAGCTTTGCTTTTGAACTTTGGCTTTCTGGATTTTTCTGTTCTACACTTGTTTTCCACTTTATTACTTTCTGTTCTTTATTTTCTTCCCCTTTGAGTTAATTTGTTGTGTGAACTTCCGGAGATGATGTTTAGATCCTTGACTTCGGCACTTGACCTCTTCTCACACGTGCATGTCACAGCAAACACAGTGTTCTATCCATGGTCCTTACCCAATCACATATATTTTGATATGCCCCATTTTCACTGCCATTCAAATTATTTTCCAATTTCCATTATAACTTTTTCTTTCACTTATGGACTGTTTAGAAGTATTCTGCTTAATTCCTAATGTGTGGGAATTTTCTAGTGCCTGTTTGTTATGGATTTCTAACATACCTGAACTGTAGTCAAATAAGATACTATGTAATATTTTCATCTCTTAAACTTGTTGGTACCTTATGAGTCAGTATATGGTTGATTTTGGTAAATTTTCTATGTGCACTTTGAAAATAACTGTACATTTTGCAGTTTGAGCTATAGTGTTCAATATATGTCAGTTGAGACAAGTGTGCTAAACATGTTTAAATGTTCTCTGTTTCTGATTTTTTGTCTACTTACCCTTTCAGGTATGAAGAGAGGTATATTAAAATTTCACACACACACAAAAGGCAAACATCTCTAGTAGAGAATTGTGCTGACACTCTTCCTTGCCAACACTGGGTGTAAACACAGTCCTGTCCCCAGTAGGAAAGGGCATAGACCTGTTGAATTGGTTTCTGGAACTCTCCATATCCCAGAGCAAGTCAGGGGATTGGGGGATGGGGGGGGGGGGCTACAAAGTGCTGACTCGGCAGATGGTGGCTTGATTTACCTCTGTGTTCACAGTAAAGGAAGGAATCTCAGTGTGTCTGATAGCCGCCAGCCCTGTCCCTCTGAAGGACGTGGAACAACCCAGGGGCAGGGAGCCACAGCACCACGTTTTCCAAGCTGACAATAAGCAGGCTGGAAGCCCAGGCCACACGATTCTCTCCCTGCCAGCTTCCGGTGCCTTCCAGCTCCTGGATCCTGCATGTCCCTGCCCCATAACACCTCTGACTCATACCTGAGCCTTCCCTAGTCACCAGGTAACTTACCTTCCCTCTTAGATTCTGGAGAGAACCCCTGAATGAGCATTTTCTTTCCAGATGCTTCTTTCAGCAGAAGTGGAAGGTTTGGAACTTTGTTGTGGCATTTTATATTTTTTTAATTATATACATATATATATATAAACTAATGATAAATATACATTTACTTTAGATCATTCTTTATACAATTATATAATAAAAATTATGTATTTATATAAATCACATTATGTATATATCACAAATGTTATGTAAATATCATATATATTATGCATGTAATATCTATATTATAAATACATATTTGTAATTCTTACTGTAATATTATAATTATTGGAAATATAAAAATTATGTTAGTATAAATTATAAATAAATTTACATACAAATTCTCATATTTATTCATTTTTGGCCTATGAATTATTCATATCAATTTATGTGTTATATAAATTTACATGTGTATATTAATTTAAATATATTGATTTTTATATTGTTATGATCCTCTATAAAAAGAGCAATCTAATCTATGCTGGATTACTGTCATGCCTTTTCTGTTAGTTTTAAAAGAAATTAAAACATTTTCATGGGCCACAGGCACTAGGCTTCCCACACTGAGAAGTCTGCAATGCCTCCCAAGATTGTTAGGAAAGTATGATACTGTGTTCCAGGAGGTAAAATAAGTGGTTATTCTGCCCTTGAGGAGAGGAGACATCATAAACTCAGCAGGACAGCGTGCGAGGCCCTGTGGGAACTCGGTAAATGTTTAATGATGATCCTTGATGTTATTTATTTCCATGCGCTTTTATGTGGCTCACTTTGAGATGTATTATAGCCCCAAATCCAGTGAAATTAATTGAATTTCTATAAGAGTTCAGGTACACACATCACCGACAGACAAGTGGGGGAAAGCCCTGGGGAATTTTGTCCTTCTCTGCAATAGGAAAGTACATTTGATACAGCTTGGTTTTGCCTCATTAGAAATCACCCTGCTCCATAACAGCCTGCTGATGCTATGGGCACAGGACTCTGTTTATCTGCACAGTTTAGACAAATCTGGAAGATTTTATTCTTGTATTTCTGTAGTGATGTAAGGAATCCAATAAAAAATGTGAAATGGTGTGAAAAAAGTCCCCGAAGGGTGATTACACTCATTGGAAATGATTTATCACTGGCTGAAAACTGACTGATCTTCATCAGATGGGAACACAGTGTTTGCCAGGGCATTTAAATTCTTACCGAGAAAGGTAAAGAAATGCAGGGGCAAGGGTTGTCTCTGAAGTGAACATGAGATCCTTCTACCACAAATATTTCTCTTTCATGTAGGTTTGGGAGAATTATTTCACAAGTTCAAAGAGAGAGAGAGCAAGGGAGAAAAGACCATGTTTTAGTTTCATGACTGAATTGTTTTTTTCCCAAAGAGAAAATACTCAAATATTTTAGGAAAGCTAGCTCTTTTGAAAGAAGAAAGAAGGCTGGGCTGAAGTGGCAGATTCCTAATATCCCTAATTATAGATGGGAGGGAGACTAGTTTTTCATGTACCTGAATAAAACTGGCAACAGCAATAAAACCACAGTGAGCCTACACTATTTCTGTTATTACCTACTCTTCATTTCAAATGAGAAAATGACAGAATTTTCCATTTAAGGTCAAGGTTTTGCAGCATCCTTCCTCATAAACACCTTACACTGCCCATTAGTGGAGGGTTTTGGAACTGTGGTTACAACCTGACCTATAATTTCTTTGTTCATCTTTAACTACAATGTTGTCAGCCCCCGTGCTGGCTTATCCTGGGACAGAAAGAGTTAGTCTTGGTTTCCATGATGGTTTATATGTCACTCATGAATTGTCCTAGAGCTCTTGTCCAGGTGACTTGGGCCACCCACCATCTATGGCTTGGCCACCGTCAGCACACGGCTTCTGGAGTTGCTATGCTATCTAGATCCAACAAAGCAGGCAAGGTCACAGGAGGTCTTCATGGGTCAGTCCCATGTATACATGACTTCTACTTATACATTCCAATGACTGGAACTCAGTCATGTGATCACAGCCAACTGCAAGGGAGGCTGGGAAATGGAGTTCCCAGAAAGAAGACACTGATCAGCTAGCGGGTTGTTATTGCACCTAGGGTTGACTGGCAAAATGCCTTCTAAGCAAGAGGAAATAAGGAAAAACAATACATTGTGTAAGTGAATCTTTCATCATGCATTTGGGAAAAAAAAATATTTAGCTCTCCTTTGTCCATGACACTGGTGAATTGGGGTTCTTTGTGGTGACCATTTAGGCAATCATGAGGTCTACTCTAGACTCATTTCTCAAATGATTCAGAGGAGAGAGCATCAGAAATGTACAGAAAGCATAATATTATAGCAGAGGCATCAAATCAACATAGAGCTCACTTAGAAATTTTCAAAATGAAAATTCAAACGTTGCAAACAAATAATGCAACTGCATATTTCTATGAAGAAGGAAAAAATCTTGTATCTGACTTCACACCAAACTCACAAGTTAACACAAAATGCACTGTATATGAAAGAGCTAAAACTATTAAATTTCTAGAGCAGAGGAGAAAAATCTTTGGGAAACTGAATAAGGTCAGGATTTCTAAAGATATTGAAAGGCATAATTATTTCCTAAAATTTTATAAAATTGATGGTGTCAAGATTAAAATTTTTTACTCTTTGAAAAACACAGGTAAGGGGCGCCTGAGTGGCTCAGCTGGTTAAATGTCTGACTCTAGGTTTCGGCTCAGGTCATGATCTCAGGGTTGTGATATCAAGCCCCACGTTGGGCTCGGCATTGGGCATGGGGCCTGCTTAAGATTCTCTCTCTCTCTCTCCTTCTCCCTCTGCTGCTCCACTCATGCTTGCTCTCTCTCTCAAAAAATAAAACAAAAGAAAACAAAACAAAAGAAAATAAAACAAAAAATGAAAGACACAGGAAAATGAAAAGGAAATCTTAGACTAGGAAATTTTTTGCATAACATATCTGACTTATATCCAGAATATATAGGTAACTCTTATACTCAGTAATGGGAAGACAATCCCATTTTTTAGTGGGCAAAATATTGGAATAGATATCTCAAAAGAGAAGATATAAACAACCAATATGAATATGAAAAGACGCTCAAAGTCATCACTCATCAGGGCAATCCAAATCAAAACTTCTTACATACTTACTGGGATTGCTAAAGTTAAAGAGACTGACAATAACAGGTACTGAGAAAATGCAAAGCAAGTGGAACTCTCACACGTTGCTGGTAGAAATGCAAAATGGCTCTTATAAAGTGAAATACACACTTAGCAACTGTACTGCCAGTTATTTAAAGGAAGTGAAAATGTATGTCCACACAAAGACCTGAATGGGAATTATTATAGTGGCTTTATTTATAATCGCTAAAAACCGGAAACAAACCAAATATTATTCAACAGGTAGATAAGCAAATGGTGACACGCATCTATAAAACTGAATGCTTTTCAGATATAAAAATGAAAGAACTAGTGACATATACAAAAATATGGATGAACCTCAAAAGCATTATGCAAAGTAAAAGAAGCCAGATGCAAAAGCCTCATACTATGTCCTTCCAATTACATGACATTTTAGAAAAGGCCAAACTATGCACAGAAGGACTCCACACTTGGTTTAATGCTCTGCTGTTGCTATCTTTAAATCCTGAAAAAAAGGGCTCCACATTTTCACTGTGCACTGGACCGTGCAAGTTATGTAGCTGGTCCTGCTTGGCTTGGCCAATGCAGTATTTTTTTAAATACGAGCAAATATATAGTTCTCACACTTAGGTATTCCCAACGGGGCTGAGTGTTCCCAATTTTCTTACACCCAGAGCTACTTCAAACATTAACATTAATTACTGCCTGACCCCCGAAGACGCTTGAATTTTCCAAACTTGCAAAAGCATGTTGGCCACCTGCTCTCAGAAATCCCTAAAAGCAGAAACAAAAAATAAAGACGGACATACACATAAGGAAGAATGTGTTGGCCAAATTTACACTCACTCCCCTTCACTCTCTGTTTCAGTGGGTTGAACTACAGCCACATGTGCCAAGGCTTCTGTGAGATGTGAAAAGCTCAGCTTGTCATCCCCCAGGATAAGTCCAAGTATTCCAAGGACCAACTGAAATTTTTGCTTTCTGTCTGGATGTTATGTTGGCACTCATCCACAGAAGGCCCTGGTGTGGTATGCTGAGAGAGAAAATGTAGTGTTCTATGCAAGAGAATCTTAATATTGTTGGTTTCTGAAAACCTGCCTTGTGACAAATGGCTTCTTCATACCCCACGGAGTTTCTGGCTCCTTTTTCTGGAAGTTGTATATATAAGATGACCACCAGTCCTAACATCTACAGAATCCCTGCAGTCGGCATAGGCTCGTGAAATAAAAAGAAACCATGTTGTTAATTCCAAAGAACAATCAACACCTGGAAAAAAACAAATCATTCTCAATGCTGTGAAAAATGCCTTGGCTATATTTGACAACGAAATGGAAGGGTTCGTATTCAAATTGGCAGAGCTAACTTCCTGCTGAAAGCCACAGGGTGATCCCCAGAGCGACATACATTCCTGTCAGTGAGAAGAGCCACTGACAATGGTATAAATGAGTTTCCATTAGTGCCAATGATGGAAGCCATCAGGAAGGAAAACTGCACTGCCAATTGCTTAAACACAATTCCAAAGGCAATTTTCAGTGCTTGACGAGAGGAGTGCTTTTTCATCAGGTGAGCTTTTTTGAATTGATGCCAAGATTGATGCAGCAATTTCGGTGGTAAATTCTGATACATTTCCAAATTATCTGATGTTGTTAGCAATACATTCTACGCAGCCTTGCCCCTCCACATCACAAAGCACTTCACAAGCACAAATTCATTACTCCGCCCCCACACAACTGTGAGGTAGGTGGGTGGAAAGTTGTTATTTTCCTTGTTTCACAGATTTCTAAAGAATGTGAGGGTGCAACGGGTTGACATGTGTTTTATTTTTAAAATCACAGAGTTGCTATAGTGCCATCTCCAGTGATGGGGGGGAGAGGAGCTATAGCTGAACATATTTCCATTCAACGCTCATCTCCTCATTCTTTGGATTCATGACAATTCAAGTCACATAGATAGCAATTTTATAGTCCCCAGAAGAAGGGTGAGCAGGCCTGTCAGCCTCTGAAGACTGGTACCGGCAGACCTTGAAGCTGCGGCAAGGGGAAAAATTATAAATATTCTTTATGCCTTTCAGGAAAAACGTGTGTGAGGAATAAGAGAGAAATAAAGATTTCCCTATGTTCCAGTTGGTGTAAAACAGACCTATGAATAATCTAAGAAGGTTAGACAGCACTGCATTACACAGCGGAAGGCAGATGGTAAGGTTGAAGTCTATTATTAGAATGAGTGTGTATTCATGTATGTGCATGCATGTGTGCATGTGTACGTGTGTGTGTGCACGTGCACATGCGTTGGCAGCCATTTAAACTTACTCTGTTATGGACAATCTAACTGACCCTTATTCCACAAAACACTTTCTTCCAAAAACATTAATTGAATATGATAAATGATTTTTCCTCAAAAGCACTCTTTTCACTAAATAAGTCTTATCTTGTGTTCCAGTTACTTTGGTAGCATAACAAACCATCCCAAATTTGTTCACAATTTGCAGTTTGAACGGGGGTTGGTGGAGACAACTCATTTCTGCTCCTCCTGGTCTTCACTGGGGCACCTCAAGGGCTGGGGGCTGCAGTCCTCTGAAATCTTACTCATTTGTTTGCGGGTGCATGCTGACTACTGACAAAGATCTCAGCCAGCACTCTTGGTTGCACCACTTACCCATGGACTCTTCATGTGGCATGGGCTTCCTCACAATGTGGTGGCTGAGTTCTAAGAGTGACTGCTCAGAAACAGAGGTGGAAGGCATGCTCAGTTGTACGGCCTAGCCTAGAAAGTCACATGGCATCATTTCCACCACAGTCTATTTTTTGAGGTGGTCATAAAGCCCTACTTGGGTTCAGGGGAGAGGAAATAGATGCCACCTCCTGATGAGGAACAACAAGGTTACAGAAGAGCACACGGCAACACAAAACTTGCTAGAATCCATGGTTTCCACCTTGCCAACTCACAGGGTAGTTATCTATAACACATTCTATTGCATCTCCAAGATACAAGTACTTGGAGACAATTGTGGAGCCACCAAAAGAGATAAACATCACCCAAAGCTCCCTCGGCACCCACAAATCATAACACTAAAGCAGCCACATGAGGGGGAAAAAATGTTATTTTCTCTATAGCCATCCTCAACATCAGTATAAGGAAGTTCAATCTCAAATTCACCAGAAAACTAAGCATGAAAATAGATATTATCTCACAATATATGTCCAATGTCTTTGTCCAAAGAAATTAAAATGAGATATTGCAGTTTGTTTACAAACCAATACTTCCTTTCTTGCATGCTGGCATTAAAGCAGCAGAGAATGATTTTTGATTTGTTATGTGCTAAATATTTTAATTATATTTTGAAGCAAGCAACATCCCAGAAAAGACAAATAGTCAAAGACAAAGGTAATTAATTCTTGAAGGTAACCATACTAATATATGCATTTTTCATAGTGGAAATTAATTATTCTCAAGACAACTATCTTTTCCCTTGTAAATTAGGACATTTCTCCCCTAATTAGTTGAAATTGCCTGTAGGAGATTATCACCACTGAGCTATGGAATTTCCTTCAGCAGGTAATTCCAGTTATCAGAATGAGGAGTTTAAAATAGAAAGCAGAGTCTTGGCTGGGTTTGTTTATGCTCAGCAGGGTGTAGAATAAAAAATCTGTCTACGATTAGGTAGGGATATGTACCCTGCACTCATGTGTTCAGTGGAAGTGTTCACTAGAATAACGTGGACAAAATAGCAATAGAAATGTGTTTTTCTCATCATATTATCACACTCTACCATGCCAAAACATTGAAGGGTTTCTCTTCCTGTGTGCTGAGATTGCAAGAAAGAGTTAGCCTTGTGTTTACTCCTAAAATGCGCCGTTTGGCATGTTGCTTAGATAACATTCAGTCTAAAGCTATCTACCCCAGGTCTTCTTTCTGCTCCTAAAGGCAAAGCATCACTTATACTCCTTGAAAACCCCACTTAGAGGGGCGCCTGGATGGCTCAGTCATTAAGCGTCTGCCTTCAGCTCTGGGCGTGATCCCATGGACCTGGGATCAAGCCCCACATAGGGCTCCCCGCTCAGCAGGAAGCCTGCTTCTTCCTCTCCCACTCTCCCGCTGCTTGTGTTCGCTCTCTCGCTGGCTATCTCTCTGTCAAATAAATAAATAAAATCTTTTTAAAAAAAAGAAAAGAAAACCCCACTTAGAGCAAAAGGATGAATAATAGCTTCGGTCCATTTGTAGAAACCAAATAACCCTTTGCTTGAATTTTCTCAGCACTAATCATCACCTGTGGTGGAGTCTGAAGCCCACTGAGTGGTTAGTCAATTCAGAGTTGGTTGAGTCAACAGAAGGAGAAGGAAAAAAAGAAGGGAAGGAGGGAAGCCAAGCCAATTCACTGGCATCATACAACATCTAAGGGCAGGAATCACATAGCCCTATGAAAGCAGATGGTAAGCTTAAAGTATGTCAGGATGAGTTGTACATTCATATATATGCATGCTTGTGTATTCATATATGTGCGTGCAATGCTAAAATTGGGCTAGACCCAGCCCAATTCTCAATGCATTATGTGATAATAATAAATGTCCAGAGAATTAACAAATAGCGAATAAATGGTTATAACTGTTGTCTGATTTTTTTTTTTTTTTTTTTTAGCAATTGTTCTGGAATTCAACTCTTCACTCATTCATATACTAGGTGATCACGGACTGTCTCCAACTTACGATGGTTTGACACAACAATTTTTCTACTTCACAATAGTGCAAAAAAGATCCACATTCTGTAGAAACCATACTTGGAACTTTGAATTTGGATCTTTCCCCAGACTAGCAATATGCGATACGATCCTCTCTCATGATGCTGGGTGGTGGCAGCGAGTTATAGCTCCAGTCAATCATGAGATCATGAGGGTAAACAACCAATACATTGACATACATTCTGTCTCTATATGGCCATTTTGTTTTTTACTTTCTGGACAGTATTCAAAAATTACATGAAATAGTTAACATTTTATTACAAAATAGGCTTTGTGTTAGATAACTTTGTCCAACTGTAGCCAAATATAAATCTTCTGAGCATGTTTAAGATAGGCTAGCCTAAGCTATGATGTTTAGTAGGTAAGGCATATTAGATGCATTTTCAACTTAGAATATTTTCAACTTAAAATGGGTTTATCAGGACATAACCCTATTGTAAATTGAGGAAGATCTGTATATGATGATGAAGAAACTGGGCATCATCCCTGCCTCATGGAACATACATTTCAGTAGAATTATGTACATTCCACTCAAAGTTATTTATAGAAACAGAGATCAAGTGTATGAATATTTATTTCGAACCAATTGGCTGTAACTTGTGTTCAAGTTGCTTGGCAGAATTTTCTCTCAAGTTGGTTTCAATGTAAAGACCCAGAGACTGCTGGAGTCAGTTCCAGTTTTAAAAATCTTTTATAGAATATCTATTTTTTTTTTTAACAAGATGTAATCTCTTGCAAAGCAAAGAGCAGAATGCTCTAACACCTGCAGGCTGTCTTCCTACATCAATCCTGCCGCAGGATAATGGAAGAAGATGAAGCTTTCAGATCCAAGGCTTTCCTTGCTGGAGCTTTATGATGTTAAATGAATGTGGATAAGACCAGAAGAAAAACAGTATGTGCTGTATGATTCTGTTTATGTGGTTCAAGAACAGGTAACACTAACCAATGGTAATAGAAATCAGAACAATAACCCTGATTTCAAGGACATGACTGAGAAAAAGGCATGAAGGAATGTTCCAGGGTGCTGGAAATATTCCATAACGTCATCTCAGGGGTGTTTACACAGGTGTAGACATAGGAAAAGCCATCAGGCTGGTATACTTACAATCTGTAAGATACATTCTAGTGGAAAAAATAAAGAATATGGAATGAAGACAGACTCTATGCATTGATATTTCCAGGATATACTACTGTTCAGTGAAAAAGCAAAGTGCAAAGTAATACCTATAGTATGTTATCCTTCATGTCTGAGAGAAGGGGATTAAGAATATATTCATGTATTTGTTCTTGGATGCAAAAGAAACATAGGTTAGATGAGCAGAAATTAATGTGACTGGCTACCTGCAGGGGGTGGGTGGGCATGGAAAAAGGATGGGTGAATGGAAATAGGGTAGAACAGATGGGGGGAGCAACACCTCTCTGTATATATCTTTTTGTATAGTTTTGACTTTTAGAACTAGGATAATGTTTCACTTACTCAAAAAATTAATAAATAACTAAAATCAACCATGACAGTGGTAGGGATGGTGGGATGGGAACCCAAACTGGAATTCAAGCAGTACCAAATAAGCTTAACTCTATCACAAACACACACTGAAAAAAGGAAAGAACCGACCTAAGTAAATTTGGAAAACAGTAGTGTGACTAAATGCCATAAGGTTGAAAAAAACAAAAAGAAAGGCGCACAATACTGTATTCTACTCAAGACATTTTCTGTCCTAGAGGTATGTGTTAGTAATTTCAAATATTTGAGCAAATTAGTAAACACAAGGATAATGACAAGCAAGTTTTCCACTGTTGGAGAAAGGAGTTATAAGTCAGGAAGAAGAAGAAAACTAACACTGTGATATTGGACTTGAATCAGACAAGTCAGTATAAACTCATGGTCCTTAGCATATAAACAGACAGATAACTATTGACATGGATGAGTGTATATCTGTGTATGTGTACTCATGAATGTACTAGAAAATATTTCTGTTCTCTCAGAGGGCTAAGAAGCAATAACACCCTGGTAGCAATGAGTACACCTAGCAGGCAGATCTTGGTTTCTAAATCCTCTCTCCAATACAAGAAACCAGGGCTCCCTGGAGAGACAGCTTATTGTGGAACTGAAGTAGTGAAAAGATAAGATGTTCTAGGAATATCACATGGTACCAAAAATTAAGGAAGTGCTCAAACAGCGATGGAAGCAAGGACTTCTAGGGAAGATGGGGAACAGAAGGACCCTAAGCTCACCTCATTCCATGGATACAACTAGATAACAACCACATAAGTGTAAATAACCCAGAAAACAACCTGAAGACTGGCAGAGCAGATTCTGCACAGCTAAACGTAGAGAAGAGGCCACACTGAACAAGGCAGGAAGGGGTTGAGACATGTTCAGGAGCTACACAAATCCAAAGGACTATCCGAGGAAGGGATGGATGCCTCAGGGCAGAGAGAGGAGAGAAACATACTCTCACACCAGGGATCCTGCATGGGGAAAACAAATCCCCATAACATATGGCTTTGAAAACAAGAGGGGCATAATTTCATGAGTTATTTCAATCAGCTGAACTTAACACCTGGAACTTTAAAAATCAGCATTCTCAGCTCTTAGGAGAGCTAGGAGGGTGAGACAAAACGGAATTCACACCCTTAAGGAGACAGCACAACAAACAGCCCCTCAGAGATACAGCACAGAAGCAGCAGTTTGAAAATAGTTTGGGTATATGAGAGGGAGGTTTGTTTACTAATCTCAGAGGTGTGCTGGAGGGGCAAGGATATTTGGGAGACTTCTCCAGGAACAAAAGAACTGGAAGGTTCCAGTTCCCTCCCTCGCTCCTGAGCCTAGACACACAGACACCTGTGAGAACCATCAGAACACCAACACTCAGTGTGTAACTTGCTAACACTTCGTGCCCCGTCCCCATGTTCTCCTGCACACCTGCCCTGTCCAATACACCCTTGGCCAGAGCCCAAACTGGTGCCATATGCCTGGTAGTGTCCAAGCAGCCCCTACAGGGACCAGAACCACTCCAAAATAACTCCTGTCATAGCAACAGGGGAAGATAATGACACACATCAGTCTAACTGCTACCCAAGAAGTTGCTGGGGGCAGACATCTGGTCTAACTGCAGGCCCCACCCAACAACAAAAGCTAATCAGAGAACAACATAGGGAAAGCGACCTGCAGTTCAGTGCAACTACATGGCAAACACCTGGTCTGACTCAATTCAAGCCCAAGGTGGCCCCAGACTGGCCCACTAACAATACAGGGACCAAATCCTATGTACAACAGGCAAAGTGAGCCATTGTAGATGACTGGACTGAAGGAAAATGCTACTCAGCCACAACAGTAGGATGCAAGCAACACATACAGAAGACACCTCTGAAATGACAGGTTTTGGTAAACGGGATATTGCACTGTAGGGCACTACTGAACCTCCTCTTCAAAAGGCCACTACTATCAAGAACAGAACATACAGCTGACATTCCTAACACAGAGAAACAGACACAGAGAGTCAGATAAAATGAGGAGACAGAGGAATATGTCCCAAATGAAAGAAGAGGACAAAATCACAACGAGAGCTAAACAAAATGGAGATAAGTAACATGCCTAATATAGAATTTAAAGTAATGGTCCTGGGGCACCTGGGTGGTGCAGTAGTTAAGCGTCTGCCTTCGGCTCAGGGCATGATCCCAGCGTCCTGGGATCGAGCCCCGCATCAGGCTCCCTGCTGGGAGCCTGCTTCTTCCTCTCCCACTCCCCCTGCTTGTGTTCCCTCTCTCGCTGGCTGTCTCTCTCCATCAAATAAATAAATAAAATCTTTAAAATAAATAAATAAATAAATAAATAAATAAATAAATAAATAAATAAAGTAAGTAAGTAAGTAAGTAAGTACGTACGTAAGTAATGGTCCTAAAGATACTCACTGGACTTGACAAAGAAGAACACTCCAAATACATAAAGAAGGACACCAGTGAGACCTTCAATAAAGAGACAGAAAACATAAAAAAGAACTAATGAGAGATGAAGAACTCAAATGAAATTTAAAATACGCTAGATGGAATACAGAATAAATTGGAGGAAGCAGAGAAGAATAGATCAGGAACCAGGAGGACAGAGTAATGGAAAGCAATCAAGCAGAACAGGAGAAGGAAAAAAATAATAATAAAAAATGGAAATAGACTTAGGGAGCTCAATGATACCATCAAGTATAATGACATTCACATTATAGGGACCCCAGAAGGAGAAGAGAGTAAAAAGAAGGCAGAAAATTTATTTGAAGGACTAATAGCTGAAAACATCCTGAATCTGGGGAAGAAAACAGAAATTCAGATACAGGAAGCACAGAGAAGCCCCAACAAAATCAACCCAAGGAGTTACACAGCAAGACACATAGTAATTAATGGAAAAAAGTAGTGATCATGACCTGAGCCAAAGGCAGATGCCTAATGACTGAGCCACCCAGGCGCCCCAACAAAACAGACTTTAAAACAAAGACTCAGGGGACAAAAAAGAACACTATCTAATCCAACAAGGAGATATAACAATTGTAAATATTTATGCAACCATCATGGGAGCACTCAAATACATAAAGCAGCTAGTAACAAACATAAAGGCAGTAATCAATAGTAATACAATAATAGTAGGAGGCTTTAACCCCACTTACATTAATGGATAGATCATGCATACAGAAAATCAAAAAGGAAACAGTGGTTTTGAATAACACATTGGATCAGATGGATCTAGCAGATAAATTCAGAACATTCCATCCAAAAACAGCAGAACACACATTCTTTTCAAGTGCACCTGAAACATTCTCCAGAACAAATCACATATTAGATCACCAAACAAACCACAGTGAATTTTAAAAAGACTGAAGTCATACCATGCATCTTTTCTGACTATAACACTATGAAACTAGAAATCAAGCACAAGAAAAAATCTGGAAAGAGCACAAATACGTGGAGGTTACATAAGATATTACTGAACAATGAATGGTTGTTTGGTTGACCAACCAAGAAATCAAAATAGAAATTTAAAAATGCATGGAAACAGGGGCGCCTGGGTGGCTCAGTAGTTAAGCATCTGCCTTCGGCTCAGGTCATGATCCTGGCGTTCTGGAATCGAGCCCCACATCGGACTCCTTGCTCAGCGGGAAGCCTGCTTCTCCCTCTCCCACTCCCCCTGCTTGTGTTCCCTCTCTCGCTGCCTCTCTCTATGTCAAATAAAGAAATAAGATCTTTGATAAATAAATAAATAAATAATAAAAAAAATGCATGGAGACAAATGACGATGAAAACACAAAGGTTCAAAATCTTTGGCATGCAGCAAAAGCTGTGTTAAGAGGGAAGTTTATAGCAATACGGGTCTACCTCAAGAAGCAAGAAAAATTGTAAGTAAACAACCTAACCTTACAACTAAAGGGAGCTAGAAAAAGAACAAACAAAACCCAAATCCAGTAGAAAGGAGGAAATAATAAAGATTACAGCAGAAATACACAACAAAGAAACTAAAAAAAAAAAGGTTTTTTAATTTAAAAAAATAACCAACATAACAATGAAGCCAGGAGGTGGGTCTTTGAAAAAAATCAACAAAATCGATAAACCTCTAGCCAGACTCATCAGAAAAGAAAAAAGAAAGATAGGGCACTCAAATAAACAATATCAGAAACAAAAGAGGAGAAATAACAATGGATATCACAGAAATACAGAGGATTATAGGAGAATATTATAAAAAATTATATGCCAACAAATTGGACAACCTAGAAGAAATGGATAAATTCCTAGAAACATATGACCTCCCAAAACTGAATCAGGAAGAAAGAGAAAATTTGAACAGACCCATTACCAGCACTGGAATCAAATCACTAATCAAAACACTCAATGATATACAAAACTCCAGGACCAGATGGCTTCACAGGTGAATTCCACCAAACATGTAAAGAATAGTTAATACCTATTCTTCTCAAACTATTCCAAAAATACAAGAGGAAGGAAAGCTTCCAAATTCATTTTATGAGGCCAGCATTGTCCTGATACTGAAACCTAATAAAGATACCACAGAATAAGAGAACCAGAGGCCAACATCCCTGAAGAAAATAGATGCAAAAATCTTCAACAAAATATTAGGAAACTGAATCCAACAATACATTTTAAAAAAATAATAATTCACCACGATCAAGTGAGATTTATTCCTTGGGATGCAAGGGTAGTTCTGTACCTACAAATCAATCAACACATCACATCACATCAACAAGAGAAAGGACAGGGTGCCTGGCTGACTCAGTCAGTGCAGTATGCGACTCTTGGTCTTGGGGTCATGAGTGCAAGCCCCTTGTTTGGCATGGAACCTACTTAAATCAAAAACAAAAACAAACAAAAACAAGAGAAAGGATAAAAACTATATGATTATTTCAATAGATACAGAAAAAGCATTTGACAAAGTACAACATATATTCAAGATCAAAAAAAACCCTCAGCAAAGTAGGTTTAAAGGGAATATATACCTCAACATAATAAAGGCTATATACAAAAAAAACCACAGCTAACATCACATTCAGTGGTGAAAAACTGTTTTTCTCCTAAGGTCAGGAACAAGACAAGGATGTCCACTCTCACCACTTTTATTTAACGTAGTATTAGAAGTCCTAGCTACAGCAATCAGACAACAAAAAGAAATAAAAGGCATCCAAATTGGTAAGGAAGAAGTAAAACTCTCACTATTTCCATAAGACATAATACTATATATAAAAAACTCGAAAGACTCCACCAAAACAAACTACTAGAACTAGTTTTAATAACTAAAATATTATTAATAAAATTAATAATAAATGAATTCAGTAAGTTTGCAGGATACAAAATCGAAATACAGAAATCCATTGCATTTCTGTACACCAATAATGAAGTAGCACAAACAGAAATTAAGACAACAATCCCATTTACAACTGCACCAAAAATAATAAAATATCTAGGAATAAACTTGACAAGGAAGTGAGAGACCTGTACTCTAAAAACTATAAAACACTGATGAAAGAAATTGAAGACAACATAAAAGAATGAAAAGATATTCTATGCTCATGGATTGAGAAAACAAATATTGTTAAAATGTCAATACTACCTGAAACAATCTACAGATTCAATGCAATCCCTATCAAAATACCAACAGCATTTTTCACAGAACTAGAACAATTAATTCTAAAATTTGTATGGAACTATCAAAGACCCCGAATAGCCAAACCAATCTTGAAAAAGAAGAACAAAACTGGAGTTACCACAATCCCAGATTTCAAAATATTCTACAAGGCTGTAGTCATTAAACTAGTAAGGTACTGGCACAAAAATAGATGCATAAATCAATGCAACAGAATAGAAATTCCATAAATAAACCCACGATTATATGGTTAATTAATCTTCAATAAAAGAGGCAAGACTATGCAGTAGGAAAAAGACAGTCTCTTCAACAAATGATTTGGGGAAAACTACATGTAAAAGCTACATGCAAAAGAATGAAACTGGATCATTCTCTCACATCATACACAAATATAAACTCAAAATATTTTTAAAGACCTAAATATGAGACCTGAAACCATAAAATCCTGGAAGAGAGCACAGGAAGTAATTTCTCTGACACAGACTGTAGCAACAATTTTCTGGATATGTCTCCCGAGGCAAGGGGGAAAAAAGCAAAAATAAACTATTGGGACTACACCAAAATAAACAGCTTCTGCACAGCAAAAGAAACAAACAACAAAAATGAAAGACAACCTAGTCAAACGGGAGAAGATATTTGCAAATGACATAGCCAATAAAGGGTGAGTATCCAAAACATATAAAGAACTGACACAACTCAACACCAAAAAAACACAAATAATCCAATTAAAAATGGGCAGGAAACATGGACATTTTCCTAAGAAGACATACAGATGGCCAGTGGACACATGGAAAGATGCTCCATATCACTCATTAGAGAAATGCTAATCAAAACCACAATGAGATACCACCTCACACCTGTCAGAATGGCTGAAATCAAAAATAAAAGAAACATCAAGTGTTGGTGAGGATGTGGAGAAAGGGGAACACCCATGCACTGTTGGTGGGAATACAAACTGGTACAGTCACTCTGGAAAACAGTAATGGAGGTTCCTCAAAAAATTAAAAATAGAATTATCATTTGATCCAGTAATTGCACTACTGGGTACTTATCCAAAGAAAACAGAAACACGACTTTGAAAAGACATATGCACCCCTGTGTTTACTGCAGCATCATTTACAAAAGCCAAGTTATGGAAGCAGCCCAAGTCTTCATCAATAGATGAACAGATAATGAAGATGTGGTATCTACACACAATTGAATATTACTCAGCCATAAAAATGAATGAAATCTTGCTACTTGCAATAACATAAATGGATCTAGGGAATATAATGCTAAGTGAAATAAGTCAGAGAAAGACAAATACCATATGTTTTCACTCATATGTGGAATTTTAGAAACAAAGAAATAAAAAGAAAAAAAGAGAGAAACCAAAAAAGCAGACACTTAACTACAGAGAACAAATTGATGGTTACCAGAGGGGAGGTAGGTAGGAACATTTAGAGTCTATTTATTAAGATGAGCACTGAGTAATGTATAGAATTCTTGAATCACTACAGTATACACCTGAAACTAATATAACACTGTATGTTAACTATACTGGAATTTTTTTTAAGTGATGGAAGCATGTCAAACAGACAAAGAAGCCCAGTTAAAAGATCTCCCAATGACCAAATATGGGACAATTTCTGCAACAACAGCAACAGCCAAAAATACTGACAGTAATAAAATCCACAGAATAAAATTATTAGCAGCGAATTCATTACTAATAAACCAAAGGGGGAAAAGGCATAGCTCTTCCTTATCAGAGTTCCAATTTAATAAATGAAGAAGAAATGAGGGAAACAGAAAATCACTATTTGCTTACACCATAGTAATAGCTGTTCCAGAAGGAATAATCAATTAATGCTAAATTAGTGGATCTTTAAAAATGTAATAAGAAATGAGATATCTCGGGGCACCTGGGTGGCTCAGTTCTTTAAGCATCTGCCTTAAGCTCATGTCATGATCTCAGGGTCCTGGGATTCAGCCCCACGTCGGGCTCCCTACTCAGCAGGGAGTCTGCTTCTCCCTCTACCTCTCCCCCAGCTCCTGCTCACTCTCTCTTTCTCTCTCAAATAAATATTTCATTTTTTTAAAGATTTTATTTATTTGACAGAGAGCACAAGCAGCAGGACCAGCAGGCATTATATGAAAATGAGAAGGTAAAAACTACTTTTTCTCTAATGTACATGGTTAACAGTTTTTGGAGAGGCAGGTGGAATATCGGAAAGGCACTCCCAAGTCAAATCCTGGCTCTGATACTTACCTAGCCATGTGACTTCAAGGTAGTCACTTACATCGACTAACCCTGATTTAGTCCTCTAGCCGTTTCATATTCACCATGATCTCCAATTTACAGATGATTCAGTTGAGGCAGTGTATATAAAGTGTTCACCACCCAATATATGGTATTATTATTATTACTACAAGGGATGAAGGAATGCTGTTACGCAAGCAAAATCAAAATCACCCATTTCAATTACTTTTATTAAGAACTTTCCACACCCTATGAGAATCAAGGGAAGAAGCCAGGGATGCAGTGAATGGAGAAGGAAAGGAAGAAGACAGAGAGAGACAGAGGAAGGTAGAAGGTCTAAAGAGAGAGAAGGAGGAGCTAAAAGGATTGCCTCTTCACTGTACTAAAAAGCTAATTTTCATTATCATGAACAGTGAGCCACTGAACAAAAAAATAATGTAGGATCTACATTCGTTTTTTTCCCCTTTTCATATTGGGATTTTCAAAAAATATATCTTCACACTAATAAACAGAGTAATGGTTAATGTAAAAATTGGATTCTGCAAGATATTTAATTACTGGTGTTGCCTCATTACTTATCAATCACAGTAACTGATTATGATAAGGACAAACCAATTTCCCTCTAGAAGCCACCCAAAGTGTAATCTCTTACCTGATACTATCCATAGAAACCAGGGTCACCCTGCCCAGGGTAGCATTTACTATTTGTAAGCAAATTTAGATCAACAGACGACAGACAGATAGATGGCTAGGTAGATGAGGGATGGATGGATGGATGGATGGATGGATGGATGGATGGATGGATGGATGGATCACCATTGCATGTATGCATGCATATTATCATTGGAAGAGTCAGACAAAATTCTTGGGTAGAGTCATACCTAACTAATATAAGTCTGACCCATCACCCTAATCAAAATTACTATATTAGAAACATTACTGCATTCATTCATCTAGTTACAAACATACCTTCATTTAAACACTCAGTGTTCCCCAGGTCTAAAAACAAGGAGCAAAACCAATCCCTGTTCCATCAAGATTACATTCTAACGGAGAAGACCAAGAAATAAATAAAATATATATATTATAGCTAGTTGAGATGAGCACTATGAAAGAAAAGGAAGCACAGGAAGGGGACAGAGCCTGTAGAGAGAAGCTAGCTGAGCTACAGTGGTCAGGAAAGTCCTCTGGGGCGAATGAAGAGCTGTGTGAATATCTGGGGGAAAGAGTTCCAAGAGAAGGGCACTGCAAGTGCAAAGGCCTGAGGAGTGCACTAAGCATGGCAAGCCTGACGAGCAAAGAGAAAGGCATGCTGCTTGCTCATGTTGAGAGAAGAGGACAGTATTGAGACAGTCAGTGGCCCCATCACTCGGGGTCTAGCAGGCGAAGGGATGCCATACACATCACCAGGGGATGTACACATGCATCTCATCATTGAAAGACCCCGATAAAATTTCTGGGTAGGCTTACTCGGGAACTTGAACAAACCCATGGGGAGCCAGCCTCCTCTGTTTTATCTCTGGCGTCCACAGGTTCCTGAAGCCCAAGGCAGCCGGAAACAGGAGTGCATGGGGCTCTAAACTTTGGCAGAGGGAGAAGCTCTCGGTTGAGTGAGTCTCTCCGGGTACAGCATTTTTTTTCCTTGCTCTCTATTTCTGGCTTTTTACGTTTGACTTTCTTATGTTACTTTCAGACAACACATCTCTGTTTGTGTAAACGGTTCAGGGCCAGATAGAATGGAAAAATGTAGCTTCCTCTGTTTATTTATAGGCCCAGCTCTTCTAAGGCATTGATGCTCACAGATCTCCATCCTTACCTGCAAGTGGCAAAGGGAAATGAGGTTGGAGCCAAGCCTACCTCCCAAAGCGTCCAAAACTTATTTAAAGCTATTTTGGAGCCAAGGACATTTTCCTGAATTCGTTCCAAGCCAGAATGAAGATGCTGGCGCATGATATTTTCACAAAATATGCAGGTTCAGAAATTGACAGACTTTACACTGACGTCGAATATGAAGAACCATTTGTGAATCTTCATTGCAGAAAGCTGCTATCTACAAGCCAAAAATAATAGTGTAAAGAATAATAATAAAACAAAGCTGGCATGAAACTTCTCTTGAAGAGGGCCAATTTTTAGTTCGATAGCAGTGACTCTTGGAACTCAAAAGGAAAATAAATTCCTACCCACACAATCTGCATTGTTCCTCTCCTGCTCATGCTAATTTTACCTCACACCTCAAATACATAGTCATGTTTCTTCCTATTACAAGTGCAAGGTGTTCATTCTAAAAATAAGTTGTCTGCATTTGATTCCATCAACAGTTTCTTCCTAATGATTGCTATTTTTTAAGACCGTTGCTTTACCTGAAGCTATAGTAAAGAATTAGGAATATTCTCTTCCAAAATTCTCTTGAGACAGGTGCGTGTGTGTGTACACACAGTCTTCACGACATGAACATTTGCTGCCCACTAGCTCTGTTCAAATATATAATCAAATATTTCTATGAAGAAAAACTAATAATCAAACTTGTTTGCCGCATGTGGATCAAGAGCTAGAAATTCTTTTTTACCCCAATCAAGGGCCATGCACAACTAAGAACCGCATCAGATCCAACGCCACTCAATCAGCTAGTCTTTTTAAAAACTGGGCTGTACGTATAAACTCACCTGATAATTCAGTGAACAACACAATATGAAACATTCAGGCATACAAGTATTTTTAGAATGTTTTGGTTCCACTGGGTGAGGAGTTACCTGGAAGAAGAAGCAGAGTAAGAGGTAGAAAATACAGGAGGGAAAAGAAGGGAGGAGAAAGAGAGCAGACAGCAGGGGTTAAGCCCAAGCTCACATCAGAAGCCCCTGCAGGGTGTGTTACCACACAGATTACTGGGCCCACTGCCACAGTTCTCATTCTGGAGGTCGGGGTTGAAACCTGAGACTGCATTTCTAGCAAGCTCCCAGAGGATGCTGATGCTGACCCGCTGACCCAACTAAGAGTTGTAATGAGAAAGACTAGAGGGATGAAAACAGGAGGGAGGGAAAGACGGAGGGGGAGTTCAGGAGGGCAATGCAGGGTGAGGCAGGGGACAGCGTGGGAATCTGTCACCACCCTGGTCCACTGAGAGGGCCAGGGAAGAGTACAACAATCAACTCAGGCAGACCTTGTGATTTGGTGATCCCGCCCCTTCGGCATCCTAGGCTCAGTAATTGACTCAGTCCCCGCCAATGAGAAAGCCATCTGGCCAGTGAGAAAGCCATGGGACAACTGAGGCTTCTAGGAAAGCTGCCCATTGGGCCCTCTGTCCCCTCCTGCTTCTTCCTGCCCAGACAGAGACCTAAACCAGGAGATGTCGCAGCCATTCTGTAGCCATGTAACCATGAAGACAAAGGCATCCTCCCATGCCAGGTGGACCAAAAGATGGCCCTGATGGCATCATGGAGCCACAGCCCAACCATGCCCATCATGATGTCCTACCCCCAGTCATCATAATGAGCAAGGCAAGAACCATCTCTCCCTATTCAAACATCTGACTGTTGGGTTTTCCATAGCCTTCAGCTAGATGATCCCAGCTGATACGAAACTAGCCCGCTGCTTATTAGGTGCGTGCCACTGTATGCCTACTGCACATGGATTATCTCAAACCATAATGATTTAGTTTGCACAAAACTTGTGAGTGCTCTGTGATGGTGCATTTAGAAATGTGTTAAGTTCCTACTCGATTCCAGACATAGAGGCACAGGACCCCAGTGCACAGGACCCACAGGCAATTAATGTAGCAAAAAGGTCCTATCAGAGAAGTAAGCACAGCTTGTGCTGGAGGACCCAAAACAGCCTCTAAACAAAACCAGGTGGATAGAAGGACCAGTAAGGCATTCTGGAGGCAGAGACCTCTGAGCTCAATACTAAAGGGTGAATAAGAATTGAGCATATCCTGAACGCTTTTAGTGATTACTCTTTGAATGTTGATGGCAACCACAACTCAAGGGAAGAGAGGGAAGGAAAATATTCTCTGGACTATGGCAACAACAGAACAAAACGTGGCCAACTAAATGCACACATAAGTGGATGATGGGTGGATGGTGGTAAGGAAAAACATGTCTTGTCTGTGTTGGCAAGTCAATCACAATGAGCAAATCCCTGCCTCCCAAACTCATTACCATGTTGGGCTAGTCAGGCAGACCTCATAGGAAAAGTGACCCTGAGGCCATCCTTCTGCCAGTAAGAAGCTGCTAATTTGACCTTCCTGCCATGACCTGTGAGAGCAGGAAGGGATTCCCACCAGGCAGAAAACCCCTGCAAACAAGCCAGAGGGTTGAAATTTTCATTTCAAGAGTCCTTGGGTTGAGACTGTCATAAAAGAGTGGTGATAACCAACAAGGAAGCATGGAGGAGAGAGACTCTTTTCTCTGCTACTTTTAGGCTGCTACTAATTTGTTAACTGTATCTTTCAAAGTAATTGCTTTTTTTAAATACAAGTGAAATGGATTCATGCCAATGAAAGAAGAACAGTTGAGGAAAAGGTTGAAGATTCTTTTTTTTTTTTTTTTAAGATTTTATTTATTTATTCGACAGAGATAGAGACAGCCAGCGAGAGAGGGAACACAAGCAGGGGGAGTGGGAGAGGAAGAAGCAGGCTCATAGTGGAAGAGCCTGATGTGGGGCTCGATCCCATAACGCCGGGATCACGCCCTGAGCCGAAGGCAGACGCTTAACCGCTGTGCCACCCAGGCGCCCCAAAGGTTGAAGATTCTGAATGTCTTTTCTGAAAAAATTAGGACTGAATTTGTGCATCAGCTGGGAAAAAATAAGTAATACCAAAATACATTTTTCCAATATAAAGTTGAGAACACGGTGCAAAGCTCTATCCTGTGATACTTTTGAAAGCAAAGATCTTATGCCCACAACAGAGACTTAGCTATAGACTTTAGTAACTGTCTGACCATCATGTTTTGGTTTTGAACCTTAAAAATGAGAGAAACGATTTAGAGACTTATGTTGCATTTGATCCCCAAAACTATGTTACTAGATCACATCATATCGTGGGGGAGAATATACCTACCTTCCCCTACATGGCACACAGTAAAACCAGAAAAGGACTTTGAAAACTTACAAAATTTTTCTTGAGACACTGAGATTCCTTATCTGGCACTGTATTCAAGTTATGTGAGAAAACGTTGTTCCTGCCCTGAGCACCTGATCTCCATTACTGGCTGTCTCATCCAAAAGAGCATCAGTCGCCTGAGGAGCCGGGGCAGGTGGGTAGATGTGTTATTGATTTGCCTATCTGAGTACCCAAAGACAAGTTCTAAGACAACAAGATACTGGAAAGTAAGGAAGTGGGCTTTCATATTTCACATTTAATTGTAAAGTTCTAAATAATTTAACATAATCATTTTCTACCACTGACATCATTTACAATATGCTAGGAACCAAGATAAATGCTTCACATATATTATGATTTTCAATCCTTAGAAAACCTGGTAACGTCAGCATTGTTGCCCGTCTTTAAAGATGAACAAACTCAAAAGACACAGATTAATTCCCTGCCCAAGATCACACAGTAAATAATGGAAAAATGAGAATGCAAACCCAGCCGTATCTGATTCTAAAGGTCTGGCTTTTAACTGACATTCTATATTGTTTTTCATCATCTTCACCTTGGGTTGGCAAACTCCTGCCCATGGGCCAAAGACAGTGCAGAAAATATAACAGGGGTGTTGGGAGGGGGAGAGGGATTGCTGTGAGTCTTCCTAGCACAGAGCCTTACCAGCCACAGCTAGTTAACTAAAGCCTCAATTACCCGCCCCTCAGACTCTGTAAAGGAGCAAAGAGATCTATTATATGCAGAAAATCTTCATCCTAATGAAATCATTAGCTTCAAGAGGAAAAGAAGTTGTAATTTAAACTTCGAAAGCCAGGAGTATCTGATGGCTTATGGCATTACAAGATTCTATTCTGCTTCTGAGAGAAAAAAAAAATTCTGTTACCCTGTTTTAAGTGTCAGATGAAAATTGTGTCGCCCAACACAGACTGTCTTACATTCTAGAAATTAATGTGCTTTTGGGGGGGGGGGGTTGTTTCAACCCACGTCATAATGTAAGCTTTGCCAAGTGAGCTCTCTTTCTCTCTTCAATAATATTCAAAGCTCGAGTAAGCAACAGGACAGACACAGCTCTGTCCCTAAAAGAACCAACCAGGCATGTTTTATTACCAAGAGAGAAAGGAAAAACAAAAGAATATTTCGTGCAACAAAATTAAGTTGTGAAAGATCCCAATGTAACACATCAGGAGACTCTTATTTGTGGGTGGAATTACAAACAAAACAAAACAATGAGATCAATTCTTGCTTTGGCTTCCATAGCCATCCAGCTGTTCTCTTGTAACAGGTATTGATCTGGGCTCACAGCTACAGCAATCACACGTCCATTACAGCCAGCGTTTATGGCTGAAAGTTCTGCTTCATCTTTCCCAAACCCGCTCCCCAAAAAGTACAGTATGAAATAACCCTGGTATCAGGAGGGCACAAATGGCTTTCCTGATACAAGGTAAAATGGCTCCTTTTTACTCATGGATGGTGCCGTGCACCTCCAACACCCTTGGCAGAGAGGCTCCCCAGCTCCTCACCTCCTCCCACCCCGACCCCTTTCTGGTGTCATTACAGCTTCACGGCTCCACGTCCTGTCTCCCAAGGCCCAAAAGCGGCCTAAATGGGCCTGGCCGTGGAACAGCATGCCCGAAGTTAAACAGGGATCATAGCTCATGGAAACATCTTCAGTACATTTTATTTATCTTTTTTTTTTGAAGATTTTATTTATTTATTCGACAGAGACAGCCAGCGAGAGAGGGAACACAAGCAGGGGGAGTGGGAGAGGAAGAAGCAGGCTCCCAGTGGAGGAGCCTGATGCGGGGCTCGATCCCATAACGCCAGGATCACGCCCTGAGCCGAAGGCAGACGCTTAACGACTGAGCCACCCAGGCGCCCCAGTACATTTTATTTTTTTTAAAGATTTTATTTATTTATTTGAGAGGGAGAGAGAGCATGAGCTAGGAGAGAGGGAGAGGGAGAAGCAGACACCCCGCTGAGCAGGGAGCCCCATGTGCAGCTCGATCCCAGGACCCCAATATCAAGACCTGGACTGAAGGCAGACACTTAACCAACTGAGCCACCCAGGCGCCCCTTGGTACATTTTAAAGAAATCTTCCACATGGCACCTGCAGTCTTCTAACATAGCATATAGTTTACTTATTTGTTATTGCCATGCACTGTCTCTCCCTCTGCTAGCACACAGAGCCACGATCCTTGAGGATCTCTAGCTTTTACTCACTGATGAATCTGTCCCAAGTGATAGCACCAGGCTTGGGAATTCCTGGCGATAGGTGCTCCATAAATATGTGTTGAGTCGATATGTGTTAAAAAAATTCCCATTTTTAGTGTACGTATTTTTAGTAGTGCTGCTTATAATCAGAATATATATTTGTGCCCCTCTGGGAAATGATGACAGCTAAGATTGCAGAAAGGAAATAGGAGAAATAAAGGGCCTGCTGCTAATATCAAGAAAATATGTCACCCTCCATCCTTGTAACAGAATAATAGACGACCAAATGAAAACGATCAAGGTCAGATCTCAAGGACAAAGGCTGGGATTTTTCGGGTCTTGTGCTATCTTCATGCAGACAGTATCTGGGGTCAGTGGAATCTTTTCTTAGCCCCACAGACACAGCTACACCTGGCATGACCATTCATTTCTGTCGAAGTTTACAGAGTTGACCCCTCCGGGTTTTGAGACCATAACTTTCTTTACTTAATAGGATGCTGCTCATAGCAAGAACAAGCTAGCAAAATGGGTTAAATGGTAGGGGACTGTCGTCTTCGTGTTTCTGAATCTAATGATGACATCCTCATCTTCACATCCTTAATAATTCCTCATTGCCCCTGGGATAAGAGCTGATTTGTGTGGAAAACTTTCTCAGTTCTCTAGTACATTCCGCAGCCATCCATCTCCATATCTGAGCTTTCAGACCCTACCCCCTTCCAACTTCCTTCTCCTATGAATCTTTAAATATGGGGCTCTGTCCCCATCTTCGTGAGAAACTGAAAGAAAAGCACCATCAGTATGTTGATTTTCATGACCCCTAAGGTCACTCTTTGTCCAATAACGATTTTTTTTTTTTAAATGAGCAAGAGCTACGTACCAGGCACTGGATTTAAACAGAAAAAGGAAAAAATAAATAAAAAGGAAAGAGGGAGAGAAAAGCTTTCATTTGAATTATTTCACTTTATTTTTATTTTTTTTAAGCTGGCTCCATGCTGGGCCTAGGGCCCAACATGGGGCTTGAACTCACCACCCTGAGATCAAGACCTGAGCTCACACCAAGAGTCCGTCGCTTAACAGACTGAGTCACCCAAGCGCTCCGAATTATTTCACTTTAATACTCAAAAAATTCCATGAACATGAATATGAAGCAACTAGCACTCAATAAGTATAAGTGCACTTCACCCAAGAGCAGACGAGGTTGGCAAATAAACACAGGAAAAGATGTTTCTTCAGCATCTGTAGCCATTAGGAAAGTACAAATGAAAATTACAATGAAATACACCATTAAATGGGTAAATTTTTTAAAAGATTTTATTTATTTGAGAGAGAGAGCGCACATGAGCAGGGGTGGGGCAGAGGGAGCAAGAGAGGAGCAGACTCCCTACTGAGCAAGAAGCCTGATATGGGACTGGATCCCAGGACCCAGAGATCATGACCTGAGCCGAAGGCAGATGCTTAATCGGCTGAGTCAGCCAGGCACCCCTAAACGGGTAAATTTTTTTTAACTGACCCACTGCTAAATGCAAGAGTGTGAACCAACTAGGACTCTCCTACATTGCTGGTAGGAACGTAAACAGCACAGCGACTTTGGAAACAAGTTCGGCAGTTTTTTATAAAGTTGAACATGCACTTAACACAGGAGGCAGCAATCACACTCCTAGATACGTATACAAGTGAAATGAAAACACTGGTCCACACAAAGACATGGTTGCAAATGTGTATAGGGGCATTATTCATAATCACCAAACCTGGAAACAATCCAGTGTTCTTCAAACGATGGGTGGATAAACAAGCTATTGTAAGTCCATCCATGCAAGGATAACACTATCCAGCAATAAGAACGAAAGGGCTACGGATGCATGCCAAGAACTGGATGAGCCTTGAAGGCATTATGCTAAGGGAAAGAAGTCAGACAGCATAGCCTCCAAATGTATTAGTTCATATGAGATTTTGGAAAGGGCAAAACTATGGACAGAAATCAGATCAGTGGTTGCCAGAAACCGGACAGTTAGGAGCACTGACTATAAGGGCACGAGAGCACATGGGGTAGGGGCTGGGGGCGGTAAGAGAACTAGTCTAGCAGGATTGTGATGGTGACCACGCAGCTACACGCTGCTGTCAAAACTCACCAAACTGTACCCTTAAAATGGGTGCATTTTATTGTAGGTAAAGTATACATGAGTAAAGCTTAGCATAAAAAATAATTCATCAATCAGTAGAAAGAAACACAAGTACCCTGTCATAAAATCATCAAGCTGGAGCTTGTACTTACAACAGGTGTTTATTTACCTGTTTACAAATGACCTACCAGTATCCATATCACTAAGTGATGTCCCACAGCAGAGATAAGTACTTAGGAAAATATCTGCCATTAATGAACTTGGACATAAAATCATATTTCCCATAGTTTTCTTGATAATTTTGATTTTTTCTTTATTTTCTTTCTTTCTTTATTTTTTGCTCAACTTCTTGTCAGACCTGATGGGGACAAAGCTGTGATGTCACAATATGACCAAGAACAAATACAAGTTAACCGTTTCTTGGGGTTCACTTGTGCACGAAGGATTACTCTTGACTTCAGTAGCTTGAGTCTTTTCACACATCTTTTTAAGCTATTCAAAAATGCTTTGGGGTTAGTTTTACATAAACTCAATGATGTAATCTCCAGACCGACTTACCCACCTGCGGGTAAGGTGTAATACATGCCAGTATGTTGGGTATTTCCCCCGCAGATTACCTCTCATCTTTCTTCTGACTTGGGAGATGTACCATGCAGCTTGAATGCGAGCGCCAGTATTGATCTGTATAGATGTTAATAATGCAGACTTTCTGATATCAACATTTATTTTTGATTCTTAAAAAATGTTCTGATATTTTCTTCCCACATGCAACAAATTGTTATAAACACCCTCTTTGGAGATTTACATTCATCCTCTTCAGAGAGCCCAACTCTGGTTGGCTTCTTCTCCTGAATGTACTTGAAGATGTTCTACAAATTCAATTTCTTTGCCAAGTCTTATACATCTTATTGGACCCATCCAATGTGACATTCATTAGGCATGCATCTGACTACCCTTTCCCCATTTATCGTTCCATTTATTGAAAGCCGTCTCTCCCCTCCCCCCCTCCGCCCCAGCTATTATCAGTCTAGGACATTTCTTAAGAACATTTACAGAAAATTCTGCAGTATGTTTTTCAGGGATTTCCAGAAACAAGCATGAATGGTCTGCAAGCCTCTTATGGGTAATTAATGTCCTCAGTTCCCACCTTTCCAGGCTAGGAGTTTTTTCAGTTTCCTTTACTGTCGCTTAATGGAGTGTCAGGGTTATGGCCCTCGCTTTTGTTTGATGAGCTTCATTGTGTTGTACTCATTAAAGCCTAGGGACTCCCCTCCAGTCAGCTCCTGACAGACCCTATTTGCCACTTCCCATTGCTGTGTTGAATCTTTAAGTTTTCTGTTTAATTTCTAAGATGTTTTATTGTAAGTTTGAACCTGTAAGTATAAAGCAGGGTTTTTCACCCATCATTACCAATATTTGGGGCCGGATACTTTTGTATTGTCAAGAGCCATGTTGTGCATTGTAGGCTGCTGACCAGCGTCCCTGGCCTCTGCTCACTGGCTGCCAGTACAGCCCCTCCAACCAGCTGTGCCAACCAAAAATGTCTCCAGACACTGCAGAATGTCTCCTGGGAGCTGTGATCACCCCCGGTTGAGAACCACTACTGTGAAATGACTCCCTCCATTTAAAAGATGACCGTTGGGAAGCATGGGTGGCTCAGTCGGTGAAGCGTCTGCCTTTGGCTCAGGTCATGATCCCAGGGTCCTGGGATCGAGCCCCACATCAGGCTCCCCGCTTAGCAGGGAGGGAGTCTGTTTCTCCTCCTCCCTCTGCTCCCCTGCTACTGCTCTCTTGCTTGCTCTCTCTCTCGATCTCAAATATCTTTTTTAAAAAATTAAAAAATAAAAATAAATAAATAAAAGAAGACCTTTTACAATAGCTTGGGCTGTTGTCACCAATGAGAATAATGGCGCCATTAAATTTGCCAGCAAGTTGCAAGTAACACTCATCAGCCAAAAAACTTAGTGAAAAGGAAGTACTCATCTTCCTAGGGAAGACTAAGAAATGCTTCCTTCCCAACAAGGGGAGGTGGTAGGAGATCATTCCAAGTATTTACTGTACTTCTCCAGAGAAGTGTCTCCTAAAGAAGTGCCATCCCTCACAGAGATAAGCTCACCTTCCCTCACAGAGATAAGCTCGCCTTCACCTCCACCTGCAGGGACACGCAGGCGTCACCAAAACCCTTCATGTTTCCCCCCTTTTGAACAGTGGGGGTAATAATGCCAGTGCCCACCTCACAGAAGCGATAAGAGGATTACATGAGTTAACATAGATAGAGCATCTGGAACAGTGCTACTTCGCAGCAACTGCTTTTACATGGAGTAACTCTTAACATCATTACAGCCAGAAACTACCAACACTCATTCACTTTTTCATGGTCTCATTTCATACCAGCTAGTATTTACAGATATTCTGCTAAATCCCTCCAGGCATTCTGCTAAAGCAGTGTCACTGCTCCCAAGAAAATTATAGGCTGTAAGGAAACAATGATGATGAAAGTGCAAACAAGTTTACAAGGCACCACAGTAGGGCACCTAAGTGTGTCTAGAGGAATCAGGGAGGGCTTCCTGGAGGAAGTGATAGTTGAGCTGAGACCTGCATGACAATGGAATTTTTCAGTGGGCAAGAATAATGGAAGCTATTTCATCCAGAGATAAAAACAAAGACTGAAAGTCCAAGGGCACAAGGCAACGTGACTTTTTTAGGAAATTAAATTTCAAAATCACTGTCAGTGAAAAATGTAATGAGGGGATTTGTGGAAAATGAGACCGAAGAGCAAGCTAGGGCCCAGTCATGACAAGCCTGGCATGGAAAGGATAGCCTTTCCCAGCATGCACGGGGAGCACAAATGTTGCGGGATGTTAACAGCTGACGTGTGGGAGGCACAGGGTCAACCAAGACCATGGGAAATACTAGGTCAAATCTAAATGAGTTCTTGACTTCAGGATTTCCCGAAACATTTAAAATGCCAAAGGTGGTTATGGGTTTTCAAAAAGAAAAATTGTAAGCAGCAATTTCCAAACAGAACAGAGCTCTGAAAGGGATCCAGACTGGGAAATATCGCTGAGCAAACGAGAACACATTAGAGACTGTTTAGATAAAGGAATTTCATTGTCAGATCTCCACATGAAACATGTCACTCTAACCCAACCATGGATGGATTAAATGGAATGGGAGTAAGCCAGGAAGCAGGACAGAAACAGGGAAAGAGACCCCTGCAAAATTCCAAAAAGGATAATAAGAGACCCAGTCGGGGCCGCGGGCAGTGGACATGGAGAGAGTGGAATGCCTTGGAGCGGTATTAAGAGGCAGGAATGATGTGTGGTGGGTAAAGACTGAGTCATGAGATAGAGGGGGAAGTACAGAAATATCACCAAATTTCCACCTGAAGCAGCAGGTGACATGGTAGAACCGTTAGCTAAGAAAGAAATCACAGGAAGAAGAAACTGGTTTGAGGAGGAAGTCATGTTCTAGCGCACAGAGTCTGAGGCAGCTATGAACTCTGTAGTCTGTACCTCGGGCTACAGATAGAAAGTGAGGAGCCATTGAGAGAGAAGTGCACCAAATCCACTGGCATGCACAGCGCTGGCTGGAGGGAGCGTTGCCGAGAAAATGGTGGAGCCATGCAGAACAACACCATTTCCAGGACGGATAGGAGGAGGAGCCGGCAAAACGTGTCAGTGATGAGGTGAGGTGAGAAAGCAGAGCGTGCTGCCATGTGCTCAGGAAGTTACAAAGGAGGGAATGGCTTCAGACAGAGAGAGGTGAAGCTAGGGAAGAACATTAGAGATCCCACACGGGATGCTTTGACAACACCCTTCCCAGGGAACAAGTGTGGGAGCTCTCGTTCAGTGGCTCTCAAACTTGAGCATGCATCAGGATCCTCTGGAGGCTTCTGCAAACTCACACTGGGGGGCCCGCCCCCAGAATTTCCGATTCACTAGACCCAGATGACGCTGATGCTGCTGGAGAACACAACTCTAGGAAAAGGAATCCTGAACCTCCTTTAGAAATGAGGGTTGGGGAAACACAAATGTTTCATCTTTTGCTCTCTCAGGCCCTCTGATTCCAGAAGATGGGAGTACTTCATTTCATTGCATTCTTATTCCAGTTTCACGAGCCCAAATCGACCCCATTTCACCAAACATAGCGGGGTTGACACAACGTAAGATACGTTGTTAATTTAGGTAATGCTAAGAAGGAGAAAAGGATACCAGTAATTATGAGATGTAACTGACTATAAGAAGCACTCTGATTTTAGAAATATGAAATCCTGCAAAAATGTACATTTCAGAATTGGTAAAACGTGGCCAACCTTCTCTTCTGGGGCCATCTTGGAAAAGTCTGGGCAGAAGCCTGTGCCCCAGCAGGAAATACGATTCTATGTCTCCCCCTCTTTTCATCTGGTGATAAACACAACATATCAACATATACCTACCGAATCCAAGGGCTCTGCTCCTCTTAAGTAATTGGGTCCTTCACCTGTGCCCCCCAAAAGCATCTAATCCCACATTCCCCCGGTTCTTCAGAACTTCTTAAAACTCACATACCAATGTGCAAGGATGTTTCATAAGGAGTCCTGCATTTCCCACATTTACCAAGGACTCTCAGTAGCTACACCCAGAATGTCCTAGCCCAGATAGCCTACTACAGAGAAGATCCATTCAAGAAAGGTCACTGCCATAATCGGCAAAAGTTCAAAGAAAAAGAACACCCTCACGCTACTTTTTTTTCTTCTCCTCACCGAAAGAAATCCCCCTAGCTGTATATATGATTAACTCATTACGTCTTATAAATAATGGCTACCATTTATTAGAACCTAACTGCACGATAGATGTTTCTACCTGAATGTACTTTCCCCAAAAGAACCACTCAAGGTAGGTATTTTTAATGTGAATATAAGTCTCAGATGGTGATAGACCCAAGATTCAACAAACAATAAACCATTAATTTCTAGAGCGTAAAATTTCTGTACATAAGCTATTTGAATACTCCCCTAGCCTGACCCTGGCCAGTGTCCACAGACAAAATACCTCAGCAAAGCCAAATGCACAGTGACCCTTTCACCTTTTGTGGTACTTAAAAAAAATAAAAAAATAAAAAGTCTCTCACTCCAGTGTACAAGAAACTCCATGGAAAGTCAGAGTAAAATAATTATCTCTATTCTCTCAGGGATCTCACAACACTACTCTTACTCTTGTGACAATTCTGCTTCCCCCTTTGTACCTCTTAGCTCTCAGATGTGCAAGTTGAAGGTAATATGTCAACTTCTAAGGTACATCCCAAAGCCAGGTATTTCTGGTGGTGTTATGCTATAATAAATAACCATACTTTTATCTCCAACACGCCCTTGTAAGACAGAACACTTTACATATGTTCTACAAAACATAAAAATGGCTACATGGAGGTAAGTCAATCAGAAACAGAGCTGGCTGTGAGTCTATCTGTGGAGACCCTTTTAGGGTCTAACCCTGAAGCCACACTTCCTCCCCGGAGATCCATACCTAGAAGCAGCCATAGCTAGAATGTTCTTACCCAGAGAGCTCCTTACAGAGACGGCCAATCCATGACACACCATTAACACAGCAGACAAAAGGTCAACCAAAGCAAATGCCTTATACAAACAGTCGCCAACATGAAGTCTTTTTCCGTAGGAGGGTGCTTTGAAATGACAGGCAGGAAACCTGATTCCTACCTGAATGTCCCAGGAGAGGGTCCAGTAGTAGCAAGTCTTCCAAGAGGGTCAAAATTGCCTGTTATTTTTAAAACCTGAAACTTAAAATAATTCCAGACCCCTCAGCCGCATGTTGCAAAAACTGACAGATAAGTTATACACATGGAATTGATTCCAACAATCCGCCAAAGAAGGGGGGGGGGTCTCTCAAATTTGGCAATGTCAATTTCCATATGGAAAGAATTACTGGAACTGGGCAGAGATGGAGGGAGAAGGGAGGAGGAGGTGGGGAAGGCTGGTGATGATTCCAGTGAGCTGAACCGTTTTGCGCTATCGAGCATGCAGCACCGAATGTTGTCAGAGCAGGAGTCCCTTCACAGGCTTGAAGGAAGACTTGGGGAAAAGCTTATTTCATCCTTTAAAGGTAGTTTCACACGTTTGGGGTTTTTGTGGTTGTTCCTGCTCTGGCTCTGGTTCTGTATGTAAGGGCTTTTTTTTAACCTCTCCCAAATCTGAGAGTAATTAGTCTTTTGTATTAGAGCTCCGGTATTTGGCAAAGGCATCATTATTAATAGTATGAGTCTGAGCTACCTGCAGGATTTCAGCTCTCCCACATGTGGGAAAATTCTGACCCAACATCTGTTTTCCAGTAAGATCCTGTTTTGACAAAATTTGATAAGTACATTTGTGTTGCCCCCAGGTGTTGGAAGGTCAAGCGACAGATCCAAGGTCATGCAGAAAACGAGGCTCCCTTTTAATTACCTGGATTCCTCCTGGATGGTTTCAAAAGTAAATGGGTTCCAGGAAACCAGAGAAGAATGAAGTCATTGCAAGAATACCCAAGTTTCATGGGTTTGGTTGGTTGGAAGATATTTCTAAATAAAGCATCATTTCTACAGTCTGCTTCTGAGTTTAGATACAGCTTTTCAGGTTCTCTCTGAAATTCTGAAAAATCGTGCAGCTCACTGAAAGCATTAACAGCCTTCCCCAGTTTACTGCAATTGCCGAATCTATTTACAAAAAGCCGATGCTATCGAAATCCCTGATATTCAACTGTGGTCTAAGGACAAGCAGCAGCAACAGCTCCTGGGAGCTTGTTAGAAATGCAAAATCTCTCTCCTCTACCTCTGAAAATCATAAACTTCATTTTAACAAGTTCCCCAAGTGATCTGTATGCGCCGATTAAACCAGTGGACAACAAACTATGGGTGTGCAAACCAAATCTGGTACCACCTATTTTTGTAAATAAAGTTTTATGGAGACACAGCCAGGGCCAACAATTTGTCTATGCTTATTCCCACACTAAAATGGCAGAATGGAGACGCTGCCGATATGTACTCCCTGGCCCTTTACAGAAAATGCTGACTGACCCTTGATCCAAACCTTTATTGCTGGAGGAAAAGGTGAAGATGCTAGAATCCTAAACTTGTTGAAACCACAGTAGGAAGGCACCATAACGATAAGGAAGACAGCATTTTTTTTTTTTTTTTTTGATAAGAGATCTGTTTGGCCCACGAGGTAATGAAAATCATGAGGGAAATTTCTAGACCTTTTCCAAGTTAACTTCCCCAATGTTCAGCACCATTTTTTGCCCCGTGAATGGCCAAAGAAATGCAGTGTCTGTCCTTATGAAATCTACAGGCAGAGAAGACATGGTTACTGTGAACCTAACGTGGCACCACCTGTTAATTCAAGAATGCATTAGAAGGACACGATTTTTTAATATAGCGTTCTGCTTATTTAAGATCTATGTGATAGGGTTAAAGAGAAACCCCTAGAGAAACAGCAGGTGGGAAGCTTTTAACGGCAGCCACCACTGCTGCTATAGGAAGGTCTGATGGACTGACTCCATCTCTCCACATCTTCCTCTTTCCCTTCCCTTTGCCTTTGCCAACACTTGATTTTAAAATCTACCACCTACATTGCCTGATTGCAAGACCTCTGATGAGACGCCACCTATGGTTCTGGCAGAAATGAGAAAACTTTCAAAAGGAGCCCCAGCTCCAGGGCCTGCCCCATGTCACTCTCAGAGGAGAAACCTGGCCAACACAAAACATACAGGGTCCTGCTCAGAAGAGCAGCAGCTGAGGGCCACCTGGGTGGCTCCGTAGGTTAAGCTTCTGTCTGCCTTCGGCTCGGGTCATGATCCCAGCGTCCTGGGACTGAGCCCCATGTCAGGCTCCCCACTGAGCGGGGACTCTGCTTTTCCCTCTCCCTCTGCCTTTGCCTCTCCATCTCTTGCTCTCTCTCTCTCTCAAGTAAATAAAATCTTTAAAAAAGAAGAAGAAGAAGAAGAAGAGCAGCAGCTGCTGAGAGAATAAAGGGGTAAGTCTTAAGGAGGAGATCCCGGAGACACTGGGGCTGAGAGACTTGCATACCCACAGGCATGGTGCCTTCCGGGCACCTCGCCACCCAACATCACAGCCTACACTTAGCCTCTGGAACCTGCTGCTAACCTACAGGGCTCGGTGTCTTTGCTTATATGCTAATGGTCTGCAGGGAGGTTAGCCTTTAGCAAACTGTAGATGATCCAACGTAAAGTACCGTTTGGGTTATTCTGAAGTAATCACTGCCTTAGAAAAATCACATGCTAAAAAAAATCTTAACTTAAAAATCTAAAACTTTTAGAGTAGCAGAGTCACACAACTTAGATGAGCAGCAAAAGCACTTGGTAGCAATCTATAAGTAATCACACCTCCCTCCCAGGACACGCTCTCTCCTCTGACCCCCACCGAATGGGCAAGAAAAACGTTAACTCCGTATCCATCCAATCCAGAGCAAAGCAGAGTCCTATCTAATAATCTATGCCAGAGGTTCCCAAGGCGTGGTTCCCAGCACCCCCTGGGAGCATGTGGGAAATGCAGAGTCTCGGACCCCACCCCAGACCTGCTGAATCAGAAACCCCAGGGGTGGGGCCCTGCAGTCTACATTTTGCAAGGCCTCCAGGTAATTCTCATGCATGCTCAAGGCTGAGAATCACTGATGAGACAAGCCCTTCAGGTAAGCGAAGGCACATTAGATAGCATGTTCCTACCTCTGATTTTCTCTCCTCTTAGTGTGTGTGTATAGGAAAAGTCTGGAGGCTTTGGGGATCTTACATCACCAAATGAAGGGCCAGATCCATGGGTGTCTGTCCTCTGCCCTCCACTGTTCCAAGTGGTATCTCTCATCCACCTGGTCTTGCTTTCTCAGCAGACATTTGAAGCTCAAATATGACTTAGAGCACCAGTTGGCAAATTTTGTCAGCAAAAGGCCAGAGAGTAAACAGTTTCAGCTTTGACAGCCATATAGTCTTGGTCACAACAACTCAATTCTGTGTTGCACTGCAAAAGGAACGACAGACAATATGTGAATGAATGAGCGTGGCTGTGTTCCAACAAAACTCTATTTATAAAAACAGGTAATGGACCAATGTGGCTCACACGCTGTAGTGTGCTGAACCCTGAGTTAGAGTAACATGAGCTGCTGTAAGAAATAAGCCTACATATCTTGATAGCGTCTTGGAAGTTTACTCTTGTTCCTGTAACAATCCAACACAATCCAGTATTTCTAGTTGTCAGAAGAGTTTCCTCCAAGGATGATCTGGACACCCCACCCCGGATCCAGTCCCCTTCTTGCTCCACTCTCCCTCACCTCTTCCCAAAGGGACACTTACAGCCCATCCACAGGGATTAGTCACTACACCCCACCTCGAGGCAAAACAGTCTGAAGATGGAAACCCACCTCCAGCAACATCTCCACACTACGGAAGGGGAAGCATGGATTTTGGTGAATATGTAGTCATTCCTTTCACAAGGTGAAACAGGGTGGTGGGCAGAGGAAGATAAGATGTTATGGAAGAGCTTTTATAAGATGAATTTGATGTGCACGTTTGTAGAGACAGAAGAAAGCAAATCAATTTACAGGAACCAACAAATAAGTATAGAACCGGAGAGGAAAAAGCACCACTTGGGGGCCTTCAGTTCTTATTGATAGGTAGGCAAGGGGGTTGAGGAAAAAGAAGTATAGGACATGTGCTCAGAGAATAAGATGTAGGAGCCTGCAATTTCCATTCCATTAACATCAAGCCTGAGTACCAGTGGTACTAAGATGAAGTGGAAAAGGCCAAGCAATAGGAGGTCAAGATTTCAGAGGCTGAGACTAGAGGGGTATTGCCTTTCCGAGCAAGCCTGTGACAAAATCCCGTTTAACTAATGAAGTAGGTTGTCCGGTTTTAGTCATGGCTACAGCGTCTTACCACTCGCCAAGATTAGCATCAAGGGGACTGGACAGGTCCACCATGCGTAACACATACAATACCACAGGCCAATTCATACATTTTCTTAGACTGCCATTGCTTTTCATTGGAATAGCTGCACAGTTAAACTCTCAGTCTTTCAGAAGGTACCAAAATGTATCAAGGTTATACGATCCAACAGTTGTGATCCTTGGTATTCTCTCAAATGAGCTGAAGAATCATGTCCATACTAAACCATGCACACAATGCTTATAGCAGCTTTATTCATAACTGCCAAAACTTGGGAGACACCAAGGTGTCCTTCAGTAGGTGAATGGGTAAATAAACTGTGGTACATCCAGACAATGGAATGTTACTCCATGCCCAAAACAAATTAGATATCAAGTCATGAAAAGCCATGGAGGATCCTTACATGCATATCACAAAGTGAAAGAAGCCAGTATGAAAAGGCCATATCCAACTCTAGGACACTCTGAAAAAGGAAAAACTATGGAGACAGTAAAAAGATCAGTGGTTGCCAAGGGTTGGAGGGGAAAGAGAGGGATGAACAGGCAAAGCACAGAGGACTTTTAGGGCAACGTAGGAGAGTATTAGTGAAAATATTCTGTATGACCGTAATATGCATACGTCTCATTACACATTTGTGCAAACCCACAGAATGTACAACATCAAGGGTGAACCGTAATGTAAACACTATGGACTTCAGTGTAGACTGTCAGTGTAGACTCATCGATTCTAATCAATGTTCTACCCTGGAGATACTGGTAATGCGGGGGGTTAAGCATGAGTGTGGGAAGGGCATATATGAGAAATGTCTGTAATACTGCTGTGAACCTAAAACTGCTCTAAATATAAAAAGTCTATTAAATGTGTGTGTGTGTATCAGTCTTTTCCATCATTTATCAACATGCACGTAATTTTTTTTATCTCTCATGTAAAGTGGTCACTGTAAGACACTGTGGCCTGAGGGAAGGTAGGTAAAGTCCCAAACTGAGGTGAGGGGAGGCTGGGGAGCACTAAGATGGACCCCATTTGCCTCCATCTCTGCCTGAAGTAAAACCTGCACCAGATACTGGCGTCAACATACTAATCAGCTTTACAGGAAGCTGGATTCGGCGTCTATAGAGAAGTGAGATGGCCTGTAAACAGACACTCCTTTTCAGACCTTCCCATCTGGAATCTTGGTACAGTTCTATATACCAAAGGCCTTTGCCAAATGAGACTCTGGATGCATGACAAGTTGTATTTTGAAAAAAATCTTACTTGAATTGCACAAGTTCAAATAAACCAGTAATAAGCCAAATAGTCTGTCTCTTGGAGAGGTGGAGAGACAGAAGGGTCAGGAAGGGAAATCATAAAATAAACAAATCACCGCTATGAAAATTTATATGGATCACCCCACCTCTAAAATGAGAGCTCAAAATAGAAATGCTTACTCCTTAACACTGGTTATTATAACAAGATGTGTCTATTTCGTGAGTTTGCTGGATACCGTTATCCAGCCATGCCGTGTATTTTTCCATGATAGATTTGAAACATCCAGGGTTTCATTTGTTGCCTCCTCCTACACACCAGATACGTGAGAGAAAATCTCATTTAGATGATGTTTTGTCTAGAGCGGCTTCATAATAAGGCAGATGCAGAGGGTGCAGTTTCAAACACTCACATCCAAACGCACAGAGCTCATTACCTGTAACTGGGGAAACAAGACAGAGATGGATCCCATTCGTGTTCACGCAGGATACAAGCAGAAAGTTCCACTGGCTTAGCCAGAGCATGCTGAGCAATGTTCCTCCCTGCCAGCACTGCCCCGGGTACCACCAGGAGCTGGGTAGGTGGCCAGGCAGGGGCTGCGGAAGCAGCCTAACCACCCTGCACAGTGCCATCCTCAGACATGCCAACCTGGGGCAGTTGGAGATGACAAGCACAATGACCACGCAGCTGCAGGGTCCACACAGTGCAGAAAGTCCCAGCCGGAGCAGAGAAACTAACACGTGATCCTTCACAGGAGACAGTACCTGCCATTCCCAGGGGGCCAAAAAAACCAACCAACCAACCAACACAAACAAAAACTCATTTTCCCTTCACTTTTTGTTTCTCAGCTTTTCATTAAAAGTGCTCTCTGTTTCAGAGACATAATTACTGACAAAATTCAACACACTTTAGAACAGTGTTCAAAAGAGAGAAGACAGCCCAAACAGATTTCGGCTTTTGTAAATTCTGAGTTTTCTCAAAAATAACTCACACAATTTGGACAGGGTAGATTTTTTTTTGTAGTCTTTGACTATAAAGCACAATCCCATTTTGCTGACAGTGGACATATATGAATATTTTCAAATTTATAAAGGTTATATGTACATAAGAAAGTAGAGGGGCACCCAGCTGCCTCAGTTGCTAGTGTGTGTGACTCTTGATCTTGGGGTTGCAAGTTCAAGCCCCACGATGGGTGTGCAGATTACTTAAAAAGAAAAGAAAGAAGGGGGGGAGGGAGAGAAGGAGGGAGGGGAGTGCATTCTTTTTCTCTCCATTTAATTTAATTAATTATTTATTTTTTAATCTGTCTAGGCAGATATCCTTTCTCCTCCTGATTTTTTATTTTTTATTATTATTAACATATACTGTATTATTTGTTTCAGGGGTACAGGTCTGTGATTTACCAGTCTTACACAATACGCAGTGCTCACCACAACACATACCCTGCCCAATGTCCATCACCCAGCCACCCCATCCGTCCCACCCCGCCTCCATTCCAGCATCATTCAGTTTGTTTCCTGAGATTAAGAGTCTCTTATGGTTTGTCTCCCTCTCTGGTTTCTTCTTGTTTCCTTTTTTCCCTCTCTTCCCCTATGATACTCTGCCTTGTTTCTCAAATTCCACATATCAGTGAGATCATATGATAACTGTCTTTCTCTGACTGACTTATTTCACTTAGCATAATACCCTCTAGTTTCATCCATGCCCATTGCAAATGGTAAGATTTTTTTTTTTTTTTTTACAGCTGCATTCTTGAATACTATCAAAATTTGATTTCAGGAGTGCCTGGCTGGCTCTGTTGGTAGAGCATGTAACTCCTGATCTCAGGGTTGTGAGTTCAAGACCCACATCGGGCGTACAGCTTACTTTAAAAAAAAAATCTGATTTCTTTTTAAACAATTAAGGAATCTTCCTGCCTGGTCAATTTTTTCAAGGTGCTTCCTAATTGTGCTTCTCCTTCCCTGTCTATAAAATTTGAAGCCAACAAAAACTAACCCTGGAAGAAAATTCTAGGTGAAATTTAAAGCAAAATAACATGAAAAAACTTCATAGTCATTAGCTAATACAGAGATAGACAAAAAAAATAACAGTTGGAAAAAACACAAATCAGGAAAAATGCTTAGTTCTCTTACAAAGGAATCACATTCTGGATAATATTTATCAACAATGCCACCATATTATTCTTCATCTTAAAACTATGTGCACAACACCTCCACTGCCATTGTACTAGTTTCCCAGGACTGCTGTAACAAAGTAGCACAAACTAAATGTCTTACACACACACACAGAAATTTACTCTTTCCCATTTCTGGAGGTCAGGAGTCCAAGATCAAGGTGTTGACAAGGTTAGTTCTGCCACCAAGTCTCAGCCTCATGCATAAGGGTCTCCCACAAACGGCTGCTTTGGTTCTGCCACTCCACCCCTTTTTACTCCAAATCCCTCTTTGCATTTCCACTGCACTGAGCCTTTGTCCAAGCTACTCCTGGACTTGAAATTCTTTTTTTTTTTTTTAAGATTTTATTTATTTATTCGACAAAGATAGAGACAGCCAGCGAGAGAGGAAACACAAGCAGGGGGAGTGGGAGAGGAAGAAGCAGGCTCATAGCAGAGGAGCCTGATGTGGGGCTCGATCCCATAACGCCAGGATCACGTCCTGAGCCGAAGGCAGATGCTTAACCGCTGTGCCACCCAGGCGACCCTGGACTTGAAATTCTTGACTCTTTTTCACCTCCTAAAATCCTTCAAGGGGTCAGTTCAATGCTCGGTCCTCTGAGGAGACCTTTGGCACCCACCTCCCCGAGATTCTCTCCTTTTCAGCTCTCTGCTCTTTTTACCTCCAAGCAGCACTAGATGACTTGTGTTATGGCTACCATCCGTCTTCCTGACCACAACGGAAGTGCCCTCAGGCCACAGCTCTGTAACCCCATAAAATGGAGTTCACACGGAGCACTCCAGAAAATACCTACTAGCTAACTGAACAAAGCAACAGATGAATGTTGCCGTGAAGAGTCTAATGTGGTTACTAAGCTCACTCAAATAATGACACTTTCTAAGAAAAACATTCATGATTTTTTTCCCTCAGTTCTTGGTCTATGCACTGAGGGAGGATTCAGCAGGACAAATCAGCAGATTAACGAAAATAGCCAATTGATATCCAAACGGAAAGGACCACACCCCTTACAACAACTATGGATCTGAAACTACGCATTTTTAGGAAAGCTGTATTCTGGAGTGTGTGTTATCAACAGGTGTTTCCATGACAATACAAGCTCACGTGACAACAACCAGAGCATAGTTGGAGGAAAAATGTCAAAACATGACAGGATACACCTAGAATTCCTTTGATACTAAAGAGGTTTTAGCAAGTTCTTGGAATCTATAAATATCGCCAATCTTTGAAACGTTGGATGGGAAGACAGTCATCCCACACTTTTCCTGCTGCTCTCTGCCTGCAGTGCCCTACCTAGTCTTGCCGGTCTTGCAAAATCTGCAACGTTTCAAACTGCAGCTTCTTTCCAATGCCATCCAGCCTGGAGGATCACCTGCCCTGCCCGAAACAATTTTCTGATGCTTAAAAGCTACTCCGTTAATTCACTGCTTCTAATTCTCAGATGTCTTGTTCATGTATTTCTGTAGCAAATGCCTCAACTTGATCTCAAGCTCCTTGAAGACAGAGACTACAACATGGGTCTTCATATCGCCGCAGAATTTGTCATGCATCTGTATCACTCCTTACTCTGAAATGTTTCCAACTTCAGCTAAAAGTAAAAAGTAGGAGCCTGAAGTTTTCAACACCGTTGAAATCTCTCCCTGCCCCCACAGGCTTAAAGGACTGTTGAGCAAATTACACTGTAAATCTGAGACAGGAGAGCCATTTCTCCACTGCCTAGCAGAAGTAGCTAGTCCCGGTCAACAGCACTGAAGACAAAAAACACTATGAAATGCGCAGGCTGAAATTTGCCACTAAAGCAAAGCAAAGCTTTCCAATGACAAAGTTACTTTAAAATCCTGTTTTTATTTCTGACATGTAATTATTACTATATAAGCTGGGCTGAGTGAATTTACACTTTTTTTGAAATACAGTCAAGAAAAATTACAACTGTAATATTAACTGTAAATATTTGGAAGGATTAGGGGTGTCAAGCATTCTACTCTAGCACAATGCACTGAAAAATTGGTTGTACTAGTTACTGCACTCAAATGTGAAGACATTTATTATTCTTTTGTGTATATATATATGTATATATGTATTACAAAGTACATGTGTGTGTTGTGTGTGTATATATACATGTATACACATACACAAACACATACTTTGGTTGTTTTCCTTATTTCAGATCAATTTTATTGCTTGGATTATTGGAGTTTGGGCAGTGGCTTCACTTCCCACCTTGATAAAATCCCACCCTTATAAAAGTTGTAAGTCTGGGGCACCTGGGTGGCTCATTCGTTAAGCGTCTACCTTCGGCTCAGGGCGTGATCCCAGAGTCCTGGGATCGAGCCCCACATCAGACTCCTTCACTGGGAGCCTGCTTCTTCCTCTCCCACTCCCCCTGCTTGTGTTCCCTCTCTTGCTGGCTGTCTCTCTCTCTCTGTCAAATAAATAAATAAAATCTTAAAAAAAAAAAAAAAGTTGTAAGTCTTTGAGAAATTCCAGCTAGGCTTTCCATAGTTGGACCCCTTACTCCCACAGTTTTAAAAGTGTTTTTGGTGGGTTTGTTTTTAATATTTGGAGTTGTCTCTGTCCTCACGTTCCTTCTATTGGATCCAGTTCCCCCTCCTCCACCACCTTACAGAGTGAGTAGCCAAGCCAGTCAGGGTTTATCCATCCTTGTTGCACGGTTCATGGCCTTCCAGAAAAGATGTCCACATATTTAGAGTTTAGCCATAAGATAAATGAAAAATGCTAGTGACGATTGGTGACAATTTCAGATTTACACCGAGAAGCCCACAGTGTCTTGCTGGTATAACAAGGTAAAGTTAAAAAGAACAAGGAATACCACGAGGCAATACAAAAGACAGCCATGAATACATTAAGGGTGCAAGAAATGAAGAAGTCCTCCGAAGGAGAAGGACCATGTCTGATGAAGGAGGAGGTTATGTTTAGGCAGGCAACCTTGAAATTAAGAGAGTCAACTATGTATAATGTATACCTTACCACATATAATGTAACCTTTCCTAGCATCAGTGGGAACTCAAATTATCCCTGATTTTTATCATAACCATCATTCCTGACTTCAATGCTTTCCATTAGAGAGGTATGGTGAACCCAAGTTACAAAATCAAGAATGCTTCCCTCAAAATTCATCTGGCTTTACATGGCTTCCCCAGGTCTCTCTAGACTGGAGACATGCACTGGTTTATATGGTACACAAATATCTTGATGTGGCTTTTTCCCCCAGATGCACAGTCAACCTTCCCTTTTAGCTGAATCTCACCTGAAGGCTTCTGTGGCATGAGGAGATAGCATTTCCCATGCCCTGGATGCTTCAGCAGCCCAGCTCCTTTCCAAGAGCCTCCCACCAAGGAAAATGCAGGAGCAATGCAGAAGAGCCAGCTTCTGGTGCAGGAGCTCCATCTCCAAGCTCAGCCTCCTGTTCCACCAGGGTCAAGTTCCCTGGTTCTCCGACTCATTTGGGCTCCATGTTACATCTCCCCCAGATCACTTCCTGTGCCATTTGCTGACAAGCCATTTTGGACCAGTCTCAGCACATCCTAGGCAGGAGTCTGGCATCTGCCCCCCTCCCCCCAGAGCATCGCCTGTCACCACCACAGCTGAGGGGCACTTACTGTCCTGCCAGCCCAGCCCAACAAGCCCTGCCACTGGGGCCAATTCCAAGACAGATGGGAAGAGACACTGTGCAGCTGCCCATGGAGAAATCATCTCGGCTTTCAGCCTGGAGTGATCGGCAGCCGGCATGCTCATCCTTTCAGACTTCAGCTTCTGTATGCTCTGATGAGCTCTTACAGCAGATAAGCCCTGTGGTTTGGAGAAAAACAGTATGACAGCAACACACACACACACACACACACACACACACACACACACACACACACTTCTCTTTCCAGCTAACTTCCAGAAAAGTACAGAAGCCCTCTGGGTCCCAGAAATGATGAATGTGTATTTATGTCCCATTTCAATAGGCTGACCTTCCATGTGATTCTGACTTCTAATAGCTTTAGGATAATAGGGAGAAATTTCAAACTCTACCCTTAGCAGGAAGGTAGCCAGCTCCACTCTGGGGCACAGAGGTGTGTCTCTGAAGTCCGGTCCATCTTCAAAGAGATCCTGAGAAGAAATCACTCTTGATCCCCTGTAACCTGACACTACACATGGCTGTGTTCACAGTTCCCTTTGTTCCTAGAAACCCCAGGATTCCTGAATAAACAGTTGAAGAGTTTCTGTCACAGTAGATCATTTATCATTTGTAGCAATTTAGAATACCTAAAGTCAGCTTTAGAAAATAATTTTGCTTCATTTTTGAATTTGAATATTAAAGTGGCAAACCTTTGAGGAATCTCCTCAAATCACTAACTTCAAAATCGTCTTGTATCTTTCAAAAAAAAATCACTCCATTAACTATACAAACAAACATGCAGGGTTTACACAGATGTCGACAGCACCACTATTCACAATAGCCAAAAGGTGGAAACAACCCAATGTCTAGTAAAGGATGACTGGATACTCATACAAATTATAAATACACCCAATACAAATTGCAGTGTGTATATATACAGAATATTATCCAGCCACAGAAATGAGCGAAATACTGATACGTGCTGCAGTGTGGATGAACATCGATGCTCAGGGAGAGAAGCCAGACACACAAGGATAAATATTGTGTGGTTCCATTTACGTGAAAGACCCAGAAGACGCAAATCCAGAGACAGAAAGTAGACTGGTAGTTGCCAGAGCTGAAGCGAGGGGGAAACGTAGAGCCACAGTATTCAATTTTGGAGCGATGAAAATGTTTTGGAACTAGATGAAGAAGATGGTGGTACAACCTTGTGATTATACCAAATGCCACTGTTCACTTTAAAATGATTAATTTTGGGGCGCCTGGGTAGCGCAGTCATTAAGCGGCTGCCTTCGGCTCAGGGCGTGTTCCCGGCGTTCCGGGATCGAGTCCCACATCGGGCTCCTCCGCTGGGAGCCTGCTTCTTCCTCTCCCACTCCCCTGCTGTGTTCCCTCTCTCGCTGGCTGTCTCTCTGTCACATAAATAAATAAAAAATCTTAAAAAAATAAATAAATAAAATAAAATGATTAGTTTTGGGGCTCCTGGGTGGCTCAGTCAGTTAAGCATCTCCCTTTTGCTCAGGTCGTGATCCCAGGCTCCTGGGATCGAGCCCCACGTCGGGCTCCCTGCTCAGCTGGGAGCCTGCTTCTCCCTCTCCTCCCTGCTTGTGCTCTCTCTCGCTATCTCTGTCACTATCTCTGTCTCTCTCTCTCTCAAATAAACAAAATTTTTTAAAATAGATAAATAAAATGATTAGTTTTATTTTATGTGAATTTCACCTCATTTTTTTTAATTCATGATTTAAAAGGTATAAAACAGATTTTGCTACATTATTTTTGTTCTAAGAGAATTTATGTTTTCTTTTTTGGGAGAAACTGTTCAACACACCTAAAAAATCTTATGCTGTGCCACCTTTTTAAATGTCTTTCAGAGGATTCTAAGAATAAGTGGTTCTAAGGGGGGAAAGATCCCTACCCTATGGATCTAACACCCAACAGGCAAAAATGGTTACTGTTTACCTAAAATCAAATACAGGAAACAGATTAAGACGCACAGGTCGGGGTGCCTGCCTCAGTCGGTTAAGTGTCTGTGCCTTCGGCTCAGGTCATGATCTCAGGGTCCTGGGACTGAGTCCCACATTGGGCTCCCTGCTCAGCTTCTCCCTCTCCCTCTGCTGCTCCCCCTGCTTGTACTCTCTCTATGTCAAACAAATAAAAAAAAAAAAAATGCACAGGTGGGCCATTATAGGTGGATTAAAGCAAAGGGATTGAAGTTTTACCAGGTAAAGAAAATATGAAAGTATAGTTCCAGGCCACTGAAAATAGAGTCTGTGAAGACCACCAGCATCAGCATTACCTGAGAACTTCCTAGAAATGCAGGCTCTCAGCCCCACCCAGAACTACAGGATCAAAATCTGCCTTTTAGCATAATCCCCATGCATTTCCATTATCCAGAAGCAGTCCACAGCCCCTGTCCATGATGTTGTGTTATTTTTTTTATTATGTTTTCATTTTAACTCCAGTTAGTTAATATACAATGTGACATTCGTTTCAGGTGTACAATATAGTGATTCAACACTTCCATACAACACCCAGTGCTCAGCATGACAAGTGCCCTCCTTCACTCCCATCACCTGTTTCACCCATCCCCCCACCTGGTCACCATCAGTGTGTTCTCTGTAATTAAGAGTCTGTTTCTTAGTTGTCTCTGTTCGTTTGTTTCTTAAATTCCACATATAATTGAAATAATATGGTATTTTTCTTTCTCTGACTGACTTATTTCGCTTAGCATTATACCCTTGAGATCCACCCATGTTGTTACAAATGGCAAGATTTCATTGTTTTTGATAGCCAAATTAGCTATCAAGCTGCTATCAAGCAGCCCGAGTGCCCATTGACTGATGAATGAATAGATAAGATGTGGTATAGATATACAATGGAATATTATTCAGAAGTTGTGTTATTTTTGCATTCAACAAAAAGGCCTCTATGTCCTCCAAAAGGTGTCTTCACAGAGCTGGCAGCACCCAGCTCCTCCCTTCCCTCCAAGCCACCTAAAATAGTTCTATGCTGCACCACCACCCCCAGCCAGCCCCTACAAGAGGCAAGATTCTGTCAAGGAGAGCTACACAACCTAGGGACCCGCACAGAATTTTCTAACCTAATCTTTACCAACCAACCAAGATTTTCTTCTCCCTAGAAGCACTTCTTTCTTTTTCAGCTATCTTCCACCACTGATAAACAGACCAGTCAGTTCTACTTCAGACATCTCTTCCTCACAATTCTCACAGGCAGAGTTAAAAGGATCTCCTGATGGATTGGGGTAGACTGGAGGGAAAGACAGACAGAAGGCTTCAGGGCCCTCACTATGAGAAGGACGGCATTTCCATGCTGACATGGAAAAAGCAGTAGGAAAGGCAAGTCTGGTAGAGAACACCCAGGACAGGAAGCAATGCTAGAATTAGTTATGTGTGCTGCCCTACAAGAGTTTCCACTCATGGAAACTGCACCTGTGCCCTCTCTCACAGCAGGCTCTATGTATTCTGACAAATGGATCCCAGCACTACTATGCATGCATGTGCAAACCCATACATGTGGGAGTGTGCAACTGGATTATTGCATTAGAAGACCCTTGGGGCTGCTTTTGGTAGCAGGGACTCTGAATGCTTTGTGCTGAGTGTCAGGTGCATATAGTGAGACAAATGCTTAGCCGCTCTGCAATCACATGATCTGACACGCAAGAAGATTACCCATAATCTTGTGTTCCTCACATCAGGAAGTAAATCAACTGGCATCTGGAAAAACAAAGTGCTACATCTTGAGAAAAAACAAAGCAAAACTCAGCTCCTGCTTCAGTAGAATAGATGCAATAATCATGTGTATGTGTATATGCGTATATATTATGAAATTATAATATATATACACCTATATTATGAAATATTACATATAATTATGTAACATGTAGTCATACATTTATATACAAATTATACATCATCTATAAAATATATATCTTTGTGTTTGTTAAAATTTTATAATTTTAATAACTATATTGCATATAACAGTTACAGAATTCTATTCATTTTACTATAAGATATGTTAATCATCTACATTTATACATATTCTATAATACACATTATATAATATAGAACAGAATTATATACCTTATATAATTTTGTCTATATTTTATGTAACATTCATTACATTTGATAATAATATATAATACATATTATAGAATATATATACAATCTGTATGATCATTAATGTATTTTACTAATATGTACAATAGCCTTAAAAACTACCAAACCATAACATGTATATAGGTCCCAAATTAATTCATGACCCATCACAGCCAGTCTGCCCTCTTAAGCTCCAGCTAATGTGGAGCTGTCCTCAGTGGACATTATGACCTCATTCTTAAACCGGCTCACATTCCTCACCTGCCCTCATCGTCCCCTTTAGCTCATGAAACATGCACCCACCATCCATTTTTACATCCTTTAAATGTATTTTCTGTGCTATTAGTCATCCATTAACTTGAACGTTTAAAAAGATGCAAGTAAGGAAGATCGGTAGGAGAAGAAAGGGAAGAAGGGGGCATAAAAAGAAGGGGGAATGAACCATGAGAGACTATGGACTCTGGGAAACAAACTGAGGGCTTTAAAGGGGAGAGGGGTGGGGCATCAGGATAGGCCGGTGATGGGTATTAAAGAGGGCACGTATTGCATGGTGCACTGGGTGTTATACACAAGTTATGAATCATGGAACTTTACATGAAAAACTTGGGATGTACTGTATGGTGACTAACATAATAAAAAATTATTTAAAAAAAGTAAAAGATGCAAGGAAAACTGGACAGAAAATTCATCTTAGCACCATGAATGGCTCTCAAAGACAGAACCCATATAGAAGAGAGATGATCAACTAGCAGATGAGGACTGGGGCACAGACCACTAGATGAGCTGGCTCAGGGAGGTCCCAGAAAGCGACCATGAGGAACCAGCCAGAGGTCTGGAGTAGGGGAACGATTTTGGATGACCAGACACATACAAGACCAAGTGTGAGTGAATGGTCACTAAAATAGGAATGGTTTCTATACAGGCACCATTTTGTCAAGTATCTCCTATCTCCATAAGCTGAACATGTATTCGTCAGGGTAGGATAACTGTTGTCACAAACAGTCCTTCTGGTTCAGCACAATAAATATTTCTCTGTTGCCCGCACAACATTCCAATGCACAAGTTTCTGCTCTGACAGCGGTGCTGTGCACCTCTCCTTGTTCCTTCTTGTGAATCTTCCAAATTCTGGGGCTATAAAGAACTCGCCTTCCAGATACACCAAGGGAAAAAGGGGACATGGAGCATTGCACATGAGGCTATTTGGAGCTAGGACTGCAGGTGACATGTGTCACTTCAGCCATATTCCCCTGGGCAGAACTCTGGCACAGGGCCACCCCACATGCCAGGGAAACAAGGAAATGTGGCCTAGCTGAGCACTCAGGAGGAAAACCAGCTAGGGACCACAAAGACGGGTAGATCATGTAGAAAATAGTCCTGGAGTAAAGACCTTTTAAGACATGGTTTGACCAGTTGAGGAATATCTTTAGAACTACCACCATCCTCTTAACCTTGGGCTTAAATTATAAACAACAAAAATAATAATTAGGTTGGGGGGATAAACTAAAACCAGCGAAATGCATGCTAGGAAATATATGATGAACTGGAATTAACTACTCTATACACGTAGTGTTAGCTGTCCATCCCATCAATGACAAAAAGAGAGAAGAAAACCACAGCTCCAAGTGCCTAGGCAAGTATGCCTGATTTGATTTCGAGTCAGACCCGCTGTCTTTTACTGTCCTGCTTCTCCCAGCATTGTCCTTATTGCCAGGGGTTGGCCAACTACAGCCCACAGTAACATCCTGTTAACTACCTGTTTTGGTATGGTCCAAAAGCTAAAAATGGTTTTTACCAAAAATAAATAAATTTTAAAAATGCTTTTACATTTTTCAAATGGCTGAACAAAATCAAAAGAACCATAAAACATCAAGGCCCATTAAAATTAAATGAAACTGGAACTTCACTGTCCATACATGAAGCGTTACAGGAACACAGCCACATTCATCTGTTTAGATGTTGTCTGTAGCTGCTTTCATACTACAACAGCAGAGTTGAAACCTTACAACAGACTGTATGGCTCACAAAGCTGAAAATATTTACTATCTGGCCCTTTACAGTAAAAGTTTACCCACCCCTGGTCGAAGCCAAGCTGGCTACTTTCTGCTGTCAAAAACTGTTGTCAAATACACAATGTTTTCACTTCGCGCGATGCAGTATGTTCAGTGATCAAGCTTTTCAGTGTTTCTGCCGAAACCAAGTAACAGGTTGGCAATTCTTCATCTACTCCCCTTGCTTTTGCTGCGTCAATCCATACTACACAGGAAGCTTAGAATACGGAGCAGCTACAGCGCGCAGAGACGGCAGGAAGCCCCCTCTGCTTTTCTATGCATGAACTGGGAAGATTTTGCTATAACTAAAAAGTTTTAAGCAGAAGAAGAAATGCTCAGGCCTCTGAATAATCTGGAAGATTTCCCACCCTTTCTTCCAAGCTCTGTCCTCCATGACTATTTTCTACGTCTCATTTATAAACACCACTGCTCCCAGCTATAGCAGCTGGGATTCAAAACGACTTCCTCTGCCGGTGATTTATCATCACACTATTTTATACACACCCTACATCAGCTTCCTAGGGCTGCCATAACAAAGTCAAAGCCAGCATTACTCAAGTCTGTCTGAATTCAAAGCCCAAAATAATTCCCACTAGCCCATCTTTCCAGCACTTTCTCTACCCTAGGATAATGGCCATGAAGCCATTTATTCCCCCTCGTCCCTCCCCCACCACTATACAGAGATCAACTGGTTCTATCCTACATTTTCTCATCTATGGGTCCTTTTCCTCCACCCAAACAAACTGTCTACTTTCCTCTTCGGTGTTCATCACATCCAGACTCTGATTCCTAAACTCAACTTTGTTTCTCCTTTACTCTTATTTACAGTTGACATAACTAGACTGAGCAATACTGCAACTAATAAAAACTATTAATACATATTTACATCTGCTAAAGTTTCATAATTTATCATATTTTTTTCTTACTGGTTTCAACCCACAGCCTGCCCAGCAAACTCCTCCAGCTGGCCAGACTCCTGGACTTGCTTCTGCAGCAGCACCATTATGGCCCCTTGTAGGCCTCTACAACTTCGCCAGGCTGCTTGGCAACTCAACTTCCCATATCAAATTAGTTATATAACCATGCTTCAGGCAACTTCTGTTGTTATTGGTAAGTGACTATAATTGGATGAAGCCACATACTTTTCATGAATGTTAGGTCATTTTTGCTCCTCCAGCCACAATTTACAAGGGGCCTACCGGAAACTAATCTCTCAGTTTTGCAAGTTTCCACAATACCATACGTCAATGGGCCATTACTTCATATAAACAGTAAATAAAATCCTCAAAGCGGCAAGGTATTCCCCCCAAATTTATTATTATATTATTATTATTATTAAATAAATACACTACCGCACCTCACCCCCTGCGAAGTCATGAGCCAACTCCTATTAACTAAAATTACAAATTCTATTATAAAGTGATTACTCCTTTCCGGAAGGAAGAGAAAAAAAGGCAACATTAGCTGCTAAAATTCAGAAACTGGAAGTAATGCAAACAGCTACCAAATGGTCGTCAGGTAAAAACAAAGACCAAACATTCGTAATTTAGCCAAGATCCTAATCCACATTAACTCATAACAATGAATTAATGGCACAGATGGTTGTCATGGTGACCTCATTTTGGCTTTAAGAATCTAGATATCAGATGACGCGTATGAGACATGACGTTGAAATAATGAACAGGGGGCATGCTTTAGATTCCTGGCATCTCTGACCTTCTTAAATTTAAACTACCTTTTAAATCCATCTGAAAATATTCAAGATAGCACTCACGCCTCCTGATTTATGCTAACAATTTGATTGTCTTTCCCTTCTCTTAGCAAAGCTAACCACATTTGAATATCCTGAACGATTTAACCACCTCAACAGATTTCTGATCAAAGCAAGTGTGAAATAATTTTCCCAGCTTTGTACAGCAAAATTCTTTATGCAAGTAAGTCAACAATACGGAGAGGAGATAATGCAATTCAAAGGGCGTGAAGACAGGGCTTATAGAAGAGGCATTTGCTAATATTATCATGTGAAATTGTTTCTTTTGTTTTCTTAAATCTCAGCTGGGAGGCAGCAGCAACTGAAACAATGTTCTCCCAGTGTAGCACCGTATTTAAGATGCTTCAGAGAATGAAATTATTTTCTAATCATGAAATCCACTAGACTGTGGAACAGCCTAAGAACAGCATGCCAGCAGTTTTGGGTCATTTTGAAGTTAACACACTGGGGAGTCTGGGGTGCCCTGCATTAACTCACCTGAGGCCACTGCTGGAACTAAAGCAAGTGAGCAGTCCTGGGATGTGAGAGAGAACACAGGAGCCCTGCTTCCTGGCCTCCCGGTTTAGCAGTTAATGCAGATAGAACAGCTGAGGAGCTTGCCAAATCAGGCAGGTGACACATGCTGGGGAAGAGTAGGGAAAGTATACCTGCAAAATGTTCTAAGCCTGGACTCTCAAAAGAAAGGTGCTGATCATGAATAATTATAACCCTGACTTTACCCTGCAGTATATTGCAAGACTTTTACCCCGATGGTGGAGAGGTGAAGCACTGGTAATCAAATGAACAGGCCATCTAGATACCCGACTGCATATCTTTCACTCAAGTGTGAGTTACCTATGTTTTTCCTCTTCTCAACTCTGTGTTACCAGGTTGGGATCATAGCATGGGAGGAAAGAAAGAAGCCTTCAGGGTCTGCAAAGGGTGCAGAGTTCGACTTCGAGCCACAGATCCCAACTTTAGCCCAACAGGAATTGACAGGGCCTGAAGGGCTCTTCAGACACAGAGGGCAGCCCCACCTGATTCAATGTTCATTTCTAACAACCTCCCCTCCCCTTCCCATCTATCCAGAACCAGCATTTAATTAAATCAGCCACGGGGAAGGTCTGCGATCCTGATTACAAGCTCACCTTTAGATGCTACCTTTTGATTCATGCTCTCTGGTGTTTTGTTGCTACACATTTTCTTTAATACCTGTCTGATTACTACACATTTGAGATTCAGATAGGAGGGAAGCTGCCTAGGTTAGAATCTCAGCTTCCTGGTTACTGTGTGGCGTGGACGAAGTCTCTTAACTTCTCGGAGGTTCAGTGAATGGAGAGAACCTTAGTAAGGACATCAAGGCGGGCTCAGAATGACATGGAGAGAAGCTCAATAAGGACATCATGGGGGCTAAGAATGAAGTGTGAAGGTGCAAGCAGAGCAAGCCTGGTGTACGAAGCATCCAAGAAATGTGGAGGCTTTTATTCTCATCTTTACCAGCCTGTAATATGACTCATACACACAACCAACCCCAATAAATTGACCTCAGTGGATTGTAATTCCTTAAGGCACTCAAATCAGCCTCTGCTGCGTTTCCATAACTCCATCCCAGCCAGATACGTAGTTCAGAGCCTACTTGGTTCAGATGATACTAAGCAGAAGTAGAGAGAATATTACGCTTTTATGTTTAAAAGAAAGACTTAGTAAGAAATTGAAAAAAAAGTATGGGAATAAATAGAAGAAAAGCTTAAGAAGTAAATGTTACGTCTGTAGGAAAAACATTGTTATGTATTGAGGTAAATACTATACCACATTTTCACCTGATGGCGTGAGGGTTGCCTAGAAGAAACTGGGATTTATAACAATTTGATTATTTTTTAAAGGACGTAGGAAGAGAAAGAACGACAGAGGTAGAAGGAGGAAGGGAGAGAGAGAGGAAAGGAGAGAGGGCACAAGGCGAGAAAGAAAGGGAAAGAAGAAAGGAAAGGAAATGAGGGGAAACAAAGGAAAAAGAAAAAATATCTTAAAGCATTAGTTGGTGTTTATTTACAGGCCACACAGACTGTGGTGGTGTGGAGCAGTGATGTTTTGTTCGATGCACCAATATGCTGTTGTTCCCACAGCCTCAATACCAATCTGAGATCCAAGGGCCTGGAGACACATGGGCCCAGGAGCACCTCCACGCTGGGGGCCGCTGCCCTTCCCAGGAGCCCTGGACAGGTTTCTCCCGCTGCCCTTCCCAGGAGCCCTGGACATCTTCTGTTAGCTGAGCCCTACTCCCTGGTCTCCAGGCAACAGACACCTCCCATCTAGAGCAGGGACATGACTGCTCCCAGGACTGCTACTCCTATTCTATGGAGTTAGGTTTAAATAACCTCTCTCTTCCAGAATCAGTATGCTCCTCCTGACCCATTAACTGTGAAGCTGCAATCTAGTATTTGGAGACTCAAAATCCTTTCTGATTACATACAAACATTACATTGAAAAGCAACAGTGGGAAAAGAAACAAAAACCAAAGTACAAGAGAGGTTACCACAGGTTATGTGTTGTGACTAAACATAAACACAAAAACACAGATGCATGCACGTACATGTATATGCACATACATGTATACACACCACGTATGTGCATCTACATGCGTGCTGCACAGCTACGTACATGCATGCAGTCACACAAGTATACACACATGCATGCACGCACACACACATACACACACAGGCACACTGTTAAATTAAACAAGGAAGCCATTAGACGGAGTTGGCTCAGATGGCCTAGCAGTCTGAGTAAGCAAAACAAAATCTCAGCCTGCAAATACCTCAAAGTTACAATATCAAAACCTAAGAACAACCAATCACAAACAGCCAAGTAGGCTTGAAGCAGTAGCCAATCAATAATTTCCTTGCTTTGCTTCAGCTTTTTCTTTATAAAAGTCTCTCCCTGAGCACCTGTCAGTGGAGCTCTCCTAACTATTTCCAGCTTGGCTACACCTCATTTTACTCAAATAAACCCTTAAAATTTTTAACATCTCTCAGTTTAATTTTTAAACACACACGTGCAAATTTGGATACATGTACACACAGATATATACACCCACACATATTAATGTGGTAAACTCTTCCTCAACAACTAAGAAACTGAATGAACTGTACATGTCAAAGGCTTCTTGCAAGGCAGAGGTCACTGTTTAAAAGACTTTAAACTCGGTTCTCCAGTATCCTCCTGTCACTGATGACTGCCCTGCAATGAGCCACTGGAGGGTGGGGGAGGGGAGGGACGGGGACACGTCACATGTTCTCTCATCACAGTGACAGCCTGGCCTTCTCATGCTCCTAGGAAGCACAAGGAAGCTTTCCATAACCAAAGAGTGAGTCACAGAAAATTGGTGGCCACTGAATCTTCTGTATCTTCCACTACCATGCCGACCATAAGTTAGCATATAAATCCAAACCTCCTGCATTCCAAGGTTTGCTACTGGACCAAAGGGAACAGTCCTGCTCTCCCTGAGCCAAAACTAGAACAATTAAACAAAATTAGATCAGTTCAGAGAACAAAGACCTCCTCTCCTCCTCTCTGCTCTTTACACCAGGAACCAGCTCCCCCTGCAAGTAGGCAGGTACCCAGGTGGGGTCCAGGTGTGGGGAGGAGTGGGAAGGATGAGCAGAGTACAGTCTATTACCTTATTCCCCATCTGCAGACTGGAGTCAGCGCCACGGGAGGTAAGCAAAGAATTCATCATTAAAGGGCTGCAGGATGCCTGAGGGGATCAAAACCCTCGGGAGCACACCGCCTTGCTCCTCTCCCTTCAAGTCTTTACTCTTATGTAAATGTATTCCCAAAGCAAAGGCCGCTGTGCTTTCCGTTAAAGGACACCAGTGAAGCTGCTTGCAGTCTTCAGCTGCCCGGGTGCTTCTGCAAACATCTTTAGCATCCCTATTAAAACCTGTATCTGCAGGGGTCCAAACAGAAGGACACTGGGAGTGAGGCCGGGTACCCTGGGAGACAGCTGAGCAGGACTTCAGAAGGGCTTCTCTTGCTGATTTCTGTCAGACCATTTTTTTTTTTAAGACTATTTATTTGAAAGAGAGTGAGCGAGAGACAGAACATGAGCAGAGGAACGGGGATAAGCAGACTCTCCACAGAGCAGGGAGCCCGACATGGGGCTCTATCCCAGGACCCTGGGGTCATGACCTGAGCCAAAGGCAGTCACTTAACCTAATGAGCCACCCAGGCGCCCCTCTATCAGACAATTCTAAGTAATCGGACAAACCAGCTTGTAAACTAAACCTAATTTTCAGAGTAAAAGTTGAAAGTGAGGAAGATTTTCTTTTTGTTTCTTGGTATGGTTTTAAGCCAATGAGACAATGAGAGAGCTATGTCCATGTGCTTCTGGTGTCCAACATCCATCATTCTGTTAAGTGTCCAGTTGATTTTAACCACCATTTTTGTTCGACATCTTCAAAAATTAACAAGATGGGGGCGCCTGGGTGGCTCAGTCGTTAAGCGTCTGCCTTCGGCTCAGGGCGTGATCCCGGCGTTCTGGGATCGAGCCCCACATCAGGCTCCTCCGCTGGGAGCCTGCTTCTTCCTCTCCCACTCCCCCTGCTTGTGTTCCCTCTCTCGCTGGCTGTCTCTATCTCTGTCGGATAAATAAATAAAATCTTTAAAAAATAAATAAATAACAAGATGAACCTTAGAGATGTTCATTATTAAATCGTAAGTCAACATATGGAAGCATTGCATTTTCAAAATCGTGTGTGTGTGTGTGTGTGTGTGTGTGTGTAAAATCCTTTGGGGCAACACACTGTTTCTATACTTTCTCATTTCAGGGATAATAGGGAAGATAACATTTCACTTTCCTCTTGTCTGCCCAAGGAACAATTCACTATATTACTAGCTGTACAAGGTAAAAATTTACAGTAACATTGGTGTAGTAAATGACCCCATTTTGTTTTAATCATATTAAGTGAATCTGCCAGCTAAGACATTGTGATTGGATTAGCTTAAATATCATTTGAGGTTCATCAGGCTCCATTTCTACTTGCAACACACCATGTGCTATTTGACCTGTCCCTTACAACCACAGTCGGGTTTAATAATGCAATTACTTAATTCAGTGCAATCAATATATCACAATCAGGACAAAATTAGAACAGGATGGAGAAGGCAGCAATGATGTATCTCACTGAACCGCCACAATTACCTTCTATCTCCCACCTCACAAAGGTGCGCACAGTTGCAGGTTAGTAACATGCCCAGGGCCCCATGGAGCCAGACCAGATGCTTGGCCACTCAACCTGCCTCATATATATACATATATATAGCAAATCTTTCACTGTAGCAGCTGAAAACATAAAATTTCTCACCTAACACCTGTATCTCTGCATTTTGGTTCCCGGGAAGGGCTTTAGTAGTATATCATTGCCAAGTATAAAGGAAACAAATCTCACCTTCAAAAGTACACAGCAGAATGAATGAGACAGAATACTCAATTCCTGCAGTCTCCATGACTGCTCCCCAAAACAGCAGCCCGTTGCACCCCTCCAGAGTCTCAGATAAAGTCAGTGGGGAAAACGTTTTGCTCCTTGATACTTCCTAGAGCTAACTTTCCCAATTTTTTAAATTTGACTACATTTTTTATATCAACTCCATCTTACAATATTAGTTTGCCTTTTTTCCTTGAGTTCTCACACCACCGTGATGTTTTCAAATTAGTAAGTACTGAAAAGTACTTAAGTACTCAAGAAGTACTGAGAAGTACTTATTCAGGTCCCAGATGGGAAATATTATAGGAGCACTTTCATAGCACAAACATCATCATAGCCCAGCAAAAGGGCGGGTGGCTTTGCAGGAACTTAGGTATTAGCTTCCTGTTGCTCTCTAACAAACTGCATGAAAACTTATTGTAAAGCAATAATGACCATTATGTATCACACTTTCTATAGACCAGGGATTTGGGAACAGCCTACCTGGGTAGTTCTGGCACAGGGTTTCCCGTGAGGTTGCCATCAAGATGTCCGCTGGGCCTGTGGTCATCTAAAGGCTTGATGGGGGTGAGGAAGATCCAATTTCAAGGCAGGGTGTGGACAGAGCTAGCATTTGGTGATAGCTGTTGTCAGGAGGCCTCGGTTCTTCACCACAAAGAGGTCTTCATGAGACTGCAACTGTGTTCATGGCACAGGACAACTGTCTTCTCCGGAGCGAGTGATCCAAGAGAGAGCAAGGCACAGGGGCAATGCCTCCTATGACCTATCCTCCAAAGTAACAAGACCCCATCACTTCCATAATAGTCTATCAATGAGTCATAATACTGTACTGGTCAGTCCTCAGCAAAGTGGAGAAAACTGCGCAAGATGTGACTATCAAGAGGGAAGAATTACTGAGCGCCATCTCCGCGGCTGACCATCCCATGCCTTCCCAGTAAACAGTGAGAGAATTGCGAGAAATGCGTGGTCGTGCTGGAACCTTGACGGAAAAAGTAAGGTCAAGACTGAGTCTTGGGAGACGCCTGGGTGGTGCAGTCGTTAAGCGTCTGCCTTCGGCTCAGGGCATGATCCCGGCGTTCTGGGATCGAGCCCCACATCGGGCTTCTCGGCTGGGAGCCTGCTTCTTCCTCTCCCACTCCCCCTGCTTGTGTTCCCTCTCTCGCTGGCTGTCTCTGTCAAATAAATAAATAAATAAATAAATAAATAAATAAATAAATAAATAAATAAATAAATAAATAAATAAATAAATAAATAAATAAAATCTTTAAAAAAAAAAAAAAAGACTGAGTCTTGGGCTTAGAAACTGGCTCTCCGTGTACCAGAACAACCACCAGCACAAATCTGGACATCCGAAGGTGCATGGCAGAGTCCACGTGAGAGAACGATGATAGGACAGATCAAAGGCCATCCAATCCTTCAATCAATGGCTGAGACAGCTAGAGATCCCAAGCCAGAGACGCGCTTGGAGTCAAACAGCAGTATTGCCATTCCAAATGGGGCACTCGGCTTGGGGCAAGATTGCAGGCAGCAGCTGGGGAGAGTCCACCCTTGAGAAAGGAACGGGCTTCAGGGTAGGTCTCCGGGCTGTCCAGAGCATGAGAAGGCCTAACAGGAACCCAGACTCCCAGCGGAGGCTAACGTTGCGCTCAAGGGCTCCGCAGGTGCAATGAGCCCTCCCCGGAACGTGGGCTACAAAGCAAGGAACACCTGCACAAATTCCACAGCCCATTCCTGCGCGGACGCAAGCTTTCAGTCACGGAAAGCTCTAGATGCAGGTTTTAAAACAAGAAAGCAAGCCAGCGCCCGCCAGCCTGTTCCCGGAGTGCATCCAGCCACCCGCACACGGAAGTGAAACCAGCAGCCTGCCCTCAGGCGACGCCCCTCCACAGCCACCACGCCACGGGCAGCGGCTCGGGGCGGCAGTGGCGCCCGGAAAAGCCAGTTCTGTGAGTGTCTCCAAAGCTAGGTATTTACAGCCTCCTCTCTCGGATGCAGGTCTGGAAAGTTGGGGCGCACCACGTGAGACTGCAGCGCTCCGCCCCTCAGGGGGGAGCGCCAGGTTGGAGGGCTGCGGCTACCCAGAGTCCCCTCCTTCCGGGCCCATCTCCCCGCAGTGCTTCCCCCGCGTCCAGGGGCGTCGGCGGACGCGGCTCCCCCTGGCGACGGGGTTGCCGTGAGGGCGAGGAACGGCAGTGAAGCCCGAGAGCAGCGCCGCCTTCTGAAGCGCAAGCCGCTCCGAAGCAATGACGGAGCTTGCAGGCGCTGAGGCTGCTGGGAGATGAGGCGAGGCAGGCCCGCCCCACCGCTGAGGCTGCTGGGAGATGAAGCGCGCCCGCCCCACCGCTGAGGCTGCCGGAAGCTGAGGGGGATGCGCCCAGGTACCACCACCTGCTGGTTCCTGGACGCACCTGGAGCGGGAGGCTTGCTACCTGGGCTGATGGAGACTTACTGTTTCTCCCGTCACCGCCATCGGCCTGGTTGGCGTTCACCGAAGGGCGGCCGGTTCTGGAATTCCCGGGGACTCGCACTGGTTTGGGCCACACGGTCGCTGTCATTCAAGGCATGGTATCTGTGTTCGAGACAGAGGTAGAGGGAAGAGATTAGCGTGCACATCCTCTATCCCCTTCATCAAGAAAGCAAAAACTCTCCTTGGAAGCGCCTAGGACATGTGCATGCATGGCTAATTGCCCAAAGAGAGGGAAGACCAGCCTCAACTACAAGAGAGGTGAACAATGGACAAGGGAGAAAGAAGACAAGGGCGACATCAGGATTCACCATATACCAGGGTCTTCCACAAACCCCTCCTTCGTCTCTTTTTTATGACATGTGGTTTTCTCATGATTACACATCAGTATAACTGTCCCAAAGCATATTTTCCAGAACAATAGTTCTTCAAGTTCCACCATGAAAAAAAAATGAAGATTTTAAGGGGGGAAAAAAGGAGATTAGTATTTCCCCCATTTGACATGCACAAAGCAAAACGTAAAAAAAAGGTCTCTAAGAAAACTTTGGACTCCATGTGGCACATACTGAACATTCAAGATTCCATTTCCTCCTTCATTCTTAGGAAGAGAAGGGTGATTTAGTTTACCACCATAATGTGCTCTGTTAAAATATCCATCTTTCCTGAAGCTGCAGGTAGCCTTGGGTTATCATTCCAGCTAACAAAACCTAAGGGGGGGCTCCTAGAGACTTTGGGGAAAGTGTTAGCTTTCCTGATGAAGGCATCTTTCCTCTTGCCATCCCCCCTTCCCTCCACCCTTCCTAACCCCTTTCCTTTCACCCCTCTATCCCTCCTTCACTCCATTCCTCCTTTCTTCTTTGAGCCTAAAACATACACATTTGGGGAAGCCATCTTGCATGTAGGAGGCAATAAGCATGAGGATTAAAAGTACAAGCTGAAGACAAGAGAGGAAGAAGACAGTCTGGGATGCTGGGGAGAGTGTGAAGTCACTGCAGCAGCCTTAGACTGTGGATCTTTTGTAATGTGAGAAGAAATTAATTCCTGCTTGGTTAAAACTGTGAGTCGACTTTGTCACATGCAGCCAAATCCCACCATAACTGATATGATTAGCCCAGTATTGCCCAAACTCATTTGGACACAGAAACTCTTTTTCCCTGCAGAATCATTAACCACATCCCACAGAATTGTTGTTCTATTGAGCATATTTTAGGAAAGACTGACCTGGTAGCATTTGAACAGATTTAAGTGGGAGAAGGAGGGCAGCTCCCCTACCGTGATGTTATGAGAGCCCATGTGCTGCTCCTTGGGTGGGTGGAGGGGGTGCCAGAAGGGAATAAGTTTTAATGGAATGTTACCATAATTGAAAATAACTCAAAGAATGAGAATCAGAAATCCTAGAAGCATTACATCAAAAGTGTATTAGTCACCTTTATCTTCAGAACACAAATATGTTCAATATTATGCCCTGCTGTGGAATTTATAATCTAGTTTTCATTACTAATTTGCATTACTTGGACAAGAGTTATAATTTAAAACATCTTCCACAAATGAAATATACTTCCCAGCTGGTTGCTACTCCTGCCTTCTTCCACCTACGGTAATTCAAAATAAGCACCAGCTCATTATAATTATTATTTTATAAATTCCAATAGCATGTAAGTCGAGGAGGCAATGTGTATTTGCTGAGAAGTACATTAGGGCTTGCACGCTGTCCTTGAGCTGTGCCGTCCATGAGGGTAGCCACTGGCCACATGCAGCTACTGAGTACTTGAAACATGGCTAGCCTGAATTGAGAGGTGCAGTAAGTATAAAATCCACACAAGATATGGAAGATTTGGAATGAAAAAGAGAATGTGAAATACCCATTAGTAACTTGTTTATTTATCATGTGCCGAAATGATTTTATTTTTGATGTACTGGATCAGTTGCATATATTATTAAAGTTATTTCTCTGTTTTTTTTATCACATTGCATTTTTTAATGACACTGCTGGAAAATTTAAAATTACCACTAGGGCTGGCATTGAGGCTGGCATTCTATTTCTATTAGATATTGTGACCCTTTGAGGGAGGCTCTGGGCTTCAGTTTCCCCACCAATAGGGGGGGTGATTGCTCCCAGTTTTAGATCTATGAATTGTAATAAAATTTGTGCATTTCCTCTTTCCCTTTTTTGTTTCTTAAGAAAAACTATGGACTCTGAGAAACAAACTGAGAGCTTCGGAGGGGAGGGGGGTGGGGGAATGGGATAGGCTGGTGATGGGTAGTAAGGAGGGCACGTATTGCATGGTGCACTGGGTGGTATACGCAACTAATGAATCATGGAACTTTACATCAAAAACCAGGGATGAACTGTATGGTGACTAACATAATATAATAAAAAAATATTTTAAAATAAATAAATAAATAAAAGTAAATATTCCATAAAAAGAAAAAGAAAAAAAAGAAAAACAGTCACTTGAATATTTTCCTGGGGAGAACACTGAGCTTGGAGTCAGAAAGTCTGGCTTGAGTCCTGTTTCTGCCACTCCCTGGCCAGGTGACTTTGGGTAAGTTGGTAATTTTTTAGTATCAGTTTCACATGGGAAGAACCCATATTTGAAGTGTTTTAAAGAAAATCCTACCTGAATGTGAAGCTGGCTCTCAGTAGACACATGGTTGTCTCGAAAGTGAGGGTGTTTATTTACAGACACAGAAAACAGTATATCGGAACACTTATTTTAAATGATGGAGGAGCATTTTCCCAGCAGCTCGCAGCCCACAGCCTAAAGTACAGAGGTCCATAAAATGCCTCCCACAATGTCCACATCAGTTATTTTCAATCATTCAGCTGAAGGCTGAAGCGATTAGCACTTAGGTTCCCAGCAGGAAAGGAATCTCAGTAAGACAACAAATATGTACCAGGTGCTATTCAGGAACTGAGAATACAGCTGGAAAACAAAAATTCAGACATGACTCCTTCCTTTCGTGGTGCTTATTTTTCTGCAACTCCAGAACTTCCAGCATCGTACAGATTTGTGCCATAGTGATGAGGAGCAAAAGCAGTGAGCACAATAGGTATGCAGGTGTCAAAGTTTCTATAAACACAACAGAAAGTTCCTCTCTGTGAAAGAACTTTTGAGACATTACATGCAAAATGTCTAAGAATTCTGCAATGAGTTTAAGTCCTGTGATGTAAGTAAGTGGCAAGTCAGGGATGGATAAATATAGGATGACTAAGAAGACAAAAGAGGTCAGCCGAGAACAGATACTCGGAGCAATGCTAAAAGCCAAATGAGAGGAAAGTCTAGGGGACCCAAAGCAGAGAGCATACGTAAGGCCTGGGGCAATTTCCGGAACTTAGGCTTTCACGTGGGTGTTTTCAGACCTTGGGCAGCACTGTGCCCAGCATCCAAATTTGCAGGTTCAGCTCAGGAACCAACAGGTCACATCCAAAGCCGCTCACTAGCTGTAACTGGAGAGTCTTCCTTAAATTCTTTATACATTTATACTTTATGTGTTATTAAGCCCCTGGCCGTGTATGTACTGTCACCATTCATGTCACTCAAGGAATCACCCTCAGGTCTATAAAGAATCAAGTTACAATCACTGACTCCTATGTTCTACAGAATACTGGCTCCTGGGACAGCTGTCATCAGACACATGCAGTGTCCTGACCACTTGGAAGGAGAATGGTCCCCAGGCCAGCCCTTTCCCAATCTCATTTCTTCATTCATTTTAGTACATATGTATTCCATGTCTGTGTTATGGGTTGGACTGTGTCTCCCCAGAATTCATATGTTGAAATCCTGACCCCCAGGACCTCAGAATGTGACTCTATTTGGAAATAGGTCCATTTCAGATGTAATTAGTTAAGGGAGGATGAGGCTGTACGAGGGGTGGGGGAGGCTAATCCAATATGACTGGTATATTTATAAAAGGGATATTTGGAGACAGACTCACACACAGGGAGAACACCATGGGAAGACTGGAGCTTTGCCACAAGCCAAGGAACTACCAGATGCTAGGAAAGAGGCCTAGAACAGACTCTTCCCTAGAGCCCTCAGAGGGAGCCTGGCCCTGCCAACACCTTGATCTCACACTTCCGGCCTCCAGGACAGTGCGATGATCAAGTTCTGTTGTTTAACGCACCCAGTGTGGGGTGCTCTGTGCAGCAGCCCTAGCCGACTAACACAGCCTGCTGAGTGCCAGGTCTGCTCTGACTGCTGAACCCACCCCACCGGTCCTTGCCTCGCAGAGCTTAGGTACTGGACAGCTGACATGGGAGTGAAGAAGATGATTTCAGATGATGTCCTTGGTCACACACACTGCATTGTAGATTCCTCTTCATTTTACCACTCACAAAACTGTGAGCATGTAAAGACTTAAATCAAACATGAATAGGTGTGGTGCTAGTATGCATTCCACTCCAGGAATGAATGGCCAGTGGGCATTCAGAATCTCCCATTACAGAATCTTATACTTACAATTCAATCCTACTTCCACTTTTCTTCCTCGATGCACATGGTCACTATCCAGTATGATGCCTTTTAATCAGCAATATTTCTCCTGTATTCCTTCTGTGTAATACAAAGTTATATCTTTGCAGTACAAGTCCATAAAACCTCTCCTAACATATAGCCTACTGAGGCAGGTTGGGAAAAATAATTCTTTTCATTGTCTATCATTGGGCATTTTTTAAGACTTTAACAAGAGTAGAGAATTATATGAATGAAAAGTAAAAGTAGAAAATTGGGATGATTTATGGGCCACTACGCTGACAGTCCCAAAAGGAATGTACTAAGGTGTATGTTATACAGACTAATAAATGGATAAAAGATATTATCATGAAAGTACAGAATAGATTGCCTGGGTGAAGATGCTTGGGGAGTCTTGTATGGCCTAATCTGAAAACAGAACTTTAAAATGTGTAATATAGTCAATGTCAAACTGAAAAAAAGTTTTTTGATAATACAGTTTAACCATTCATATTTTTCCATCGTCTCAAATACTTCTTTATCAGAAAAATAAGTTTTCTGTGTATGTTGCTAGATACCACAGAGAGGATAGGTAGGTAGGTAGATAGATGATAGATAGATAGATAGATAGATAGATAGATAGATAGATAGATAGATAGATAGATATGGAGGGATACACATAATTGTATCCTAGGAAATAAAGTGCCGAAACCTTCTGGATTATCTCATCAGTTAGGGTTTGTATTTTGCTTTTTCTTAGTTTTTCAGACTGTCTTCCCCAAGTCCTACTGTGCCTCTTTCCTCTGGTAGGGCATTTGCCACTTTGTCAGGACAAGTCCTCATTGTTCTTCATGGTACAGAGCTATCCTAGCACTGCAGGTGTTAGGCATCCTTGGACCCACTGTACCTTCTAATGCTCAGCATTAGGATGACACAAACCCCTCCCTGCACACTTCTGAGCTCTCATCTTGATCAGTGGTTGCTCCCAAGCCAGCCAGCAGGTTTTCCCAGTCTGCCCAGTGCTGTCCTGCTCAGTGTCACAGAACAATCTGGATTGGGTGGCACTGCATAGAAATGCATTGTTTTGGGGGTGCCTAGGTGGCCCAGTCTGTTGAGTGTACAACTCTTGGTTTCAGCTCAGGTCATGATCTCGGGGTTGTGGAATCGAGCTCCATGTCTGGCTCTGCGCTCGGCCCAGAGTGTGCTTGAGATTCTCTCTCTCTCCCTCTGCCCTTCCCCCAGTTTGTGCTCTAAATTAATTAATTAATTAATTAATCCTTTTAAAAAAATGCGTTGTTCTCCCATCAGCATGGCACCCAAATGCCTGGAATAGTTGCTAGCAACTGGGCCATATTTCCACGTGGCCACTGTCTGGGGGACTGCTAGATCCCCTCCACTGCACCTGGCTTGCTCCCCACTTTAAGGTACCTTTGTGGCCCCCAGCACATCTAGTTTGACACCTAATTCCCAGATTCTGCCTTTAGAGCTGCAGTTGACCACTGATGCCTGGGTCCCCAGAGATGTGATGGACTCCTCTGGGATGAGGCCTGGGCAACAGGACTTTTTAAAGCTCTCTGGGTGATTAGAAAGTACAGCCAGGGCTGAGAACGCTGCTCAAAGTGTGCTCTGTGGATCTGGACAGTCCGAGGGTCCATGGACAGACAGCATCAGCATTCCCCAGGGGCCTATAGGAAATGCAGAGCCTCAGGTCCTGGCTCGAGGAGACTGTAATGAGATCCCCTGGTGATCTGTAAGCATGTTATAACACCACTGATGTAAGCTGGCTTTAATGTCCCATGACTTCAAGCAGCACCTGCATGTGGACGACTCCTAGACAAACCTTCCCTGATACTGTATACTATGTTTATACTACGATTACATAAAAGCGCCATGACTTTCCATACAGGCTTCCTGCCACCTCTGACTGGGGAGCTTTGCTGATAACCTGGAGTCTGCAGGCCTTCTCCATTTCCCACTTTCACTGAAAATGTATCTTGTAGGTTGCTGTTGTTTTCCTTGTAGCTGCCTGAGTTTTCTAGGAGACAATTCAGAACTAAGCTGCCACCATGCTCCTACAGAAACAAAAATCACTTTTTTGGGCTTTAAAAAAAATAATTGATGATTTATTACCTCTGTTTCCTGTGTTTGTCTCTTTCTGGAACTCCTATTGTTTATATACTGGACATCCTAGAGTGGTCTTTCTAATTTTCTTTCTTTTTTTTTTTTTTTAAGGTTTTATTTGCTTATTTGTCAGAGAGAGAGAGAGAGAGAGAGAGACAGTGAGAGAGCAGGGGGGGAGGCAGGCAGAGAGGGAAGTAGGCTCCCGCTGAGCAAGGAGCCCGATATGCGACTCAATCTCAGGACCCTGGGACCACAACCTGAGCCAAAGGCAGATGCTTAACCCACTGAGCCCCCTAGGCACCCGTAATTTTCTTATCCTTTCCTGTTCTCCATTTCCTTGTCTTTTTTCTCTACTTTCTGGAGATTTCCTTAATTTCATTTTCGGTAGTAAGCTCTTTCTCTGCTTACCCACATCTCCTTGGCACATACATTTTCATGTCTCCAAGGCTGTCTTCCAACTGCCAACACCTAACAACTGTCGGCCTGGGGACTTTCTATGGCGACAATATTCCACTGGGCTCTTATGAGCATCAAGCTATAAATACCGAGAAATTATTCTGCCTTGGGAACAGCCTCCAACTAATAACTGATTGACTCTTTCCACTCAACATACTTCCTTGGAGATACATCCATGTTGCTGTACCAACAGTCTGTTCCTTTTTATTGCCTAGTACTATTCCATCGTATGGATGGATCACAGTTGGCTTCACCATTAATGGTTAATGGTTAATGGCTTAACCATTAACACCAGACGTTGTTTCCACTTTGGAGCTATTACAAGTAAAGCTGCCATGAATATTCATATATGGATCTATGTGTGAACATAAATTTCATCTGTCTGAGACAAAAACCCACATGGGCTCTTACTGGGACATGTGGTATTGGCATGTTTCGTGGTGCCTGGTGTTTGAGCTGGAGGGCTTTGGACGTCACCCAAGAGCAATGGAAACTGTTCACAAACTGTGGGGCAGATAGGATGCAATCAGACTATTACTAGATGAAAAGTAACAACCTCATGCAATATGGAAACTAAATTGGACATGAAGAGTTCAAGCAACACTGTAATCATGAGTAGAAGGATAAAGGGCGTAAAGAGAAGAGAGTCAATGGGAACAGACAGGAGACATGGATCCAGGGGGCAAAGTTCTTCGGAATCTTACAGGGTTAATTCCATAGCTGGAAAAGGATACCCTTGTAAAATATGACCCTTTGGACTTCTTCAATCCCCAGGAGGATATTTGAGGAGAAATATAAACAAAGCAAAGCAGAGAAGAAACTTGTGCTTAAATTTATTTTTAATTAATGTGTCCATTTAACATTAAAAACTATTCTTATAAACAAAACGATGGCTTAAATAATAGCTGAGAGAAAAATCTCCACCTCATTTTTTTCCTGTCTGCAGCCTCTGTGTACTGCTTTTAATAAAATAAAACATGATGTGCTTCTGTGGGTAAATCATGATTTTCCCCTAATATATTCTAATTCAAACTATTTTCAGAGAGCCCAATCTGAAAATTGCTCCCATATCTATAAAAAGCACATGTATTTTGAGAAATAAAAGATGAGAAACAAGAAGAAAAAGATACTTAAAAAAAAAAATTCTGCAGCCTGTCTGGTTAGAGCTTGAGCCAAGAATCTGATGTCCTGAGAAAATAATTCTTTCCGACAGTTTTAGAAAAGGAAGAACCCAGATAAAAATAAGCCTCTAGCAAATGGAGCCTGGACAAGAATCCATCCCCAAAAAAATCCAATTAAAAATATATATTATCTCACTTGCCTTTCTTATTTTGGGGTACCTTAAAGACAAATTATTATTAAATCCTTTCAAAGAATTGTCCAACTTTATCATAACCCCCTAGCTCTTTGCAGTTTCTTATTGCAGTGGTAAAGTTGGGGGTGGGTAGTGGCTTATTGTGTCTTGTTCTATTTTGTTTCTTCACGACAAATCCTGAGAGGTGGGAAGCAGCCCCACCATTCCATTTTTCAAATTTGGGTGATCAGGAAAGCCACTTTCAATAAAGAAAAAAACAAAACAAGCAAAACTAACAAGGAAACAGAAAACCTGTGAACATACATTAGCACTCAGTTTTGCAAAGCCAGGGGAATAACACCATGGATGAAATTTGGTGACATCAGACAATTACGAGTAGCCCCAATCTAAGACACTGTGGACCCCCAAATCTGGGTATTGCTTTCCCTGTCTGAATCTTTTTCTCCAACTGCCTCTCTCTGCAGTCTGTTCCTCTGTTCTACTACACAAGGAATGCAGGGTTCTGTTCCAAGGATGACTTTAATGAGATGTTAGGCCAAGCTTCACGGGTAGAGCCACCTCAAAACTCAGAAGCCCCTTCTCATGAGGCTGTATGCTGTGCATTTCCTAATACTCCCGAGCAGGCAGTGTGGGGTTTTCTACCATGTTTAAAGACCTCAACATACTCCTTTCAAGGCTCCCAATGGTGGAGAGACTTTATGAAATCAGATACACATCAGAGTCCTCTAACTTGCTTGTAAACCCTAAGTTTCCCAGAACTTCTCCATGTGAACACATTCACCACTGAACCATAAAACACACACAAACGTATTCCGTTTCTAATCACCTGTTTCCTTGAATTACCATTATAGGTGTTAAGGTCCTAACATATGCATAACCTCCAGCCAAGCAAAGGAGAAAAAGGATAATTCCAATCTGAAGGATGATTGCATACATGAAAGCTTTTAAATCTTTATCCATTAAGGAAGAAGTATCTTTAAAACTACTCTTTTGTTCAAAAGCAGAGCACATTCATGGTTTTCAAATTTACTGTATTTGAATTCATCTTTTTGAATCTTCAATCGCCTTTCTCTTTATGTTTAAGCAGATCATGTCCAATACTGGTATTTTACTAACCACATTCTCATACGTTGGTTAAAACATGTGAGTATATGCACCATGGTAGCCAGCCTGCAACATGGCCCCCAATGATGCTCACCAACTGGCATTCCTTCCCTTGCAGAGTCCACTCCCACACTGAACCAGAGCTGGCCCTGCACCAAGACAATACAGCACAAATGACAGTGTGTGATGTCCAAGCCTAAGCCATGAGAGGCATCAAAAACCATAAAAGTCTTTTGCATCACCCACTCAGTGCAATGCCATCCACCATGCTGTGAGGATACTCAGGCACCATGTGAAGAGGCCAGGTAGAAAGGGAGTAACTTGTCAGGCAAGGGAGGGAGCAGCCTTGAAAGTAGACGCCCTCCCTAGTGAAGCCTTCAGATGACTGCAACCCCAGTCAACACCACACTGCATGCTCTTGAGAGAACCACAACCACAACCACTCAGCTGAGCCACTCCCACATTCCCAGTCCATAGAAACCCAAGACAGAAGGAACTATTACCATCGTTTTAAGCCCACTACATTTGGGGGGGGGGGTAATTTGTACAAAGCCATCGTAATTTGAACACACACATATATACATAAAGGGCACAGATTACCCAGAAAAAGGACTCAACTCCAATAGGAAAAAAATTTTTCAAGGTGTCAATTCTTCCAGCAGATTATTCGCTGGATCAGATAAAATACTTTTTTAACTGATAGTCTTTAAAATATCAAAAAACAGACACGGATATTTTGTACATCAAATAAATTTTTTCTTCTTAGAGTCCCTGCACCTCTTCCTACAAAGTTCCTTTTTCTGATTATACTCTGATAAAGGGAGTAGAGATGGTCTCTATGGCTCTCCAGAATTTTCCACGAATGTCTACATCGGTTGCCAGCAACCCATGTGAGTTATGAAATTACACCATATATAATCTAATTGACAAAAAATATTAATCAAACTGAGACTATGTTGAGTATGACAATTTTTTTCTACAAAAGCAAGCTTTATAACTTAATTGAGTTTGAGGGAAAATATTGAGATAAAATTTTAAATGGTCTATCAAATATTTGCATTGGAGGAGGGTTAAACTCCTGTTTTCTCTTTACTCTGTGCATGTAACAGACTGAATTTTAAAAGGCACATTATGAATAAGACTATATGGGATATGCCAAGCCCTCTGATTTTTAAGAAACAAATTATTTCTCTCTTTATAGAGTCCTACCAACCAGACTTGCTGTACCTTGCTACATGTTTCTAGTCTTGCTACCTCTATGCCAAGATGAAATTCTTATCACATTAGCCAACGTCTTCTAGCCAAATGTATCAAATTATATTCATGGAATCAAATGTATGAGAGCTCACAGATAAGTGGAATAACTCAGCTCATGAAATTATATGGGCAAATCCAATATTCAGATGGCCTCTAAAGGCCAACACAGCCTGTCATGCACAATAAAATTTAAAACAAAAATTAAGAAGGTTCTCCCACTGTAGCAGGGAGTTTCCCAAGCATGGAAAACTGCCTTCTGTATTCTGGGTAATTACCCAAAATATAAAATGTCTATTTAATAGTCCTTTCTTCAGCCAGATATTTCTCTACCCACAGCCATCACCTTCTCATTCCCAAGTCTACAATCCAATTTTTTAAGGAAATATCATGGGTGAAGGCGGGTAGGGAGGGGGAAAGGAAGAAAATTTAGTCAGTAGCTATCCTACTTCCTGGTGTTTCTGGATTTTATCCTTTACATCATGGGAAAAGAAATGGCACATATTGGCTTTCTGTTTGCCCTTTTTTTTCATGTTTACTGAGCACTTTTTTTAAAGATTTATTTATTTGAGAGAGAAAGAAAGAGAGCAGGAGAAGCAGGAGCAGACGGAGAGGGAGAGAGAATCCCAAGCAGACTGTGCTGAGCCCAGCACAGGGCCCAATCTCGTGACCCTGAGAACACTACCTGAGTTGAAACCAAGAGTTGGACGCTTAACCAAAAGTGTCACCCCAGCACCCCTACTGAACATTTTCTCCGACGATTGCCGATCTAAGCATTCAACTATTCAGTTAGTATTACTCATTAACTCCCCAGTAACCATGTGGGTCACCCTGCCTTTCACAATGAGAAAACAGAGTCTGAGAGAGAGTACAGAAAGTGTGCCCTGGCTCACAGGTAGTCTGAGGCAGGACAGGTTTACAAAGCCGTGAAGTCTGAGACCAGAGCTTATATACCTTTAAACACTACTCTATATCCATGGTCATTAATGAATAAAACCAGCCACCGAAGTCATCTCTTCTCAGTGGCTTTATAAGAAGCTATTTTATCATCTGCTCTGTGGGGTGGAACAGAGAAGAAACTCGCAAGAAACCTGGGAATCCCCTGCACAGGTGTTGTAAACCTTACACAGAGTCCCTCAGACATTCCAGAAACCTATCAAAGATGGCAGTGACACTGCTACATGGGGTTAATATACAAAGAAGCACAACGAAAGGGGTTCTTCTTGACCTACAAGACTGTAATTGAAAACCCAACTACTTGTCTCATTCAACTACTGCAAGAGATTCCCAAAGCAGAGTGCCTTTTAAGGAAATGTGTGTAGTCACAGATTTGGACTGATGGACTGGTGTCAAGTCAAGCATCAGCAAGACAGGCTTAGTGGTTTTAGTCCTATGTGTTCCAGCATTAAATATTACACTGTGCATGATCTTGACCAGTTTCCAGATGAAAGACACACTGTGGCCAATTCAAAATTAGAATCAATTCCTAAAATATACCTCAACTCATGGAAATTGGTAGCAAGTATATAACTAGGGAAAACTCAGAAATTCGTACATTGGAAAAGTGAGTTTGCTTTGCTAATGGCAAGCTGTCTGCTGGAAACTCGTATGGTTGTGGAAGAGCAAACAATAAGTTCATTTCCTTTTGTCCTAGGGACTCAGCAATTCATTACTAGAAAGATTTATAAAAACTCACAGAGAAAGGAATTCTAATGAATGTAAGGAGTTGATGTGGTTGCGGAGGAATTATCAAATCATCAACCTGCTCTATGGATGAGGCAATTTGAGTGAGATCAATACACCTGAGCATAAAATAGACAAATCCTGAACTGCTTGCCAAGGTAAAGTGCCCTTAGGTGAATAACAATAATGATGATGATAACATTATTAAAAATATCATCTGGGGTTTATGTCCATTCCTTGAAAAAAATTACTTCCTGAGAAATCGTCACTGGGTAATATTTAACTCTAATAGAGCATTACAGTAGACTTTTGACCTGTCTGGGTTTTTTTCCCAAGATGTCCAGTCCAGTATGCAAAAATTTAATTTGGAATCTTAAAGACAAAAGGTATCATTGAGTCTTTAAAGAGGGTTAATGCAGTTATCTCCATTTTAAAATGATGGATCTGAAAGTCAGACAAGTTGCCTGCTTTACCCAAGGCTCTACCTTCATTGTGTTCGTGTGTTTGTCGATTCACACGGTGTTACCCAGCCCGTACATGTTGCATCACTGTTAGTCAATGGCAAAGCTAACATTAGATTCAGATCTTCTGACTTCAAGTCAAAGATGTAGAGAAAAAACAAAAGCGTACCTACGTCCACTAGAGCGGGTAACCAATGGAGACAGTCTTCATCCCTGATAGCGATGTCTACAGCCAAAGCACCGTCACCATGGCTGCCATCACGGAGGCCTAATTTATTCCAACAGCCATGGGGAAGTCCAGTAATTTCAAAAACACTTAGGAGTGAGTGCTAGAAAGGTAAAAGCTATGCCTCATTTTCTTCAAACTGATAGCAGGTGGCATAGGAATCAGTTACTGAGACCAGGATATGTGCTCAGTGAAGATTGCTTGAATGAGCCAAGAAAGTTGTGTTAGAAGGTTTCTGTTGCAGTTGTATTCATTCTGTATGCCCTCTCCTCATCCTTTTTGAGAATGACCTTAGGAAAGAGAGTGCAGAAATGAGACTAATATTGGCAAAAGCAGAGGTAAAAATGGCCAATATGCAGAGATGGACAACTGTCCAACACAGGCGCACAAGTACTCTTGTAGAAATGCAGCCGTATTGGTGGAATTAGGGACATCAAGAGATGAGAAGCCGAAGGCTGACGGAGAAGGAGGCACACACTACTGCCATAATCACAGACATTGCTGATCTCCGCACATTAGGGCCCTCACAGACTAAAATTTAAAGTTAGACCGACACAGGCACGCAGACCACAGATTCTAAAGAAAACAACTCGTTCCAGCTGGGACTCAGACCATCACTACTCATTACTGGCATCCATATTAAAGACAAATAGGAAGAAATGAGATTTAAAAATAGCGCTCACGATAATTCAGCAGCACACTGAATACATGCAATGTTGATGCTCTTCATGAACAGAAGTCATACCTTCGTTTATCACCAGCTGTTTTCCTTAGCATCCCTTCTCTGCATGTCTGTGTGGGTCTAACTCTTTCAATTGCTAAGCTCCTAATGTGTAGAGATCAGCAATACCTATGAATGGAAACACGTGTTGGGAGTAAAGAAAAATAACAGGTGGATGGGAGAATTAAATTAGACATCTTGGGTATTAAAAAAAAAAAAAAAAAGTCATTGAAATTCAAAGACCAAAACTGCTCTCAGCGGAACACAGCCAAGAAAAGAAATTGCAGTTGGACGTTTGCATCAAGGGATGTACCAGAACAAGGAAGCAAAGAGTTAAAAACTAGTTTAAGCAAAGAGTATCAAGAGGGTCCAACACATATCAAACTGGAATTCTAACAGAAGGAAAAGGAAATGAAAAAGTGAAGAAAGTCTTTCACAGCCCAGATCATTCCTGAATCATCCTGGAAACCTTGCATAGCCTCACAAATTTCTTAAAGGGAATCCATGGGAATTTTTAAATGTGGGCTTCCATGTTTCTCTGCTCTTTTCCTAAAGGAATAACCTCTATAGACTTCGCAAAGGTTTCTTCACCTATGGTCTCACTTAATCCTCTCAACAGCCTTGTGACATGACTATCATTCAACTCATTTCTCATATGAGAAAACTAAAACTCACAGGGAAATATAGAAACTTTCCCACAATCCCACAGCTAGAAAAGAAAAGAGCCAGGGTGAGTACAATGGCGTTAAAATGTGTCCACAAATTTTTTTTTATATTTCTCTCTTCAAAAGGTGGAGCCCAATTTCCCTTCCCTTGAGTGTATGATTTGCTTCCAACAAATAGAGTAAGTGTGAAATGAACATATGTGATTTTCAAGACAAAGTCATAGGAGGCAATATGGCGTCCATCTTGCTCTCTCTTGGATCACTCACTCTGAGGGAAGGCAACTGCCATGTTGTGAAGATACTCCAGCAGCCTATTAAACAAGTTCACTTGGTGAGGAAGAGGCTCTCTGCGAAAATGCAGAAAAAAAATATTCACCATCTACCAAAAGCCATGTGAGTGAGCCCCCTTCCAGCCTCAATGAAGGCTCTGGATAACGTCACCCAGGGTTGAAATCTTCACTGCAGCCTCAAGAGACACCTTGAGTCAGAACCACCCAGCTAAGTTGCTCCCAAATTCCTACTCCCAGAAACTATGAGATAATAAAAACTTCTTTTAAGCTACTAGGGAGTGTTCTGTAGCCATGGATATAACTGGATACACCAGGAAATACACCCACAGGTCTTGACCCCAAAGCCTGTGCCCTTTTACTTCACACTACTATTTTTTCTAGGACTTCCTGTGCAAAATCAAAATATTTTGGCCCACTCAATTTACATTTCCCTGTCCCTTCAATCTTTGCCAATTATGTCCCCTTTTACTGTGCCTATTTATAGTAGTTCCTATATTCTTAAAACACCAGTCTCCCCTTATGGACAATAAGGGCCACAAAAACAGGAGAGGGACCAGTTTTGGTCACCAGTGCATCCCCAGGACCAAATTTAGTGTCCAGTGACTAGTAAGCACTCAATAAACATTTTTGGATGAATAAATATCCAAAGCACATACGATACAACCAATCTGCCAGTGGAACTTTATTCTCATTTTATCTTGAACCAAAGGTAAATACATTCTATATCCAAGAAGGAAGAGGGCATTCTGCTGGAGTTACCATTTTTATTGATCCGAGCTCCCCGTCAGAAGTGTGTTTTATTCTGATAAAGGAAATACTTTGAAGAACAGGATATAGTACTGTTTTTCAACGACATCCAAAAATCCCCAGGGCATGTAAAAATAAGAATATTTTCCTAATCAAAAGCGTCTTGTTCAATCCTCCATGAGTTCTTTCACTTCCTTTCCAGACCGACTGGAGGTTTCGGGCAACAGGCCCTCAGACAGGAGTGGCCGGGCCTGCCGCTGACCTCATCCCACCCCCAGCTGCAGAGGGGGGCGGGAAGCACTGGTTACAGACAACATTTTTATGGGCAAGTAAGTTATGTGTTCGCACACGAACAGTAAATCAACATGTACTACTAAGCTGCAATGGCTTTTGATTTTGTGGGAAATGTCTAACCACCCAGATTTTATTTCGCAGCCAGGAAAAAAAAATAATAATAATAATGTGTGAGGGGAACAAAATGCAGGAAACATCTATCGGACATGACTGAAATAAGAAATCCAAGGAACAAATAATGGTGCTAACAGCAATGCAGCTTGGATCAAAGACCAGACATTTTTATAGTAACCACTAAGACAGGATGCGACATCACATGTACATTTTTAATCCAGTCCTCGCCCCTTTCTTCAGCGTTTTATCATCTCAACCACCGCTGCTCACTAGATCTTTCTGCAATGAGGGAAATGTTCTCTGCTATCTAACACAGGACCCACTAGCCATGTGTGGTTGCCGAGCACTAGAAACATGGCTAGCCAGCAGGACTGAGAACTGAGTTTTTAATTTCCTTTTAATTACTAATTTAGTATTTATTATTACAGTAACTTTGATTCGTTTAAATTTAAATAGCCACATGTGTCTAGAAGCTATGGTATCGAGCAGCACGGTACCAGAACTATTTCCCACAGAGTCTTGAAATATGGGTGCTCTCAGGCTACCAGAGGAACTTAGGTTAAGACAGGCGGAACAGCGTTACACTTCGCCAAAAACAGCAAGAAACTCAAAACTCAAAAAACTCAAGCTATTTTTAAAAACTGCCAGGGAACCCTACTGTTCCACTATTTTCTGGAGTTTCTTATGATCGGCTCCCAACGTGAGATGTGAGAGAAGAAAGAGCAAAGAAGAAAGCCCACCCAAGTTCTGCAACCGAAGCTCCCGTCCCAACAGAGAAAGAGGGTTCGTTCCATTCTATACTAGAGACCACCAGCACACACCTTCGGGGTGAAATGGGGCAGCAAAGTGAAGCAAAAGGCTGCCTGGAATAGAGATCATTTTTAATTCACAAAGGCCGTCTAGCTGGAAGGCAACAAAGCCCTCAGAGGGTGAGATTGCCTGAATGAGATGCCCGGTGGGCATACTGGCCCTCTCTCATCGTTTCCTTCTGTTTGGGGAGCAAGTCCAAACTCCGTAACCTGTTGAGGAAGCAGCAGCCAGCCCCTGTCCCAGCCTTCCTCCCATTACGTACAGACCTAATTTCTCACTGTCCCCCAAGTACAGATCTGACTGTTGCCTACTGGCAATTCCGTGTCGGTGGCGATGTGCTCTTCTCACGCTTTGTGCATGGCTCCCAGCCTGCACACCCATCGAACAGTCCAGCGCCAAGCTATTGAGCAATTTGAACTTCAACCCCTGCTGGCAGGACTGTGAACTGACACAACCTCTCAGGAAAACTGTTACTAGGGATCTACTAAACTGAGCATTCCCACTCCTGAGTAAATACATACCCAACGTGTACATATTTTCACCAAAAGACATGGACTTTGATACTCGTAGAAACATTACGCAAAAGCACCCTGAAACTGGAAATCCCACAAATCTCAAAAACAATGCAGTGGGTAAACTCGGTATATTTATATGGTGGAGTACTACACAGCAATGAAAACTGATGATATGCACCCCCACATAGCAGCAGTCATGGGTAGGACATCAGGATGGACTAAAGCAGCTAGACACAAAAGAGCTTCGTTCTTTTTTTTTTTTTTAAGATTTTATTTATTTATCTGACAGAGAACAGAGAGAGAGACAGCCAGCGAGAGAGGGAACGCAAGCAGGGGGAGTGGGAGAGGAAGAAGCAGGCTCCCAGCAGAGGAGCCCGATGTGGGGCTCGATCCCAGAACGCCGGGATCACGCCCTGAGCCGAAGGCAGACGCTTAACGACTGAGCCACCCAAAAGAGCTTCATTCTATCACCATGTCAGATAGATGCTTCCTGCATTTAGCATCATTCAATGTATAGAAAGTACAGAAATGAGCCAATTAGATCAAGCTGTTCAGAAAGGTAGAGGCGGTCATGACTGAGGGGATGGGGTAGGGAAGAGGGAACTCCAGAGTGCTGAGAGTGTTCTTTCCTTGATCTGAGTGTTAATCTGATGGGTGTGCTCGGTTGTAAAAAGTCAATAAGCTGTCCACTGAAGACACATACATACACTTTTCTGGATGTATTCTTCAATAATTTTTTTAAAAAGCTCTATCCATCCTCAAAGTACAACTCAAAACTCACCACTTCCATGAACCATGAAAATATCCTACAGCAATCTTTCATTTTCTCATCATCAAAAAAAAAAAAAGACCCTCATATTATTTCAGGCACATACATTTCAGTGTATCAATCAGAATGTAAACACTGTACTTTTTTTAAACCTCCCCTCGGTGTTTGGCACAGTACTGGTCACAAAATATGTATTTCATGAACTCTTGTAAACCAAGCACATCTTTTCTGCTATTATTTAAAATTGCCTAAGTGGCAAAGACAGGTATTATCTCATACTTTCTGTGAATTTTCAAACAGCTGAGTTCAGTTAAGCACACATTTCCTTGCACATATAAAAATGGAAAACATTGCAACAAAAAAGACTCTGGAATTTTCCATCCACGCAGCTGTTGCTACACAGCGTCTGTGGTGTAACCTTCTCTTAATGGAACTCACTCCCACAATCCCACACAAGAGAAATGATTTCAATCCACTGCAGTGCCATCACCGTACTGGGCAAAGGCATCAGAAGTAATCAAGGAAGGAAGAAAAGACTCCCCAAAAAGGTGATGAAAAGCATGAAAACTATTACAACGTACTAGATCCAGAATTTGAAAATTCATGGTAAATCCTATTTTTTTTCGAGTTTCCAAATGACAGTTGACTAATTAGTATGCTGATTCTGTCACTCATAAACTACGAGAACAGAGGACAAGAAAAGTATGAATCCAGAGACGAGTCGTAAATTACAGCAGTCGTGTCTGGGCGCCCTGCAAGTGCATAGTGGGAAGGATTCTCGAGGACAAATACTGCCAGTTCAGATTAATCAAGGCGGAACTCTTCCCTTCATGGCTTGTTCCTCACTTCTCCTTTCCTTCCAACCAAATGCTTGCCACATACAAAGAGGCTGGCCTTTTGAAATGTTCTTTTCGCTTGGTTTCATCAGCCCTGCAGAAGTAGGGGAAAAGTAATCTCCGATTTGCAGAAATGAGAGAAAGACAGGAGATTACGGATTTCCTTAGAACTTTCACCTCTGCTCTAAATAAACAGTTGCAAATAATCTCCCCATTCCTGTAGTTTCGTGGGGAAGTTCGGTGCCCTTTGGAGAAGGGTAGTGTGACATATTTACAGACACCCAGAGGGAAAGCAGAACAGAACATCCAGCAAGTACCTTCTTTAAAAAGACTCTTATCAGGCTTCCACAGAGTCCCAAGTGCTAGATAACAAACACAGAATCCACAAAATCCAAGAACAGTCCAGCTAAAGCTGTTTGGGGCACTGTGTGTTAGGTGACCTATGACTTTTCACTTGGTAGCAGCTACAAAATTCTTTCTTCTTGGATTAGAGAACTTTCCAGAAATAGTCAAATTCATCATCTCAGTTCTAAGGAGTGAACTAAAAGCAAAAACTTAGTGACACAGATGCCCCTCCCTCTTCCAGATCCCCTCTCTGTACCTCTGTCTCTCTCTGTCTCTGTCTACAGTCGTCCTCTCCCTCTCCACATCAGACCCTTACTAGTTCAGGCAACCCCATAAATATGACTCTTTGGACCCCGGGGGAGAGAGACTGACTCTGCCCAATGCTTCACACCACACGGGACCCTCTCCCTTCTCCAGCAGTGTTCGTCTATTGTTCAACAAGCTCTCCGGGTCTTGGACCAGATCCTTCTCTTTAAACAAATGCCCAATCCCACTCAACTCTAAATCTCCTTTCAGCCCAGCAGCTTCTCTACTAGGTATCCACCAAGAAAACTGAAAGCAGACGTCCACACAAAAACTCGTACACAGATGTTCAAAGCAGCACGTTCATAACAGCCAGAACGCGGACACAAACCAAATGCCCATCAACTGATCAATAGATAAATAAAACGTGGCCTGTCCATGCAATGGCACATTATTCACCCATAAAAAGGAATGAAGTACCGATTCATGTGGCTGCATGGATGAAACACTATGCTAAAGGGAAAGGTGGCAAACACAAAAGTCATATATTGTATGATTCCATTTCTACGAATTATTCTGAGTAGGCAAATCTAGAGACAGAAAGTATCTTCATGGTTGCCATCATTGGCTTATTTTATCTGCCTCTCCCAACCAGACGCTAGTGTTTTGAGGGCGAAGGCTGTTCATTTCCTTGAACCGTCAGCCAGAGAAAGCACTCAATAAGCACATGTCAAATGAACATCTGGGAGAGAGACTTTGTTCAACATATTTCGAGCAAAGAGTAGCAAAGGTACATGACTGAGGTGTGAATCCTTAGAGCATCGCAAACGTGAATTCTCTCTTGGACTGAATCACCAGGCATTCCCTTGCAGCTCCCATTCATCAGGCTTAGAACTGCCCTGAGAGTTACATTTATGGATGTGTTTGCCCCACAAAGCTGGGGACTTGATGGTCAGTGCATTCTGCTGCGTTTACAATGGAAGCAGGTCCTGGGACTCTGCACGTTTTCTGTGCCGCATTTGTTGAGAAGACATCAAAGCAATTTGGATGCGAAAGCAGCGAAGTGACTGCTTAGGCGGCAGGTGGCTCAGGGGAAGGTGGCACTGCAGGCATATCTCAGGCTCCTTTCTGTCACCCCTGCATTGCTGCAGGGAGCAGGAAGAGTTACAGTTGATCCAGCCTGCACTGACCATGCATCCTTGCACAGCTGGGAAGCCCACACCAGGCGGCCAAAATACCCCCCCTTCCCAAAAAGGTGCCACAGCACCTTCAATTAATCCACAAGGCATCAGCTGCCCTTCGGTTAAGACATCTTTTTTTCCCTAAATACTCATTTCCAAACGCTTGCTTTGCTGCTACTGATTCCACATGGAGCCATTAGTCGTGCACATTAATTGCGTCTCGCTACCCTTATCTCCAACTGCTCCTCCCACCCCACCCGTTCACCCACCAGCCACATCTGCCCATTTGCTAGTCAAACCAACACAGTCCTATCTAGGGCTGTGCCCTTGGCAGTTCTCTCTGCCCAGAACTTTCTCCCTCCCTTGAACCGCAGAGCCAACAGCCTCACTTCATTCAGATCCCTGTTCAAATGTTGCCTTCTTGGGAAGACTTTCTTGGGCCATCTCTGTTTCCAGAGAGCTAAGTAGCAGTATCAAATCCTGAACTGTAGCATAAATGTCTGGATCGGGTGTTTTTGTAATTTTGTAATTCCCTGAGTGTTACAGAGTGGGCATCAATTGCAGCTCATTAAGTTACAAATACTAGAAATTCCTTCTCCAGCCAACTTGCACACTCAAGGAAATTCACCAGAGTGGCTGGGCCTAAGGTTAGTGAAAAGAAAGAGTTGAATCTGGGCTCAAAAAGTCCATGTGACCAGGACTGGGTTTTTGTCTCCACTTCTCAGTGCTGCCCAGGCAGCCTGAGTTTCGCTTCCACACCAAGTCTCCATATCTGTCATGGGCCCCAATGAGTGTCAGCCATTCAAGGTGCTTCCTCATTCGAGTCCAGTGAGCAAAGACTCTATTCTGGCAGCACCCAAGGACAAGTGGAGCTTTTCTCTCCCAGAAGCCCTTGCAGCCCATTGGCTCTGCCATATGTGAATCCAGGGAGGCATCTTTGGAACCAGCAGGGAAGAAAGGAGCTTCAACTGGGATACAGCCCACCCACACATCTGATACACAAATGGTGGGGGGCTAAATTCCTCAAGAGGAAATCAGGGTTCTATAGAGCAGACAAGTGCCCAATCACTGCTGGAAAGACCAACCACAAATGTCCAATATATTGTGTATACGTAATGACTTATGATGTTAAAAACCTAAAGTCAATTTAAATATACAGTAAATGTTTACTTCTCTAAAACCATTTCTTACCTCAAGTTGTAGCTTCCTCAATTTTTAAGGGCAATGGAAAATTTTTTATATCTTGATTGTGGTGATTGTTACGTGACTGTTTAAACTGGTAAAATTCATAAAACTGTAGCCAAGTCTACAGACTTTATGTAAAGGGCGAGATAGGCAATATTTTTGACTTTGCAGATCAAAGTCTGCCATTGTAGCAAGCAAGCAGCTACAGGCAATATGTAAATGAAGAGGAGAGGCTGTGTGCCAATAACACTTTATTTACAAAAACAAGCAGTGGGCCAAATTGGACCCAGGGCTGTATGTAGTTTGAAGACTTCTGAACTCCACATTTGCAAAAGAGTGAATTTTACCATATATACATTATACCTCAATAAACAAAAGGAAAAAAAGAAAGAAAAGGTAAAGCAGAAAAAAATACACTCCAGAAAAAAATGTTGGTTTTTTCCAACGTATTTGAAGTGAAGACTTTATCAAGAGACTGGCTGGAGTTATTTTATTGTTTGTAAGAGGGACTGCTGACAGTAATTGCGCAACAGATGAGCCAGAAAGTTTACAGAAAGTTAAACAGGGAATTTTAAACTTGACTCTTGAAGATTATTCTATCAACTCACTTGGAAAATCCACCTAGAAGTCAAGTACCTTCCGTCTGTCCTTGACAAAGACACCTGCAGCTGGGTGAGCCCCCTGTCAACATGCTAAACTGACTTGTTTTGGTGTGGTTTGGTTTGGTTCAGTGGGAATACTTTAAGACTTAGCCTCTTGCACTTGTGGTTTTGTACTGTTTGCTTCTTTTATGCCAAAGCAATCTTTATCGGACACAGATTGTAGATAAGAGCCAGTCATTTCTCCCCCTCTCTACACAATGGCACAAACAAAGCATTTCTGAGGCTGTAAGCCCACCAGCATAGAAAGAGAAATCAAACTACTGGGAACCAGAAAGTGAACACTCTCGGGAAAAAAATACACTTTAAGCAGGGGAGTTCAAAATCAGCACTCATCAGCTGGCATTCAAACACCCAAACTTGATGTAGGCAAAGTGATGTGAGGGTGTTACTGTACGTGCAGAAATGCAGGTTGTATAAAAGACAGGCAATCAGCCTCTAGCATCTGGATTTTTTCAAGATGTAGAAAAAAGAAGTCAAAGTGTTCGTCTCCTCTTGCAGTAGAAGAGATAGGCTTTTAAATCAAAGGTAGCTCACACGAGGATCAGCCAGAATTTTCCATGAAGATGGCCCTTAGCACACATGAATGTCAGTCCTTCAGGGGACGTGTATTAAGGGGCCGATGCTGTGAGGCATGGCTCCAGAAGGACAGATGAGACATGAGCGGCCCTTAACATTGAGCACCCAACTAAGAAGACAGTTGCACACGAATATTTAAGAAAATGTGTTGGGTTACCATAGAGTCTCTAACTACTTAAACAACGCCAGGCAAATTTAATTTATAAGAGCTGAGGTTAAATGTGAAAGCAATATCGTTTCTCTTTGAAGCAACACAACTAAGAAAATACGATCACTGTCTTCCTCGCACCACCTACGGAGGTGGCAACCGTCTCCCACTCGGCATCATGGCCGCCCTCAGACCTCGGGTGAAGCCCCAGATCGTTAGAGGATCATCAAGTTCATCGGACACCAGTCAGACTGATGTGTTAAAATTAAGCACAACTGGCGGAAACCCAGAGGCGGTGACATTAGGGTGTGCGGAAGAGTCAAGGGCCAGATCTTGATGCCCAACACTGGTTGCGGGAGCGACAAGAAAGCAAAGCACACGCTGCCCGCTGGCTTCTGGACGTTCCTAGTCCACAGCGAGGAGCTTGCAGTGCTGCTGAGTGCAACACATCCCACTGTGCAGAGATTGCTCACCATGCCTCCTCCAAGAACCACCAAGCCACTGTGGAAAGAGCAGCCTCGCTGGCCATATGAGTGCCCAGTCCCAATGACGCGCTGCACAGCAAAGAAAATGAATGGACAGACAGCTTGTGTACATGTGGTAATCAAACCATAGAACTACAAAAAAAGAAAATCTGATCAAAAGAGTCATACAAAAGAGAAAAAAAAAACAGACAAATTCATTTTCTTCTTCTCCTAAGTCCTGTACAGATATGGCTATAGAATTTTCTCTCTTTTAAAAACAAATGCCGGGGCGCCTGGGTGGCTCAGTTGATGAAGCGTCTGCCTTCGGCTCAGGTCATGATCCCGGGGTCCTGAGATCGAGCCCCAGGTCGATTCGGGCTCCCTGCTCAACAGAGAGTCTGCTTCTCCCTCTCCTTCTGCCCCTCCCCCTGCTCATGCTCTCTCTCTCTCTCAAATAAATAAAATCCTTTTGAAAAATGCCAATACAAGACAATGCTTATTTTTACTCATTTTTGGTGTGATTGTTTTGTTTTTGTTAAATAATGTCGGATTAATATTACAAAAAGGAATTAGGAGCAAAATAAAGTTAGAAGGGACCATCAGAGTTAATGTTAGTAACAATCCTGGTCTCAGTAGCCATCAGAACATTTTACAGACAGAATTGTGATATGGTTAGAACAACCAAGCCAGGAAGATAAGTTAAAAACATAAACTCATTTTTTCCATTGAGTCATTTCCTACAATCAGACATAAATATCCCCAACACTCTCTGCCCTGGACATAAAATGGATAAGTGGAGAACAGCTCCTCCAATTGATTACATTCACTGCAAGTTAATGTGGGGACGTGAGACCTTATATAAGGAGTTCTTAAACTGTACAGACACCTCAGAAGGATCACCAAGGAACCCTGCAGATCAAGGATCAATGCATGTCCCCAGGCAGCACCCCCCAGAGGGTCTGATTCGGGAGACAAACACAGGGCAGGAGTTTACGCAGTCATTCCAGGGACTGTGTCCGATTCCTCCTGTAGCCAGGAGGGAAGCTCGAACTGTGGGAGCGGTCATCTGCTCTGTAACCAATCCTCCAGGCGACACTTAACCCACAGGTTCCCAAACCTTGCCACCATGGACTCTTCTGGGCTCCCGCCAAGAATAATTGGTGACGGACCACGGGGACCGTGCTGGATGCTGTCTAGTCCGTTTGCAATCATTCAACGAGCCAGTCAAACTGTCTAAGAGAAGAGGATGCATTTGTAGTTAAATGTCATCAATTCCATCCTTGCTTTTCCATTAACTGTGTCACTAAGATGTTTATTTCCTTAACATGACAGCTAATCCTATGTCTCTGAAGCTACCAGTTTTCCCACATCAGCACAATAACTCTATCAGTGTTCCTTCTTCTTTGCAAAACAGAATCGCACACCATCAACGTGAGGCATTTGTAAAACCCCTATCGCTGTCTTGACAAGTAAAGGAACCTCAGACCCAAATGCCTGGAAGGAATTTAGTTATGTGATTATGATTGCAAAACTATATGATTTGTTGAGTCTTTGTATGCAAAAAATCTATTTTTCAGATAGCCATTAATTGGATGTGGGTCATTGGATTTTGCAGCCATTACACTATGTCTTTATTGCTTATCTCTAAGTAAAAGACACTGGTGTGCCTCAATGACCCGCCTGAATGAATAGGAGGTTTGGCAATTGTCTAATCCAGGGGTTGGCAAATTATGGCCTGCCACCTGTTTTTGTAAAAAAAAAAAAAAACCCCGCAAGTAATGAATCGTGGAACTTTACATCAAAAACTAGGGATGTACTGTATGGTAACTAATATAATATAATAAAAAAATATTATTATTTTAAAAAATCGTCTTATTGGCACACACATATGCCCATTCATCCATTCATTTAGATAGTGTCTATGGCCCACTTTCCAGCAACAACAGCAAAGTAGTTGCCACAGAGACCATATGGCCTTCAAACCTAAAATATTTACAATCTGGCCCTTTTCCAGAAAAGTTTGCCAACTCTTGATCTTGTCATTTGAGACCACCAAAGTTAGAACTCAGCCACGAAAGGGCCAGATAGATGAAAATGCAAGGTGTTGACAATGGCACCATACAAACATAGACTAATGTGGAGGGAATTGCAATGCATGGAAGCAATAGAAGAAATCACAGAGAAAAGATCTGTAGATTTTACTATATTTAACTTAAATGTTTTTTAATTTAAAATGAAAAGGAAGGAGCGCCTGAGTGGCTCAGTGGGTTAAGTGTCTCCCTTCGGCTCAGGTCATGATCCCTCCTGTGCTTGCTCTCGCTATCTTTCTCTCTCTCAAATAAATAAATAAAATATTTAAAAAAAATTTTTTAAATAAAACGAAAAGGAAAAACATTGCAAAAAAGACTACAAAGAGGTTAATGTGCTCAGTATCTCAAGAAGTCTCACAAATTTGTAGAAAAACTCAATAGAAGAAACATAAAAGGAATGGATACATATTGCCACTTACAGAACAGGAAGTATACAAAACTGATAAAGACGTAAAAATGTTCAACCCAAGTAGTCATCAGAGAAAACTCAAAGTACAATGAAGTATCATTTCGAATTGGCAAAAACGGAGTGAAGCGCGGAGTAGTATCAAATCTTACTAAAGATATGGAGATGAGGTACCCTTGTGCTCCAAGTACGCAAGGACATTCTGAAGGTCAGCTGGCAACATCTATTGAAATTTTAAATACAATGACTTTTGACCCCACAATTAAAATTCTTGATGTTCACCCTAGCGAAATGCCTGTCCATGTTCCCAAGACAGACACGTTCCCATGTCGGACAAAGTCTGGAGGAAGAGGCACACCACAGTATCTGAGCAGTGATCATAGAGCTTGAAGCAGAAGTGAATGTACCAACATTGAGAGCAGTCCAAGGTTATCACCACCCCAAAAGAAGTGGTTTGCAAACCAACATATCCATGAAAATACCATGGAGTTTTGGGGGTTTTTTAATCCTATCTTCAGGGGCACCTGGGTGGCTCAGTTGGTTAAGCAGACGATTCTTGGTTTCAGCTGAGGTCATGATCTCAAGGTCGTGAGATCGAGCCCCGCGTCAGGCTCTGAGCTCAGATTCTCTCTCCCTCTCCCTCCTGCTCTCTCTCTCTCTCTCCCAAATAGATAAACAAAATCTTTCCAAAAAATCGCATCTTGAACTTGTTATGGGTTGAATCATGTCCTACAAACAAGGTATGTTGAAGTCCTAACCCCCAGGACCTGAGAACGTGGCTTTATTTGGAAACAGGGTCTTTACTGAGGAAGTGACGCTCCACTGAGGTCACTGGGGTGGGTCTCACTCCAGTATGACTGGTGTCCATACAGAGAGGGGAATTTTGGACACAGATGGACATGCACAGAGGGGAGATGATGGAATACACACAAGCAGAGGGTGGCCGTGTGACTGAGGTGAGGCATAAATAAGCTAAGAAAAGCCAAAGATTGACAGAAAATAGCCGAAGCTGGCAGAGACAAGGAACAACCCTCCCCTAGAGCCTTCATGGGGAGCACGGCCCTGCTAATACCTCGGTTTCAGACCTCCAGCCTCCAACACTGCAAGACGATGAATTTCTGTGGTTTTAAGCCACACAGATTTTCGGACTTTGTGACGGCAGCCCTAGGAAATGAATCCAGAATCCATCACTTCTCCTCGCAAAACACCCAGTCATTTCTGGAGGGTTTGTACAGATACTTATCTGTAAATTCACAGAACATGATTGAGAAGTTTATATTCCAATCAGTAATGGATACCTATGGGCAGAATGAGCAGGTGACCTATGAGGTGAGCCTGGCCTTTCTACACGTATTATTGAAAACCCAGCAGCCAACATGAGTATTTGTTTAAGTCAAAATTCTTTTTTAAAGGTGAAATAGTGATGGGCATGCCCAGTGCCTCTCCCTTCTCCTAGAACAAGTGACCCTCTTCTAGGACCCAGGCCTCTGCATTCCAACTATTTGGTTCATACAAAGGCATCCACCATCGATCGGTCCTGTAGGTGCACTTTGGGACCAAGCTGGGTCCCTTGGGTCTGACGGAATCCCTCCCCGTCAGCACAGCTGAAGACCTAAGCCTGGGACAGGCTGGCCGCTGTATGCATTGCTTCTCAGGAGAAGCAGTTCTGGGGGCAGAGAAGAAAGCCAGTTTTCGAAAGGGAAGCAGAGACGATGGACGGACATCTCTGTAAGAACCAGTGGCCCTGGAATTCCTGTTTCCAGCCACTCCACAAACCAGCTACACGTCTGTTCTCACTTACTTGAGCCAATGCTGTCACCAGCGCCACTTGGAATTGGGTTTCTGCAACTTACATTCAAAACAGTCCCACCCAGAAAGGAACCAACAAAACGTAGGAGAATAAATGCACACGATTCTAAACACCTGGTGAGAAAATGGCCACACTTTTCATTATCAAAGGAATACAGATTCTTTTAAAATGGGATGTCTTTTTTTTTTTTTTTTTTCAATTCAGTGGCATCTATGCTGTGTGTCCCTTGAACTGAAAGTCTCAACCTCAGGGTGGTGGAATGATAAGCATATTTTATTCTCCTTTATTTATACTTTTCTGTATTTGCGAAATCCTCACCAACAAGATATCACTTTTGTATTAAACGTTAATTTTCCTTTTTTTTTTTTTTTTTTTAAGAAAAGTCTTACAAGAAATCAAGTGTGAGACATCCAGGACCTCGACATTGAGGTATTTGCAAAGAACTTCAAGCATTTGCAGGAAGAAAATGAGCAAAGACTCCAGGGTGACCATGGAGACCATGGTTTAGAGCACATTATTTTTGGCTTCTTAGCACGCCTCAAATATAGCATATTTCCTACTAACCTGGGATTAGTACGTGTACCATTACCATGATTATGTCATATATTTAAACACCTTAATATATCAGATCCTGCTAACTGGTGTGGTACCTTATAGTTTTGCTCACCGATATTCAAGGACCCCCCCTGAGGAAGGATTAAACATCCCCACTCAACAGGGGCGCCTGTGTGGCTCAGTCAGTTAAGCATCCAACTCTTGGTTTCGGCTCACGTCATGATCTCAGGGGCGTGAGATCGAGCCCTACATTGGGCTCTGCACTCAGCATAGAATCTGCACGGGCCTTCTCTCTCCCTCTGCCTGTCCCCCCCAGCACTCATGCGCTCTCTCTCTCTCTCTCTCTCTCAAATCAATACATAAATCTTTAAAAAACTCCCCACTCAGGTGTTGCCAGGTGACTCGCTGTCCCCAATGAAGGTGAGAAATATGATGCTTCAGGGGAATGTTTTATGACGTGGTTGCCATCTTCCCTCATCTCCCATTCCACCAACCTCAGTCCCCAAGACACTACCAGGAGCAGACGCCGCAGGCCCACTTACAGTGAAATGTAGCAAGAGCAAGAAATACGCTGAGTTGTAAAGTCTCAGCCTCGTTTCTTACTGTGTCGTCTCAAAGCCCATCCTCACTAGTACAATGGGAACCCAAGAAAAGATACCATCAAGAATCTTTGCAAAGAAAAGGAACATGGCACGTACCGGGTTGCAAAACACATTTTAACTGCTGTTCTATCCTCCTGCTATTTTTACACACTGTAATTATTCTTCTTCATATTTTACTAACTTAGCAAAAGGTTCTAGTGCTTTCTGAGGCTGATTAACAAGCAAGCTAAGGGAAAAGCTTGGCTGGATGAGAAGCTCTACCATTTCTAGAACAGCTCACACTATGCACAAATTACACTGCTATCATCATAATCAAGCACAAACAAGGCCACGTTGCTGTAACACATGATCCAGCCCGTGATTCCCTCCACCCTGCACGCCACCCGCTCTCCGTCGCGCAAGTAGAGGAGAATGTAATGGGAATCACACAAGCAGCTCATAGTAATTTTTCCCAGATCTGTTTTTACTCCACTTCTAAGCCCGAGTTTAGACCCAAGATTTTTGTCTCACGGAAGCTAACTTAAATCGTTTTGTTAAATTCAGGCTCCCCGTATGACGTGTGCATATAGGGGCGGAGGGGAGGACTGCCTTCGTGCTACATCAGGGATATGCAACAATAAAGACACAACCCCTCAAGTAACAGCAAAGGAAGAGCATTTTTCAGTGTAAGTTGATGGCAACCACTTCAGTGACCTTGTGCATGAAAGGAATGCAGAGAAGGGTGAAGTCACTTTTAAGAAAGTAGATTGAGATCACCGTCATCCAGAGCCAAATAGCCGCTCGTGAACTCAAGTCCCTCCCAGTGGAGCAGAGCACAGCACACACGGGCTGGCGTGCCGTCCACACGGAACCACCGTCCGTCCGCATGCACAGCCACACACGCGGTAACGCAGAGACCATGTGGGGGGACACACAGACAAAGCCACGCACACGATCCACACCGGACCAGCTCGCACACACAGGAACACGCACCACCGACAACGGGGCCATGCACGGACCACACCACGAAGAGCTGGGGCTTTGTCTCATATGTTGACGTGAAACCTCCTGGAATGGGTCAGTGAATTTCTGCTATGCTAAAACGTTCCGCCTTAAGTCAGTGTTGACTTCAAGAGGTGAACCACAACATTTTATCAAAATAAAACTTCCCTGTGGTCTAGGGCAACTTCACCCAGTGTTAGTAATGCCATTCAACGCCAACATTGCCTGACAGGTCCTTCTTCGGCAAATTAAATGGCACCCTCAGGACCTACTCACCTCCCAAGGGCCCCACCTGCAAACAGCATCATCCTGGCAGTGAGATTTCAGCCTACGAAATGGGGGGCAGACACCGACAAGAAGACCAGAGCATCCCTGGAAGAGCTCAATGCAGTTGTTTCTATGAAATCCTGGCACGGTTTTATTCATGGCAGCGGTACCAAACAGAAGATCCCACCCTCCATTTCTAAAAGCAACAAATGCTTTAGAAATGATCAGACTGATAATTTGTCAATTATCAGACTGATAATTTGTGCCTCAATGTATATCATTTGGAAAGCAGTTTTAATGATAGATGGTTTAGTTAGAGGATAAAATGGAATATACTTTTTACAGCGTTACTTATGAATTGACTTATATGACCAAGCGCTTTGTATGTTTTCTATTACTCTAGATTTTGTATCCTAGAACACCCCAAAGGGCAATTCTGATGGTGAAATAAAATACTATATGTACAGTTCCCACTGCACGGTAGCATACACTAAATTCTACTTACTTTTCTTTCAGTAGGACATCTAGACTTTGGACAAGTTAATGAAAACCAAGACATGGAAGTCCTGTGAACAAGCCATTCATGGCAATCCCCGAAGGCGGTAAACTTTCACATGTGAAAAGCGCACCCCATCACCAGCCCTAATCTAATGCCACAGGAGTTCCCAGCTACTTAAGCAATTACTTCAGTTACAGAGCAATTACGCTTACCTGCCAGCGCCAACAGGGAAAAATAACAATGAAAATTGAAATTCAACTTAAACAGTGACACTCGGGCACAATTCACGGACCGCAGAACGGAAAGAACATAAATTGCTTCCAGTTCCCTCAACACTGAAGAGAAGAGCGTGAAACAGGTAATAAATCAAACTTTAATTTAGAAATTTCTTGGGATTATACTTTCATTGGTGATCTTTTTACTCCAGAAGCACTTCGAAGCCTCCCCATCAGTAAAAGAAACATACAAGCTCCTCATCTATTTACAGGGTCTGACTCCCCTGCCCACCTCTCAAAAACATACGTGCACCTGTCACTAGTATTTTCTATTTTTATTTTTTGTATGTGACCCTGAATAGTGTGCATGTTTCAGGGCACTTCCCAATCACGTGGAAATCAATTCTTCTAAATTATATCATGCCATTCTCTCAGGAGATAAAAGCGTTTTAATTGGGTGAGAAAAGGGATTTACTACTTCAACTGCTCTCTGAAAAAATTCCTTTCACTTTCTCAGCATCAAAGCCCCCGTTACTGCTGCTTCATTTCTTCAACGTCTGTTAGATGGTGTTGCTATTTTTCAAAGGGATTGTGCATGAAGCGTGCCCTTACATTTCTATAGTGCTCAGGACAAAACGTGTATCCCAGGTTCTCTTTGCCTCTGAAGACTTTGAGGCAGGTAAAGATCCCCACACCAGTGGCCCTATTCATGCTTTTTCTTCTCCTTTAAAAAAAAAAAAAAAATCAGTATCGTGTCAATCCCTTCCTATTTAGTAGTTGAACCATCTTGAGAAAGGTAAATTGTCCACTTACAAATATTTTCTTGCTCTGTCCAAATCAATGAGGCTGAGTGACATGGAGATAGTCAATTTCAAAATTATAAATAAAAACCCTACGCCTCTCAAGCAGAGATCAGCAAACCACGCCTGTTGGCCAAATAAGGGGCTGCCTGTTTTTATAAAATTGTGTTTAAGATTTTATTTTTAAGGAATTTCTACACCGCATGTGGGGCTCAAACTCACAACCCCAAGACCAAGAGTCAGAAGCTCTACCAACTGAGCCAGCCAGGGGCCCTTACAAATAAAGTTTTATTGGCACTGGACCACACCCACTTGTTTACGTATTGTGTATGGCTCCAGGGACCAAGCTGACAACTTTCCACAAAGAGTCAATCCCCTACAAACCCTAAAATAATTACAATCTGGCCCTTTACAGAAAATAGTTGCCAATCGCTGCTCTAAAGAGGTACTAACAGAAATACGACGCAAGCCACATATGTCATTCCAAGTTATTTAGTAGCCATATTAAAAACTAAAAAAGAAACAAGTGAAGTTAATTTTACTACATTTTAGCCCAATATATGTAATACTGTCATTTCATCACATGATCAATACTAAAGTTATTAAGAAATTGTCCTTTTTTTTTCCTTCCAAGTCTCAGAAGTCTGCCTCACACAACAATTCAGACTAGCCACAGTTCAAGAGCTTGGTAGCCACACAAGACTAGGGGCCACCACGTTGTTGCCTGTCACTCTAAAGGGCTTGCTAAGTAAAAGGAGAAACGGATGGAAAAGGGGAATTTTTCAGTGAAGGCTCCAGCTTCACACAACTGAAATGTGACATAATGGACTTCCTGCTCATGCAAGCATATTCCAAGTAATATTTGGGACATAAAACATCATTTGTTGTGTACCTGAAATTCACATGTTAACTGGGTGTCCTGATTTTCTCCGGCCACCCACGCCTCGGGCCCTGTCTTCCTGCTCATTTCAAGTAGAAGGGAGTGAATGGAGGGGACGTTGTCCTGGGGTCTCCACTGGGCTCGGGGGGGCCTCGAGTCAGCCTTTCATTGATTTTGAAAATTGCTGGTGTGCACGCACTCACTGGCCTTGGAGATCAATTAATGCTAAATTCATCTGGCCCGAGGGCTGCCAGGTGTCACGCAGAAGGCCTGCAATGCCCCCAGCAACTAAGGAGTCTACAAACTGGAAATGTAGACAGCATCTTCCTCTTCAGAAAGCCCTTTTTGCTTTAAAAAAAAAAAATGTGTGTGTTACGAGGGACACCTTACACAGAAAAAGAAACACTCTGCACGATGAAGACTCACAATAAGACCAGACTACAAATAACCTTTCTTATTCCTACGGGAAAAAAATAATAATAAAGACGGTCTTCTTTTTGCTGCCAGGAAAGTAGGCCAGCACTTCGGGAAGCCTCGAAGTACAGAGCGAGGCAATACGCACAGTGAGATGACCGGAGTAACTGCAGAACAGGAGAGCTGGCTGGGAATCCACATAAGAATCCAAGTTGTAGAAACCGAGCCCTGTGCGTTCTGTTCCCTACACTCAAAAACTTGGTGACACGATTCACTATGGTCCATCGTGGAGCCTTCTGACCGTGTGCTCTTCTGAAGGCAAGCCTAACAGAGCTCAAAGCACAGGGTGAAAATCAGCTTGTGCCTCGCAGAGTGTCGTCAGGCGAGAGACGGCGCGGCGGGGCAGACGGGGGGACTGGGCACATGGGTGACTCGTTCGGCAATCGTAGCGTGAGCAAAGCTGTCTACACAATCTGAACAAGTAAGAACAGACCCTGCCCAAAAATGAGGGAGAAGATGATCCAGTGACAGCAGCAATTAGGCACTTTTCCTTTTACTCGTCTTGAAAAATCATCTGGGAGAAACTTTCTCACAGCAAGAACAGAGAACCTTTATGTCACTCTCTTCCAAGTTAATTTCCTTGCAGAGATCAAGATTTGAAGCACTCTGCCCTCAACCCGTGATTCAGTGATCGCTCAGAAGCTATTTCTGTGCAGAATGAGGGTGATCTCTTAGGTGGCACGAGCATGTTCTTAACACTGCGTGCACACCAATGTGGTCCAGTGAGTATTAACATCCAACTAAAGGCTTGAAATCATTCCACCCCAACCGAAGACACCAGAATCTTCCAAGTTCTCCATGTTTTTCTTATTTCAACTATCTTTTCGTACAGCTTCAGTTACAAGCAGAGCCATGAGGAGCACTTGAAAAGTCTCCAGAATTCCATGGACACTCATCAGCTTCTCCCACGCTCTCCGTTTGGATCGGTACCATGTGTTCGTCTTATTTTCCTGACAGCTTGCCCACTTTATCTGGAGACTCTTTTCTCCTAAAAACCAGAAAACTCACTCCAAAAGGGAAAGCAGAAAATGCACTGGAAAAAAGGAGACTCCCAAGCATCTCCACTGTCAAACCAGTTTTAAGTTATGCTATACTCATTCTAGAATTCCACAGTACGTTGAAATAAAATCACCGTGAATGTACTTAATGCCATTGACGTGTACACTTAAAAATGGTTAAGATGGTAAATGTTGTGTTATATATATTTTACCACAATAAAAAAAAATAGAAGTACAAAAAATGAAGTAAAACGCAATAGCCCTCCACAAAGAAAAGGTCACGCACAACAGAGTTGACGGTGAGTCTTGCTCCTGTGTTCCTGGCACCTGCCGAAAGCTGAGCCTCCTTCTCCTCTGTGACTTGAAGTTCTAAAAATTGTTCCCCCTACTAAGCACAGTTTTTGGGTCATACTAGCCATTCAATCCTATCTCTGAACAGGATTATAATCTAAATATGCTGATAAAATACAGGATTATCTAGACTATTCACCTCATGGTCCAGTTATTTTGGCCTAAAGTGCAAACAGAGTTCCATTTAAATACTACAGTAGGGCGCCTGAGTGGCTCAGTCAGTCGAACGGTTAAGCGTCTGCCTTCAGCTCAGGTCATGATCTCACGGTCCTGGGATCGAGCCCCACATTGGGCTCCCTGCTCAGCGGGGAGCCTGTTTCTCCCTCTCCCTCTGCCCTTCCCCCTGCTTGTGCTCTCTCTCTCTCTCTCAAATAGATAAAATCTTTAAAAATTAAATAAATAAATAAATAAATAAATAAATAAATAAATAAATAAATAAATAAAAATATTACAGTAATAACCAGTTACCTCCTCAAATTCCATGGGAACACTCATACTTCTCTTTTGTTGGTAGTCGTCAACAATTTCTGCACTGGGAAATTGGTGCTGTTATTTTCATAAGCAATCAAATTCTTTCATGAGGATTTTAAAATTTTTTTCCTACTGACAGCTAACTCATGAGTAGGTGCGTTTTGCTTTTCTTCCCAGAGATTAAGCATTCCTTATGAAATTTCACACATTTCCTATCTGCTGCATCAGTTGGCTTTGGGGACGGTTTTCATGGTTTTGTGATTTATTAGTTGTCAGGTCTCTTGATGATGTCTATACAGGGCCCTTTGTGGACCTGGAGGAAAATGGAGTTTAGAAGGAAGAGGGGCACTGCTGAGCTGAGACTTAAAAGGGGTGAGGGCTGGGAGAGCAAGACCCTTTCACAGGGAGGAACATGGGGACAGAGCAGGCACACAGAGCGATGCTGGGGAAAGTGTTTCAGGCTAAGGGGTTTAGCTTATGCCCTGAAAGGGAAAAGGGGGTGCCACTGGAAGATTGTTAGCAAGGGGGCATGTATCAGGTTACACAGCAGCCTAAAATATATAGGTCCAAGTCCTAACTCCTGGTACCTCGGAATGTGACCAAAGAAGGGGTTTTGCAGATGTCAATAAAGTTAGGATCTTGAGACGAGATCATGCAGATTTGGGGTGGGCCCTAAATCCAATGACTGGCATCCTTATAACAGAAAGGAGAGGAAGATGTGAGACACAGAGACCGAAGAGGCCATTCAAAGACCAGGGCCAAGACTGGAGTGGTACGTCGGCAAGCCAAGGACTGCTAGTAGCCACCAAAAGTTGAGAGAGGGGCATGGCACACATTCTCCCCTGAAGTTGCAGAGGAACCCGTCCTGTAGACACCTTGATCTCAGGCGTGTGGCCCCCAGAACAGTAGAGAATAAATTCCTGCTGTTACAACCCCCTTGCACCCCCTTCCACCGAATTTATGTTCGGTTGCTAGAGCAGCACAAGGAAACCAATACACATTCATATAATCAGGTTTTCATTCCAGAAACATCATTCTGGCTTCTGTAGAGGAAGACGGCTTGACCTAAAGGATTCAAGTGTTCCAGGAGATCAGTTACAAAGACTGGAAAATAACGCAGGTGAGAACTGCAAAGACCCAGTACTGAGGGAGGGCGATGAAGGCAAGGTTATCAAGGCAAAGGCCTTTCAGAGACATTGTCAGAGGGAGGTGTGGGCAGCAGGGGCAGCAAGGAGCCAAGGGCGAGAGCTACTGAGGAGGGGGGAGGGCACAGGCACAGGTGTTACCTGAAAAGAAGGGCAGCTGGGCCCCAGAGATGGCGGGGGAGGTAGGCATGGATGCAGATGAGATCCATCACTGCCAAGTTAAGAAACGAGACCCCCATTAGTCAAGGTCATCTGCTGAAAGTGTGTGTGGAGAAGGACCGGGCGAGAGAGCCATGCCAGCCCGACGAGCTTGGGTCTGGAGGAGGGGGAGAGCTGAAGACGGCCTCGCAGAATCGCTTGCTCTCATGGGGGCCCAGCTGGGGTTGAAGATCGTGATCCGTAGTAACGTGAATTCACTCGGTTGTGCAATTTTTCTTAGGCAGCCATCAACAGTTTGGATGTGGACCAAGGACGGCAGATGGCTGGGCTGATTCAAGATCGGGCTTCCGCAAAGAGCAGTGCATAACATTTCAGTTTGTTTCCAATATGAGCTCTGTTGGACCGATCAACTCCAGTAAATTCTCCACTATAAACATCGGGTACAAAAATGCTCCCTAATGAATAAATACATTGTGGTACAGTCATATGTTGAATGCTAAGATAGCCTTGAGGATGAATGAGCGAACATCATGCACGTAACGTCAAGTGACAGATGCGAGACCCCCCCCAAGATACACGCGATATAGTTGACAGATGCAAGACACCCCCCCCCAAGAACACGCAATTCAGTTCCATTAATACAAAATCCATTCAGTTTAAGGGTGCATACATGGAGTAAAACTATAGAGAAAAGCAAGGAGATGATTATCCCCCAAAACAAAATAGTGATAAATTCTGGTAGGGAATGATGGTTGGTGATCATGGGGGTTTCCAGAGCAGCTGGCAACATTCCCCTTCTCAACTCAGGGGATTACTAGTTGTTCTTTTTCTATTACTCATTAAAATATATATATTTTGAATGCTCTCTTATGTCCAGAGGTCATACGTCATAATAAAAGATAAAAGGAAAAGACGTAAATGCTCTGTGAAACTAGTAATTCAATTATCACTTGAATTCGCTATAAAACAGAGATTAGCATTCCAATAAGCCAGGAAATATTTTTCAGGAGCAAGTATTAGCAACCTAAATCAAACTAGGCTAAGGAAAAAAAAAAAGGAACACACTGGTTCACGTAATTGAATAGTCCATGTGTGACCTTCAGGCATGGCTAGATCCAGGTGCTCAAATGCTACCTAATGGGGTCTCCCTCTATTCCTTGGCACCATGTTTCAGTGCCTCTGTGCTATCTTTAGTCTCAAGAATTGATAAACAAGATGGATTTTATCATAACTAGGTTTACATGTTAACAGCTTAGCAAGCAAGCAAGCAAATGACCAAAGGAAAAAAGAAAACTCTTTGTCAGCAATTGTAGCGAAAGCCCATATCTGACTCTTTCTGGATCATCATGAGCAAAAGACTCTTCCCTAAGCAGTCACTATAGGCAAGGGATGTGACATGCTGTTTGGCCAGACCTGGTCCCCAAGTCTATCCGCAGAGCTCTGTATGTCACAGAGTGACAGCCAAGTGCTCCCTAAAGAAACTTCCCTTGTTTTAACCAACAGACGGGGAATGGCCATGGAAGCAGGCAAAACCTGCCAATGTGCACTATGAATATTTCCTCCTTCCTTGAGTGCTGTCGCCAAGCAGTAATTTCCTTTCACTTCCCACTCCTATACATCACACAAGTCACCTCCAAATAAAGAGCAAAGACAAACAAAATACACAAAAAAGACCCAAGAATTCAGAAAGCAGCAAAAAGACTTGAAAGAATGAGTGAGTGATTCCATTTTCCCCAACCTCTGGCCTCTCATTAATTACCTACTGGAAGTCTGGGCCAGAGCTTATGTACATAATTATATAATTTCTATCGACTTACTGATAATGGATTCCTGCTAGCATGGTTCAGTAGAAGAGAATGTGACACTGTGCTTGGCAAGGCAATGAAGGGTGCCAAATTGACCCAACTCCCTCAGCCTTTGCCCAGTGACCTGCAAATTGTGTCCTGGAGCCTCTGGGGGCAAACGGAACTCAGCGAGCTCTTTAAAGTGAAAAAAGGGGGAAGATCATGAATGCCCTGGGACGGTCCAGGACAAAATGGACTTCCTCCAGAAGGACAGGACAAACTTTGCCCATAACTGCCCAAGCCAGCCAGCGCTCCGGGACCACTCGAAGGTAATCACAACCACACATATCTTCTCACGACGTCTGTCGTTCACAGAATCCTCTCTGCTTCTGCGGACACTGCCAAGGCTGGGCTTCAAGGCAGAGCCACAGAAATTTGAGAGCAGCCTGCGATCACCAACTCTTCCAAGCCACCCCCCACTGGAATCAAATGTTAATAAAGGCTGCTGAATCCATAGCTCCAACAGACTTTAGCCCCCAGACATCTTTCTATCTCTCTTTCTTTTTTCCTTAACGTCTCCTTTCTGAGAACAGCTTGAGGAAATCCACAGAGTCACATCCACATCCTTTCCCCCGTTAAAGCAACTAAAAAGAGAGAACTCGCCTTTTAATAATTACCAGTTATCATTTCACAACAAAAGGCTTTGTGGTTTCTGTCACCTACGATCAATGAAGATTAAATTAACATCTTGAAAAGCCACACGATTACTCCACAAACATACCTCAGGCTCCCTCCTCCGTGCCAAGCACTATGGTAAACTCAAGGGACACAAACATTAATAAGACACAACTCTTGCCAAAAAGAGATGACTCGGGAAAAACTCTAGTAGCATTTTCAGATGACCCACAGGCTGTGGTGAAGACAGAATATAGAAGTCATCTCTTTTTTAAAAATCTCTCCTCTCCCAGAACAGAGAATTAAAATTGCAGCTGTCATGCGGGCAAATGGCCCAGGCCGGGCAGTTCCAAGCTGCCCTCGCCACCACGAGCTCCCTCCCTTCCGCAACCTCCTCTCTCTGCAGACTGCAGAGCCCAGGTGCCAGACACTGCAGGACACCCCCCCCCCCCCCGCGCCCCCAGCCCCCAGGACACACACCCCAGGCTGCAGGAGGCATGTGAACCCCTCCCCCCACCCTCTGCCCCTCCTCCACCAAGCCTCTCGAGTGGTCTCCCCAACCCTGGTAGGGGCTGAATTGTGTCCCCTCAAAACTCTATGTTGAAATCCTAACTCCCACTACCTTAGAACTTGACTGTACTTGGAATCAGGTTCTTCAGGAGGTGATTAAATTTTAAACGGGCTGATTAGGATGGGTGCCAATCAAAAATGACTGGTGTCCCTGTGAACAGGAGATTGGGACCTAGATACACACACAGGGAAGATGGTGTGAGCACACAGGGAGAAGTCAGCCACCAACACGCCAACGAGAGAGGCCTCTGGAGACACCTCAGCTCCTGACAGCTCCGTCTCACACTTGCAGTCTTCAGAACAGCCAGGACATAAACCCTGTTGTTTCAGCCACCCACACTGTTACTTTGCCATGAAAGCCCTCGCAGACCAATACAAACCCCATCTACCACTCCCAAAACGCAAAGACCCTACAGAAACTCCCAGGTTTGCAAGGTGCCTCTTTTTTCCTCCCCCGTTTCACAAGATCAGGCCCATAAAATGCAGGACACTTCGCACTCTTTAGAGGGAAATGGTACAGCTCACTACACCTGGACATGCGCAGGACCACCCCCCTCCAGCAGCTCTGCACGTGGCACCCAACGCCTGTCTCCTTCCTCCACTGACAAGTCCCCAGACCCTTTCAAGACGCTGCACAACCTGGCTTGGAGAAGCCAATGGAGCTCTTACTGAATCTGGCTTCACGTGATGGGAACAGATTGTGAACTATACATTTGCCAATTTTTCCCCTGTGCCAGACCATTTTTAAGTGATGTGTGCACAGAATGGCATTTAAAGGCCTTAAATATCTCTCCAGGGAGAGAAAAAAGCAGAAAATAGCCCCTGGAGCTCACATAATATCAGCCAGAACAGCTGAAGCAGAGTTTGGGTGGGTTTTCGGTTTGTTTTTTGTAGGGGGGTTCTTCTTTTCTGGTTGGTGGTTTTTGTTGTTTTGGCTTTGGGGCTGAAGGAAGGGAGCAGAAAAGAGAGGGCACCTAGTTAGGAAAGTCACTTCTAGATTGGAGGAGAGGGGGTTTGGGGACTACTGGATTCCAACTCCTTCCAGTGCAGGGTGTGCAAGCCACCAGGGGCAATGCCATGACCCTGCAGGCAGCTCAGCTGCTGGGGACACCCAGCCTCCACCTCAAACCCACCCCCTTTCCTGGAGAAGGGCTTGGTTTTTTGTTTTGTTTTTTTTTAATGTTTTTTTTAAGCAGCACTTCCTGTTATGTTTGAGGAAGGCTTGGGCCGTTTTATTATTAAGCAATTCTCTTTTTAAGTTACCAAAAAAAAAAAGAGAGAGAGAGAGACCATATTTCCACCAGGCTACAGTCGGCCTTACTCAAGCATCCATGTTTTAAATCTCATATTTTCTTAAGCCCTAATTGAGCCTTCCAAGAGCTCGCTATGTTTAATTTGCATTCTGAAACAGAAAATCTAATGTGTTTTAACATTGTCTGCTTCAGCTGAAAAGGAAACTGTAAATTTATACAGTCTGGTTTAAAAAAAAATTGGCAATTGCATCTTAATGAGTCTCTGGAATGGGGTTGGGCAGAGCCCCAAGCCCCATCCCTAGCCTCCCATCCCCTTCTTCCTCCACTTCCCATCCCCCTTCTCCTCTTTCCACCAGTCCCTCCTCTGCGTTCTACCCATCCCCCTCCTCCTCTACTTCCTCTTCCCATCCCCCTCCTCCTCAGCCTCCCATCCTCCTTCTCCTCCACCTACAATCCCCCTCCTCTATGCATACCTGTTCTCCTCCACCTTCCATCCCCACCGCCTCCTCCTCCCATCCCCCTCCTCTTCCGCCTCCCCCTCCCACCCCCAGGTCCCATCCCCCTTCTCCACTTTCCATCCTCCTCCCCTTCGCCACCCTCCAAACCCCCCTCCACTTTCCACCCCCCTTCTTTGCTCCCTCCCTTCCCCTCTCCCCTCCCCTAGCCCTCTCCGCCTTCCCCAAGCAACCACAGGCTTCCTCCTTCTCCTTCCCTCTCCCCTCTCCGCCCCCGTGACCCCCTCTGCCGGCCCCCCTAGGTGGGGGCCGGGTCTGGAAAGGTCACGTGGCCCCCTCGGCCTCCCGGTGGGGTGAGGGGGCCGACTGCCCAACCTGTTCTTTGTTAAGAGGTCAACGCCAGCGCCCAGCTCAGCCGAAAGAGTTACCGACGACCTTCGAAGAGCAGCGCACTCGCAGCACCCCCGCCCCCACCCCGCCCCCCTGGCCTGCTTGCCGGGCTCTCGCTAAGTGCGGTGCTCCCCAAATGGCTCAGGCTCACCGGTTCCTCCGGGGGGGGGGGGATCCTAAGGCCCTTCGGGGGGTGTGGGCGGGGGGTCGGGTCCCGTGCAGGCTGAGAAACCGGAAAGGTGAAGCTGAGGGGCTTGTGCCTCCGGGGAGCGGGCCTGAGGGCCTGGGGATGGGTGGAGGTCGGGGAGGTGGGGGACGGAGGTTAAGAGGGAGCTCCTGGAGGGAGGGGGCCTTAGCGGGGGGGAGGGGCTCTGGGCGGTGGAGGCGGAGGTTCCACGGAAGGGAGTGTCAGGCCCCAACGCGTCGGGCTCTGGCTCTACCGGTAGACCCAGCAGGGAGTCTCTGAAAGTGTGCTGCGTATCGGGAGGGGGTTGTCCTGACCCGCCTGGCCTGTAATTAAACCGCACGGTGAGAGCGCGCGGGAAGCCGGCCGGGACCACGGTGTGCGGGGGAGTCCTGCCGGCCCCATCAACCTAACTTCGGAGCCTCTGTTGTTGGATAACGTGACCAGAGCATTCGCACAGCGATGGGGTGCGTGCTTGAGCCACCTAATGGGATCTCTCTCCCTGCCCTGTAGCTTTACCACTGACGACGTAAAGAATGTGTACTCTTCCTGCAAGAAAGCAAAACATAGCCAATTTTCTGTCCAAGAAAATAGAAATTCCCAGAGAAGACCCAGTGTTAACATTAGCTTCCATGACTTGCCTGTCGTGTTTTTCTGTGCAGAAAGATTTCCCATCCAAAAATGGGAGTTGAGGGTAGAAAGGAGGTGAATAATGAAATAGGGCTCTCAGGGTAGAAATAGCTTAACATTCTGATTTTGTTACCTAGCCTTACAAATATTTTTCTAGGTCACTAAATATTATTCAAAGGCATACTTTTAATGACGGCTTAAAATGGGACCGTATGGAATTTATAGGCCAGAATGTCTTAACCATTTCCCTACTGTAAAACATTCCTCTTGTTTAACACCGAAGAAATACATCCTCAGTTATCCCCCCTTCTGTAGTTATGTAAGTAACCTTTCTCACTGTAACCCTCGGTGCAAAACATGAACACCGTTTCCTCCCCCCGTGGATAAGTGTGTTGACTTTGCTTGCTTTTGGGTAGCTTGGAATTTGAAGCTTTCTGGTGTTAAGGAAAGAAAACATTGGCCAAGTGACCAAGCCAAGAGCTGCTTCTTGTCCTTTGAGACCTCAGATCTGGGAAGAGAGTAGACTGCAGGGGGAAGAGAGATGCACAGGGTACCTGGAGAGCATGGCAAATATCCAGATATCCCAGTCTTGGAAGGAGCCTGGATGGGAAATTCCCAAAGCACTGCCTGCCACATTACCTGGGATATCCTGCAAAGCCTAAATGTTTCTGGTGAGGAGTGGAAATTTTCCCTTCTGTTACTTTCTCTGCTAAATATATCAGGTTTTTAAAAATTTATATACACATGCACATTTTAGTGGAATGGTGGCTATCACTGATCACATAAGAATGGAAGGACTTTAAAGGCACAAATCTCAATGTGGTGGGACAATGATGGCATCTCATGGAAAGACAACAGTCACCTCCTGTTAATGACAAACTTCACAGTCCTATGAGGCCTAGGAAGCATCCCATAGTTAGTTTGAATGATTCCCTCTTTTTGTGCTCATCCCATGAACTATGTGAGTAAATGGTTTTCCTGAGTTACTTCACCCCACATTTTTGTATTGCATACAAGAAAAAATGCAAGAACAATATATAGCCTTTCCTTTAACGAAGCATCACTGCCCCAAACTTATCTGTGGGGAATGAGAATGAATTCCAGAGCCATCCTCCTCCTCTTCAAAACACCCATATAGTGGGTTTTTGTTCTTTTAATCAACAACTTCAGTGTTAAAACGTAATCAATTGTATCTGTCTACTCAAGAGAAAAGAAAACATGTCCACATTATTCATAAAAGCCAAAAAGTGGAAACAACCCAAATGCCCCATCAACAGATACACAGATGAGATATGGTCCATCCATACAATGGAATAGTATTCGGCCATAAAAAAAATAATGAATTCCTGATGTGTGCTACATGGTTGAACCTCAGAAATGCTATGCTGGGACAGAAAAGGCTACATATCATATGACTCTATTGATACAGAATGTCCAGAAAGATTAATCTAGAGAGACAGGAAGTAACTGAGTGGTTGTCTTTGGGTGCAAAAGTGAAGGGATGGGGAGTGAGAGCTAGTGGGTACCAGGTTTCCTTTAGGGGTGATGGAAATGTCCTAAAATTATATCATAGTCATGATTATACAGCCCTTTCTATATTAAAAAAAACAGCAACACTGAACTGTACACTTACAGTGGGTGATTTGTATGGCATGTAAGTTATATCTCAATAAATGTTTCTTAAAATGCAATAGTGTGACACAATTTTTTCAGGCACTGTCTCAAAGTGAAAAGGGGACCCTGGCACAGACCTATGAAAGATAAAATACCTTCAAACTAGGCCACCCTGAAGCTAGGAAATGCTAGAGTGAATTTGTTCCAGACACTAGCTTTTTCTTGGAGATTTTTCTCTGCAATCCTGCCCCTGCCCCGGACCTAAGTCCTTGCAGTGCTTTGCTTCGCAGCTTTCCCCACGTACCCTGCAAAATAATCCATAAATCGATCTCACTGGCGATTTATGCAGTTAACCCCCAATTCCTCAAGTGACAATTCAGGCTTTGCCCTAACTAAGTTCACCAAACTTAGCTGGGCTGTTTGCATCTTCTTCTCTCCTGATAAACCACCATCCACAGGCAAAAGCATACTTGCCACTGAAACCTGGAACCCACACACTTAGACATATGTGGCCAGAACCAGCTGCCCATGAAATCATCCTTACCTTTGCCACATGTGACATACTAATTTTGTTTATCCATTTTCATCTCATTTTTTTTTCAATGCTGGTCATCACCTACCCCACCAAATTCACAACCGAGTAGTTATTTGAGGAACCATTGAGGAACCATCCCTCCTTCCCCTGGGTCCACTGGGGATATTGGGCAATGACGGGACAGTTTGGGTTGTCACAGCTGGGGGAGGGGTGCTGCTGGCATCTAGGGGGTGGAGTGCACGGGGAGCCCCCACAGCACAAAGCAATCTGGCCCCAAACACTGATAGCATCAGGATGGAGAAATTTTTTATCTTAACTCTAGAACTGTTTCCAGTGTCCTCATGTACTCACCGCATCTTGTAGCTAAGTCTAAAATAAAGTGGAAGGGGCGCCTGGGTGGCTCGGTCCGTGAAGCATCGGCCCTTGCCTCAGGTCCTGACCCCAGGGTCCCGGGATCAAGTTCCCATCGCATCAGGCTCCAGGCTCCGCAGGGAGCCTGCTTCTCTCTCCCCCTCTGCCCCTCCCCCCACTTGTTCTCATTCTCTCTCCCTCTCAAATAAATTTAAAACACTTTAAAGATAACATAAGGTGGAAAGAGAGAAAACTGTCTATAAACAATAAAGGTAACCCTCTCCTGCCTCCTCTTCCCTCTTCTTCCCTAATATCTTTACCTTCTATATCAGGAAGCCAAAGCAGACAGTTCGGTCCCGTCAACATTAGCTCAGAGAGAGCGGCTCCGACCGTGTTATCAGTATTTAGCTGAGGGCTGATTTGTGCTCAGTGGATTCGCACACGTATCCGTGAACATAACTCACGTAGGGAGCACTGATCATATCTCTGTGACACCCCACACAGTCCCCCTCATTTGAACCCTCTTTCTCAGCCTATGGCTGGGCCACAGAGGAGTGTGGGTCTTTCTGATTTACACCTGCGGTTTTTCTGGCTTTGTGTTCAAATGTTCTGAAATGAAGGCCAAGTCTTTGTCCACACCACTGCCTCAGTTGGGGCCCTCTCGCCCTGGCCTGGGAAAGGCAGGGCCTGGCTCCTCGCAGGTGCCTTGGCCCCGGTGAGTGTCCACGTGTTCATCCTGTCTCCGCCACTTGGCGCTTTCCACCCGCATCCGCCTGGGGCTCCCCCATGCCGCTCCCCCTCCTGCCCTGCCTTCTGCTCCTTTGGAAAGTTCCTCTTCTTCCCTGGCTTTGCTCTCCCATTCTTTCTCATTCAGAATTCAGAAACTGTCGAGGTGCAGCTCGCGGGCCTTGGTTCCCATCTCTGACTCCCACACACCCCACACCTAAATCACATGTACCCTGACAATCCACTTGGCCCCACATTGGAATCACTCCAGCGGCATTAAAAAGTCCGACCATGGGACGCCTGCGTGACTCAGTCAGTTAAGCTCTCAGTCTGGACTTCGGCTCAGGTTGTGATCTCTAGGTCGTGAAATCGAGCCCCAAGTTGGGCTCTGGGCTGAGGCGCTGAACATGGAGCCTGCTTAAGATTCTCTCTCTGTGTCTCTCTCCCTTTGTCCCTTCCCCTCCCCTGCCCACTCACACATATGCTCTCTCTCTCAAATTAATTAGTTCATTAATTTAAAACTACCACCCGAGTCCCACACCCAGAAACTGGGATTTCTTTAGTCTAAGATATGGCCCCGAGCAACACAATTTTTGAAATCACCCCCACTTGAGAACCACAAATTTAAAAAGTATTCAGAAGTATGTTTCTGCTTTGCTGTTTTTAACAACATTAAAATTTATACTTCTTCGAACTATTTTCCAATGTTACTTCATGCCAACTGTGTTTTGTTGACGGGGGAGAGAGTGCCAGGCCTATTCTCCCAAGGACTCAAAGAGCAAAGCAACAGCCGACAGACCCACCGGAACCAGGCTCACAATTCAGGTGGGGGCAAAGCATGACAGTGAGTTCAAGGAGCTTAGCAAGACTCGGGAGCAGGCCAGTTCCTTCTCGTCACCGCCCTGGCTCCGGAGTTTCCGCTTCAGGACTTGCACGGCGCTGGCTCCTGCTGCTGACCGGACCGCTGACCGGACCACTGTGGGCACCTCCTGAATTTCCTTCTGCCTTCTGGCCAGGCAAATGCAGGTTCCTGACCTTGGGGATCACGTGATCCCTTCCCTCCCTGAAGCTGCTCCTTCCAACGCCCTCAAATACCCAAGGAGCGAAGAGCGGCCCCCAGGTCGGGAGAGGTGGCTGGGTCAGGGATGCTGTCTGCTGTGCACAGCAGGTTGCCATCAAGCAGGATTCCGTCCAACTGCTCATCCCCTCACAGAGCTGTACCAGGGAAAACAAAGGATGATTGGCAGTTTTTAAAAATAAACAGAGCATGGATGGATTTTTTTTTTAATTTGCGACCTCCATAGAACTATGTTAGGAATTTAAGAGAAGGAATTAGCGCTTTGAGTTCTTTCCTCTGAATTGTTTGTTGGGAAATGAGTCATCCTCTTTACCTTTCTCTGACCTGCGGGCAGCGTACTACCGTGTAAAGTTGTGTCCATATATGACTTACACTCAGACCTACCACATAATTTGTGGGGAAGAGTGCAGAAAGGCACTTTGTGCAACAGCAGACGGTCTTTGACAGCCTCCTTGCCCTGTCATGACTTGTAACATTGCACTTCCCTGACACTGTGATACTCACGGGGCCAGTGTGGACCCGCACGGGGGCACAGGGGCCCACGGAGCAGCAAAGAGAGCACATGCCTGATGACCCCAACCCCTTCGTGCCCCCAGGGGCAAAAGGTAGCAGCAGTGCTTCGGTGACCCCCCCAGGTCCCAGGTTCATGCTCCATTGTCCCCTTGGACTCACTTTCAAAACACAAAGTCAAGGATAAAATGACGAAGGATTTTCTTTTTTTTTTTTTTTAAAGATTTTATTTATTTATTCGATAAAGATAGAGATAGAGACAGCTAGTGAGAGAGGGAACACAAGCAGGGGGAGTGGGAGAGGAAGAAGCAGGCTCCCAGCAGAGGAGCCTGATGTGGGGCTCGATCCCACAACGCCGGGATCACGCCCTGAGCCGAAGGCAGACGCTTAACCGCGGTGCCACCCAGGCGCCCCAGACGAAGGATTTTCTATCAGTTCCTTTTGTTGTTCCTGCCACACATTTTTTTTTTTTGACTGATTTGTAAAATAGCCAAAGAGAACTAAGGAGATGTGACTTCTGTTCTGGCCAAGAAAATGTGCATTCTACGAAACCAGGTTGTCCCTTACTCAAAATACAGTGAAATCACTTGCTGGTGAGTTTAAAAAGGACCAAAGCAGTACGGATTGTAAATGGCAAAGCATGACGGTAACGGATTGTCTGCAGATTTCTCACTTCTTCACCCATTTGTCCAGGGTTTCTTGTCATAGGAACCATGAACTTCCTGCACCAGAATCTGCCCAGACTCGGGGCCAGAGCTCCAGGGGTGACATCTTGGGAGCCTGCCTCTGTAAGAAACACCTCAAGTGGCCGGAACACACCCATACTTTGAGAACCACTGCCCAGGGTAACATCACCCTGACCGACTGTCCCTGGGCCATAGAGAACAACACCCACTCCTCCCAGACACGCTATGAACTCCCTCTTGTTCTAGCTGCTGGGCTCATTCTTACACATCATTTGGCTGGAACAGCACAAAGCCACAGACACACCTTGTCTGAAGGTGTCCGCACCCGCCCCGGAGGTGTGCAGTCATGCAGCAGCACTCGGAGGGCGTGGGGACCCGTCTCTTGACCCCGCACTCACCTCTCGGGCCGTGCTGGGTGGAAGGTGCACATGGAGGAGTTAATCACACTCCTTCCCAGCTTCTCTGGCTCTCTCCGCTCTCTCTCGAAGCCAGGTATTGAAAAATACAATCGCCCTTTTTGTTCTCTGTGTTTCCACTCTGCTGGTACAATCCCTGCTTGCAAAGTAGAAGCAAAACCTCCCAATGCAAATCCCTTATGCTCAGGAAACACATTCCCGTCTTTTCTTAGGAGGTGACTTTTTTTTCAACTTTAAAAAACCCTCCACATATAAAATGTTTTTGTTATATCCTTGAGACAGCCACCTGCTAATTTGGTAAAATTTCTTCTCAAACGTAATTCTTTCACTGTCATGACAAATGACTTTCTTGGGGGATAATTAATTTTCATTAAACCCTATACACATTTTCTTCCATTTCTGAGTGTTTAATACCCCATCTTTCCGTCACTTCTGTTTTCCAAGCCATGCACTTATAGTGACTCATTAGCTCCAGGAGAATCAAGAAAAAGAGCTGGTCCTTGTTTTATCGCATATTTTTTTGAAGGATCTCATCTGGCAAAATTTTGCCTGCCTTCCTGGAAATTTTAACTTTGGCACAGGTGACGTGTTGGTTTCATTCTTTAAACTACAGATGCATTTTAAAATATAAGAGCTACAAGGAGTCCTAAGTGCAAAAGAAAATTTCTTAGGGCAAAATAGAAAGAAAATAAAGAGATTGTACCGATGACTGCTTAGAAGCTTTCATAAATTCTGCAAGATGGTGATAACGGTCGATAACCTGGCAAGTGTTTCAGAGAAATGCACAGGAAGCAAAAACCCACTCCACACATAACGGCCTGGCGTTTCATTGTGCAATATCCCACAAGCCTTCAGGGTCCTCAGAAACATTTTGTAAGCTCACATTTCATAGAGATGCCCCAGCTTCCTGAAGGCCACACTCCAGCTAGACTTCCTTGCGGGTCTGAGGGGACAAAGCTTTCTTTGAAACAGCAGCCAAAAAAAGTGGGGGAGGGGTGAGCGAAACTTGGCTCTTCCCCGGAGTCTCAGGGTATCTGGTCTTGCCTTTTTCTTATCCTCCCGGCTTCTTGTTCTCCAACATTATTTTGAGTCAGCAAAGAGGAAATGTCAAGGGACTCACTCCTAAGGAACACTCGTGATAGGGTGAATAAGCAAAAGGCAACATTCTGCCTGTTCTTTTTATTAAGAAAGCTTTGTTTGATTTGAGGATGCACTGTTCAAAGGGAAGGACTCCTTGGAGATTCTCTGGATAAGAAAGAGACACATGGTAAACCAGCTCAAGGTCGGGCCAATCGGGTTTTGCTTGGCTTGGTTTTGTAGCGAAGCCCGGAGGCTCTCCAGGAAACCCTTGAGCATGCGTTAGCTGGATGTCTCTGTGCACAGAGTCACTTTCCGTAAGGATCTGAAGGTGCAGGGGAGCGTCAGCCAAGGACAGCTGCCAAAAATAGCTGACTTCCAGGGCCGAGGAGAAATTGCAAGACCAGCGTAAAAGGACCTGTGTCACACCAATTAACCCATCGATGCCACACAGTGGGCTCCCCTTGGTTACAAAACGCATCCATGCCTGTTGGGAAAGATACAAATAGAAACGTCCACGCTACAGTAGTCTAGTATTGTGTCTGCCTTTCCAGCCCAGCTGCCTCTTGTAGGGTGAGCCAACGCCAACAGTGTAAACAGTTATCGGGGTCTGAGGCGTTGGGCTTATCCTCTACACAGTCCACAGCTCCACGAGCTCCGTGAACCCAGGTGAAGGGACCTAGTTCACTAAGTGACAGCAAAATCAAGCTGAGGGATTAATTATCCTTATCTTGACTTCCTCCAAAGCCCCACACCGTATGCTCAAGAATGAGGAAAGCCGAGCAGACAGACCGGAGTGTCTGCGGCATAACTCTGTGCCTAATAAAATAGGCGCCTTCGAACGTATGATATTGTTCATCGAGATTCTCAAATTTTATGCAGTTGAGTATGCACTTATGTGGCAAAGCGTGATGCTGGGGGTGGAGGGAGGGGAGACAGCGGGGGCAGGGGGATACAGCTGAGAGGACAGAGCAGTCAATGGGACAGAGGTTGAATGCCTTCCCCTCAACGTTACACATACTGGTATCCAATAGGCATGAAGACGTCGGGAGCTTACAGTCCTTTTGCATTTGGGACTGGTCGGGGTTTAAGGGTCCCCCGGAGCCTGGGGACACAAGCTCCTTTGCAATGTCATCCCATTACCCGCACACTCATCCCACTGCCGCAAGCAAGATCGCGAGACACCAGCTCCGGGGGGAGTCCTGGTTCAGTGCACCAGACAGATTGGGAAAGATCAGCGGGGAAAGCCACCCGTGCCCACGGTGAGAAGTGGGGAGTTAGGGTGGCCACGTAATAAACTGAAGGCCGCTGTGGCCTCCGTGGGGCGCTTCCTAGCCGGAACCTCCCTCAGCCCCATTCCTTACCATACCCCTCCCTCCTTCCCCATCCCCCACCATACCCCTCCCTCCTTGGCAAGGCCAGGCAGACAGTAGGCCCTCAATAAGTTTTACTGAGCGACAGAGGGAACGAACACTGGCTCATACTCGTTGAGTACCTAAAACGTGCCACATTCTGTGGGAAGATCCAGATGCAATGTAGATGCAAATATCCCTAATTTCCTCAATAATCCTGTACCACATTCATATTCTGCCCACTTGACAGTGACTTCCAAAGGTCCCCAGGCTAGTTAGTGGTAAAGATGTGTCTGGAACCCAAGCCTATCCCACACCAAGCCGTAATATTAATCCCAAGGGAGCCAGCCAAGGAAGAAGAGGTGGGGGAAGGTGGGAAGCCACCATTTATTAGAAACCCACTGCCCACGGGACCCCTGGGTGGCTCAGTCAGTTAAGTGTCTGCCTTCAACTGGGTTCATGAGGGATTGAGTCCTGCGTCGGGCTCCTTGCTGTGCAGGGAGCCTGCTTCTCCCTCTGCCTGCGGCTCCCCCTGCTTGTGCTCTCTCTCTCTCCCTCTCTGACAAGCAAATAAATAAAATCTTAAAAGAAAAGAAATTCACTGCCTGCCGCATACATTATGGACACAGCCTCTAATCCACCAGCTAGATACCTAATTATCCCCAGTTTACAGACAAGAAGAATGAGGCTCTGAGACTTGCCTGTGGCCACAGATGAATGTGTGTTAGAACCTGGCTTCAAACCCACATCAGATGGACTTTAAAAGTGCAGAATCTTTGCCACCACGCCAGCGGCTCTCAAACTTGACTGTGGGCTTGTCAGGACAGTTTCCTGGGCCACATTCCCAGCCGTGCTGATGCATCAGGCCTGAGTGGGACCCAAATTTCCGTTCCTGACAAGCTCACAGGCGAGGCTGATGCTGCCGGTCTGAGGTCACACCCGCGCACCCGCAGAACAGTGGAATCCTGTTCTGTGCAGATTCCTGGGACTCACTCCCAGGGCTTCTGAGGCCGTGGATTTTGGTAAGTTCAGAGGTTGTCTATTTAATTCCTTCCTTGGGAAATTCTAGTGTAGCCAGTCATTGCACTGGCCATGAGTGCAACTTCTGGGAAGTGCAAGTGATTTGGGAGCAAGAACCTCCAGGAAAGGGGAGAGGACACGAATGAAGCATGATGCTTCTGTGAGCTCAGAGAAGGGTTTAGGGTTTAATGCCACAGGGAATGCGAGCCACTGAAAGGTGGTGTCGTAAGTTCCATAGTAACCAAACAATCATTTATTCAGTAGCAATATAAGTCTGCTCCTGGGCTAAACACTGGACAACTTAATCAATAGCTCTTTCTTTTTAGAAGCACCCCCTCCCCCAACAACACACACACTGCAGCACTGGTAATAATTATGGCAGGACAGGAGTTGCAGAGGGAGACTGCTCTGGACAAACAGAGATGTGTGGTGACACCAGTCTCAGGGGCCTTGCACGGGGTCATCCCTCAGGCTCACTGACTCTTCTGAGTCTTTGTTCAAGCATCAGTGAGGCCAACCCTGACTGTGATATTTAAAATGCCTGCCCTGGGTGCCTGGGTGGCTCAGCCAGTTAAGCGTTGAAGCTTGATTTCAGCTCAGGTCATGATCTCAGGGTCCTGGGATCGAGCCCCAAGTCGGACTCCCTGCTCAGCAGGGAGTCTGCTTAAGGATTCTCTCTCCCTCTCCCTCTGCCCCTCCCCTCATGCACACACACTCTCTCTCTCTCTCTTAAATAAAGAAATCTCTAAAAAAAAATAATAAATAAAAATAAAATAAAATGCCTGCCTGTCCCTACATTCATATTCTCCAGAACCTTCTTAACCCTGGTCTACTTTTTCTTTTCCTTTATACTGTTTGTCTCCTCCTAACATACTATGGGCTTGTTGGGGAGGAAGAAGAACACAACAGGCAAAAGCAGAGATCTGAAGAGCTGAAGTTTAGGGGCGCCTGGGTGGCACAGGGGTTAAAGCGTCTGCCTTCGGCTCGGGGCGTGATCCCGGCGTTGCGGGATCGAGCCCCACGTCAGGCTCATCCGCTATGAGCCTGTTTCTTCCTCTCCCACTCCCCCTGCTTGTGTTCCCTCTCTCGCTGGCTGTCTCTGTCTCTGTCAAATAAATAAATAAAATCTTAAAAAAAAAAAAAATGAAGAGCCGAAGTTTAGACGCTACTTCCCTAATTCTTTTGAGGAAGCCATGTAGCTGCTCCCAGCACTTTTTTTTTATCTTCAAAATGAGAGCTCTAAGATCACGTCACACTCTCAAATCTATGACATAATTTGAGGGGTACTAAATATCCCACGTACAACAAGGTCAAAGCCCAACCACAGAGGGTAGGGGTCAACAAGAACATACGTAGGACCAATTGGCAAGCAATGGCCCCCATAGTAAGATTTGTAGGAGGAATGCTAACCCACTACAATGTGCACTCGGGGCAGCTACAATTCAGCCAGCTGTAATGAGTCACGAGCAACAAGGTGTGTTTCAGAAACCCGGCACAGGGGCGCCTGGGTGGTGCAGTCGTTGAGCGTCTGACTTCGGCTCAGGGCGTGATCCCGGCGTTATGGGATCGAGCCCCACATCAGGCTCCTCCACCATGAGCCTGCTTCTTCCTCTCCCACTCCCCCTGCTTGTGTTCCCTCTCTCGCTGGCTGTCTCTCTCTGTCAAATAAATCAATAAAATCTTTAAAAAAAAACAAAAGAAAAGAAAAAAAGAAATGTGGGCTGGGCTCAGGGGAGTGGATCTTCTTGGCTGGGCTCACAGATCTGTAGTTGGCTACCAGGTGAGCTGGAGACTGGCTGCTTCTAAAATGGTTTATCTCTGTGCCATGGAGACTGTCGTCCTCCAGAAGGCTGAGAGAGAAGAGGGGCCTGAGACCTCTTGACATCTAGGGCTGGAAGTGACACCTCCTTGTCCCGAGTATCACGTCCTATTGGACAAAGCAAGCTACAAGGCCCCACCAGAGTCAAAGGGAGGGAGGATAGATCCGAGCTATTGGTGGAAGTTGTTGCAAACTCCTGTTGCAAAGGCAAATGCGTAGGACAGAAGGATGATGACCATTCTTACAATCTGCAATCACATCTATTTCTATTTTCCTGATCACGTTCTGCTGTATTGTAGCTATTAAAATTTAACCCTATTGAAAAGAATGGGGCCAAAGAGAGGAAAACCGGAGATCTCCATAGGATTCTGATTTGACACAAGCCTGGATACCTGGATATCCGTTATTTAATGAGTTTTGAAAAGTCTGGTTAACTACCTGTCCTCAAAATATAACCTTAAACATCACATTCTTCAGTTACTCCCGAAGCTACCTGTTTTGTTGCTTGGTAGAATAATTATCCATTTCCTGTGGCAGTGGAACATCACGTGATCTTTGTAGAGATAATGCTGTTATGACAATGGAAAAAAATTTGATTTGATACAAGGTTTATATAACTAAAGCTCATTGACGTCGAACAAAACAGCTTCATGATTTCTGCACTCCATTCCAAATGCAAAGGGTAGTGAGGAAGGAGAGGCAAGGCAAACTTATTAAATGGGGGGAAAATTAGAGAGAATCATTAATTTCTTATTCGTAAGAAGCACTAACCAGGAATAATGAAAAAGATAATCAGTAGTGTCATCCCTGGTAAAAACCATGCTTCAGCCACAACTAAAAATGTCCCATGGCTCTTACAGCCTGTGACCCCTACTGACCCCAGCTCCCACCCACCACCCCATTCCCAGAATTTCATAGGGTCATGGATCCACTAAACACACAGATGGAATGATTTCCTAAATCACAGGGGCTGGAAGAGCTGCACCAAACTACATCCTTACCAGACTGTTTATATTTGGAGCACGTTTTCAAGAGAGAAAATTATCCATTCCCGTATCCCCAATATCTTTGGTGTTAAAATAAGAAAAAAATACCTTTGGTGATGGGAATGACAATTATACATTACTGAAGATATATTGAAAATATAGCCCATTGAGTGGACTAAGAACGTCTCAAGGAAAGACAAATTCAATGAAGAAATAACATTATGGACCCCTAAACCTGTAGGTACTTCCGCCTCTTCCCTTTAATTAATGTAATAAACAATTTATTGAGCACTTAATATGAACAAGCCATAGGGCTAGTAGTGGGGAAGAGATTTATAAAACATCAGCTTCTTCTCTCGAGATTAATTATAATTTACCAGGAAAGAGAAGCACTTCCTAAATAATAGTAATGCCAGGTTGAAATAAATACAGTCGATCCTCACAATTCACGGATTCTGTATTTGCAAATTTGCCTACTCGCTGAAATTTATCTGTTGCCCTGAAATCAATATGTCTGGTGCTTTTGAAGTCATTCAAGGACACATACACAGCAGTGATCATTTTTGCGTCTCTTGACATGTACCTTCCCGGCTGAGCTGAAACAAGGTGACGCTCTGTCTTCTCGTTTCAGCTCTGAGACTGCAAACAAGCTTCCTTTCCCCAACCTGTCTACTGCCATGTTTTTGCTTTCTTTTGTGCTTTCGGTAGGTGATTTCACTGTTTAAAATGGTCCTCTAATGCGGAAGTGCTGTGTGGCGCTCCTGAGCACAGGAAGGCTGGACTGTGCCTTACGGAGAAAATATGTTTTAGGTAAGCTTCCTTCAGGCATGAGTTCTAATGTTGTTGGCCATCAGTTCAATGTGAATGAATCGATAATGTATATGAAATAAGATGTCTTGGGGCACCTGGGTGTCTCAGTCGGTGAAGCGTCTGCCTTTGGCTCAGGTCATGATCTCAGGTCCTGGGATCACGTCCCGTGTCTGGCTCCCTGCTCAGTGGGGAGCCTGCTTCTCCCTCTCCTGCTCCCCCTGCTTGTGCTATCTCTCTTGCACACTCTCTCTCAAATAAATAAATAAAATCTTTTTTAAAATGATGTCTTTAAACAGGAACATGTATAAAATAAGTTTCTGTACCAATAGCTTGATGAAAGTCTTATGACCAGAGGCTTGTAGGAACCTGACCCCATCTATCCCCTAGGAGCAAAGGTTCAATATTTGCTAATTCAGTGTTCATGAAGGATCCATAGAACAGCAATACTGCAAATAATGAAAATTAACTGTATTTCTTGAATGAATGAATGAATGAATGAATGAATGAATGAATGAATGAGTCACAAGAGGAATAGCTGAAACGTTCTGAATGTTCAGAGACAACTTCCGGTTGAAGGAAAGGGGAGGAATTCACTGGAAGAGGACATGTGGGAGCTGAGTCGGTTGGGTGTGTGTACACGCCACAGGGTGGAACAGCATGAGCAAAATCATCGATGTGGAAAACCTTGGTGCTTGTCCTGCTTAAGAGCACAAGTCCCAAGGTCCTAGAATTGCAGTTCTGTGACTTATGGCATGCATGACGTGACCTCAGGGAAGTTACTCAGTTTCCAGCAAAGTGGGTTAAGAATAGCACCTATCTCCTAGGCTGCTGTGGGCATTAAAATCTGTTACGTCTTCATCGAGAGCCTCTGCCAAGAGGCTCATGGTTGTGAAATATTTACGACAAGTCAGCTGTTGCTGTTGCTACTCTTTATATTCCTGGGACGGTGGCTATTTCCATTTGGCTCAATCGTAAGGTATATGAGGCAAAACTGTGGGAAGCAACAGTGGAAATACACGTTCACATCGGGTCCCAACAACCTTGGACTCTAGATGAAAGAAACTGAGTTTTCATACCATAGTAGTAGGGAGCAAGACTGTGTTTTTCTTTCTTTTCTTTCTTTTTTTTTTTTTTTTTTTAAAGATTTTATTTATTTATGTGACAGAGAGACAGCCAGCGAGAGAGGGAACAGAAGCAGGGGGAGTGGGAGAGGAAGAAGCAGGCTCACAGCGGAGGAGCCTGACGTGGGACTCGATCCCGGATCGCCAGGATCACGCCCTGAGCCGAAGGCAGACGCCTTAACGACTGCGCCACCCAGGCGCCCCTTTTTTTTTTTTTTTAAGATTTTATTTATTTGACAGAAAGAGACAGCCAGTGAGAGAGGGAACACAAGCAGGGGGAGTGGGAGAGGAAGAAGCAGACTCCAGCGGAGCAGAGAGCCCAATGTGGGGCTCCATCCCAGGACCCTGGGATCACGCCCTGGGCCAAAGGCAGACGCTTAACAACTGAGCCACCCAGGTGCCCCAAGACTGTGTTTTTTGACAGGGAACAGACATGAGAGGTTGTGCTCCAGCCTGAAGCTGGCAGTGGGAGAGGGATAGATGGGAGGGGGGATGGATGGATAGGGACAGGGTTGGAGCCTGGGAGACCAAAGAGGAGATGGACCAGAGGGGAGGTGTGGGTTCCAGGAGGAAATGGAGAAGAGGGAGTTCATGAGATCTGCAAGGAGTCAAGTCATAAGAGTCCAACGTTAGGTTTCAGGGTGCTGGTAGTGTTTTTGCTTCTTCATCTGGTGCTGGTTCCGTGGGAGCATTTCAGTTGTGTAAATCAGGGAGCCATTAACTTATACGTGCACTTTTCTGTATGCATGTTGACTGATGAATTTGTTAACGAGTGATTTAAAGGTTTTAGACAGGCAGGACGGTTGAAGGTTGGATCCATTTAGATCATTTAGGTAAACAAGATGAAAAAGAAGCAGAGTTGGGTGGGGAAGCTGCTGAATTCAGTTTTCGGTCTGTGGAGTCAGAGGACCTTCATGAACAGGGGTGATTGTGATGGAAAACTGATAGCCCCGTGCTGCCACTACACGCCATCTAAAGCCTTCAGTCTCAGAATCAAGAGTGTGGAAGCAGGGCTATGATCCTCGTGGTTCTTAAGTGAAACACCAAAAAAAGGGAAGGAGGGAGGGAGGGACAAATGAAGGGAGGGAGAGAAGACTGGCCTTAGGTAGTGAAATTAAGGGTATTTATTAACAAATGGGCTGACGTCGTTGTCTTCTCACAATCGCAGGTGCTTGGATGCAGGCTTCTGTGCTCTATAGAGATCGGACTGCCAGTTTTTCCCACAGGACACGAATGTACCACAGCCTGACTAAAATTCTAATAGAACACTCAAAAGTTTTGCAAGTATCTTAGGTTTGCTCAAAACACCAATTGTCCAGTGGGAAATAAATACATGCCCACAAAGATTTAAATGTCCTCATTCTTCCTCCGTTAATCCAATTAATTCCCCTTTGAGAAATAGCCTGGGGTAGAGATGGGGGGGGGGGTAAAACCAAAAAGGTGAAATCCTTTTTCTCATATAAAAACAAGCCTCTTTCTTACTTTCAAGTGCAAAAGCGAGGAATCCAAGATGGCAGCTGTAACTGGTGTCTTCGTCTCAGTTAACCCGTGTGTGCTCATTAAATAGCAGGGGGTACACAGGGCATTTATTTCAATAAAAACAATTAAGTATATACATTTTGTCTGCTCAGCGTTAATGATTCCCTGTTGACAGGGCTGCACGCAGGGTACTTCTCGGGGTTTCAAAGCAAGATTATTGAACAGAAATCACTGTCAAGTCTTATAATTTGGGTAACTGCCAAACAGACCATGGATAAAAGCAGAAAAAGAAAAAGAAAAACAAGAGACTGATTACCTGAAGCACTTTTTTTTTTTCCTATTGGAAAAATTACCCCTGAGGCCCCAACACTTATCTTTTCTGGCCGTGCTGCTTCCAAAATGGAACGCCCGCCATCAGACCCGCGCGGGACCACACGACCTTCTCTCTAAGCCTGGGAAACCACTTCTAAACCACCTCTCGGGTATGACATCCAAGAGGAAGGATTAACTAGGGGAAGTGCATAACGTAAAAGAAAAACCATCAAGGGCCCTATATCTGCCACTGGTCTCTCTAGAGCTGAAGGAGACTATGCTTCCGCCTAACTTCTCACCGCATTGGTTGGGCATCTGCATTTCATTTTGATACTCCCACTCAATAAAAGAAAGCATTTGCCCCAAAGTTGAAAAATATTTAATTTTTCATCTTCACAATAAAGGTAGATCTGAATAAAAGCTAAACAAATAAGAAAAAAATGAAAATTAAGTATTGCAAATGATAGATACCAGGAGTCATCATTTGACTAATGGGAAGTCAAAAGCCTTCTATAATTTCTGTTCACCCTCTTATGAACAGGGCATCCCCATGACCGCACACAGGGGTCCAGTTTGTGTCTGAGGTGATAGGACTAGTTGATGGCAGAGCCCCGAATGGGCATCAGTTGCCAACATGATTCACTGAATGTAATGGCCTTTGTCATTCGCGGCTGCTTGGCCATTGACCCCACCATGTGGATCTGGTTAGGGCAGGGTTCACACTTGATATTTGGAGGCAGATAATTATCTATGGCTGGGGGCTGCCCTGTGCACTGGCCTCTACCCTTTAGATGCTGACATGTACCCTCACCCATGTTGTGACACCCAAAAAAGTATGGAGACATTGCCAAGTGTTCCCAGAGGGGGTGTGGGGATAAAATTCCTCGCCAGTGGGATTGGAGATGGGTTTGGAGATAGCAGTGTGGCCCTGCCTGTCCAGATCTCATCTTCAAGCCCAGTCAGCCACCTAAGGACCTGCTCCCACTGATCTAGAAAACATTTGTAAGGGCTGCACCTCACAATAATATATCCAGCTGCCATTCTTCTCCAGAACCTGGCTCTTGGATTCCTGTCTCCAGTCCTGCGTATGAATGAGACCTACCTCTGACCTCCTTATAAGAATTATTGGACCTCCCACTCAGCTCTTAATTCCAGGTCTCCAGTCCTTGCACTGGGGTCTCCAATAGGCATCAACCCAGGAAACTCAGACCCTCACCAACCACCCCCATATCTCCACCACCCTGTTCTTACGTCCACTCAGAGTCAAGGCAAGAGCATTTAATACCCACCGCCTAGACTTGCTTCCACTTACCTTAAGGATAACACAAGAAAGGAATCTGCAAGTTGGTGGATGAAGATAGATCATGTCTCATCACTTGCCTTGAACAACTCTATTTCGATTAAGGAATCAATGATGAAGGGTTCAGCCTTATCATGAGAAGTCGGCAACCAGTAAGTGTTTATTTGATGCAAAGCAAGTCCCATGAGGACCCGACAGTCTGGGAAGTTTCTAGTGTTCCTTCAGTCAGGAACCCACTGGAACAAGAGACTGTTATCTGACAGTTCATCATTGTGTCTTCTACAGTTGTGAAGAGCTACATTCTGCCCCAATCACGTGAGCTTGGAAAAGGACCAGACCTTCAGATGAGAGCCACAGCCCCAGAGTCCAGGTGAGGCCGCCACATCCAGTACAGCCCAGCATGACCTGAGCAGAGAACACAGCCACACTGTGCCCAGACTTCTGACCTGCGAACTCTGAACTAATCAGTGGACATGGTTTCAAGCCAATAAGTTTGCCATGATTTGGGATAGAGCAATAGAAACTGATAGAGGGTTCAAAACAACATCGTCATTCAATAAAAAGACCACAGAGTTAATGCTCGTATTAATGGGGCAAAAGTTGGTGTCCCGTATGACCAAGTGTCTTAGCAATGCATTCAGTCTCACACTTAGAGCTGTCCTGACTTACCCTCCATCTCCTGCTGCTCAGTGAAGTAGTCCCCAGCCTGCTCTCCGCCTGAAGCTTCTGTCGTGTTCATCATGGACACAGCCACACTGGAAGGACAGAGATTTAAACCAGAAGAACAACAGGAAGGACAAAGATGGACAGGAAGGGAGGGATGGGGCCAAAGTAAGAGCCCATGATGAGCGCCAGGCTTGAGAGCAAACTGGGGAGGGGTCGAGGGCAAGAAAGAGACTCTGAGGACATTTGCCATTTGTATGGGATAATAAGAGAGAGAGAAAGAAGAGAAAGGTTTTAACAAGTTCAGTTACCCTGGACTATGAATGAAAACCCAGTTTAGGAAATTGCACAATTTTTATTATTTTTATTATTTCTTAGACACCAGACTGACGTTTTTAAATGGGACTTCTTGGGGAAATGGCACTTCATGCGGGTGCAAAAGGCCCAGCTTCCTTCCTACAGGTCACAGTAGTATTCTCAGACTGACCTAAGGGTAGATGAAACCAGGCCTCCCTTCCCCATTCCTGTCTTCTCCCAGCTTTTCCTAGCTCTGCCTCGAGGCGTCAGGTCTGGGAAAATTCCCTGAGGATCCATTAACGCAAGTCTACACACACACACACACACACACACACACACACACACACACACAAAATAAAAGCCCGCCTCCCTCTTGAAGCTTGCTGCTTGGTGGCTCACAGCACAGCAGAGGCTGCAGAAATGGGGGTTAGGGTGCTACTGCACAGGCTAGAGATCTTGCTACTACCCCTCAGTATGCAGGACAGCCCCCCTGACAAAGGCTATCCAGCCCTAAATGTCAATAGTGCCGAGGTGGAGAATCTCTGATTTACAACCTTTGGTGGGCAAGGATTGAAGATCAAAGACAGCGTGGAGAGTGATGGAAACCAAGCTCTTTCTATGTTTGGAATATTTGATGTTTTCCTGCAGAAAAAAAAAAAATGCAGCAAAGAGCACCATTATTTCTCAGGTTAAAAAAAAAAAAAATTAGTGCAATGAAAAGCACATGATGATAGAGTTGTTTAGCTGCCCATAGAGTAACCGTAAGTGAAAAGGGTACGGAAAACTGCCGGCCAGTTTCAGAACCCCTCCTAAAGCTGCCCCACGACGTGAGGATTCTGGAGGACTCTCCTCTCGGCTGCTTTTCCGGGCTACCTGGGGCTCCGTGCATTTCACTGACCCGGTTTATGTTTGCAGGATGGATACAAGGCTGAGCTGTTTTGAGAGATAGGGTACATGGGCTTACGTCCCAGGATTGGGCACCCAGAGTCTTTCTAGAAGATTCTACAGGAAGAAGAGATGTCATCGGTGAGGATGACCGGACAGCAGAGATGGGCTAGCCATTGTTGTTCCAACGAACACGCACTCTTTCCCCAAGTGGCTTCATAGATGCATGGGATGCCTGGCTCAGGGAAGGGCAAGCAGAGAGCTGGGATTCATTCTCAGGAATGCCCTTGCCTCCAGCTTCCCACCCATGATCTTGAACTGAGAGGACTGCTGGTGTGCTCCTGACGCACGGAGGCCCGAGGAACTTGTCTGTCTGAGCTGAGATCACATCCTGCCAGGTCAGAAGAGGGGGGGTGTGCACATCCGCCTCTGAAAAACTCCGGGAGACCCACACAGAGACGCAAGCCTAGAGCGGCTCACGGGCAGATAATGGCCAAGGTCTCTCTCCAGTGGGACATGATGGGAAACGGAAACCAGGGCCACAGTGGAGAGACACAGTTCCGTCTTACCATACAATGACACGTCTTTACGTTTTCTGGCTTTCCTCCTTACCTGCTTTCTCGATGAGTGCATAAATCTTCAGTTTCTGTGCAACAGCATTGATGATATAAAGTGGTGTGTAAAAAATCATCAATTTCATCTTATCTTTTCCCTTTGTTGTGGCAGAAGCAACCAGCCTTTGAACAGCTTCCCCAGACACTCCTGCATCCCGAGTTTCCTTGCTCCAGCGAGGGGGCCGCAGCTGCTCCTTCAGCGGGCCTTTGCCTTGGTCCAGAGCGCTCTGCACGAGATGGCAGTGGTAAAGTCCAGAATCATTCTCTTCCTTTCCTTTTTTTTTTTAAAGGAAGCTCTATGCCCACGGTGGAGCCCGAACTCACAACCCCGAGATCAAGAGTCGAACGTTGTACCGACTGAGCCAGCCGGGTGCCCCATTCTCTACCTTTTTTGATGTTAGTTGAATGCCCATAGCTTTATAATAATCCTACGATAGAAACAACTTTATCCTCACGGATTTTTCATGAACTTTTAGTGATGATTTTAGCTCTCATGGCCCCATCTCTCTTTTTTAAATTCAGTGAAATGTAACATTTATTGAGTTTCTAATCAGGGCCGAGTTCCGTGCTGGGCTGTTGGGGCTGGGGGGTGGTATAAACCTGACTCAAGCACCCATCCGCTCTCGAGCCTTTGTTGTGTTTTCTCTGCTGCATGCCAGTGAAACCAAGGGATTGTTTCATTGAACAAATTAACTGAGTACCTACTATGAGGAGAAACATAGTGAAACCCATCCAGAGGAGAAAAACAGATAAGAAATACAGGTATTGGGAAAATTAGAAACACGAGATGAAATCAGAGGTAACAGCAGCACACGGAATTTATCTGCGTTTGGGGGAAGGGGAGCCATGTTTAGCTCTAAGCTTCCCAGCAGCCAATTGAAGAGAGAAACATGATGACCCACGTATCCCCAGTATAAAAACAAGCAGAGGAAAGAAAGAGCGTTCTCTCATTCTCACAACACGGACTCCTCCATGGTGTGGCACTAATGACGTATCTGGAAGACACACTGGGAAACCAAGTACCTAGGAGCCCACACCAGAGGGTCTGAGGGCAGCACGTGGGTAAACAGACATGGCACACCATGGGAGAATCTAGAGAAAGGGCATCTCAAAAGACCTTGCGGAACAAGACACCAACTACGTCGGTAAGATTTCCAGAGGCAGAAAGAGCAACATTCCAAGCAGAAAGAAAGTCCTAAGCAAAGACTCAGAGTTCAAAGGAAACAAAAGCTGCCTGGGGGTTCCAGTCTGCAGTTGCTTGAAGGCCATTGGCTGCAAAGGGGCAGAAGGGGTGATGGAAATGTTCTGCACTTTAACTGGGTTGTTAGGCACATAGATGCGAACATTTGAAACCATCCCCCAGTGGCACAAATGAGAGCTGTGTGTTTTATTGCATATTAATTCTACCTCCATAAATTGAGATTTTTTGGAATGAATTTAACATTTCCAGGAGACAAAGGAAAAGAGATTTTAGTTCTGCCCTAAAGGAGCCCATACAGGCAGATAAATACAAAAGAATCCAACAATAGGGAGAAATATAAGGTGCGGAATGTAAAGGGCAGAGCTGGGGTTTGGGGAAGGCTCACGGGCGGCGAAATTGGAACTGGATTTTGAAGAATAAATATACTGGAAATAAAACTGCCAAAAGGAAAGAGAGGAACCGTAATTTGCTAATGACTCATGGCACAATCAAGTTCAGACGCATGCATTGCAACGCATTTTAAGGCGTAATGCAAATGTGCAGGAGTGTATGCCTCCCGAAGAGACTGGTAGGCAGTGTGGAAGCACACGGGCTAGAGCGGGACTGTTTTCAGGGTCAGCTCCAGCTATGCCCTTTCCCGGTTCCGTGGCCCTGGGTGAGCTCCGTCATCTTCCTGCAGTTACATACGCTGATACCGCTACTGTCTGGTCGTGGTGACGGTGAGGTCAGTCAATGAACGTGAACGTCTCAGTTCACAGTAAGTGTGAGTATAAACTCATGATGTGATTACATAGCAACGGCCTATGCTTAGTATTAAAATGATTGTTAAATGGACCGCCTGGGGGGGCTCAGTCCGTTAGGCATCTGCCTTCGGCTCAGGGTCCTGGGATCGAACCCTGAATGGGGCTCCCTGCTCAGCGGGGAGTGTGCTTCTCCCTCTGCCTCTCCTCCCTGGCTTCTGCTCTCTCTCTTGCTCACTCTCTTTCAAAAGAAACAGAAATAAATTAAGCAGTCGTTAAAATAACACACCAAATAATACCCATCCAGTTGTATGCTTATTTTCAAATATCTCAGGTCTGAATGTTTCAAGGTTGGTGTTTCTCAATCTTAATTGAGGACTCCCTGCCGTGTCTTATGTTGTATTGAAAACATGTTAAACATTTATCACGGCGATGCCTATCTAAAACAGACAACATTCTAACCATATGTGTGTGGGGGGGTGTGCTGTGTAAGATTTTTCCCTCCTCAGTTCAAAGAACACACGTGGTGATCATGTGTCCCTGCTGATTGCGTGGGAGGCAGAGAATCACATTGAACATTCTAGCCCCTGGCCCCTTGCGGAGTGTTTGAGGCCAAAGAACTCACAGACAGGAGAATCTGTGGGCTTAAAAGATTTCTTCCGGAAACCATCAAGCCCCTGACTGATCTCAGTAACCAACCGTGTGGGCAAGATTGATCTTTCCCCAACCCGATCTCTTGTATCAAGCAAATTGCCTTTCCCCCATCCCAGGAATGCTTAGCAACTCCAGCTTACAAAGAGGCTTCGAGGCGGGAGCATTCTTCCCGCATAGAAAAGCGCTTCTAATGAGCTGTGCCCAGTGCGACATACCAGAGTGATCACTGGGGGACAGAGGTGAATGGTGAGAGACCGAGTCTAGCGGTGAGAGCTTTTTTAAACGATGGTATATTTAGAATAGTCTCCCTCCCCAGCTGCCAGAATCCTTGCAAGACTATCAGGTCTCCACTTTTATTGTGGGCAGACATTGGTTTACTCACGTAAAAATTATAAAAAGCCAGTGGGGTTTTCTTATCTTTCTCTTGGTTGTGTCAGGGAAGCCAGTGTCCTCTCATTTCCACGTTTGTCTCTTATTGATTGGCAAGATCTGCCTTTTGAGTGGAAGTTGAATATGCCCAAGAGCTAAGGAGGGACAGATTGACTTCAGTGAAGGGGGGACAAAGTACGACGGGAGACCGGACGTGATCATCTTGTGGGAAGGCAACACAGATGAATGGCCCCAGAACTACTTCTGCGTCTAGGAAGGAAGCTCTTCAGAGAGGGAAGGCAACTGTCAGAAGTGAGCTGTTTGCCACGCCCCTCGTCGCTCGGGAGGCCATCTGTAGGCGCAAGTTTTGTAGAAGTCATAACGTTCCCTGGAGACACGCGTGAAGTGCGGCTATGCAGCTGTAACTAACCTTGGTTTCTCCACGTTCGGTATCTTACACCACAGACAGTCTTCCAGGATTCCTTCTCCCTGTCAGATCTACCGTGCACTGACTCCCCAGCGCCCAGCGTCGGTCCAGGGGCCTGAGTCCTCATCCTTGCTCATGTGACAGTTAAGACAATACCAAGAGGTCAGAATATTGGGGTTTCAAATTCCACTTGGCCATTGAGCGTTGGGTCATATCTCGAGTCCTTAGGAAAGGCTATATGTTAGTTATCTATTGCTGTATAATAAATCCTCCCAACATTTAGTGACTTAACCATAATCATTCATTACATGTCCAAGTTTCTTCTGGTCCAGAAGCCAGACAGGACCCAGAAGGGATGGCTTGTCCTTGGTTCACAATATCTGGGCTTCTGCTGGAAAACTTAAAGGAAAGGTCTGAAGAGCACAGGCTGGAGGGTCTACTTCCAAGACGGCTCACTCAACAGGGCAGGCATGTGGGTGCCGGCTGTTGGCGGGAGGGCTCGGATCCTCTCCACGGGGACCTCTCTACAGGACTGCTTGGGCATCCTCACAACGTCGTCCAAGTTCCACCAGAGTGAGTGATCCAAGACTCCAAAGAGAAAACCAAAATGATTACTATGACCTAGCCTCAGAAAGCACACACCACCACTTTCTCAGAATTCTCCTGGTCGCAAACATTGGCCATATCCAACCTGGAGGAGGTGAGGCAGAGGTGGGAGCACCAGGAGGTGAGGACCACCAGGGGCTGCTTGGAGACTTGCCCCCACAGGCAGCATAAGACAGCGCGCCGTGGGGTCTAGAGGCCTGGGTGGTGGATGCGGTCCACTGGTGCGGACCGGGGCAGTGTCACATAGGCTCTCAAGAGCCACACCATCTGGGTTCACATCCCAGCTGACCCTTTGGCCTAAAACAACTTGCTGAATGCCTCTGTGGCTGAGTCTCCTCATATTTAAAATGTGGTAGATTCGATTCTTGGCAAGTATGAATTCCCAACAGTGCCTCCCCCTGCCACCAGCCTTCACAGGGGGCGTATGCTTCCCCACTCCATCAGCGTGGGGCTTGGCTCTATGACTTGCTTTGAACTCAGGGTGGGCGGAGTGCACTTTCCCACCTCTCAATTTCAGGCTCAGCAACGTGCCTCACTTTGCCAATGCGAGATGTGACACAAGAAGAGGCTTGAAATGGGTTTGCACGGTTTGGCTGCCCTCTTGCATATCTCCCATCATTGTGGGAAAAACATACTCCAGTCACACCCCTGGTTCCAAGAAAAAGAGACATGCCTGAAGCAGCCTGAACCCCACCTGTGGCTTAGAGCTAACTCCGGCTGTGCCCGCACTGGATCCCTTGAGTCTCGCTGAACTGTGGACAGTGGACACACTAGCAGAGATTAAAGGATTGGTGTGTTAAGCCACAGAAGTTTTGTGGGGATGTTTGTTACACAGTATTGCTGAGACGATGGCTAACTGATGCAAGTGGCAATGATAGCATCTGTCACATGGGCTCATGAGGATTGCATGAGATGATCCAGGTGAAGTGCTTATAACGCTATCTGCCGCTAGGGCTTACTCAGAGAGCCTTCAGCCCACCTCTCAGCATGCAGGCTCCCTCTGCACCCCCTCCGCCCGCCCTCTTTCCCTGGAGCATGCATTTCACCTTGTTCCAGGCTTTCTTGTCCTGAATTGAACTCCGCTTCAACCTCTCACACCTTTCCACACCTTTCCAAGTGGTAAGCAGTACATCGGACTAATTAAGTCGTGTTAGTACAATGGTGGGAAAATATTCTATCCACCTCACCTCCTCCCACCTTCCTGGGAATCAGTGATTTGTTATTTCTGTTTGTTTTAAACATTTATTGGAGTCAAGGGCTTCTTTTGTCTCCCCACGAGAAATGAGTCACAGTGAGCAATTTGGGCACAGGATGCGGGATGGGCAGGCTGTTTCAGGCCGGGAGGCGGAGGAGGGCTACGGAAAAGCGAGGGCAGTTGCTTTGAAGCTGCTGGAGCTCTGAGGCAGCCTGGCCCCTCAGAACACACAGGTCCCATTCACGTCCTTGCCGAGCCCTCCACCTATGCTCAGGGCCAATCGCCCCCACCTGTGCATGCAGGTGCTCACTGCTGAAAACATTAGCGGATGCTGCAAACATTATCAGAGCAGCAGGAGGTCAGGGGGACGGGGAGCACTGCACTGGCCTCATCTACCGGAGTCTCGACCCTCACCATCAGAGCTCACAGCAGGCGTGGGACGCTTCAAGCGGCCGTGCACGCGGTCTAGCCAGAGCACCATTTCTCAGCCTCGGCACTACACACATCTGGGTCTGGCTCCTTCTCTGTGGCGGGGACTGTCTGTGCAGTGTAGGACTTGTGTGGCATCCCTGGCTTCTGTCCACCAGCTGCCAGGAGCACCTTTCCACCCCGAGTACTTACAACCGAAAGTGTTTACAGGTATTGCCAAATGTCCCCTGGGTGCAAAATCTCCTCCAGTTGAGAACCACTGAGCTCGCATCTCGGGATATGGGATTGCAGGGATGAGTAAGGGAGAAAGACCTGTAGGTAAGGAGCAGTGGCATTGTGTGCTTACTCTCCCAGACCCAAGTGGGGAGGGAGGAGGAGACGGTCAGAATCATGAGCTCTGTGTATCCCCAAAACCAGAATGGGCATCGGTGCCCCTGCACCCCGCCCTTCATGCTCTCCTCTGACAGCTGTGTGCCCTGGGAAAGCCCTGCACCCTTCTGCCTCCCCTGGTCAACTGGTTTATCCCCGGGTAGTCAGAGCCTCTCTCACCCCAGAAGACCCTAGACCAATCCCGTTTGGGCCGTAAGGCCAGTTCTCCATAGAAGAGTGTGTTTTTCTGCCCTGGCTGCCCCTGCAGTAATCCGGGGATCCTTACAGGACACCGAAGCTAAGGCCAGATCCCACCTCCAGTGTGGGGTTTCATTTGTCTGGGGCGGGGCCGCGGGTAGCTAGGATTGGTCGGAAAGCTCTCATCTCACCCGGGAAGCTCTCTCCCTTCTCTGGAATTTTTGTTCCGCTTCCCCCTCTGTTTCCACGTCTCTCCGGTGCTTCTAAAAATGTGTGTAATTTGCCCATTTCATTCTGGTTGTTGCAATGGAAGCAAAAGCCCATCCCTGACCGGTAGCAAAGTCACTACAAGATCTTTAACCCCCTCCCCCGATGCTAATATACAGCCAGGGTTGAGAAACCTCGTGTGAGAAAAGGCACAAGCCAGTGGTTCTCAGAGCATGGCCCACGCCCGCAGCCTCGCCTCTGGACTTGTTAGAAATGCCACTTCCTGGGCCCCATCCCAGCTCCGCTGCATCAGGAGCTCTGAGGATGCAGCGCCATGGTCTCTGCTTATTCTAGACTCCGAGGGGATTCTGATGCACATTCCTGGTGTTTGAATCACTGCTAGAGGAAGCTATTCCTTAGCTCTGTGCAATTATCACAGGCTCTGCCCACCTCGGCCCTGACCGTGTCCAACCTGCCACCCCCACGGCACTGGGCCAGGCTCGCTGAGATGGAGCGAGGCACCCTGGGAGGGCCCTGGACTCCCAGAAGGGGCACGTCTCTGCTGTCTCAGCCCGCTCCCCGCTCACAGTCCAGGTTAGATGCCCACCCAGCTTCTGCTTGTTTTTCTCTTTCATGCTCAAGCTCCGGGAGCACTGGGGTCTGCTCTGACATCCAGCCTCACCTTGACACCTTGAGAACATCTACTCAGCTCCCTAGAGTCTTGATGGGCCCCAGAATCAAGGTCCAGCACCACCAACGCCCAGGGATGCCTGCATCTAAGCTTTCCCACCACCACCTCCAATGCCTTGAGTGCTACTGAACTCGAGACTTTTGGCAAACCCATATTGTGAGGTTGGCCTCACCCCTGCAGGGGCAGCCCCAGAGTCTGTCTAGATCTCATTCCCTCGCCCCAGTGCTGGCCTCCAGCCCTCCCCCAGGCAGCCTCAGGACTCTGTAGGAATGACAGGGGACTCCAGCCAACATGCCTCCCCCACCATTCTTCCTACTTTCCTACTTACTCCAGAATGAACTCACTCCCTTTTCAGAGACAGCTTTCCTGCTGCACAGAAAATAAAACACATCAGAGGTTGAAGGGGTTTAAGCCAGGGATGAGGAGGGAAGAGAAAAGGACACAGCAAGACTAAAAGCAGATACGATTCAGTAGAGAAGAGATCAGGCCAGAAGAAAATGGAGACAGAGACAGAAGAAAGCGAAACGAGTCACTGCTGTGGAAAAGAAAGGAAAAGACAGGAGGCGAGAATTATATGAGTTGCATTGGAACGTAGAAGGACAAGAAAGCATAAATAAATGTATAGAAATCCAGAGGGAATTTTGATTCCGTCAAAATTTCTCAACGAGTCCTAAAAGGAAGAGCGGAAAAAAACCCAGATAATGGAGACAGAATTTAACCTATAAACTCGTGTGGAAACTAGTATGTTCCCATGGGTCTCGAGCATGGGAATTTGCCTTTGTGAGTTATTCCTAGAATATTTGCCTGGCTTCTTAACCCTAGGAACAAAAGACCCAAGGTCTTAAAGGGGGATCGTGGGTGAATCTTAATGAGGCCAATTGTATCAGCCTGGATTCTTAGTTGTAAACAGTCGGACTTAAGTCTGGCTAGTCGAAACAGAACACGGATGTATTAAGGAATATTAAGTAGTTCACAGAATCTCCAAGACGGTGCATCAGACTTGGCGCTGACAAGGTCAGCGACGGTGCCAGAACATCACAAAACAGCTCCAGCCAAGCTCGGCCTGCTGACCGACCTGGAAATAACACCACGGCTGGACCTCCAGCGAGAGCAGGGTTTGCCCAGATACAGGAAAGAGACCCATCTCCCCGGCAAGGGCTGGTGTTGATGTGTGTCTCTGAATAGGAGATTCTCCCATCCCTTTCACAGCAGTTCTCAACCCAAGGCGACTTTACCCACAGGGGCCATGGGGCCATGTCTGCAGACATTTTTACTGGTCATCACTGTTTGGGGGCGGGGTGGGGCGGGGAACATGCCCCTTGCATCTGGTGGTTGGAGGCCAGGGACTCTGAGCACCCAGCAACGCCCAGGACAGCCTCCCGCCACAGAGAACCACCCTGCCCAACATGTCCATCAGGCGGGGGTGGAGAAACTCGGCCCCGCAGAATAAGACCTGCTGTTTTTCACCGAGCCCCTGGTCACCCCAAAATAAGGGTCACATTCTCTAAACCCATTTATAGCGAAGTGTGGCCACGGGCTAAGTTCCAGCCGTTGGGTTAGGGGCAGGCATGGTGCGTGCGGCTTCGAGGAGAGGGGCACTGCTCCGTCCTTGTCAGCACAGGCTGCAATACGGGAGCACCACAGGCAAAGCGGCTTCCACGACGCACGTGTCGGGCTCACCGTGCTGGAGGCTGGGAAGTCCAGGGGCGGGGGGCGGGGAGAGCCCAGCTGGTGAGGGCCGCTGCCTGGTTTGCAGAAGCCGTCTTTCAGCTGTTGGATCCTGCTCCTTTCCTCCCCGCTGCCCTTTACACACAAAGGAACGCGTTAGCCTGCCTGCCACACAGGCCCCAGCGGTGAAGAGTTGGGGCTTCTGGAAGCAGCATTCAGCAGATAACTCTTGGGAGTTATGCCCCAGAGCCCTCAGCCCTCGGGCAGGGTGCCTCTGAGGCAGGGTCCGTGGTCTCTGAGGCCCCCGTGCGTGGGCTCCAGCCGCCTGCACTGCTCAGAGATTGCAGATTCTCCTCCATAGGCTGCTGCCTCCCGGGATTCACGCGTCAACTGCGTGCACCCCGACCCTGTCTCAACCTCTGCTTCGGGGGGGGGGGGATCCCGAATCTGGACGGGCTTCTAAAGTAAAGCCCAGCTCTAGGCATGAAGACAGCGTGCATCAATTAATTAAGTAACAGCCAGGCACCAAGGCAGAGCACGGACTTCCGAGCTGGAGCCTGGTGATGGGAACACACAGTTGTCACCCAGGGTCTACAAACAGGGAACCGCGTTAACAAGTACACACAGACTCTAGACGGTCAAATCCAGGCACACAATTCAATATAATTAAGGTTTCGTGTGTGTGTGTGTGTGTGTGTGTGTGTTCATAAACGTAACACGTGAAAACAAAATCAATTGCTCTACAAAGCAGAAACCTGACCCTTCAGAAAATAATGTCTTTGTAGCCAAAAGAGGGACAAGAGAAGGCAGTGTGTGGGAGAACACAGCCCAGGCTCGATTACTTGACTAACCAGATCAGAGTTCTCAGGCAGAAAAGATGAAATATTGATCCTCGGGGGGGAGGCAAGGAGAGAAGAATCCTTATTTCTCCGTCCCTGTTCCCCGCGTCTGCATCCTCACCCCCTCCGGGGGGAGTCCGGCAAGTTCCCCTCCACGTCCAAGTCGATGTCCCACCTTTCACAGGATAAAAGATTTTTGGAAGAAACGTCATTGCCCGTCACTGTCACTGAAATAATTATGAAGCTCCCCCCACACACAGAAAATAGAACTTGACGTAAGTGCCAGTGAAAATGGAATGTCAGAACTATTATCTCTTAGCATTAAAACTTCATGCACAAGTTTTACTATCTCTCATTGGCAAAGTTTGTTTTTAAGCGCTATTTGCTTCTATTGGAACAGATGGGGAAGTCGGTGTTACACATAATAGATCGATGATAAATGCACCAACTAGACTCAGAAAGACACTTCAAAAATCTGCTTTTTGTCTTCCCTTTCTTCTGAGCATTCAGGTGGATAATTTCCAGTTTTAACAAAGAAACGTAACAAATTCTTGGTGTGGCTGCTTAAAATTTGACACAAGCCATGATGGTTCATTTCAACCATTTTAATCATTGCAACCTTTTTTGTTCAGTGACGATCACACCCGGCTTCATACCCATACTAAAAATCTAGAGGGATTGCTCTTTTGAGTTGAGGCTGGTGTTTTCAGCATCATCCTAGGCTTCCTGCAACAGTGTGAGCTCCAGGCATGACTCTCCCAGGGATTTTGTTGGGTATTTGCAGAAATCCATCAAGCTTGCTTTTCTGCTACTCATCAGTGCCGAGGAGGACAAAGCAGCTAGATTTTACCATCAGGAGAATTTCCAATCCTACTTCCCAGAGGAAGCCAAATTGAGAAGGGATCCCTTTACAAGGCCGGAAGTGTGGGGGCTGGGTAAGACCGTGAAATTAGGTTCTGGCTTCTGCCTTCCAGACAGACCTACTTTAGTTCCTAATGCAGCTTGCATCCCTCTCGAAAATGACAACAGACCCAGAACCTTGGCCTCTCATCGGGCATTCCAGCTACTGGTAATGACATGTTCAGATAACTCAGTATACAGGGAGGAGTAACTTCTAATGTACAACGGAGCCCAGCCTCGACCAGAAGAAAGAATCTCCTGTCTGAGCCCGACCCAAATTGCTGGCCCGTGAACCGTGAGCTAAATGAATGGTGGTTGCTTGAAGCCATTACATTTTGGAGCCGTTTGTCAAAACAGCAAAGGCCGACGGCTACAAATACTTTAAAAGATTCTTTTTTTTTTTTTTTTAACTCTAATAAGCATATGAGAATGTTGATCTGAAAATTATATACCAACTATTCAAAAACAGCAACATTTTCATTGCGGAAAACAATTCAATCCTTAAAAGTAATTTTTTACAAATTAAGTGATCCTCAGAGTACCAAGCAAGGTATCACCATCTAAAATGTGGTGACAGGCCTCACGGGATTCAATTACGGCTTAGACATAACAATAAGCAACCAGGTATTTATGGAAATCATCTTCTTGTTTAGAAGCAGCAGGATTACTCTTATGCTACCTTTTTAAAATTGAAGTTTAGGGGCGCCTGGGTGGCTCAGTCGTTAAGCGTCTGCCTTCGGCTCCGGGCGTGATCCCAGAGTCCTGGGATCGAGCCCCACATCAGGCTCCTCCGCTGGGAGCCTCTTTCTCTCCCACTCCCCCTGCTTGTGTTCCCTCTCTCGCTGTCTCTCTGTCAAATAAATAAATAAAATCTTAAAAAAATAAAATAAAATAAATAAAATAAAATTGAAGTTTAGTTTACAAACAGTGACATGCCTAGGTCTACACGGACGCTTTGGTCGGTTTCGATGATGCACACATCACATAACCTAGCAGAGCACAGAAGATGTCCACCATCCGGACAATTCTGTCCTGATTCTTCCTAGTTACTCCTTCTCTGCCCAGAAAGCAACCGTGGATCTGCTGTCTGTCCCTACAAATTAGATTTGTCTTTCCTGGAACTTCCTATGATTCTGTAGTGTCTACTCTTCTGTGACTGGCGTGATGTGTGGGAAATTCTTTTTTGCACGTTGCTGTGTGTCACGATAGTGACTTCCTTTTTATTAGTGAGTAGTATTCTAACCTATGGCTACACCATGGCATCCTTAGCCATTCTCCCGGGTAGAGACACCTGGGTTGCTTCCAGGTTTGGGCGACTGGACCTAAGACAGCTTCTTGAACAAGGCTTTCATAACTCTATCGTTTACTTTCTCTTAGGTGATTACCTAGAGGTGAGATTGCTAAGCACCAGATAGGTACCTGCTAAACTTTTTTTTCTTTAAGATTTATTTATTTATTTGAGAGAGAGCATGTGCGCTTATAAGAGAGAGGAGGGGCAGAGGGAGAGAGAGAGAAGCAGACTCCCTGCTGAGTGCAGGCCCCTACACTGGACTCGATCTCACGACCCAGAGATCATGACCTGAGCCAAAATCAACAGTTGGTCACCCAACGAACTGAGCCACCCAGGCGCCCCAGTCAGTACATGCCAAACCTCTTAACAAACTGCCCAATGGTTTCCCAAAGCAGAGGCACTACTTTTTTTTTTAAAGATTTAATGTATATATTTGAGACAGAGAGAGAGAGCACAGAGGGACAGTGAGAGGGAGAAGCAGACTCCCCGCTGAGTAGAGAGCCTGACAGGGGGGCTCGATTCCAGGACCCTGAGATCACGACCTGGGTGAAGACAGACACTCAACTGACTGAGCCACCCAGGCGCCCTGGCACTACTTTTTTTAAGTAAACCCTACGCCCAGTGTGGGGCTCAAACTCACTATCCCGAGACCAAGAGTCTCATGCTCTAGCAAGGGAGCCAGCAGGTGCCCAGCAGTGGCACTGTTTTAATTGCCCACCAACCAGCACTTCCTGAGAATGGTGGTTACCCTGGCCCTCCCTGAACGTTTTCATAACGTCAGCTGTTCTAGTGCATGGATGGTGGTATTTCACTGTGGCCTACATCACTTGTTCTTAAAGGTTTTCTTTGCATGCAAGGGTTGAACAGCACATGTCTTACTAAACAATAATGATCTGGGGTAACAAACTCTCAGTATGCAAGTGGCCAGATCTGCATTTTGGAAAAGAATAAATCAGAAGCAGTAGGAATCTAATTCCTTTTTTTAAAAATGATTTATTTATTTTAGAGAAAGAGAGCACAGCAGGAGGGGCAGAGAGAGAATAAAGTAGGCTCTACTGAGCACACAGCCTGACGTGGGGCTCGATCCCAGGACCCTGAGACCATGACCTGAGCTGAAACCAAGAGTCCACCGCTCAGCTGACAGCCACCCAGGTGCCCCTGAATCTAGTTCTTAACCCAAGGACCTATCTAACAAAGTCACATTTTTCCATAGTTATGTTTCAAATTAATGGATCTTATCGAGCCAGTATAACATTGCTTCTAATTATGTCATCATAAGATGAAGAATGGCTGGGACACGTGACAATAATGAACAAACAGAAATGGGGATGTGTGTGGGGTGAGGACACAGGTGGAGACCAGAAAGTAGGCCATGAACATCCACGATAAAAGGTGTCCCATCCTTCATCATCCTTGACAGTCTTGACTTAGTCCCAGGGTGATGGTTGCCCCTTGCAAGGCCATTCCTTCAAAGATCTGCTGAGCCCCAACCTCGTGCTGAGAATTGAGTGTAAGGTCACACATGACAGAACATTGTCACTGCCTCCGTGGAGGTAGCATTTGAGGAGCAAACCCAGACAAATAGAAGGGAGTTCCAGGACGCCACAGGGAGGGCACACGGACACCCCATCTGGGATGGAGGGCTTCACAGAGAATGTCCAGGAGGGTGAACGGCTTCCACAGCTGAAAACACGTGCAGGTTCTAGGCGGAGAGAAGAGCTCATGAACTGCATGACAGAGCATGGGGAGTGGAGCACGTCCACAGTGCAAGAGGTTTGCAGGACACGGGTCTTGAGGATCTTGTCAGCCACATCCAAAATGTGGACGTTACTCCGAGGGCCACAGGAAGCCCTTTTCTGGATTTATGAAGGAATGTGCAATGATGCAGCTGCAGGGGAAACCGTGTGGTGTTTTCCTCAGTCAGTTCAGCATACGATGACCCTACGACCCAACAGCCCCAGTCCTGGGTATCTACCCCAAAGAGCTGGACACAGGTCCTCAAGCCAAGGGGTGCTCACGAATGCTCACGGCAGCCAGTATGTAGAGCAGCCCCGGATGCTCCCATCCCATCCCTACCCAAGTGTCCATCGGCGGATCAATGGATAGATAGCTGTGGAATTAAAGTGGAATGTTATTCTGGTATTAAAGGGAATGAGCACGGATGGACCGCGATGTGGCTGCACCTCAAAAATACTCTGCTAAGTAAGAGAAGCCAGGCACAAAAGTCTGCATGAACTATCTTGATTTGGCAAATCTGCAGAGACACAGCACAGATCAGTGTCTGCCGGGGGCGGGGAGAGAGTGGGGGCAATGGGGACAGACTGCTTCATGGGGGTAGGGTTTCCTTTTTTAAAGATTTTATTTGTTTGTTTATTTATTTATCTGAGAGAGAGAACATGAGCTGGGGGGACCGGGAGCAGAGGGAGAAGGAGAAGCAGACTCCCCGCTGAGCAGGGAGTCCCCATGGGGGGCTAGATCCCAGGATCCTGAGACCAGGACCTGAGCTGAAGGCAGACGCTTAACAAACCATGCGACCCAGGCACCCCAAGGGAGTGGAAGCGCTCTGGAAATGTATATGCCATGGTGGCACAACCCCGTGAGTGTCCTAAAGGGTCACTAGCACTCAGTTTACGCTGCTTGTGCTCTACCACAGCTGTTTCCAAAGGGGACGTGATGGCCCGGGATTTGTTTTAGGAAGACCAGGACGACTGCGAATTGGAAGAGCAAGACTGGAGTTGGGGAGACCAGGAAAGACTATGTAATTCGAGAGACAAGTGATGGGGGAGTAGGAACGGGTGGCAGCAAGAAGATAATGGATAGGAAATCGGGGCTTGGTGACCTAGCCTCCGGGGACCAGGAATGCTGAGAAGTCCAGAAGGAAGCGCAGATTCCTGGTTTGAGCTGCAAGGTCATCGGGACAACATTTCTGAAATACTTTGCTCTAGTCACATTTACCTTCTCCGTCTTTCACCCTGCCTGTGCAGGGCTTACTGCTGAGCAATATGGATTATGCGTTGTCAATATTTCCATTTTATACGTAGCTCTGTTTATGCCAAAGCGCTCCAGCTTTTTGCCGGTGGAGACGGGCCCAAGTCCCTGCGGAGAAACCGGCCTCAACCCATCCAGAAAGCTAGGCTATCCTTTGGGTATCCTGTCCATTTCTAGGACCGTGCTGGGCCCAGAAGAGCTTTCCAGCTCTGCAGACGTTTAGGATTGCGATTTCTGTCTCAAACTGTAGACACAGAGAACTCTGCAATTTATCTGGTAAACTCATCACCTAAAAATAAAGGGTAGCTTGGGGAAACAGTCGTTATAATGATAAAAGCAACCAAGGCTTACTATTTTAGGTACCACAGGCCAGGCCCATGATAAGTGCTGTCCATCGGTGAGTGTCTATGACCCTCAGAGAACCCAGTGGAAAAGGGAGAATATTACCTTTTACCAGCTCAGGAAACAGAGAGGCGCCGACATAACACAGCCTAAGACGGGATGGGGATTTGAACTTACTTCTTTTTTTTTTTTTTTTTTAGATTTTATTTATTTATTCGACAGAGATAGAGACAGCCAGTGAGAGAGGGAACACAAGCAGGGGGAGTGGGAGAGGAAGAAGCAGGCTCATAGGGGAAGAGCCTGATGTGGGGCTCGATCCCAGATCGCTGGGATCACGCCCTGAGCCGAAGGCAGACGCTTAACCGCTGTACCACCCAGGCGCCCCTGAACTTACTTCTGACTCCGAAGCTCATCTCCTCCTCGCTCGCCTTAGTAGAAGACAGGTTAAATGCGATGCGGTCGGAGGAGCTGGGTTCTGCTCACCGAGGCCCTAATCCTAAATATTCCAAGGCCTAGAGCCCAGTTATGGGTTATCTAGGGCTTTTGCTTCTTGCTTCTATTTTTCCTCCCTCAGGTCCCTCCCTCAGGTGTCAAGAGCAGGGAGAAGAAACCCTATTCAAGCGTGAGCTTCCACAGTGTCCACAGTCCTAGCAAAGCTGCTTTAAATCAACGGGAGCCTGGCCGGCATTCTAAACCAGAGGTCAGCAATGGTTTCCTGTAAGGGCCAGAGAATAAATACTTTAAGTTTTGCTGTCCATATGGTCTCTGCCACCACTATTCAACTCTGCCATTGTAGCCGAACGCGGCCATGGACAATACGTTCGTGAATGGGCATGGGTGTGCACCAATAAAACTTTATTTACAAAATCAGGCAGTGGGCCAGGTTTGGCTCATGGGCCGTATTTGCATGATCCATGTTCTAAACTAAGGATTCGGGATCACATTCTTATTTTATTTATGTATAATCAGCCTGGTCCTCATTGCCAAAAGTTATCCGGGAGGGTCGCGGGGGCTACCGAGGACAAGACTGTGGGACAGCGGAAAGCGCAATCTCAGCTTGACGTCGGTTTGGGATCACGATCGTTACTATCCTTTTGCCGTTATGGTCTCAGATACCGCTGCGGTAATGGCCTCGTGAGAGGCTGCGCGGTTACGTTCCCCTCAGCAATGCCTAGCCCTCCCTCCTAGCTAAGGAGAAGAAAGAAAAACCATCCAACTAATTAATTCTTTGGTCCCCAGCAATTATGCAGGCCAGGACTAGTGAATTATTTAAAACTAAAAATGAATTATTCAATGAGAGTTCCCAAGACGCATCTCCGGCCATACAGTCAGGAAAAAGCAGGCCACACTTCTACTACAGAATTCAGAGGCAATCGGGCAGGAGTACGAGCTTTCGGTTGCTGGTTGGGTCTGGGAGTGGATGAGCCAAAGAGCCTGTTACAGGCATGGGGAGTGGGGCACCGTCCCCCACAAAAGTGCAGTGCGTGCTTCAGTAAGGAAAGGTTGTGGACATAAATGCATAAATGATCTTAACGTAGATGTCCCTGTCAGCCGAGCAGGACTGTGATTAACTCATCCTAGGTTGGGCTTTCTTGTTTCTGGCATAGCAGATACTTAGGGAAAATACAATTTTTAGACAAAGGTACTTTAGGCACTTGGTTCTCTTTCTAGGGCCCGCTCAGCCCTTGCCTGCTAAGAACTGAAAGGGACGGTACGTGAGTGAACTTCTTTACCAGGCATATGAATGAACTCATCGAACAGAGTTCACAGATGATCTTCCTAGGAGCCAATATTTTTCCACCAAAGATTTTCTAGCTTTGTATTTTGAAAGAATTATAGACTCCCAGGCAGTTGCAAAAATAGTGCAGAAAACTCTCTTATTCCCGCCTCGTGTTTCCTGCCAAGAGTGGCATCTCATAGAACCGTAGTCCATGATCAAAACCGGGAAATTGACATAGGCGTCATACAACAAAGTCGTCTACAACCCCTACTTGGATCTCACATTTTTTCTTGCACTTGGGAAATGCTGTACGTCCCACGTGTGTGGGTTCCTATAGCCCACCGCTATCAAGACACAGATATCACCTCAAGGGAAGTTTCCTTTTATAGTGACATCGACCGCCTTGTCCCCCAACCCCTGCAACCAGGGGTCTGGTCCCCATGTCTACGCAGTCAGCATAATTGCCTGGAGATTCATGCAAGTTGCAGCGTGTGCCAATAAATAGCGTGTTCACTCACTGAAGGACATCCAGGCTGACGCCGGGTTTTGGCTACTACAAATTCAGCCGCTGTGGACAGGGGGTCTGTGTGAACTTAAGTTTTCATTTCTCTACAATAAATGCCCAGGAGTGTTTGCTGTTTTCCAGATTTCCAGAGAGTACCCAACAAACTTCTTTTTTTTTTTTTTTAAAGATTTTATTTATTTATTCGACAGAGAGAGAGACAGCCAGCGAGAGAGGGAACACAAGCAGGGGGAATGGGAGAGGAAGAAGCAGGCTCATAGCAGAGGAGCCTGATGTGGGGATCGATCCCATAACGCCGGGATCACGTCCTGAGCCGAAGGCAGACGCTTAACCGCTGCGCCACCCGGGCGCTCCTACCCAACAAACTTCTTATAATGACTGTATTTTTGCCCCACGTTCCAGTTCCAAAGAAAACCGCTCAGCACACCAACTGTTCAAGTTCCTGATGAGACCCACCGTGAGCCCCAAAAGTCACAGAACACCCCGGCTTTGGTGATTGAGCGTGATTCAATCTCTTTAGTTTATACCAGAAGCCTACAATAGGAATAAGCTTTTCCTATGCAGCAGGGATGGGGGGCGGAAGCTAACTTTGTCTGGAAACAGGTGGTCGGTTCCAAATCTGGCTTTAAGAACAACAAAAGGAAAATAGAGGACTTCCAACAGGTATCTGTCACGGGCCAAAGAAGTCTAGCAAACAATGTCATCTTTCATTGAACAGGGCTCATGTGGACGGGAACGCCTACACAGACGTGGCTAACGATGGCGTGGGTGGTTTTGCAGTGCCTGCCCGAGCTGAGCATTGCTCCAGAAAATCAACATTTGTATAGAGAGCACTGTTTCCTTTCCAACTGTTTCATCTTGGACGGAGATCTGAGACCCGTGGTTGGGACGTGACATCTGTTAAGACTGGCCAAAGAGCAGGCATCCCGCCCCCAAAGCCCCTCTCCCAGGCCTGTAATCGTTCGGCCTGGGTGGTTTTGAAACCGACTCTTTTATGATGAGTAAGTAAAAAAAAAACCAAAAAACCAAAAGGCAGGTACTACCCTTCAAAGTTAATTCTACACTCTGCGTTTTGATTGTGCTGTTGGCTTTCATGGCCCACGGAAGACATTTAGCAATGATTTTCATGCTTCGGGGGGAAACCATGCTGAGTAAGAAAGCAAGGTCTCAATTACTTGGTTCTCACCAGGAGCTACTGTGTCCCACACTCGTCCAGGCGCGAAGGAGGCGAGCCCGGCCCTGTATCGTTGCCGCCGGCGCGCAGGCCCCGGAGGGAAGGCTGGCGAAGGCCGCTCACGCCACCCTGTCTCCGCACCGCACGGGCGGAAGCCGCCGGAGAGCCCTGTGTTAAGCACCGAGCAGCTGCTCTCTCATTCTTTTCTGCCAATGCCCAGACGAGGATGTTCCCTGCTGCCACCTGACCCCGATAAAGCGCTGTAACGGAGTAGGTGTCCGACCAACATCGGCAGAATGCGTTCTTAAAACCGCATTTGTCTGCAGACATTTGACTGCTACACAATATACTGTCACTGTTCTGTGACTCTACCAGTTATCCTGTCAACAGGGCAACATGGTTATGAACTCAGGAATCGGACTACCTGGGCTCAAAGACATCTACAGTGGGCTGGAATATTCCTTAGGCCATGCAGAAGTGTCACCAGTCAATGGTGAGGGATCCCCAAAGGGAAGGTAAATGTGAAGGATTCGAGGAGGGAACGGGTTTGACAGTACCCGCTAACGTTTTAACTTTCTTCCGGGAAGATCCCGTCGCCCAGGATTCTCCTACAGCTCTCCTCATGTGCAAATTCGAACACGGGATTTTCATTACAGTGTTGTTTAAACAACAAAAGCCAGGGAATAACAGAAACATCCCGCCAGTGAGACTGGGTGAGACGTGGACCATACAATGCAGCCGTGGCAATGAAACCGCTTTATACGCCCCCATGCACAACCACCAACCACACTCCTTCTGATGGACGGAAAACAGTTCCGTGACATTGCTAAATCAACATAGCAATTCAGGAAGGCTGTTGATAAAGAGGTTATAATCATCGGCAGAAGCGTTCCGCGGATGAACATAACAAGACGTGTCCCTTTCCAAATGCCACCCCTGTGGTGAAATGTGGCCAGTTTCAAGCCCTTCCCTTGCTTGAAATGCTTCCGATCCATTTTCAAATGAGTTCCATCATTGGCTCACTCGAGACAAACGTTTGGCAAACGAGACTTTGTTTCATTTCTACCGCCTTTACGTTTATGCAACGGTTCCTCCCAGAAGAATAGCCACCAAACCCTCTACTTTTCCGAAATGGTATCCGCGATTCCGTTACCACCTGTTCCCAGGGTGTTCCAATGTCGTCCATCTCCTGGGGCACCTCTGCTTCGACAGGGACTGTCTCCAGGGCTGGTGTGTAAGTGTGCAAGGCTGCGTGAGCTGGAGAAGCCCGAAAAGAGAGAGTGACACAGAGAGAGACAGAGACAGAGAGACTATACATAGGAGACCTTAATTTGAGCCTTTCAAAATGGTGATACGAAAAATCTATCAGACTGTCAGAATTTGGCTTTTTTCAAGTGCTCACATCTCTACAGAAAAGATCCCCCCCCCCCAGGTGAATAGATGGCAAATCCTGTCAGTTGTGAGATCCAAGAGGTGAGACTGCTTTCTCTGAAAACATAGCTGGGGGAAAAGTGATGCAATTAAGTGGAGAAGTAGGTTCCTTGAAAACCAAGTTTCCTTGAGTGGATGAAAGAGTAGGAGAGACAAGAGGTCCCCTCGTGTGTCCCCGTTTCCTGTGTATTTTCCAATCCACACTGAGTCCTTGTGCACACCAAAATTTTATTTTTAATAAATGTTACCCGAGTATGCATTAGTGTCTTCCCCTCTATCTGTAAAATCATCGGCGGTGGCCTCTACAGCTGGGGAATGCCAGGAGGAAGGATCTGAGAAGAATTCATGGCAAGAGGAGCTGGGGGCAGGAGGAGCTTGCTGCCTCCGTGGCGAGGGGCAGGCGCCTGGCGTCGTCTCCGTGCAGGAACAGAGACAGAGAGGACTGAGGTGGCCCACAGACAATGCCGTGAACCCACTGACTGGGGAATTGGCTGGCAAGGACGGCCTATTTTGAAACTTGCTTCTTTATGTGGTACAAGGGAAAACAGATGATAAAGACCCAAATTCTGGTGAAATTTCATTTCATACGAGGAAGGTTGCCTGGCCAGGAATCGCCATGAACTCAAAAATACGTATTAAATCAAACGAAAGCAGTCAAAACTTACTATCAAAACGCCCTGCTCCATCCCTCCAAACCTCCGTCCCCCTCACCCACAAAGCAGCAACTGTCTACTCGTATCTAGTTCTTCTACGAGTTACCTGTGTATTTCTAAAAAAAAATAAGCGTGTACTATTCTTTCTTCATTTATTCATTTTCATCATTTTGTCGACTTCGATTATGGTAGCTGAGGATTTGGCTGGCTAACTGCCCCGGTTAACGTCCTCCCCCTCCCTTCAATCTAGATATTATGATTTATTTTTAAAGATTTTATTTTATTTATTTCACAGAGAGAGACAGCCAGCGAGAGAGGGAACACAAGCAGGGGGAGTGGGAGAGGAAGAAGCAGGCTCCCAGAGGAGGAGCCCGATGTGGGGCTCGATCCCATAACGCCGGGATCACGCCCGGAGCCGAAGGCAGACGCTTAACGACTAAGCCACCCAAAAGAGCTTCATTCTTAACAACTGTGCCACCCAGGCGCTCCTAGATATTATGATTTTTGTTTAGATCGTTTTTACACTACGGCTTCCTGAGTTCTCTGCAAGCGATGGCCACGTTTCCTTTCTTGAACAACTTTAAACATGTTCTAGAATTACTGTCTGTCTTGTGCCACTGCTTGGTTTTGTAGGGATGTATGCCAGTTGTTTCCAAACGTGTTCCAGTGTCTGTTGGTGCTTTTGCCAAACGCTCGGACACACGGAGGCACCTGACTGTCCTGGTCCCCCACCCAGAGAGCGCCCCTGCCCATCCATCCTGCTCCTCCTGGCTGGACTGCACTGGCTTGATGTTGAAACCAGGCGCAAAGCTATTACCCTGAATGACCCTCCTGCCCCCCAACTCTCTCCAGGCTGGGTCTTGTCTATCGCTGGTTTGCTACCTTGTGTTTCTCCGGGAGCTTCCCCGGAGAGCCATGCCAGGTGTATGTTTTTCATCCCTGCGCGGAAAATACTTTGCTCGTTCTGTCCTCTTTCTTGTACCTGAGTGAGAGCCGCCTGCGCCTGCGTCGGCCACTCCCTCAGAACGTCCTTCTCTCTGCACTTGCTCTCCGCTTCTGCACCCTGAGGAACCGCCTGCCTTTCGTCTCTGGCTCTTGGGCTGTGACCTGTTTTCCCCTGCAGAAACTTTCAGCTCAGTACTGCCCACTGGAACGCAGACACAAGCCCCAAAGTTGATTTACCAATAGCCAGCATTAAAAGGTAAAAAGTGGAATGAATTTTAAGAATGTGTTTTATTTAATCCAGTATTTAAAATATGTGATCATTTCACCCTGTAATCGATATAAGAATGATTAATGAGATGTTTTAGCTCCACTGAGTCTCTGAAGTCGGGTGTGCGTTTTATACTCCCAGCAGGCCTCGTGATTCCATTCCCTGGGCTCTGCTCTAGGTCCTTCCAGAAGCCTTCTGGAACGATGCCTCCCCATGCCATCGATGCTAGAGTGGTCCTCTACCACTGGAGGTCCTACCGTCCGTCCCCCGGCTGCTTCACGCCGTGGTTGTTCTGGATCTCTACATGCCTAGTCACTTTGGAACATTCGAGGGCATGCTGCTCAAGTACTGGGGTGGAGAAGGTAGTGTTTTGGATACAGAGCTGGCCAACCTTTCTGGTGGGTGGCCATCACACGGCTGGTCAGGTCACTGCCTTGGGATTTCTTCTGCTGCACGGCCTGTGATCTGTAATGTGTTCTCGGAATCCTCGAGGACTGTGTGGAAGGTTTTCAACGTTTCCTGGGAACGAACCAGCAGTTCTTGGAAGGAGTGACTTCAGCCTTACTGGGTAACAGGCAATAAGGAAACTAGGTGTACAGCCAGCAGAGGGCAAGACCCTGCCCACGGGGCTCTCCGGCTGGAAGAGGGACGGAGGGACAGAGGGCAAGGAGGGACGAATACAGGACACATCTCCTCTCTTTCCCATGTGGTTGGGACGTGCCCCTGCTCCTGCCCGCCCTCCCTCCCTCCTTCTATCTTCCTCTTCCCCACCCCCTCTTCTTCCTCCTTTCCCCCCCGCTCTCCCCAAGTCCCCATGGCAAACAAGACGCAGAGGCCCCCACCATACATAAGTAGAATATAATCGATTTACGTTCCCGTAAGTGGCAAGATTCCTCACCTGTGTCTGTCATCCTAAAACAACGGACAGAGAGCCTCCTAATTTGCTTGTCAGGCATCTACGTAGCGTTCGCTATCAGCCTGCCGCTGTTCTGAACCCTTCTGCAAATACGTCCTCATTTAATCCTAACAACCCTTGAAGAAGGTACTATTTCTAACTCCATTTTACAGACCAGAGCACCGAGGCCCACGGAGGGTCCGTGTGTACCACGGTCTGTCCCCAGGCAATGGCTCCAGTCTCGGTGCTCTCAGCCATGGGTGATGGCTCCCTGTCTCCGTGGGGTTCCGGCACAATCCGGTGGAGAACAGGAAATGTTTGGGTGTCTTGCCACGAAATGGTCTACTCTGCAGAGTGGGTTTAAATCTGGAGCCAAGCCTGAGCTCAGAGCAAGTTCCCAGTTCTCAGTGCTCCTCGGGCTTCCGTCCTGACTGGCAACTCAAGCTGAGACCTCTCGCTGTCACCTGTGTACAGTTCCCTCACTCACCCGTACTCTGCCAGGACCCCAGCTGCTGGGAAAGCCAGCTGAAGATCAGTGGACCCAGCCAACCGTCTAGTAATACCTCTGTATCTGAAACTCCCACTTAACTACATTGCAGCTAAATGTGTGTCCATACTGATTTTCAACTGTGAACACGTGTTCTGGTTTTTCCTCTCTGCCTTATTCAACTTTCCTGCTTCCAGAGTTTACAGCATGTGGGTGAATTTCAAATCCCTCGTATGTGTCTTCCTAAGAACCAGCAAGCTCGTAATTAATAAGATCTAATGAGTTTGGACGGCACTAATTCGCATTCCATGATGGTTTTGACAGAAGCGGGGCAGGAGTGAACCTCAGTCCATGAAGAAGAAGCTGGCTAATCATTTTCATAATGCAAACATTGCAAGGACTAGATAAATATATTTTCCAGATCATGGAACTGTGACAACAATTTACATACATATAGATAGCACATGCCACGTGATGTGTGCTGTTTCATACATGTAATGATATCAGATCTTTGATTTTTAGGGCTGTCAGTTTTACCACATCATTTGGTAATACAAGTGCCCTCTTGATTTATTTATTGGTTTGCTCATTTGTTTTTCATTTTTTATTTATGTATTTATTTTCCGCTTCATTGTGACATTTGGGTTTGCCCTGTCTCCTGAGCCTCTTGCAGCCCACCCACACCTGAGAATGGGTACATACATCCTCATCTCCTAAAATCCTATGCATCATGCTTATTAGTTCTGAGATGCGGGATTCTTTACCTAAGAGCCAATCCTAGGTGCAAAGACTGGTGAAGGAGAGGAAAGGTCTTCTGAATCAAGGAGCCAACATGTGCTGCGAATTTCCTAAAGATGGCATTGATAGAATCAAGAAATATTCCAAACTTGGAAACAGAGACATTGGAGATAAAGCCTGCTGGTTCTGGAGACAGTGAAGGGCCAGGGGTATATACTCTAGCTTGAGAAAGGGAACTGGACTTTGTGGTTCTGTACGTGAATTCTGAGGGGCCTGTGTGCTGGTGATGCTGAAATTACCTCTGAATTCATTGTCAGGAAGTGAATGAATACAGGAAGGTGGCTTTTGAGTTTTAATATGATTTTTCAATAACCGTCTAGGAGTAATTAATTGAGGACAAGTGCTTTTAAAAGTCTATTAAAATATAGCCCTGGTATATTAATTGGCACAGGTTCTTCTGAATTCTCCTTTTAACAACACTAATAAATTATTTTCCATGCATTTAATAAATATTAGATAACTGGAAATTGTGTTTTCCCTATTGTAGTGCTGCTATTTGTAGCTGGCATCCAGAAAATGTGACATGGGGTATTCCAGACATACTCCTGGATTCTAGCATGCTAATTATCTTCTAACTTCACTGGGCTCTTTTCCCCCAAGCTCCCCAAAAGTGCCACATGAATTATTAATTATTCTCATTTGTTCATTAAAGCAATCCCTCATCCCTCAAAGGACATCTTTAAGATGACAATTTATTAACCTAAACCAGGTTATTCTATGTTCTTAACTATAATAAAAGTGTAATTGTTTTAAAATGTTTTAAATTCAGAACTTTTCTGTGAATTCATAGCAACCTCCCAAATAATGGCTCGTTGCCATTTTACCGTTCTTCCTGACCCATGCTTTTTAAAAGAGCACAGACAAGCAGGAGCCATCCCCTAGGTAACCACAAATTGCATGGAATGAACACCTCCCAGCAAGAGACAAAAACTTGTATCTTTGGTGCTTACTACATCCCACCTGGATGGCAAAGACTTAACCCACTCTGGCACCCCATAAATAGGTGAGGCCCAGACAAAGGTAAGCAGCACACTCATGGCTGGATGGGCCCTGTTCCCTACCCAGGGGATATGACCCTTGGGGTTGGACCCATCTCACTCAGCTCCTATCCCTGGAGCAGCCCAGCACCCAGGACAGAAGCTTCTCAGTCAAGGTTGGCTGCGTGGACGTATGAATAAATCCGCGGTCGGCACCTGCACGCCATATCCAGGCGCCTTTTTCGCACACAAGCTGCTTCTCCCAGGCTTCCGCCTGTTCCCCGACAGTATCGGAACGAAGGAGTCTCCCGGCGGTGCTAACGCAGCCTCCGCAGGACTGAGTTAGGGTTGCCATGAGCAGCAGCGGGAGGCTCAGAGCGGCCACGTGGGGCTCGCATTTTCCTTGCGATGACACTTCACATCCCCTGCTACTGGGTTTGTGACTATCGGACCCAACTTTCGGGCAAAAAAAAAAAAAAAAAACAAAAAACAAAAACAAAACAAAACTAAGACATACTGAGGTTTAAGAGACTAACCAAGGCCACCTAAGTGTCAAGGGACATGCAAGCATTTGTGCCCAGGTTCCGACTGCCCTGTGCTTCGGCGGCGAGATCAGGCCAGTGAGTTTGTGTCTTTACGTGCATGAGCTGTGGGAGGGAGAGCAAGGCCCCGTGAGAGTCGAGAGTGTTGCAAGGACATCTGGAGAATCACATTCAGCACAGTCCATAAGCCTGGGGGAGGGATGCCGAATGAGTTTCTGAGGACCGCTGTATTAGCACCACAAAGCACGTGGCACAAAACAACAGAAATCTCTGTTCCGGTTCTGGACGACGGAAGTCCGAAATCAAGGTGTCACGGCGGCAGTGCCGCGCTCCCGGTGAGGAGGTCCGTTCTGTGCCCTTCTCAGCTTCTGGTGTAACCAGCCATCCTGGGAGTTCCTTGGCTCGTAGACACATCGCCCCGATCTCTGTCATCAGACAGTCTTCGTTACTCCGAGTGTCTTCGCGTCGTCTCCCCTCGGTGCGTGTCTCTCTGTTTGTTATCTCTGTTTCTTGTAGGGACAGCAGTAATACTGGTTGAGGGCTCACTTGCATCCAGTGGACCTCATCTTAACTTGAATACATCTTCGAAGACCCTGTTTCCGAAGACGGGAACATTCACAAGCCTTAGAGACTGGGACACGCATCTTTGGTGGGGGGGGACACATTCAATGCATAAAACATGAACAGTGATGCCACCTGTTTTCTGCTATGCTCATTGGACACTTCAAACAAAGTGAAGCCAGAGGTCACAGGAAGCATCTTGCTACCCGAGGTTGCAAGGACGCTGTTACTCGTACAGGCAGCAAACAAGGTCTTACAGATCCTCACAATTTAAAGGCCACCAGTTGGACCTAGGGTCCCAAATCTACGCAGGGCTACTGCTAAATGTCTCACAATGCAAAGGATGCCCCCCCCAAGACTGACCCAGCCCAGAATGCCAGTACGGTTGAGACCGAGAAACCCTGCCTCAACCCTAAAAGAGATCCAGTGAGACCTTCAAGCCTTTCTCTGTGGGGGATACATTTTGGGGACAAGCTTGAGAAGCCCTGCCTCATGCCATGTTTGTAATTTTATAAACAAGCCCAGTGTGAGGAATCCTCTGTTTCCTGCCCAGATGGCCCCTGTTACGTTGATTTTTTTTTTTTATTGCATTAGCAAACAACACAGCACAGATGAGTCTTGAAGATGGAGGGATAAGTTGTCAGAAGGTTCTGGAATTCGCCAATCTCCCTGGCTGGACACAGAAGATGTAGCAGAGAACATATGGTTTTGAGGCAGCAGACTCCAGAACGAGGAGATGTCAGCCCCAGAGAAAAGCAAGTGTTCCAGGAAGGAACAGAGGACAGCTAGGAAGTAAATCTCTGTGCCTCACAACTTTGCCATCAAGACCTCCTTAATAGGTGAGCTGCCATGAGAAGGGTGACCAGTTGACTCTGGAAAGCTCGGCCTCTCGGGTGACATCTGCCGAAAGGCAGGACCAGGCAAGTCAGAGGAAATGTTTGGTTCATTAAATAATTTGCAGTTCTGAATTTTTTGTTTGTTCTGACTGCACGAGCTGCTTCTGTCGGTGGGTGTTACGTTTCTGCAGGCTGCTCCCTTAACCTCTTCCCAGGCTTCCCCTGCATTTAATACTTGCTTAGTTATTTTATGGATTCGATCCAGGTGGTTGGACGTATGATGCTAAATGTCGGCCGAGCGTTCTTACACACCCATACTGCCTTCTGACACTGCATTTTGTAAGTGATTTGCTTGAATTACAAAACGTATTTTCCCACGAGACGGATGTCCTACAATGGTAGGCTGTCCCGGGCCAGACAACGGGAGCCCCTCATTGCCACACTGTCCCTGAAGGCATGGCGATAGTTTGGAACTTGATCCCCGTGTCTCAATGCCTTTGGTGGGGGAGCCAATGGGCAATTTCAGATCTACTTGTACCACAATTCTGTATCGGGGAGACAGAGGGCCTGGGAGCAAGGAATCACTCGGCAAACAGCAGTAGCTTCACTGTCCCGGCCGCCCCCGGGGTTCCAGATGAGGCATGAACAGCAGGAATGCAGGGGCGGGGTTCAGAGTTCTGGAAATTCCAAACTGGGACAGGCGCTTTGCATGATGAGTTAGCTTGGGAGACAGGACCCCTGGGAGAAAGACGACCTTGAGTGGAGGGAGAGGATGAATAAAGACTCCCGCCCCTCAAAGATGTCTACACCATAATCTGCAGAACCTGTGAGGCTGTGACCCTTCCCTGGTAAAAGGGAGGTGTAAGTTACAGATCTTGAGGTGGGGGAGATCCTGGATTATGGGGGGAGGCTGAATGGCATCACTAGGGTCTTTCCAAGAAGGAGGCAGGAAGGAGGAGAAGGAGGCCTGGGGATGGAGGCCGTGGTCAGAGTCAGAGGTCTGACGATGTCGTCCTGCTGTCTGGGAGCCTGGAGGGAGCGGCCATGAGCCCGGCAATGCGGGTGCCTCTAGAAGCTCGAAGAGGCAAGAAAATAGATTCTCTTCAAGAGCCTCAAGAAAGGAGCAGCCTGCTGACCCGTGGTAGATGTCTGAGCTGCAGAGCCGTGAGGGAATCACACGGGGCTGTTACAAGCCCCTCGGCCTCGGGTAATTATTGCCCGCAGGACCGCAAGGATCAGGGATCCGCAGCGGTCGGTGGGGAAGGCAGGGAATGCCGGGGAGAGGTCAGGGTTCCTCTTCCCTCCCCGTGCACCCTCCCCTCTCCTGGTGGCTTCTGCCACAGCCCTCTGGACCCGTCACTGTTCTCACTGCACACTCTTTAAAAAAAAAAAAGGTTTTCAGGGGCGCCTGGGTGGCACAGCGGTTAAGCGTCTGCCTTCGGCTCAGGGCGTGATCCCGGCGTTCTGGGATCGAGCCCCACATCAGGCTCCTCCGCTATGAGCCTGCTTCTTCCTCTCCCACTCCCCCTGCTTGTGTTCCCTCTCTCGCTGGCTGTCTCTGTCGAATGAATAAATAAAATCTTAAAAAAAAAAAAAAGGTTTTTATTATGGTAAAATTTACACAACATAAAATTTGCCATTCGGACTGTTGTCAGCACAGATCAGTGCCATTAGGGACACCCGCTCTGTTGTGCAAACCTCAGCAGTACCCATCTCTGGAATGTGTGGATCGGCCCAAACTGAAACCGCTGGCGGTGGAGCAGTAACTCCCCATCTCCTCCTCCCCCCACTGCTGCGAACCTCGCGTCGATCCCGTGTCCACGAATCTGTCCGCCCCAGAGACTGGTCTAAGCGGAGTCGCACAACGGCTGTGCTCCTGTGACTGGCTTACCCCCGCCCCCCCGCGTAGCACGTGCAAGGTCCGAGCGCCTGGCAGCACGCATCAGAACTTCAGTCCTTGTTGAGGCAAACGCTTTCCCGTCATCTGGGTGGACCGCGCTTGTGTGTTGATTCCCCATCTGTGGCGGGTCGCTTGAGCGGCTTGTGGTCCCTTTGGCTGTGGCGAATGATGTTGCAATGAACAGTGGCGAGCAACTATCTGCCTGGGTTCCTGCTTTCAGGTGTTTGGGGTATAGACCTGCAAGTTGAATCACGGGCTCAAAGGAAGTCTGTTTTATTTCTCAAGGAACCACCACGCCGTTTTCCACAGTGGCCGCACCGTTTTACGCTCCCATCGGCGACGTGCTGGAGCTTCTCCACCCCCCCCCCCCCCCCCCCCCGTGTCCAGACTTGTTATTTCCTGTTTGTGTGCTTGTCTTTGATTATACCCGTCCTGGTGAGTGTGCACAGCACTCACGCTTGACAGACAAACACAGCTGTGGGGCGCCTGGGTGGCTCACTGGGTTAAGCGCCCGACTCTTGGTTTCAGCTCAGGTCGTGACCTCAGGGTCGTGAGATCGAGCCTCACGTCGGGCTCTGTGCGCAGCATGGGGTCTGCTTGAGATTCTGTCTCTCTCTCTCCCTCTGCCCCTCCCCCCCAAAAGGTAACACCCTTGAGGGACACCTGGGTGGCTCAGTCAGTTAAGCATCTGCCTTTGGCTCAGATCAAGATCCCTGGGATCGAGCCCCACATCAGGCTCCTTGCTCAGCGGGGAGTCTGCTTCTCCCTCTGCCTGCTGCTCCCCCTGCTTGTATGCTCTCTCTCTCTCTCTGACAAATAAAATCTTTAAAAAAAAAAAAAAGTTAACACCTTGAGAGTCCGTCAGAGGTGGCCCTTCATAGGTAATAAACACGTGGAACAGGAGTCACCAAGCAACACGTTGACCTCACCTTCCTTCCGTCTTGCCAGAACACGGAGGCCTGGCCTGTGCCGCTTATCCGCGCCTTGTGTACCAACGTAAGGAAAGGCATCTGCAGATCTCCTTGTCTTCATGACGACCTCAGCAGAGCAAGAGAACTCCAAGGGAGAGGGGCTATTTTCCGCTCAGCTAGCATCACTGTTGGATGAGCCCTAGTGTCTGAGTTCCACCGTGGGCCATACATGGACTTGTGGTATTGTCCCCCCAAACCCGATCAATTTGCGACTGGAGAGTTGTAGCAGAGAGGTGCGGAATCAATAGGCCATTACACAGCCCCTTAAGAAAGCTCCTCTCCCGGCAACACGTGTTCTGAAGGAACGTCCAAGAGGAAAAATGGGTGTAGGTGTGCGTCACATGCTGTGTATGTGACACAACCGTCGATGACGTGGGCCACTGAGGACAAGTGCCTAGTGGTCTTTTTCCTTTGTTGCCGTAATAGGCAATTAACTGAGAAGCAATTTTATGTCTTTAAGACAAACAACTAGAGAAAAATCAATAGGACTTGGATGTTTTCACAGTTATCTTTATTTTAATTGCAGTAGAAAAAAAAGCACGTAACATAAAAAGTACCGTCTTACCCATTTTTAAGTGTCTAGTTCAGTAAAGTGAAGGATATTTCCACTGGTGTGAACAGATCTCCAGAAGGTTTTCATCTTGCAAAACTGACTTTATACCAAGAAACAACTCCCTTTTTCTCCCTCCTCCCAGCCCCTGCTAAGGACCATTTTACTTTCTGCTTCTATGCCTTTGAGTACTTTTCATACTTTCTATAAGTGGAGTCATAGGGTATTTGCCTTTTTGTGACGAATTATGTCACTTAGCATTATGTCCTTAAGGTTCATCCACACTGTAGCACATGACAGAATTCCCTCTCTCTTAAGGCTAAATAATATTCCACTGTGTGTACAAACCCCATTTTGTTCATCCATTGGTAGGCATCTGGCTTTCTTCCACGTTTTCGCTATCATAAATAATTCTGCTATGAACCTGGGTGTGCAAATATCACTTCAAGACCCTGCTTTCAATTTTTCTGAAGAAGGATTGCTGGATCATCACAGGATTATCTCTTTGGACTACCGACTGACAACACTGATGGTATAGAGACCACCTGCCAAATTGCATTTGTGCATCAGGGACGGCACATCACAGGGAAATTTTCTAGCTCCCTTTAGGCCTCATTTACACCTTTTTCTGAGAGCTATATTTTTAACTTATTATGGAAGAATACATACAGAAAAGTACAGAAACCGTAAGTGTATAGTTGATGAATTTTCTTAAACCGAAGGCACTTGTGTAACCCACGTTTGTGATAAGGAAGAGGACGTTGCCAGACCCAATGAGCCCCTCTCGCATTCTCTCCAAGGGAAACCCTGTCCTGAGCTGCTGACCCAAATCAGCATTGCTGGTACGCAAAACATCCTGGGGAGGAAGAACTAAAAAAGAGAAGAGAAAGAGAAAGACAGAAAGAGAGAGGGGAAGAGAAAGAGAGAAAGAGGGAAGAGGGAAAGAAAAAAGAAGGAAGGAAGGAAGGAGGGAAGGAAGGAAGAGAGACGAAGGAAGGAAGGAAGGAAGGAAGGAAGGAAGGAAGGAAGGAAGGAAGGGGGAAGGAGGGAAGGAAGGAGGAAAGGGAGAGAGGGAGGGAAGGAAGGAGGGAAGGAGGAAGGGAGGGAAGGAAGGAGGGAAGGAAGGAGGGAAGGAGGAAGGGAGGGAAGGAAGGAAGGAGGGAGGGAAGGAAGGAAGGAAGGAAGGAAGGAAGGAAGGAAGGAAGGAAGGAAGGAAGGAAGGAAGGACTTAGGAAGGAAAGAAGGAATAGGAAGGAAGGAAGGAAGCCAGCCAGCCCGAGTGTGAAGGCCAGCCCTTCCCTTCAGCTGTGTCATTTTAGGCGCCACAGTTAACAGCTAGGACTCAGCTTTTGGTGGCCACAGTGGACATCCCCCTAATGCCCAACCAGCGCTCAGCTCAGTGCTGCTGTGAAGGCCATAATAGGATTCCCGGATTTTATCACAGCTCAGAGGAAGCAATGTGACTCTGGGGGTGAGTGTAATAGAATTGTAGAGTCCGTCCTCTGCTGTTGAGGATGGAAATTCTAAAACAGCACTTGTCATTCAGTCGTGTCCACTCTGTGGAGCCAATCTGGGATTTTGCAGGGCAGAAAGGAAGGAGGAGAGCCGGGCTCTCAAGGGCGGACTTCCTGCCCGGCAGGGAAAGCGGAGAGCGGGTGATTGAATGCCGTGTGGAATGAGCGTCTCCTCCGCCGTAGCCATTCTTTGTTACGCCAGGTGGTTCTTTAATTTTCACATTTATATTTAGCACAACTTCTGAAAGTCTCGTTAAGGGAGGCGTGGAATCATTCCCCGACCAGGGCTGAGTGTGAAACGGAGTGATGCTCTTGCAAGTTTGGTAAAAAGGAAGGCAGTGGGCCCACCTGAAGAGCAAGTCCACGCACGCTCGGGGCCGCCGAGACGCCCCCCGGTGGCAGCGGCAATGCTCCGGGGCTCTCATTTGCTCTCTTTTATACAGCGGAGAGCACTAACAAAGCCTCAAAAGGGAATATACGTTCCCCGATGCATGGCATTTTGTGGGAGGTAACATTTCAGTCCATGATCATATGACTTACCAGTCACCCTGATATCAACAGAAATTAACAGAAATAAAAATAATATTGCCTCCAGTAACCATGTAAGGTTTGTAGGAGAAAGGGAAATCTCATTTTCCTCTTTTGAAGATAATCCAAGTTAGGCTCCAAGTGGCTGACTTGTCTGCAATCACCCAGTTGGTGAGAAGCAGTGCATGATCTGAAACAAATGGGTCTTGTGTCGCTAAATTAAAAAGACCAATCATACCGAGAGTTGGTGAGGATGTGGAGACACTGAACGCTCACTCCCTGCTGGTGGAATGTAAAATGGTACAACCACTTTGTGCTTTCTTTTGTTTTTTTTCACAAAGCTTGTTTCTTAAAAAATTAAACAGATACCTACCATGGGATTCAGCTATTCTAGTTCTCGGTATCTATCCAAGAGAAGTGAAAACATAAGCCTGTACAAAAACTTGTAAACAATAAATGCTCAGAGCATCTTTATTTGTAATAGCCCCAAACTGTGAACAACCCATCAACATCAGACTCAAACGTCCATCAATAAATGAATGGATAGGGGCGCCTGGGTGGCGCAGTCGTTAAGCGTCTGCCTTCGGCTCAGGGCGTGATCCCGGCGTTCTGGGATCGAGCCCCACATCAGGCTCCTCTACTAGGAGCCTGCTTCTTCCTCTCACTCTCCCCCTGCTGTGTTCCCTCTCTCACTGGCTGTCTCTCTGTCAAATAAATAAATAAAAATAAAATCTTTAAAAATAAATAAATAAATAAACAAACAAACAAACAAATAAATAAATAAATGGATAAATAAAGCACAGTACATCCATAGAGTGGAACACTACAAGGCAATAAAAAGGAATTATTTTTTTTAAGTTTTATTTACTTAAGTAATCTCCACCCCCAATGTGGGGCTGGAGCTCATGACCCTGAGATCAGTACACTGGGCAATGTGGATGGATCTCAGAATTATTGTGCTGACAGATGGAGAGAAGCCAGACAAAAAAGAATACAGATTGCATACTTCCATTTATAGAAACTCTAAAAAATGTGACAGAAAACAGATCAGTGGTTACCTGGGAATCAAAGAATGGGGAGAGGATGGAGGGAGGGCTTACAAGGGACAGGAGGAAACTCTTGGGGGTTATGGTTATTGTGGTAAGCAGAATAATGCCCCCTCCCACCAAAGATGTTCCTGTCCTAATTCTCAGAACCTGTGACTATGTCACTGTACGTGGCCAACAGGAATTATGGATGTCCATGGAATTCTGGCTGCTGTTTATCTGACTTTAAGATAGGGAAATTGTCCTGGATTATCTGGGTGGGTCCAGTATCATGATGACGGTCCTCATAGGTGGAAGAGGGAAGCGGAAGAGTCCAGAGTCGGACAAGGAGATGTCACTATGGAGGAACAGTCAGAGAGGCCGTGTCGCTGGCTTTGAAGATGGGGCATGGGGCCACAAGCCGAGGAACGTGGGCAGCCTCTAGCAGCAGGGAAAGGCAAGGAAATGGATTCGCCCTGAAGCCCAAGAAAGGAGCTCAGCCTTGCTGTCACCTCGATTCTTAGCCCCGTGCAACTGATGTAGCACTTCTGACCTCCACAAGGTAAGATAGTAAACGTGTGTTGTTTTAAGCCACTAGGTGGGTCGTGCTTTGTAATCGCAGTCAGAGAAAATGCCTATGGCCAGGTTCGTTACTTTGAGCATGGTGGTGACTTCACAGGGTGTGAAAACACCAAATGGCGACCATTGACATGCGCCGTAAATACGTCAGTGATACGTCAATAAAGCTGTTGAAGGGAAAACTTCTTACAAAATAGATCTTGACTGTGGTTCCTGTTTCCATCTGACACATCTGCTGAGTGCACAGGAAAATCACCCACACGGATGGAGTTTATGAACATTGTGCATAGCTCTTTTCGGTCAAGAGCTCTGTTAACTCTAGGATCCGACGGGTATGATAAGCTTGTCCAACCTATCTGGCCGTGGATTACTTCTGAGAATTTCTCATTGTTCCATCTTGTTAACGTAAGTAGCCATCTGCAATTCTTCTCTGTCCTTCCGTATTACGATAACTAAGTTATCGGGGCGCCTGGGTGGCACAGCGGTTAAGCGTCTGCCTTCGGCTCAGGGCGTGATCCCGGCGTTGTGGGATCGAGCCCCACATCGGGCTCCTCCGGTATGAGCCTGCTTCTTCCTCTCCCACTCCCCCTGCTTGTGTTCCCTCTCTCGCTGGCTGTCTCTAACACTGTCGAATAAATAAATTTAAAAAAATCTTTAAAAAAAAATAACTAAGTTATCAAATTGCATCGGAAACTGAGCTGGAAATTGTCATAAAGGCTCTAACTGAAACCAGGGGTTATTAACAATGCTAAAAATCTAAGGGCACTTGCAGGAGAATTAGGAGTTCTCTCCCGTCAGAGAATAATTTCTGTGTGTTCGCCTGCTCCGATGGGTGTGCTTCACTGCAGTAAAGTGGAGGTGTGGTTGTAATAAATTGTGAGCTTTGCCTGTAACCTTTGAATTAAGAGTCAAGATGGTAGGCAGATTCCCACATGCACTCAGGTGGGATTCAGTCCTGGTGTGTCAGCCAGCGTCCCCGAAGGAAACAGATGACACGCACAGAAGGGTTGGCGAAGAGAGTTAAAGGAAGGGGCCATGGTGGGTGGGGTCAAGGGAATCCAGAGGGAAGCTGGAGGGGAAGAGAACGGGGGTGGGAAATTGCACTGTTGCCTCTCCATTAACATTCCTCGCAGCCCATGTCTTATGCTCCTGTAGGTGGGATGCACTTCCTGCCCTTTTGACCCTGGGCTTCATTAAATGACTTGCTTTGTCCAACGGAATGCGAGCAGGTGGGGTGTACCCCATATCTAAACAGAAACTTTAAAGGCACCAGTGTAGTTGACACACGCTTGGGCATCTGCCCTCGGCCTTGAGGAGAGCAGGCTCCAGATAGGATCTGGCTCCAGGTATGGTGAGACGTGTGGAGCTGAGCCAAGACTGGCTCTGCAGAGCTCAGCAATGCCAAAGCTGAGGCACGCAGCCCGCGTGCATTGTGAGCAAGGAAGGATTGCTGAAGCAGCAGCAGAGAAACCTCACCAAAGCTTCTTCCCTTGATTGTGTGTGTGAGCTGTGACTACAACGAGATGGAACTCCTGTGATTAAGTAATTAATCAGTTGACTTGAGTCAGTCAAAAGGGAGGCATCTTGGGTGGGCCTGCCTCGTCAGGTGAACTTTATGAAAGGTGGGCCTGGCCTAATCTGGTGACCTTTATAAACGCGAGGAGACTCTCCTGCTGGACTTAAAGACAAAGCAAAGAGCTGCTCATGAACTGCCTAGGAAAAAGACCGTCCTCTAATTGTTGAGGGCCTCAGTCACCTTGATTACAGGCTGGTAAGACCCTGACCCAAGGATCCAATTATGCCATGCCCAGACTCCTGACCCAGGAAATCATGAGATAATAAATATGTGTTGTTTGAAGCCTCTAAATTCGGGGTAATTTGTGTCACAGCAGTGGAAAAACAATTCGCCAGAGAATATGCATCCTCAGTATTGCACCACGTTACACATTTTTTTAAAGGTGCTGCGATGAACAGAACGAATGAGTCGCATTCCCTTTGTAGTGTACTCGGGCAACTTCAGCGAAGCGGAGCCGGGTAGGAGATAAATCCGACAGATTCGCCGCAGAAGGCCTTTGACAATCACTTCCCCGCATAATCGCGGTTGTTTTATCCTAACACGAGCAACACCCATCCTAAGCCATTCACTTGCCTGAATCCAAACCCCAGGTTTCCAGCAGGTCCCCTGCCCTCTCCAGGAAGGGTCCCTGGCCAAGACCCATCCCCAACCCTCTCCGCAGGCCTCCATGACAGCACTCAGTCTAGTATGGGATGGCTGTGTCCTTCCTTGGGCTTCCCACCCTTCCAGGAAGGAATCACGTCTCCAGTCTTCAGGTGATCCCAAGCACGTCACCAGATGTGCCCTTGCAACTCCCCCAAATGCTGGGTAAATGCCTGAGCTAGCCATCCTATTCCAATAGTGAGTTTTCCCAGCATAGCCGTTCTCAAAGTGTGTTCCTCGGACCAGAGTCGGCGTCTGCTTGAACTTGTTTGACGTCATTCTTGAGTCCGACCTACTGAAGGAGAAACTCAAGGAATGGGGCCCAGCCATCTGGGTTTGACACGTCCTCCCGGAGGTTCTGCTTGCTTTCAAGTTTGAGAATCTCTGCCCCAGCCCGATGTGTTTATATTTTCAGGGAATCAGCCCCTTTATCATTCCCAGGTCCCTCTCCCCCCATTTTGCTGTCACTGTTTTATTTTGGATTTTGTGCTCAAGTCCTCCCCGTCAGATCACTGATGCCGTGTCTGCTCACGTTCTCCTAGTCATTTGAGAGACGTACTTCAGTGGAATCATCCTCAATTTGTGGAGCAGTCGTGGGGGATTCAACGTAGTGCAGAGCACAGAGATTACCTGCCTCTCAAATTGGCCCCAGGAGAAGAGGCAAGACTGACCCCACTTTCCAGAGGCAGAATCTGGAGCACAGCCGTTTAAAGTAACTGACACATCACATCCCCACAGCCGGTGGGGCCGGACTCGAAATTCAAAGTCAGGGTGTCTCGCTTTAAAATCACTGCTTGTCATCCCAGACTGACTAGTCTCAGGACCTCGGACTCTGACTTTTAAAAAGCACCGTTTATTGCCTCCAAAGAGTTGGCCCCCCAAAACATTGCCATGGCGCTAAGGAGGCGTGCCCGTGGCGGAGGGCCTCAGAGCATCGTTTGCGACCAGCCCCTTCCCATGACATCGTGGCCTCGTTTAACACACAACGCGTTTTGTCCTACAAGCTTATGGGCCGACCTTATGCTTTTTGTGCCCGGGGGGAAGCAGCAGCTCTTGGAGGGACGGAGCAGACCACGTCACAGGCGGACGGAGGTCTTCCTCGGGGGTGTGGATGTGGCAGCTGCGAAAGCCACTCTGCCTTTCTCCTGGGCTCCAGGCTCCCCGCCCCATGCAGCTGCTCCTGGAAGCACCTTGCGCTGCTGCCTTCGCGCCGTTTTGCCCCCTCCGTCCTCCCAGGGCCCCTTCCCGGGGGCTTCCACTGACCCTTCCCTCCCACTTCGGGCCTCCATAGTATCTGTGGTACCCACCTTCCAGCTCTGACGCTGGGTGTGGCACCATGATTATATTTCGGGGTTCTGCAGCAAAGCCCCACACAACCACTGACCATAAGCCCTCCTGCCCCTGGTCCCCGTGGCCCCGTGCTGGTAAGAGTCCTCACCTAGGGCCTGAGCACGGTCAACAGTGAGGGGGATTGGAGTTAGTCACCGGCCGCCATCTTTCGTCTTCCTCTGAGGTTCTCACCTCAGCAACTGGCTGATTCCTCTGGGGCCTTCTAACATTCTATGTTCGGGGCTTGCCTAAGAAAAGAGAGAAGGAAAGCTATAAATAGTTATCATATCGTTTTGGGTTTGTTACTGCGCAAAAATAGGCATAAGATGGGACGCCTGGGTGGCTCGGCTGGTTAGGCATCTGCCTTTGGCGCAGGTCCTGATCCCAGGGTCTTGGGATCGAGCCCTGAGTCGGGCCCCTTGCTCAGTGGGGAGTCTGCTTCTCCCTCTCCCTCTGTCCCTCTCCCCTGCTTATGCTCGCTATCTCAAATAAATAAATAAAATCTTTAAAAATATATGCATAACATAAAATGTGCCATTTTAATCATTTTAGAGTTTTCCACTTCCATGGCATGAAGTGTATCCTTCGCCCCTATCCCCTTCCAGAACTTTCTCATCATTCCCAAGAGAAATTGTCATTAAGCAATAAGTCCCCATCCCTAACTCCCCCAGGCCCTGGTAACTACTGGCCTACTCTCTGTTTCCATGAGTTCATTTATTCTGGGTACCTCAAAGAAAGAATCACGTGATACTTGCTGTTTTATGTCTGTATCATATTATTTTTTGAACCAGGAAGACAATGACAGGTGTGCAGACAGAGGGTGGATAGTGTAAATGGAATTGGTCAATGGCCAGGGACATTAAGTTCTTTTTAAAAAATATTTATTTATTTGACAGAGAGCATGAGGGGGAGAGGAACAGAAGGGGAGGGAGAGGGACAAACAGGCTTTGCACTGAGCGTGGAGCCTGACGGGACTCGATCACAGGACCCCAAGATCATGACCTGAGCTGAAACCCAGAGGCACACACCCAACTGAGGGAGCCACCCAGGCGCCCCTATAGAAATACAATAAAAGATAAGTCCTGCAGAGGTGTGACTAGCAGGGGGTGGGCATGATGGGGGCCATCCTACGGTCTGTCCAACGGGGCACAAGCCATGAGGGCAGAAACAGCCATGGGAAGCCAGCAAAGGGGGCATTTTCCTCCTCCTCCGTTGGCCTCACTTGGCCTGAATTCAGTCACCAAACCTGAGACGTATAGTCAGATCTTTCACCCCAACACCATGGGGCAGTAAGTGTTTTCCAAGAGCTTTTGATTAAGACTGTAATGAAACCGGGGCGCCTGGCTGGCTCAGTCTGGAGAGCATGTGACTCCTAATCTTGGGGTCATGAGTTCGAGCCCCATGTTGGGTGTAGAGATTACTTCAACAAATAAATACATAATTTTTTAAAAAAGACTCTAATGTAACAAGATTGAGGGAAAGATTGGTTTTAAGTATTACTTAGTCATCATCCTCCACCTGCAAATTTCAGCCCCAAAATAACTCGGGAAAAAAAAATTCTCGGTTATTTACATTTGCTCTCTATTTTTAACTGCCTTTCTGTTTAAAACATTTAATATCTTCTGAAGCACTATTAAAGCCCATTGAACCTGCAGCAAGATATCGTATTTATTTTTGTAGCTATTTTGATCCTCTCAGAGAACTTTTTGTTTTCATCGGAGCTTTTAGGGAAGGTGAAGCAGGTCAACTTGTCTGGCGGACTTGACAACTGGGTGTGCTGGGTTCTTAATAAAATGGTGCTAAATTCAGATCTACTAATCATGTGTCTTTTTATGTGGCTCAATTTTTCCATTACTTGAAGTTCCCAAATGCTAATAAACCCTAATGCACTATTTTTGGTGGGAATGAATGCATTATGCTTTTCAGAGTTGATGTTTTTACATAACTTGAAAACGTTCTGTAAGAGAGGAAAACCCACACTTGGAGGGCGGACATCAATTGGGGTTTTTTTTGTTTTGTTTTTTTGTTTTTTTTCTTATTGATCTGGAGCTGTTTAAGCAGAGAAGCGGGGAGAAAGGTAAATGCAGCCTAGGGAAAAGTACACCTACGGGTTCTGCCGCTTCCGCCTTCTGTCTTCTGGGCCACGGGTCCTTTTGCATCCTCTCATTTCACACGCCTTAAGCATATATTTTCAAAGGGGTCTAATTGAAAAAGATGTGTCTGGAGGATGGCCACGTGGCTCCGTCAGACTCTCTAAGAGAATACCTCTGCTGTTCTTCCAGCCGTGGTTAGAATAAACATGTTGCCGTAGCATCACTGGAAATCATCAGCCCTCCTTAAAGCCCCAAAGAGTACAGATAAAACGAAGGTGGGGCGAGAGAAATAAAAAATGTTAGCAGACTTCTGCGGGAGAATTGACTAAGACGGGGAATGAAGGCCTTCTCTAGGAAAGTTCCGTGGCTTGATGTGGCCGATGGTTCCACAGGTGCAGACACAGGTGAAATATACCTAGTGTTACCGCGCTTACTGTCTGTAAGTCACGCCTCAGAGTTTGAAGACAAAGCCCAACCCAACGGAAAGCAGGAGTCATAGTCGCCTGCAACAGAATGTGGAACTGGTAACTAAAAGTCCACAAAAATCGCAGCCCCCCTGTCTGAATTGTTCATTCAGCGTCCCTCCTCTCTCTTCCCCTCCCCCCTGCTCCCCACACCCCCGCCAGGCGCCCTTTTCATCGTGTCCCCTACAATAGATATCTGGGGGGCATGTTACTTTATTCTTTTTCAAGCAGCCTCTGGCACAAGGATGTAGCATTTTAAGAGTTGACTATCCGATTACTCCTATTTCCTTCTCGAATGTTTTCTAATTCTATCCTTCACTGTAGAGGAAAAAATACAAAATGTATCTCTTCTCCTCGGTCTGGCCCAGCAGGATCCTTGTCAACAGCTGACCAGTATTTCTGCGAACAGTACAAGCAGGAGGTGCGTGTTGCTTTCAGCGTGTCTCTCCTCTATTAGGGAGGTTGATTTTATTTACGGCTTCTATTAAGGGAAAAAATAATAGTCCTTTGCCCCAAGAAGCTGGAGCAGTGAGTGCTGGGGTTTTGCTCTGCGTGGCTCACAGGACAGATGTGGCAGATGTCTGCTGGGATCTGAACACGCACATGCCAGCACGTACGTTTGCGCTGGGTCTCATCGCGCATGTATTTCTCTTTGTTATCTTGCTCTCTCGGAAATTAAAGGGAAGCCAAACATCGTGTGGAAGAGCCTTGTGTCTTTCTTCTGCAGTTTAGTGTGGAAATCACTTTTGGTTACTTTTTCAAATACTAGATAAGTTTTATTTTGAAAAAAGAAAGCTTTCTATTTTAGTAACTCTAATGACACTTCTTCCTTACCTCCTTTTTTTTTTTTTTTTTTTTGGTTAGGATGAAATTCACAGTAAGTTTTTTTTCTTAAGTATACAATTCAATGGCATTTAGTATATGCACAGAGTTGTACAAACTTCACCTCTACGTAGAGGCCCAAGATGTTCATCATCCCCAAAGGAACCTCGTACCCATTAAACAGTCACTCCTCATTCCATTCCTCCTTTGCTCCAGCCCCAGGCAACCATTAATCTGCTTTCTGTCTCTAATGATTTACCTATTCTGGACATTTCATAGAAATGAAATCAAGCGATCTGTGACCTTCTGTCTCTGGCTTCTTTCACTCAGCATGTTTCCGAGGTTTATCCACATTGCAGCGTGGGTCGGTAATTCACTAAATTTATTTTAAATGAAAATAATTTTAGATGAAAAACAATAATTTGAAACACATTGAGCGTTTACTTATTGAGCGCCAACTGTGTACCTAAGGCACTGCACTGTGGTCAGCATGCTGTGAAAGTTGACGTTCTCCTGGTTAGGACAAAAGTAAGTGAGTGTCTCCCCACCCACGTCACAGGCTGTGACACAAAACTAGTACAGGGCTGTCCCCAAGGTAGCCAGATTCTTGTGACTCAAAGACGGTCATCTTCGGGGTATTTATCCCCCCCTCCCCTCCCACTTCTCTTCAGAGCAATGTCCATTTTCCCTGAAACCACAGACAACATTTTTGAATTGTCACTTTAAGTCATGATATGTCAATAACCGAAGGGAGAGCCCTGTGAATATCACGACGGAGGGCCAGCACTCGGGAGTCCTCCACGCTGGCCAGGGACAGAGGACACAGAGGCCAAATGGAAATAGCAGCTCTGAGCGAAGGTAGACAAGCTGGCCCTGGCCAGGGAGGGCGGCCCGTAAGGCTCGTGGCTGGGAGAGGTCCTGTGTGGTCCTCTGACCTGACATAGGCCTTGCAGGAACAGTCAGACTAGGCAGAGAGTGGGGCTCGGAGAGCTCAGGGTGGTGGATCTCGTGGCCAAACGGAAGATTTGAGCCAAGATGCAAGACGTGGCTGCAACAACACAAGACAAGGCAGAAGCCGTTTTGTTCAGAGTCAAATATTTATTTGGCAATGAGCAAAATTGGTCCGTGTGAAAGGGAAACAAAAGAAAAGGAACGCCCTCACTTTCCTTCCTCCAACCTCCTGCAGCCACCGTCGGATTTCCAGCCTGCTCCGGCTCAGGTGGCAATGACCCTAGACAACAACTGCAAGGTCGCCTGCATCCAAGGAAGCATGATCGGGCTTCCGTCCGGACGCCCAAGGAATTTCCCATCATGCCTCTCTTCCCATCCTGCCGAACAGTCCCCTTTGGCACTCTCATCTGGTCTTGTGCGTGGAGACTTTGCTCTTTGGTGTTCCTTCTTTCTTCTACACGTCCTCTCTTCCCTTGCCTCCGTGCCAAGCTCTTCCCCACTCTTGCAGACCCATCTGTCCACCTCGCAGGTGGATTAGCTCTTTCCTTTTATATTCTCATCAAGTACGTCTTACTGTTGGAACAGTTGTTCAATCAAGGAAAACACAGTTACCCTGCCCAACGACAGGCACTGCAGATGATGCTGGAGCCTCGTGGACCTTCCAACTCAGCCGGAGAAAACAAGATGAAAAGTGGAAACCTCAGCTGGTATCGAAGGCAGAGTATGGCCAGTTACCACCACTTGGGAGAGCCCCTCAGAGTTCCAGATAGTTAGAGGAGGTGGAAATAGCTGAGGGCAACTTGAAAAGCAGACGGGGAATGAAGTAGGTGAAGAAAGCAGGGAGGTCATGACCGAGTGATCGGAGAACAAAGACACGCGGCAATTAAAGCCTGAGGAGAGCATGGGCACAGGCAATGAAGAGACAAATGGAAGAGTCCAGTTGTGGGTAATGAGGTCCGGGGGTGGGGGGTGGGTCCTGAAATGAAAGGGCAGCTGGTAGACTGGCCACCAAGGCAGAAGGACAGAATGCGCAGCTGGATTAGATCTGCTGGGGGTCCGTGGGAAGCAGTCACAGATGGTTATAAGCATGGAACCTGAGTAACTGGGAGATTGTGGTCTGACGGAAACTGGACATTCAGAAATGGGGACAGTGTTTCCTTGTGGGGTAAAGGACATCATTTGGGCCAGATCGTTCCTTGGAGTGGATGGCTACAGCTCCAAGTCCCTCGAGGCTGAGTCACCCTCCTTTGGTGCTGGGTAAGATGACAGCAATGTGACATACGCAAGCATTGTGGCCGTTTGCTAGGCATGAAGCATGACACCTGTCACATTTGTTTATGGAATGCTTAGCTCTTGGTGCCCCCAGAGACTCAAGTGTGTACATCACAACACACCCCAGATGTTACAAGTTTCTATGAATAGGCTAAATAATGCATTAGCCTCGACCAGACTGCTCCCAAGAATAGAAACGGTGTCCTCCCTGTAGCTCTCGTTCCGGCAGCTCAGCAAAGCGAAAACCCCATTAGCGGACCTGCTGGGCTTCTCAGGAGGGTCCCCAGCATCTCAGGATGTCCTCCTCCTCCAGCCACAACACGGGGGTCAAAGATGTGAGTGCACAAATCCGCGCCTTCCAACACAACAGCCAGGAAGGGTCTCTTCACTGTTTCCATTCTTGGGGAAGGGTGGGGCGTGGGTCCTTACTGGTAGACAGTGAACATAAACCAAACCATCCCGGAACCTCCCAGAACACCAGCCAGCAGATTCAACCAGGCTGGAGTAAAAACAACAGAGGGAAAGGTTTCATGCTGGACCACATATTTGTGCCACTTTGATTTTTTTTTTTTCCAGGACAGCACCGAAATAGGGAATGTTTAATTTGCCAATCTCTGTGTTCCGGTGCACATAATTTTCTCAATTACCTGAAATGCTGAATGTCATCAAGTCACAGAAGACGGGCTTTAAAAACAAAGTTTTAAAAAAATTTTATTTTAGTACTTCTGCGTTTCACTGAATGAAATTACAAGGAGGGCAATTTCAAAAAGTAAGGAATACAGCATGTGAGCTTTTAGGACACCCACAAGGCAAACTCCAAATTTAGAAAAACAGATGAATTTTTATGGGATAATTATCCTTCTCACACATGCACACTCACTCATTCCTACCATTTGTCCTTCTGGCAGAGGTAAGTTTGTCTTCTAGAGTATAAGCTTCTGGAAGGTAGGGCTGTGTCTTACTGTTTTGCTTTTTCTCCTATAGATTCATAAAATGAACTCAATAAATGTTGGTTTGAACAGAATTCAATTTACATGACTATGAGTTTTTGTTTCCAGTGTGCTTATTTTTGCCCGACGAGCCACTGGATTGCTATTTTAGGAATGGCCATTGCTTAAAAGGTGACAATTGTATGACGTGAAGTGAATTTCCTAAAAGTATCCAGATCCAGCAAGGAAATGCAATTTGACAGGAAAAGTTGGGTCTTCTTTTTCATACAAGTTTCGGTTTTCAATGATTTTAGTATAAACATACCTTGAGAAAAATTTCACCTGCTTTTTATATTTATTTATCCAACTGGTGTTTCCAACGTATTTTGCAGGGCAGATAAAACATACAGCTTCATGCTTGTAACTCCATTCCTGTAGCTTTGTAGATGCAATCTCTGGAGTTTGTACACAGGAACGTTCACCTTGGCGGCTGGAAAGACCTCACTGGGGCTCCCGGAGCGCGCTGGGCGGAGCCGAGGTCCAGGGCCTGCCTGGCCACAGGTGTCGCGGATCACGAATGACTCTTGGGTGCCCCCAGACCAGTGGTTCAAGGGCGTGAAGCAGCCGTTCCGGCCTAAACTGGCCTCTGGCATTTATCAGGGTGCTGCCTTGGAATTCCTTTGTCCCCCTTTTGTCCCTTCTGTCCAAATCCTCTCTGTTTCCTCTTCCCTGAACGGGAGAGAGAGATGGCATGAAACAGAGAGCCCTGTCCCTCAGCCATTTCAGCTTGTTTAATATTTGTTTCCATCTATTGTTTTTCAGCTCCCGCTTTTGAACCAGTAGTCTCTGGTCCCCCCAGGTTTCGTGTTTTTCTGGGGCTGGATAGCGAACGTGGGTTGGTTAGGCCCCGGTTCCCCATCCTTGCCAGCTGAACCCCCTGGCAGGACCCTGGCTCCCCATCCCTGTCACTGAGCCCCCTAGGGTCCCTCTCCCGGCAGCAGCACTGTTCCCTGCCTGACAGTATTTCTGCGGGCCCTGCCATCCCTCCACTAGAAACCCGTTGTCCCCCAGCACAGGCACCCCCTCCATCCAGTGGGGGGATGGTATAGACTACACCAGCGGGCTCAGCGCCCATGGCCAAGGCCTACAGCCCTGCAGTCAGGCCCTCGGGGCGGTCCCGTCCCGTGGTGCCCAGACGCCTGCACGAGCTGGCCTGCGGGAACTCCTGAGGCCAGTCCAGGGGGAGCACAGGGGCGGGCTCCGGGCACTGTGCCCTCCCGGGGTCCTCTGTGCCGTGGTGGCCGCCCCTGGGGACTGCACACACCTCCTGGCTTGGGAATGAAGTTCTAGCCTGTCCGGGATTGCTCTTCACTCCCTCTGCATAACTAACTACACACGTTTGATGCAAAGTAGTTGTTACCAGCGAAACAGAAAGGCCTCAGTGGCAGATCACCTGAGTGAGGGAGAGGAGGACAAAGGGGGGGGGGGGCAACTTGGAAGCCATCTCAGCCCCGCAGGCAGGCTGCCTCAGCCCATCTAGCCAGGGCGGCTCAGTGGGACCCTGTCCGCGGCCCCTACCCCACTCGGAGCTCATGTGTGCACCCTCCCTCCGCCGAAGGGAGAGAAGCTATTGACTCGTCCTCCTGAACGGCGCGCAGAGCAGACGCCGGGCTGCACGTCTCCTCCCTGTAAATCATTACATTGGCTCGGAGGAAGATGAGGCCCAGATCAGGTGATGTTGGCCCCACGGAGCCAGGTGACTGCCAGTCGGCCTCCTGCTCCCGGAACCGCACTGCTCCACCGCACAGATCGGAGCCAAGGCCAGGCCGAGGCCGGCGAGGGCAGACACACCTGGGGCCCTGCGGCCTCCGCTTCTATTCCCCACTCCTTCCCCTGAGTCAGCGAGCCTTGGTGCTTCACGGCCGAGGCGGGCGACTCAGCTAACTTGTAACTGCTGTCATGACAGCTCCGAATACCAGTCACGGTTGAATAAACTTCCCTTAATCAGGAGCCCTTACCCCGTGGGAAAGGACTGGTCTGCTAGGAGGGCAGGCCTCAGGAGCCTTGCCAGGGTCTGTCCTGCTCACGGGCTCTGGTCAAGGAGCCGGACACCAAAGCGAGAGTAACCGAGCAAGACACAGGCCTGTGTGTGGACTGCTGCGGGGACCCAGGGGCCGCGGCGCCCAGGGGGCTGGACGGCCTGCCCATGCTCTGAGCAGCCGTGGGGAAGAGGCTGCGTCCCCGCACAGGCTCTGGGGGGCCTGCCCTCTACCCGGCCGGACTCCCCGCTTTCCCATCTCCTGCCCTCCAGGGAAGAGCGCAGGACGCACAGCGCTTCTCCAGCCCCTGGGTGGCTGGGGAATTGGGGGAGCACCCCCAGGACAGCCACTGTGCTCGGACCTTGCCAGACGCGGAGGACGTGACCTGCTCAAGGCTGCATGTCGGTGCTTATCTGTCTCGGGCGCTGCTCACTGCCCAGAGCCCGCAGGGAAGCCGTGTTATAAAACCTGTGTGGGGTCTGCTCTGAGGGAGGCAGAGGGGGTCACGAGGAAACTGGGAAGTCATCTGGAGGTCCTCCGCACTGCACACGAGGTGGCCTTGGAGGAGCGAGGAAGACGCCCAGGCCACGGGGCTATCCTTCAATCTCCCTGTGGGAACTGGGTCCCAGGCTCCACGACACGTTGTCCACTCAGAGAAGATCGGGGCCATCGCCAGGTTCCCGAGAGGTTGTCTGTTCTGTGGAGTCCACGGTGCGGCAAGCGTGATGGACACTCAGCGTCGTCCAGAAGAGCGACTCACAGGAGCCAAATCTTATCATGACTTTTGCTAAGCAAACAGCCTGTGGACAATTTGGGCTTTCTGGCAGCCAATTAGCACATAATTTCTTGCTTTAATTTCTAAACAAGAGCGAAACCACGCACGAGAGGCGAGATCAAATCTAAGAGATAACTACACTTGGAAATGTGCTCCAGGTCTGCGTGTGGCGACTTCAAGACCTCTGGCCTTGGTTTTGGTATCATTGTCAGCTTGTGGGTGTTTTCATTGGAAAGACAGTCGTCTCATCCATGGGTCATTCTTGCCAAGACGCGGTTGGGCCAAAATGTACCAGGAACTCAGGCCTCCAAGGATGCTCGGTTGCCTACAGCCTGTCACACACACACACACACACACACACACCCATCTGCGTGGGGCTGCTTAAAGAAGGAAAATGGAAACCCCTTGATGCCTGTGAGCAGCCAGTGCCGCTGGGAGCTGCGGACTGGGGACTGGGAGCACAGAGGGGTCTAACCCTGTGGCTGAGAAGAGCCACAAAGACTCCTGAGTGCGGGCGGGCCCAGCTCCAGGGACCGCGATGATGCAGGTGTCTCTGGTGGCTTGGGGAGGCCCCGGGCCGGTGCGTGGGAGACACACGAGCAATGCTTGTGCTCCCTCCTACCTGCTCTGTCTTCTCTCTTCCAGTCACAGGGTGGTGGGAGCTGAGAACACACGGTGGGCCTCGTCACTGTGTCTCTGTCTCCCTGAAATAAATAAATAAAAATTTTAATTAAAAAATAACGGGGTGGGGGTGCTTGGGTGGCTCAGTTGGATGGGCGGCTGCCTTCGGCTCAGGTCATGATCTCAGGGTCCTAAGGATTATTCCCAACTTGTCTGAAATTTTCTAATGTATCTGCAAAGATTTGTACACGACATTGCCTAATAAATCATTAATTTCTTTTCTGGGCATCCTCAATATTCCATTACTCACGTCTAGTGTTGTTGATTTCCTTCTTCTGTCGTTTTTTCCCCTGCCTCCTGCCTCTTCATCATCTTTTACAGAGTTTTGTCTCTTTTACTAATTAAATCAAAGACTAATTTTCTGGGGCTAATTGGTAATCATTGTTTTCTTTTTATGAAAAGAAATATATAAACGAATATGTGTATAGTAAAAAAGGGAGGGAGAAGCAGTCCTCAGACAGAAAGCCCCTGGGGGGGCGCCTGGCTGCCTTCGGCTCAGGGCGTTATAGGATCGAGCCCCACATCAGGCTCCTCTGCTATGAGCCTGCTTCTTCCTCTCCCACTCCCCCTGCTTGTGTTCCCTCTCTCGCTGGCTGTCTCTATCTCTGTCGAATAAATACATAAAATCTTTTTTAAAAAAATAAATAAATAAGTGCATTTTTTGGCCGACGGGCTCCCGATCCGCGCAATTCTGCCCGCCACCACTAGGGACACTGGTCAATGAACGCAGACGTTGTGCGGGGAGGGGACGCTACTGGCATGGACAGGCGAGAGGCGGGGCGTGCTGCTCAGCACCCGACAAGGCACGGGCGGCCCCCCCACGAGGAATGATCTCCCAATTAGAGCAATGCTGAGACGGGACACCCTATGTGTCTACTATGCCAGGGGAGGTCCGTGGACCGGCGGCGTCAAGGCCCCTGGAGCTGGGGAGACATGCAGTTTCGGGCCCCACCCCAGCCCTAGAACCAGATGCTGCAGCTCGACTCGGTGTCCCCAGTGGAGGCGGGCGGGGGGGGGGGGGGCGCGTGCACACAGCGGTGTGGGTCTCGGGGCCCATGTGCGGGGTGCTCTGCTGTCTCGTGTAATCACTTGTCATGGAGTCCTGGGGTGGGGGGCAAGCCTTGCTCCAAAACGTAACAAGGCCATGTCCTGAAAAGGAGGCTTTGCTGTTCTCTTCAGATCCTTTCTACCTGAGGCCTCTTTACCTCCCTACCTTGCAGTAGCTCCTTCCCCCACGTTTTTTGTGTGTCAGGTGTGGGGGTCGGTTTCTAAGAGCTTTCTTGACATATAATTCACGTATCATTGAATTCCTCCTTGCAAAGGTTACTGTTCAGTGGGTTTTTGTACCTTTGCAGGGCTGTGCGTCCATTACCTGGCTGCAGGACATTTTTCTCACTTCCAGAGGACACGGGGTACCCGTGGACAGTCACTCCACCTTCCCTCCTCTCCCGGCCCCAGCAACCACTAATCTGCTTTCTGTCTCCAAGGATTTGCCGGTTCGGGACATTCCATATGTCACAGGCTGGATTGTGTCCCCCCAAGATTCACACATGGAAGCCCTAATTCTTAGCACCTCAGAACGTAACCGAATTTGTCCATAAGGTCTTTAAAGCAGTGATTAACGTAAAACGAGGTCAGTAGGATGGGCCCTGCTCCCGTGGGGCTGGTGGTGTTGTAGGAAGAGGGGATTAAGACACAGGCAGGCACAGAGGACGACCACGTGAGGTTGCAGGGAGGAGGGGGTGTCTCCACGCCAAGGAGAGACGCCTCGGGAGGAGCCAGGCTTGCTGACACCCTGAACGTGAGCTCCAGCCTTCAGAACTGAGAGAAAACCCACTTCTGGGGCTCAAGTCGCCCGCTCTGTGGTGCTTTGTTCCCAGAGTCCTAGCACACTAATACGCAGTATAAATACAACCCTACAGCGTGTGGCTTCTCGGGGGGGCCTTCCCTCACTTTCTGTACGGTTCCACCCCTCCCCATCCCATCCCCCACTGTCCTCCTTTTTCCCCTCTCTTGGGGTCTCATCAACCTTCTTCTTTGGAAAAGCTCTTGTTCCCGACCACTATTGCCACCCAACCCCAAGGGTCACTCACATCCTGGGGAAAGCTGTAGGGAAACCCTTGACTATTGTTGAGGCAGAACCAAGATGCTGAGTTGGTTTTTGAGATGTAAAGTTATACCTGTCTGAACCTAGCGTCTCAGAAATATAAGTTACGGCATTGGTGAACTCATTTACCTACCAGTTGCATGGTTTAGCTTTGAAGATTATTTATTTCTAGTTCTTCTTATAAAGGACTTGATATTTTCACCCACAATATTTTGGATTATATTCAAGGCATATCATAAGCATTTTCATGCAATTTACTGTTGCAAATAAAGAAATCACATTCTTTGGTTTGTAGCTACAATCGGATTTGCGACCCTACGTGTAGATGTCTGATAAATTGAAGGCAATTCTTGGATCTGGATGTAGCAGGCAGGATTCACCCTGAGAAACAACACCTAACCGAGGATACACGCAGAGATTTGTCACAAGGAATTAGCTTGTGCCGTTCTGGGGGCTGGCTAGGTATGCCTGAAATTTGTAGGGCATGCAATTAGGAGGGCCAGGCTGGTGTTCTTTTAGGGAAAAGGACAGAGAGTTGGACACACACACACAGAAGGAAGAAGTCCATGTGAAGATAGAGGCAGAGATTGGAATGAGGCAGCTATAAGTTTAGGAACACCAAGGACCGTTGGCCATCAATAGCAGAAGTAAAGAAGGATTCTTGGGGCGCCTGGGTGGCTCAGTTGGTTGAGCATCTGACTCTTGATCTCAGCTCAGGTCTTGATCTCACGCTTGTGAATTTGAGCCCCACATTGGGCTTCACGTTGGGTGTGGAGCCTACTTAAAAAAAAAAAAAAAAAAAGAAGTAAAGAAGGATACTGCTCAGAGCCGTCACTGGGAACACGGTCCTCCCAACATCTTGATTTCAGACTTCTGGCCTCCAGAACTGTGAGAAAGTAAATTAGTGTTGTTTGAAGCCACCCGTTTGCTGGTGCCGTGTTAAAGCAGGCCCTAGGAAACAGACACAGTGTTTGAGTAAAGAACTGTGGATGGTAGCCTAGCCAAGCTGACACATCGAGAGACCAAGACAGGTACCTTCCCTTCGAATCCCTCTATCCTCACCCTCCTCTTCTCCACTGAGCTCATATCCGAGTTAGTGGAAAAGATAATGTGAACAAATGACCAAAAGAACTCGAGCATCTGGGCCCATGGAAGACAGTGATGGAGATGGAGAGGGCGGAGCCCGCAGCCCAACAGAACCTTGAGAGTCCAGAGGGGCAGGAGGAAGCAGGGCAAGGAACCGGCCCCCAGAAAAAACAGTGGGTGAAGGACTCAGGAACAAGCAGGAGACATTTCAGGAACAGCAGGGGCCCAGGGAGGTGAGGTCCCAGCAGGCAAAGTGGGAAGAGAGACTCTCCCACTCTCCCAGGGACTGGTTTTCCTGGTCCCTGCCCAAGACCCATTCTCCACTCTTCACGACTATTCTCAAGTGACGTCATTTTCAGTTTCTTAAAAATGCAATTGTGTGTACGTGTCGATACAGAAATGTTTTCCACTTAAACATAATTCTCGCAAGTTAACTGAAGGCTTTCTAATTTGTTTAAGTAAATTTTTAAATTTTAGAGTCGTTTTAGAGTTACAGAAACTTAGGGCTGAGAGTTCTGTTTACCCCTCACCCAGTTTCCCCTACTGACAGCAACTTACATCCCCGTGGGACACTTGTCACAACTAATCAGTCAACTGTGGTCAATCAGTCAAATTGACCAGACTCCAGGCTCTATCTGGATCTCCCCACTGTTTCCGCGAATGTCTTTATCTGTCCTCGATCCCACCCAGGATCCACCCAAGTGCAATGCGGATTGCACTTAGCATCATGACCCCTTAGGCTCGTCTGGGCTGTGAGAGGCTCTCATCCCTCCTTGTTTTTCACGACCGTGACAGTTTTGAGGAATGTGGGTCAGGTGCTTTGTTTTGTTTTGTTTTAAAGATTTTATTTATTTATTTGACAGAGAGAGTGAGAGAGCACAAGCAGGGGGAGCCCAGAGGGAGAAGCAGACTTCCCGATGAGCAGGGAGCCCGACGCGGGACTTGATCCCAGGACCCTAGGACCATGACCCGAGTTGAAGGCAGATGCTTCACCGACTGAGCCACCCAGCCCCAGGTGTTTGGACATTCTTAAGTTTTTATTTATATTTCACTACATTATATAACATTTCAACAAACATTAGGATATCTTAAAACTAGAACCATATATGTCGTGCGGTAGCTGTAATGCCTGTCTTTGTCCTCTTTGTATAAAACTACGGAAGGCTAGGGGAGGTGCAGCCGTCGTCTCATATTCTTAGCTCATGTATGAAACCTTGCCATTTTCGACTTTTACCATTCTGGGTAGAACTTTAATGTCTAAAAATTCGAAGCACCTTGGGAATATCTACTCATTTGAAAAAGCTATTTTAGTCAAGGGGGTCTTTGCAAAGGCAAACTACCCTTTGGGGAGCATACTTTTTGTTTCCCCATTCCAGAAAGCATTGCTTCCTTCTGTGCTCTTAGCCACTGCTCAGACAATTCCTGGGAAAGCCTCTGTCTGGTCAAGTCAGCCCCCCACCTGAGTGATTGATGGCCATGCGCTGGTGTGGGCTTCTGTGAGTGGGGGAGCAGTGTGGGGGGGGTTATCTGAAATACTTACTTATAGAAACGTGACTCATTCTCATTATTATCTCAAAAGTACATTAAAATGATTTCTCTCTTCCCCACTCCCTTAGGGACATTTTGAGAATTTTACGTGACAGATTTCTGATCTTATCAAGTGGCTGTGGTGTAGTCAAAATAACAACAAACAGAAAGTCGTCCTTAAGCGTGTGCGGCAGAGAAGCCCTGTGGTGTTATTTCCTTGAGTTTTACAGTGTTTTCCTCCAACCTTCTGGGTTTTCTGTCTCTCTCTTTTTTTAACATTTTATTTGAGAGAGAGAAAGAGAGTGACAGAGAGCACAAGAGCGGGGTGAGGGACAGACAGACGGAGAAGCAGGCTCCCCACTGAGCTGGGAGCTCAACGTGTGGGGCTCGATCCCAGTCCCCTGGGATCATGACTTGAGCTGAAGGCAGACGCTTAACCGACTGAGCCACCCAGGCACCACTTCCTTCCTTCCTTCCTTCCTCTCTTTCTCTTTCTTTTCTTTCTTTCCTTCCTTCCTCCCTCCCTCCCTCCCTCTTCTTTTTCTTTCTTTCTTTCTTTCTTTCCTCTTTCTTTCTTTCTTTCTTTCTTTCTTTCTTTCTTTCTTTCTACCTTCTTTCCCTCTCTCTCTCCCTTCCTTCCTTTTGTTTTTGTGGTCAATTTTATTGAGGCATAATTTACTTACAGTAAAGTCTACCTTTCAGAGTACATTCCTATGAGTCTTGGCCAACATTTACAGGGATGAAACCAGCACCGAAATCAAGATACAGAACACCTTTGTTACCACCCTCCCCCCAAAAATTGCCCCTTGGCCCTCTGTAGTCAATGTCCTTTCTGACGCCCACCCCCAGGAAACAATGATCTCAGTAGCTTTGCCTGTTCCAGAAAGCCATATACTGTCAATGGAATCATGGAGAATGTTGGCCTTTGAGACTGCCTTCTTTTTCACGTGGCGATTTACGTTGGAGACGCGTGGACATTGTCGCCGGGGCATAAAGCAGGTACCCTGTAAGGGCTCATGACTGCTCCACTGTATGGAGACACACAGTTCATTTATTCATTCTTCTGTCAAAGGGCGTCCGGGTTGTTTCCAGGTTCTGGCAACTATGAAGAAAGCTATCTGCGTACAGATTTTTTGTGTGACCTAAGTTTTCCTTTCTCTTGGGTTTATAATGAGGACGGGATCCCGGGGCATATTCGCACATGACAGATGTCTCATCTTATCAGGTGGCTGTTCATTTTGTAAAAACAACATCAAAAAGACTTTATGACAAAGGCAGTGGGGGGGAAAACGCGAACGTTCCACCTCCATCTGGTTTCACCTGTGCCTTTCTTGAAACTGCTGGATTTCCTTTCAGTGTGGTGTCGTGCTTCACTATGTGGGAGATGAGTTTTGTGTGGCAACTATTTATAAAACCAGCCCCTCTCCCCTCCTTGTTCTCTCCAGCCAGTTTTCAACACTCCAGGCAGAGGTGGAAACAAAGGGAGGAAAAAAAAAAAAGCACACCACTTCTTATAACGAAATCTGCTACCAAAAGAGAAGGGGAGGAGGAGCGGCCTTTTGAGAATGATGATGTGCGGTTATTTCGTAGCTGTGATGGCTGTGTATTATTCGGGCCGAATTGGAACTCTCGCCTGTCCTGTTGAGTAAACCTGGGCCGTGTGTTCTGTTCATTGCATCGGGTGTTGCTGGGTGGGCGGGCTGTGAAATTATTCACCGACTGATAGGCAACAAGGTTAGCGTCAGAAAGACCGTGGGTTTTGGAATCCGCTGCAGGATGGGAGTTGGCTTTGCGTCCCTTCTGCAACAAGTGCAGTGTGGCAGGCAGAACGTGGCCCACGCACAGAGGTGCCCGCCCCAACGTCCTGGAACCGGCGAAGGTGCCATCTTCCGGGTCGTCAAGGACTTTGCACAGGTCACTGAATGAAGAAGCTGCCATGGAGAGACTGTGATGGCTGACAGAGCTTGGCCCAATCTAATCACCGGGACCTTTGGAATTGGAAGCAGGAGGCAAGACAACAGCAGGTGGGAATTACGCGATGTGTCCCATGCCACGGAATGTGGGCTCTGGACACGGGGAAAGGCGAGGACACAGAATTTCCCCAGGGCCTCTGGGAGAACCCCAGCCCTGCCAGCACCTTGACATTAGTTAGCCCTGTGGTACCGAGGCGGGACTTCCGAGCTCCGGAATGGTCCGCTGATACATTGGTTTGAAGCCATCCGGTGTATGGTAATTTGTTGCAGCAGTGACAGGAAACCGATACAGTCACAAACCTGAGACTCGACTTGTTACCTCTGTAAAATGGGTATGTTCGTAACTGTATCTCCCCAACCGGACTCTGTGAGATACAAAAAAATGTCGAGTTCCTATAGTCTCGGTTCTTCCTTTGCGCACCAGCGTGTGCGCCTGTCAGGATACGTTTACTTTTGCTGAGTCTTTCTGATGACCTTTACTCCGCCTGAGTGCGTGTCTGTGCCTCACCCACAGGCATTTGTGCTCTTCCAGAATCCATCAACGTCCACTAACAGGATGAGGTTGGTTCCTAAAGGCAATCTGTGCTTTTCTTCTACCATCGTTGTCCTCCTCCTTTTTCTTAAATATGAAAAAAAAGTGTGTGTGTGTGGTTTTTTTTTGGTTTGTTTGTTTTGTTTTTAAATAGGCTCCAAGCTGAGATGGAGCCCAACACAGGGCTTGAACCCACGACCCTGAGATCAAGACCTAAGCAGAAAGCAAGAGTCAGATGTTTAACGAACTGAGCCACCCAGATGCTCCCCAAAACGGTGCTTCTTCACTTAACTGAATCTGAAAAATTTTTTGGAAAAAAAAAAAACACACCATAATGAAGATAAAAAATTTCTAGGAAAAAGTTAACAAGTTATGTGAAGAATGTTGAATCATTCAGTCTCTCAGAAACAAGGGTCGGCAAACCTTCTGGAACCTGCCAGACAGTCCACGTTATTTATGTTTTGTGGGGCGTAGGGTATGTATCAGCCACTTAATTCTGCCGTTATGACCCTGGACGCAGTAAAGGATTGGGTGTCTTCGTGTTGCAGTGGACCTTTACTGATGGGCACTGAAATTCAAATTTCAGATAATTTTCACATGTCACCGGCTATCATTTTTCTGTTGATCCACCGCCCCCCCCCATCGATTCAAAATCTATCCTTACCTTGTGGGCTGTATGGACACAGGTATAGGAGCTGTCATCCGCCAATTCCCGCTCTAGAACAGATGCTCCATCAGGGCAGGGGTTTAATCTTTCTGGGTAGTCCTCCTTCCCAGTGCCTGGTGCCGCATGCCTGGCAGGGTCAGATCCCGTCTCTATTTTACGTTTTGATGTTTTGTTCATCATGGAGGGTGTTGTGGTTTTTGTGTTTTTTTTGCATTAATTGTGAGTTTTAAAATGGGGCATTATAATATTGTTTATCTTGAGTATGGTTTTGGTGTCCCCTTAAACTCGCCTCACCTTAATGTCACGGTCCAGGTCCCATGGGAGGGGTTCATGGTGGTGGCATGAATGAGTCCCTCGGTGGAAGGGTCTTAGAGGAGTGAGGATGCCGGCTTACACTTCGTCCCCGGGCAGGAAGACCCCAGGGAGAGATTTCAGGGGGTCTGTGTACGTACTCGGGTGGGAACTGCCGTTTTAGGATCACTGATCACTAACTGAAATTCAGCGTTTCAGACAACTATGAATATCTATATTCCTCTTGGGTGAATGACAGCAGCATTCACAGTATCTTTAATTTGTTACCAATTTGTCACCAAGAGCAGTCTGAATTATTTTTAGAGCGTGTTACAGTTGAAGCAGATTTGGTTTATACTCATCACTATTTTGAAACGACAGAAGTTATCAGAGCCACTTCTAGAGCTTGCTGATGGAAGTACTGGAAAGGAAGCACGGGTTTTACTATATTAGAATTATTAAAAATATTTGATAACTGTATTTTAACAATCGGTTTTCTTTGTAATCGTGTGTATTATGTTATGTATTTTATGCGTCTAGAAACAATATTCACTGAATTTCTAATGAAGGTCTGAGGCACAGAAATGGTTACAAACCCCCCTCCCTTGATCCTTTAACCTCTCTGGTTTGGTCTTCTCCTCTGAATATTGGAGATAAAAATCCCAGCCCTCCAGTATTACGGGGAGAATCAGATCCAATATCCTGCATGAACAGCCCATACCAAATGCAAGGTGTTCTCTCTATTCAAATGATGTGAACTGAACGTGACATTCCAAACAGAAAAAAAAAAAAAAAAAAACCAACAACTCACATGCCTTAGCCGGCTGGAGCTGGCCTAACAAAGGACCACGGCCTGGGTGGTTTAAATAGAAATTTATTTTCTCACAGTCCTGGATGCTGAAAATTCCTCTCTCCTCCTGTTTACGTCTTCAAGTAGCATCTCATGGGGTCCTTTAATAGTTTCTTTCCAGTTTCTAAGGGAAATTGGAAGCAAAGCCCCAAAGCAAAGAAAGGCTTGAGGTTGATAAGTGAAGTGGGAAAGCACACCTAGCCCCTCGTCTCATAAGGAAAGATAGCAGCGGACGCTTACTCAAAGCTAAGACATGCTCCGTGAACGTCAAGGAAGGATCGTTGTGACATCCAGCACGTCGGTTCTGGACTCCTGGGGCTTTCTGAGTGGGCCACTCATGGAAACAAATATTGGCCTATGGGTTAGGAATCTTTGAAAGTCAGATGAGCCCAGGGGAAATTAGATACTGGAGTCAATGAACACTGGACATTAAGTCTTATGAGAAGTCTGATACTTCGGGGCGCCTGGGTGGCGCAATCATTAAGCATGCCTTCGGCTCAGGGCATGATCCCGGCATTCTGGGATCGAGCCCCACTTCAGGCTCCTCGGCTGGCAGCCTGCTTCTTCCTCTCCCACTCCCCTGCTTGTGTTCCCTCTCTCGCTGGCTGTCTCTCTCAAATAAATAAATAAATAAATAAAATCTTAAAAAAAAAAAAAAAAAGAAGTCTGATACCTCTTCCTACCTTTTTTTTTTTTTTTTAAAGAAGGGACTCATTTTTTTAAAAGACCATTTTTAGATCTAGAAAACAATTTAGCATATAGTACAGAATTCCCATACTATCTGCCTCTCCCATACAGTTTCCAGGGCTAACATCTTTCCTAAGTGTGGTGCGTTTGTTACAATTAATGAATCAATATCGATCAAATCCATATTTTACAGTAGAATTGACTGTGTTGTGCAGTTCTAAGTGTTTGGACAAATGTAAAAGGTCCTATATCTGCTGTTCTAGTCTCATTTGGAACAGTTTTATTGCCCTGAAAATGCCCTGTGCCCCATCTGTCCATCCCTCCTCTCCCATCCCCAGAACTGCCCCCCCCCATCTTTTTAGTTTTGCCTTTTCTAGAGTGTCACAGAGTTGGAAGCACATGGCATACAGCCTTTTCAGATGAGCTACTTTCCCTTAGTGATACGCATTTCAAGTTCCTCCCTGCCTTTTCATGGCTTGATAGCTCATTTCTTTTTATGGCTGAATAATATTCTGTCGCATGAATGGGCCACAGTTTCCCCATTCGCCTACTGAAGGGCTTCTTGACTGCTTTCTGTGTTTGGCCATTATGAGTAAAGCTGGTATAAACAGTCCCATGTGGGTTTTGTGTAGACATGTTTTCAACTTAGTTGGGTAAATACCTAGGAGCACAATTGCTGGATTATATGGTAAGCCGACGTCTAGCATTTGGAAAATGCTAGACGGTCTTCCAAAGTCGCCATACCATTTTGTACTCCGCGGGCCATGTCGGAGAGTTCCTGTTGCTCCACGTCCCGTTAGCACTGGTGTTATCATTTAATAGATGTGAGGTGGTATTTCATTTTATTTATTCTTTAAAGTTGATTTATTTACGTCATCTCCACACCCAGTGTGGGGCTCAAACTCACAACCCTGAGATCCAGAGTCACACGCTCCTCCCACTGAGCCAGCCAGGTGCCCCCAGATTTTTGTTTTAATGTACAATTAAAGCATGTTTTCATATGCTTTTTTGCCATTTGTATATCTCTTTGGTGAGATAGTTCCAGATCTTTTGCCCATTTTTAAATTAGGTTGTTTTCTTACTGAGTTTTAAAAGTTCTTCGTATATTTTGGATACAATCCTTTATCAGACATGGATTTTGCAAATGTTTTCTCCCGTCTGTGGCTTGTCTTTTCATTTTCTTAATGGTGTCTTTTTTTTTTTTTTTTTAAAGATTTTATTTATTTATTCGACAGAGACAGCCAGCGAGAGAGGGAACACAGGCAGGGGGAGTGGGAGAGAAAGAAGCAGGCTCCTAGGAAGGAGCCTGATGTGGGGCTCGATCCCAGAACGCTGGGATCACCCCCTGAGCCCAAGGCAGACGCTTAACGACTCCGCCACCCAGGCGCCCCCTCTTAATGGTGTCTTTTGCAGAGCAGATGTTTTTAATTTTGAAAAGTTCAACTTTAATTTTTTTTTTCTTTAATGGATCATGCTTTGGGTGTTGTATCTAAAAACTCACTGCTACACCCGAGGTCGTTTAGATTTTCTATGTTACCTTCTAGAAGTTTTATAGTTTTGCCTTTTACATTTAAACCTATGATTCATTTTTGAGTCAGTTTTTTGTGAAAAGTGTAAGGTGTATAGCTAGAGTCTTATTTTTTGCATATGGAGGTCCAATTGTTCTAGAACCATTTGCTAAAAAGGATATTCTTTCTCCATTAAAATGCCTTTGCTCCTTTCCTCAAATTAGTGGAGTATATTTGCGTGGGCTCCTCCTGCCTTTTAATTAAGATTTTGGCTACTGTTTAGGGGGAAATACTGATAGCATTTGTTGCAAGCCGACTCTTGTCAGCTCCCTCCAGCCAGCAACCAAAAATAATTGTTTGGCACGTAGATCTTGCACCGTGGATACCGGCGGAAATCACTGCTGCTCACACACTCCATATTAACCTTTACTTTTTTCACAGTGCTCCTTTCCTTCTGCTTTATTTCCTGTTTTCCTTGTTTTCTCCCACCTTACAGGACACACATTGGAGTAAATCTGCAAAACACATGAGATAAAATAGTCTAATTTACCACCTACCTACCACCCATCTAGCATTTCAGAAAGAGGAATTTCAGCGGTGTCATGATAAACGTAGGCGGTCTATTTTCCTGTACAGGGTCTTACCAAGTCCCTTAGGGGTCCTAGGATAAGCTGTGTTCCTTACTTGCAAGAAGACCTTTGGGATTGTAGGGACATTACCAAAGAGACGTGATGGATTCTGAGCTCACTCCTAATGTTAGTTACCGAAGACCAGCTGTGAAAATTGGTCACAGCGGTCATAGTTCGGAGTGAGGATTTCCAGCACTTTCCTATACTTCAAATGATTGGCACCTGCCAAGTAATCAAAACATACAAAGAGGCCTTTTCACCAAGTTCAGCTCGGAATTTCCAAGCAGCTAACGACAGGCAGGGCTGGCAAGCCGGAGGGCCAGTTTGACTGCGCGGCTACTCGAGAGTGTGCGGTAGCCGAGGGCCGCGTCCCCGTAAAGCCGAGAGCTGTAATGATGTCAACTTGTTATTTACTTTCCAAATCTGAATGACTGAGCAAGGCGAAAGGAGAATCAATCAACCACAATGTGACCCTACAGGCGGAAAAAACGCAGCGCTCCCACCAGCAGGCGGTGGGGGAAGGGAAGCACGTGTAACCCGGCCCGGGTTGCATCATGAGCTTGCTCGGGCTTTCAATTGCACCCTTGGTTTTTCGATTGCATGTAATACCTCAGCATCAGTCCGCACAAGCCCAGGGAGCCGGGGAGCAACGAAGGGCAGGCTCAAGGGAAGGCCCCACCACGTCCTTTTGGGGGGCCTTGAATGGCAACTGATACATAATAAGACACAATCTATTCTGCTGATTGACAATTATGGAGACTGTGTAAGTGTGTATTTTTTATTGATGTGCTCTAATAATGGTGTAGCAACAGTCGTTTTACATCATTGACGTTTTACAGCAATATTTGGCAGAGTAATTTTTAGGTCCGCCTTTTTGATGGAGACCAGCTCCTTAAAAACTCACCTCGGGCCCCCCCCCCCCCCAACAACCTGAACAACAAATGGTCCAGTGTCCCAGAAAGGAGCAAGTGAGGTTACAGTTTAAAATGCTGAGTGTACTGGGCTCGGAGCGCAAAGCTCATAATACACCAAAGGGAGGGGCAAAGTTATCTTAAAATATTCAACAAAGCAGACACTTAAGTGTTGGGTGGTGGGCGCGGTATCTGTTTAATTGAATTAAGACCTAGAGTGGTGGGCAGGGGTCTCCAAACTGGAGGGGAGGGAGAGGCTCTGGGGACTTTGGTGCTCTAGGGCTGGGCCGAATAAGCCATTGCAACATAAAACCCTTTGCAAAGCCTGTGGGTGGGGTGGGGGTCGGGAGTGAGGAGGCCCGGGGGCCCAGGTACCCCTAGCTCCACAGGCTCCCCCCTCCTCAACCGAGCTCCTGGCCTCCACTTCTGTGTGTCTGAGTTTCTTTCTCCCCAAGCATTTCTGGCTCTTTCCGGGAGGTGTTTTGCAAAGGTCGAGGCTCCGCCTGAGTCTCCACTTTTTTGGGAGGGGGAAGAGGCCTTTGGGGTGTCCTCTAAGCCGCCCATTTTGAGAGATGCACCCTCGGGCAGCTTGCAGGGGGTTGTTAGGGCAGCTGAGCAGCTTCTTTTTTGAGGTGGGGGAGGGTAACACTCCAGCAGTGGCTCGGGTTCCCCTCCCCCCTAGAAACCGCGGGGGTGGTGGCCCGGGTTCCTGTCCCCTCTTGGCAGTTGGGGGGGGGAGGCAGGGTTTGGGATTAGGACTGCGTCGGGGTAGGCCCGTGTACCCTTCATCGCCCAGGAGGCCACGGAGAAAGGGAGAGGCCCGAATTCCCCTCACCCACGCTAGGCGTGGGGGCGAGGGGAGAGCGCGGGGTGAAGGGCTGTGTGGGGTCGCAGGTCCCCCCACCGTGGGATAGGCGCTGGATTGGGACGCGGGGCCTCCCCAGAGGCCGTGGGGGGTGCGGACTCACCCCCCCTTCGCCGTGGGGGAGGGGCGGGCCTGGAGTCCCCTCCCCCGGCTGTGGGGGAGGGGCAGGTTTGGGACGCGGCCCCCCCAGGGCGCAGGGGCGGGGCCGAATGGACTCGGGTTCCCCTCCCCCCGGCCGTGGGGGAGGGGACGGGTTGGGGCGCGCTCTTCCCCCCCCCGCCCCGGCTGTGGGGGAGGGGCCGGCCCTGGCGGCAGCAGCCCCCTGGAACTTCTCCCGGCCGGGGTCGGCGCGCTGGCGGCCGCTCTCCCCCGCCCAAACCCCGGAGGTCACTGCCCGTGCCGGTCCCTCCCGCCGTCCCGCCCTCTCCCGCCGCCGCCGCCGCCGCTCCCGCCCCAGCCCCCCCCACTCTCCGCTCTCGGGAGCGAGGAGCCGCCAGCGCCCCCGCCCCGCCGCCGCCGCAGCGCCCTCGGCCGCCATTCGGCACCCGAAACTTTCCAGCGCCCGCGCCTCTCGGGGACTCGCGGCGGCGGGGCGGGGGCGGCCCGGGGGCGGCGCGCGGCTGCTCCAGGGCGCCGGGCCCTCCTCGGCCGCGGCACGGCCGGGGCTCGGCGACGGCCGGCGGCAGGGAGGCTCGGAGCGCGGCGGCGCCGCCACAAGTTGCGCTGCTGGCGGCGAGGTGAGTGCGCGGGGCTCGGCCGGCCGGGCGCGGGGCAGGGGGCGCAAACTTCTCCGGCGGGGGTGGGGGTGGGGGGCTGGCTGGCGGCTCGGGGCGCCCGCACGCTCCGCCCGCCGCCGGGGCTCTGGAGGGGCAGGTCCCCAACTGTCCCCGGGGCTTGGGCTGGGGTGCGGCGCGCTCCCTGCAGGCTGAACAATACCCCGATGTGGCCGCTCCCCAAAGTGCCGGCGCGTCGGGGGCGGGCGGAGGCGGGGGGGGGGCTTCGTCTTGGGGAGGGGGAGGCGGGCGGTAAGTTTGGGGAAGCGCTCTGTCTGTCCCCCGGTGTCCCTTTGTCTGCTGATTCTGGGGCTGGCTGGGCGAACCTGCGCCGCCGCGGGATCCCCCCCCGTGGGGGAGGGGCGCCCCATTCATCCCCGGGCGCCGGCCAGCCCGCCCGGGACCGGGTGGAAGCGCGGCCGCGCGCAGCGGAGTGAGTGGCGGGCGAGGCGGCGCGGGCCCGGCGGCTGCTCAGTTTCCGAAACGCAGAAACTGTCAAGGAAGTCCGGAGCTCCCCGGCCCGAGCGAGGGGACCTGGCGGAGGACGACATCTGTGTGTGTGTGTGTGGGGGGGCGCCCCTGGTGAGGCGGGTGTCTGCAGAGCGCGGCCTGGAGAGGGTGCAGACCTGTTGCTCCTGGGCTCCTGGGGCTCGGGGGAGGGGTGCCCCCAGATCCGTGTCTTGGGCTGTGCTCTCCAGGGGGACCATTCCTACGGCGAGGGGGCGATGCTCGGAACGGCGTGGGGCTGCGCCTTCGGGCGTCGGTGACCGCCTGGTATATGACAATTTGGGGTCGCTAGAGGCCCGCCCGCGCTGGGGTAGGGCTTGGACTTCACGTGCATTGCCCGAGCGCGCGGTCAGGCCTCGGCCCCGACTCGCTGCACCGCCTGGCATTATCCGAGCCTACTGCATTGGAAATTCCACAAAGTTAGAGTCGGAGGTGGTTTTTTAAATTCCCCCTAGTCGGTGATGTTGTGGAGCAGAACCCCTAAAGAAACAAAAACCCACCTTCTCTTGCATCTGCAGCCGTTTCTGGTTTGTATTGTCACATGTGGCTTGACCCGACTTCTGGATGTTTTTCTCTCCTGATGCGCCGCCTGAGTCCCTGGTTTAACCTGGAAGGGGAGGGGCGGGACTCTAGATGGGAGGGGGAGGGGAGAGGAAGGGGGCGAAGGGAGAGCCCTGCGAAGGTCCCAAGCGGTGACTTCCGGGTAGCAAATGGCTTTTGACGGTTTTATGAAAAGTTTACAACTAGTCATTCCTAGAAAAGAGGTGGTGGGGGTGGGGGCAAGAATGTTGAATATGGCACGATGAAGACGTGAAGATGATACTTCTATATTAAAGGATCTTCACGTCTCCAGTGTGCTGCAGATTCTCCTGGAAAACCAGCCAGCTGGATACCTAATCCAGGGATAAAAGTTGAAGTTCATCTCTTGACCCACTTACTGAAGTGGCCCTTAAGGGGATTCCAGTCCTTAAGTGAACACACACCTGTGGGACAAAAATTGAGATTTTTTTTGGTAGTTTAGCTGGTGGTGTGCACTGCGGGGCAAGTGTTACGCGATCCTCTGGGGTTGGCTTTTCTTTTTGCTTGTAGACAGAGCTTAATCAGTCCAGCAGTTATCAACACCCCCATTTCCTCACCCTTCCTGTTTGAATGTTTGAATGGGCTGAGTAGGGATGGTGTGGATGTGACCTCATGGTTGGTCTTCATCTTACCTTCACCTGTGGGAGCTCTAGGCTTCTGGGCGATGGCATCAGGAGTGTCCCTGAATGGACTGTTAGGAGGGGTTCGGTGGTTCTAGAGCCCGCAAAGAGGTGGACAGAGCCCTTGAATCCAACTCAGTCTTGCCACATGTGCTTGGCTAGAAACCTAGCCTTTGTCCCCGTTTGGCCTAAAGTAGTGAAAGGGCCCGCCCTGCTGACCTTGAAGGCCTGCAGCTTTTCTAAGCATCATTTCTACACATGTAAAAATAAAAAAAGGGGATTGAAATCGTGGTCTCACTGTGTATTGTGAGGACAGAAAGAATGTGTAAGTTTTCTGAACACTGTAAAGCTGCCTGTAAGTTTTAGTTGTGCTCTTGTGCAAATCACATAATTGTCTTTATGTTATTGGAATGCCGTGCACTGAGGATTTTACAGGCACTTAATGCCCTGTGCCTAGCAATTATTATTTCCATTCTGCTGCCGAGAACACTGACTTGCTAATACATAGCGGAGGGAAGATTGTCTGATTCCTCAAGCCCAGCTCTTAAGCTTGATGTTCCTGTTTTCATGTCTCCCTAGCATGAGTTTTCACGTTTGGACATCTAAAGCTCTTCAAGTTACATACACACGTTCACGAATGAGAGTCTGCATAGAAACCTGTGTGTAGGGGCACCTGGGTGGCACAGCGGTTAAGCGTCTGCCTTCGGCTCAGGGCGTGATCCCGGCGTTATGGGATCGAGCCCCGCATCAGGCTCCTCCACTATGAGCCTGCTTCCTCCTCTCCCACTCCCCCTGCTTGTGTTCCCTCTCTCACTGGCTGTCTCTATCTCTGTCAAATAAATAAATAAAATCTTTAAAAAAAAAAAAAACCTGTGTGTAGACACAGACGTAGTTCTGAGGAATCAAGAGTTTGATTCTAGAATCTAAACTTTGACCACAGTGGAGGAATTGCTTTTATAGCTTCATTGTCCAGTATGGTAACCACTGGCCACATGTGAACATTGAGATTCAAATTAATTAAAACTCCGGAAAATTAACAGTTCTGTTCTTTCAGTCCCTGTAGCCATGATTCACGTGCTCAGTAGATGTCAGTGGCTGGTGGCTGCCATATTAGCACAGTGCACGCAGAAAGTTCTGTTCGAGCGTGCTACCCTGTAGTTACTACAATAAATATTAGTAAAACCGTGTACTTTTTGTGGGGGGAGGGGAGAAGCTATAAAAGTTTGAAATAATTCACAGGTAAACTTAAAAAAAAAAAAAAAAGACCCATTTCCGCCAGTGATTGACCCAGGAAAGTGATTTCAGCAAATGGATTCTTTTTTCTTTTCTTTTCTTTTCTTTCTCCTTGCCCAACGTGGGACTTGAACACATGGCCCTGAGATCAAGAGTCTGGTGCTCTACTGGCTGAGCCAGCCCCCAGTGAATGGATTCTTAACCTGAAGTTGAGAGCTGAGGTTTTTTTTTAAGATTTTATTTATTTATTTATTCAACAGAGATAGAGACAGCCAGCGAGAGAGGGAACACAAGCAGGGGGAGTGGGAGAGGAAGAAGCAGGCTCCTAGCGGAGGAGCCTGATGTGGGGCTCAATCCCATAACGCTGGGATCACGCCCTGAGCCGAAGGCAGACGCTTAACCGCTGTGCCACCCAGGCGCCCCAAGAGAGCTGAGGTTTTGGATCGGGGTGCATGGGATCAGTTTTGAATTAGAAAACCGGGCCTCCCAAGTCAGCGTCTCTCCCTGCGTGTTTAACCGTGGGGGAGGCAGGTAGCATCTCTGCCTTGGTGTTCCCATCTGAAAAACGCCAGAGCCTTTAGCCCGTCCCCAAGATGCCGGCCTATGCGGATTGCGGTGAGCGTCCCCTGGGCTGTTCGGGAGCCCAGGTTGTGGACCTCGGTAAGGCCCTGTGTGGGTGATTGCGGGTGTGGCCTTGTGTGATGTGTTCAGCCTTGGCTTGCTATGGCTACCACAGGCTTTCAGCACCCCCCCCCCCCTGGAAGTTTGAGTCTTGAGTTTTGAGGTTCCGTCTCTTGAGGTCAGACTCTTTGGTATTAAAAAGGCTGATAGGCAGTCTTTCCAACAAAGTGAGATTTCACAATCGTCGAAGTATTGTTTTAAAAAATGGCTGAGTGCTATAGCTGTTTCCTGTGTGCCAGGTCCCTGAGTCACGATGTTATTTTCATTACTTTGTTGATGTGTCCTTTTCACAGTTCTTTGTGTTTTTTATAGTAATGGGTTAGACGTTTTATTTGTAAATGAGGATGGGGGAAACCCAATTTCGTGTCTGTCAGAGAGGTGACGTCCCAGACCACCCTTCTGCCCTTTGTCCTCACTCATTGTTGCTTCCTCCAGGCTCTGGTGTGACCGTCCGTGTGTGGCTGAAAGTCCTTACTAAATACCGAGGTGGTCCCCGATTGTCTCCCAGAGGTGGGAAAGGGGTTTCTGCTGCGGGAGGCCAGGCCCAGAGAGCCAGCTCATGGAGGTCCTCTGCGCCTGGATTTGAGAGTCTCTAGTCACCTGCTGGGTCGGCGACCACCTCAGCCAGCTCGGCTCATAGCTGGCACTGCCCCTTGCCTGCTCTCTGCTGGCGCGTGCGGATTCGGCCAGGCCCAGTGCCCGGCCTAGACGACAGTCGCAGAGGCTCCGTGTCTGACATGACGCTGTCTCAGCTCTGCTTTCCTGATACCGTGCGTTTGCGCCCTTTTCCCCCCCGTAAAAAAGAAAAAAATAATGTGCTACGTCCACTAAATTGTTAATTTTTCACCCTTAAAGACATTGAAAAAATAGTTTCAATCAGGAAGGAAGACTAAAGTCATTTTGTAAACACCTTTTTTTTTTCTTAAACTTGGAACGGTAAATCCTCCCCCCCCCCAACTATTTTTAGTATGAAGGAAGTAACTGGCCTCCTGAGCAGAGACTGGATGTGAGTTTTCCCGTTGGGTCTTGCCCTCCTCGGCCCTTCTCCCCTCCATCCTTTCCACAGGGCCTGACCAAAAGGACTACCCTGGCCAGATTGGCAAAATGAGACCCAGCAAAGCCAAAATAAGAGCTGGATGTGGGAAGGGCCTAGCAAAGTCCACATGTTTCTATGGGCCACAGAGAGCCTGATCTGAGAAAATGCATTGAAGACCTCAAGGGAAAAACGCTGTCATTAAGGAATTCGCTGCCCGGGTGGCTTCTTGACCAGCGTGCGGGGAACTTGACTAAAGATGGTTGTGTGCGGGGCGTGGGCAGGGTCGCTCCGGTGTCTCTGCTCTGAAATACTTGTTGACAGTCCGTACATGACCGAAGACTGCAGACGTGAACTGGAAGCCAGTGGAAAATGGAATTGGGGCAGATTTAAAGTGAAGACACTGGAAAAGAGATTTTTCAGTCTTGCAGAGGAAACTGGGTGCTGTGGCAGGTGGGAACAGAGCTGGAGAAGGGGATGACATTCCCTTCCAAAGACAGGGACGTCTTTGGAGAGGAGGACAGGGGAGATGGTGGTTTATGACAGTTGTGCTTTGAGCAGTGAACTCTAGAATCTGGCAGTCAATTAAGGGTTCTCAGTGGGGGCATTTTTGCCCACTACCTTCAAGGAAACATCTAGAAACATTTTCGGTTGACACGGAGTGGGGGAGGAATATAGGGGGAGGGGGATGGTGGTGTTCCTTGCATCTAGGGGGTCTGTGGATGCTGCCAGGTGTCCTACATTGCACGGGATAGTCCGTACCACAAAGAATGCTCTGGACCCAAATGCCAGAGGTGCCAGGGTGGGGATGCCAGCCCTGAATTAAACAGTCAGTATATGACTACATGTGGCAGAGAATCTGGGGAGGGGGGACGTGGGTGCCAAGCAAAAGCTACGTATTAAGTTCTGTATTCTCACGGTACACGTGTGCTTTTTGGGAATCCGTTAGGAAGTAAATCACATCGTATCGCAGTTTGAGAGAGGAAGTTTCTGATGCTCACAGGAGGAGGGATAGAGGGGAGGTAGAAGTGAGTGGACTTGCAAGAAGGAATGGACACAAGGCCAACAGGTGTTGGGGGGGGCTGTTCGTTGCCTAAAGCTCCCCCTCAACCCAAGTGGTTTAGAGCCCCCAGACGCAAATGCACCCTGACGGCGTGTTTCTCAGCTTTTTCCTCTTGGTTCTATTGTTGTGTTGCACATTGGCTAGGTCTTAGTTTCCGTCAGCTTCTGTGTGCTTTTGATATGTATTACGGAAAAGACGGTACCTGTCTCCTGTTGGCACAGACTGTCTTTTACCCAGCGCAGTGTGGGTGAGCCTGGAGGCGAGGTTACCCCGGCACCTGCAGGCCGTCCCGGCGCTTGGGAGGGTGCGGGCAAGTGAGTGAAGTTTTGGCTGCCCGCAGTACGCCATGCTGCGTCAGTGTCCATCCGTTCCTCCGACTGCTCGAATTTAGCAAACGAGGGGAGCCGGACATGGACCTGCATTTTCCAAATCTCAGCTGGAAAGGGGCGCCTTTAGTGCCTAGAGGCTGGTTCTGCCGCGTGCCCGGGCATCCCGAGCCCACCCGCGGCCCCATGTCCTGCTCACCCCAGAGGGGTGCATGCACACTCGGCCTGCGCGGGGGTCCTTCTTGGGCTCCTGGTGGCCCTGGGGCAGATGACGTGGCCACGGGGGAACGTTGGTTTGTAGCCAGCTCCCATGCCCTTACTGCCTCTTTGGGCAGATCAGTTTCTTTCTCTGTCATTCATTTACTTAGAAAATAGAGTTTATTTCTCAGGTTTGGAAGGAGGTAGGATTATTAGGCTCAGAGCCCCACATGCTGATATCTTCCTCCACTCTGAGGTTGGGAATTGGGTGTGCAAATGCATCTTTATTAGTTATGATGGTGTCCAGCACTTGCTTCCTTTCTTTCCTTGTCTCTCTCCTCCCCCACCCCTAAGTTAAATTTCAGGGCTGGTTTATACACATGCATGTGTATATATAATCTGTTATTATTTGAGAATATTGACTATTATCTCTTTACGTGTACAGTTTTATGAATGTTAGCACACATGTAGGTTTGGGTAACCAGCACCAAAATGGGGCTGCAGAACATTAGTCCATCACCCCAGAGGTGTCTGTGGTGCCTCCATGGTCACCCAGCTTCCCCCCCGCCCTCCCCCCCTCCCCAGCACTAACCAAGGTGCCGGCCTGTCAGCTCCGCCCTCCAGGTCCTGGTAATTGCATTCAGCTCAGGATCAGATACCTTTAGGGGAACCCCTCCACTCTCCCAGGACCCTCCTTTGTGTTTCTCTCTGATGACTGCGAACTTCACACTTTTGCACACTTGAGCCTGTGTGTTTGCCTCCGAACGCAGGGTTTGCACTGTGGGTATTATCAAAAGCAAGAAGAAAACCTGACTGCCGCTTAATCATATTGGTAAGAAAGAATATCAGGTGTCTTGTTGGGGCTGCCAGAGATTAGCTCTTTTCTATGCCAGTTAATTCTTGCTGTCAAATGAGTCGAAATGGGGTGTTTTCTGATGCACTTTCAGAGGAATGTTTCCCGAATCTTTCCGCTGTACTCCCGAGAGACATTTAATATGTGAAATGTATCAGTAGGTTGTAAAGTCCTGTCTTTGGTTTCAAAAACAGGACCCACACATGGAGGTGTTGCAGTTTTGCCAGTGGGGTGATACAACAAGCTAAAGACAATGTTGCATTTGCGTTACATCGTTGGAGGAAACACATGAATTCCTAAGTGTGTGTTTCCATCTAATTGCTGGCCTGCATTTCACTTGGACCATAATTTCACTTTGTGTGATCTCCTAAGGAATGGCATCTTTTTAGAAGAATTGACTTGGTGTTTTGGCTTTGGCTGCTTTCGTCCTGCTCTGGGTGGTCCGCCTGCTTGTGTGAGGTCGTTGAAAACCTGTGTGCGTCCTCACGAGTCAGAGGGTAGGTGAGCTGATCTTGAGGCTTTTCCTGTCTCTCTTGTGGCAGGATTTTCATTTGGAAAAGGGATGCTGCTCAGTTGTTGGGTTGGCTTTTTTTTTTTTTAAAGAATGGTTAAGGATTGGGGCGCCTGGGTGGCGCAGTCGTTAAGCGTCTGCCTTCGGCTCAGGGCGTGATCCCGGCGTTCTGGGATCGAGCCCCACATCAGGCTTCTCCGCTGGGAGCCTGCTTCTTCCTCTCCCACTCCCCCTGCTTGTGTTCCCTCTCTCGCTGGCCGTCTCTCTGTCTCAAATAAATAAAATCTTAAAAAAAAAAAAAAGAAAGAATGGTTAAGGATGATGTTAGTGAAAAGTTTAGGGAAACTGATGGTTATTTATGCCCCATGCTTTGACTGTCGGTTTACTCACCATTAGAATAACTTATCCTTGATATGTTGCATACTTTACTTAAAACACACACACACAGACCCACACAAACACACACACCAACAATTCAGCAGACACTTTGGGCCCTTGGGTGCCTCGGAGTCATTATTATGAGTGTTGTAGTTTTCCAATCTCACAAGACTCTGGAAAATAAGCACAAACAGTGCTTATGGTACAGTTCACAGTGTTTATTCTTGCAAAGGGTGTCCTTTGAATTCCTGTGATTTTTTTTTTTTTTTTCTTCCCCTACCTTGGTGCATGTTGCGTGAAGGCTTAAAAGAAAATGAGAGTTTTCTTCACTTGCATCCTTGGAACCTGGAAACTATGACCCTAAATAGAGCTCAGAGTACTTTCCTTTCTGGAACACCTGCCACCAGCCCTGAGAGAGAATGCAGAGGTCGGAGGAGGTAGGACTCCCACCCTCCAAGCCTGATTACCTTCCCACTTTATAAGAAACTGGAAACTTTTGTAAAGTCTACTGAGAGCTAGGTACCCAGCGTCACCCATGTTGGAGTGAGCTTGAGAGGACACAGTTCCTTTCTCAGAGAGCGTGATTCCTTCCTGTGATCAGCTTGCTTGCCCATCGTCATCAGGCCTGAGAGTCCGTGCAAACACCTAGTATTGTTCAGTGCTGCAAATGTTTCTGCTTGTTTGAAGATCCCAATAGGAGATCCCTCCTTTCCACAAAGGAGGACAAAAAGAAGCTTACTGTACGTAATGCTGTTTTATTTCTTAGATCAGAAATAACAAATGTTTTAATACTGTAAGACCATATAAATCATCGTTAAGAATTGGGAGAAAAATTCAGCACAACTGAGCAGTGATTTTTGTTCTGAGTGCAGGGGATACTTAGTCTTAACCGGGTCAGCTCCTCTCTTGCAATTATCCTTGTAATTCTGACATGCGTTTAGAAGATGAGAAATGAGAAAGTGGAGTGGCAGTCTGTCACCAGAGTCACGTCATGCAGAAATCTGTTGCATCAACATGCAAACCTAATTCCCAGCATCTATAAAGTTCTGGGTGCTTGCCAAAAAAACCCAACAACAACACCAAAAAAAAATCCAAAAAGCAAAAAACACACAAAACCCAAAAACAGTTCTGGGTGGTTGAGGAGTGTTGTGGGTTGTATTTGATACAAGCAGCTGAGCTGAGGATTGATGTCTCTACCATTTGGTTCATCTGGGGAGTGGATTAAACTTGGGTCCCTGCCTTCGGTTCTCTTTCCAGCACAATCCTTATCAGGCACTTGAGTCCCACCGAACTTTAATGCCAACTCGGTGTTGGTACAGACTCAAGTATTCACAATTATCGACTTGAAAACAGGGGTTGTCCGTTCCTGACAGTTGCCGATCAGTCTGCGAGACGCGGTTTGGTTTAACTTTTGATTTGGTTATGAAAAAAGATCGCATTAGGTTTGTGTTTCTAAGATGCATGGGTGATTCTGTGCTAATTTCAGCCATTTCCGGGGATAGCGAAATGCTTTAAAAAGCCTCACCAGGAGAAACAACGTCGAGGCGTAGCCAGCTCAGAAGTTGATGAAGACAAGAATTAATGATCTCACGTGTCTAGCGCATGACAGAAATTATTGTAGAGCAGATGAGAACAAGGCGAGAGGCCTGTGGAAATTAGAGTTGCCTTATACATTTCATGGGACACTCAGATAAATTTCACGGGCTTCTCAGTACATTTCCTTTCAGCCAATAGTCTCCACATTTTGTTGGGGTAGGGGGAGCCAGACTGCCTAGTGTCAGGTTTTAATCCCCAAAGTGGTCTCCCAAGTCGATTTCATGTCCACTTTCAGGTGCACGGCGAGGTTTATTAGAGCGAGGGAAGAAATTTAGAGTGTCCACTTACTCTGTGTGATACTTGGGTCTTACTTTTGTGGTTTGTGAAAAATGCCTATGTTAGTCGAATGTTGTACATAGTTAATAAATTCTCTGGGTTGGGGGCATGTGCTAGAAACTTTTTCACTGCTTAGGATATGCAGTGCAAAGACATTCAGACATCACTGAGTGGGTCCCCAGAGGTGGTGGGCGGGGGGGGGCAATTTTGAAGTATGTGAATGCAAATCGGACACAGGTGAACACCCCCCTTTCCTCTGGCTTCAGCCGCCAGAGTGTGCCTGTACGTGTGTGTGCTTTCATCTGCTGGGTTTTGTGTGTTTCATAAAAGCTGAAAAGAACACCCGTGTTGTCAAACCAGGTGACGGCACCTCCATTGCAGGTGCATGGTGAAATCTTGGACCAGTGCTGTGTTTTTCATGCGTTTCGTGACTCCGCAGTGTTTTCATAATCACTTAATTCTGTTTATAAATCTGCTGCTTTCATTGATGGTTGTTGCCCTCAGGGCTCCTGAGAACCAGGCTTGTAGGAGAGATTCAGACGTTAGAAGACAACCAACAGGAGAGGGTGCGTGAACGGCATTGTCATGAAAGTCTTTGGCTTTCTTTGGCTGTTTTTTTGTTGGGTCTTTCTCCAAAGACCTATTTGGTAGGTCATGGTTGTTACGAAATACGTTTAAAAAAATATTTCACAGTAGAGGTGTTTACTGTTTTGTTTTGCTTTTTAAGAGAAAAGTACTCAGGGGATGTCCCTGGGTGGCTCAGTTGGTTAAGCGTCCCACTCTTGATCTCAGCTCAGGCCTTGATCTCAGGGTGGTGAGTTAAAGCCTGGCCTTGGGCTCCACACTGGACGGGGAGCCTACTTAAAACTAAATAAATAAAAAGAAAACTCAGTCGATGCTGTATTACTGGTGTTACAGAGAGCAAATAAATATAAAACTGAAATTCATGATTCAGACCACATCGTGGGCTGTGGAGGTGAGAATCAGCGCTCACCGGCACAAATGTCAGGTCTTTTGTCTGAGCTCATTTGCTGAGAATGGCTAAAGGTTTGGTTTTCATGAGACTTCAGTGTCAGCTGCGAGTCTTTCCAGGATTTCCACAGCAGTCTGTTTGTTTGTTTAACTTGAAATGAGTGATAGGTTAGCTTCGGCTTTTCTGTCATTTTTGGTGTTCACATCAATTTTTCCCTTTGTGAATATTGAATTTGCAATGTAACTTTGTATGTAAAACAAAGCCCAGAGATTTGCAAGTGAATTCAAAGGCCTGTAGGTGAACAAATGTTCACTTCTGCAAACCCCCAGGACAGCTTGTGCCAAACGTCATTAACGGGCGTCAGGATCTACACACACGTTCATTTGTCTGTCGGTAGACTGAAATATCTCCTACTGGAAAAAAAATAATCGCTTCTCTTTATGGCCATAGAAGGCGCCTCCTGTGAAGAGGAGAAACAGGAAGAATTTTCTTTGTACTGTCGTGTCAGAACCTTTGTCTCTCCTTTCCAGAGATCAGTACGGGAAAGTTCTAGTAGTGGATAAGGAAGAATTAGCGTCTTTGGGAATGTACTTGACGTGCCCCTGCACCTGCCCCTTTAAGAAGAAAGAGAAGTTACACCAAGTCCTTTGCTTTTAGCCAGATGCCTCGAGCTCTGTCCAGGTCTTGACTTCATATTGCAACTAGGTCAGCCAGACACCCGTGAATCACTTCTGCTCTGAACCGGAATCCTCTTCTGTCTTTGCTTTTGGGGGAAATGCTAACCATTATTCTTTTGGTTATTTGCCTGCCAGATTACCCGGTATAATAGTTCAGCGATGTATCTCGGAAAATGGCCCTAAAAGGAGACTCTTCTTAGAAGCCTGCACGAAAGTTGATTCTGTTTCCTGAATGCATCCCTCAGGTAGTGGTGACGTGCACGTCTGTGTATAATTTCTGAGAACGTGACGCGTCCATAGGTGGACGAGGCAGGAGTGCAGGCAAACAGGGCAAATGCTAAAAGCCGTCAGAACATTAAATTTTTGAGTCCGCTAACCTTTGAAAGAGAGTATGAAAACAAATTAGTTGATAGCTTTGTTGTTGAAGTACCGTTTACATAATTTATTTCAGAGAAGGCAGTTCCTTTAGCTTAGGAAGATTGGGTTATTAAAATTAGCTATCTTCATTTTTCCACAGAAATAAAAAAAATCAATTGTAGTTCAAAGAATTGTACGTGAAGCTTTGTAATTGGAAATTTAATGTTACCAAAATTATATAACATTGGTTAATTACATTCGTAGACTCAAACTAAATATAGAATAAGATTAGCTCATGGAAATATTTCATTTTTATCTCAGGCAGTACAGGGCACATTCATGTAATAGTTTCTAGTTTCATTTTGTAATTTTTTTTTTTTTAATTATCCTGGGCATGTTTTCCGGAAAGTTACTTGAAATGAGGCTGTATGTTTTTCTTTCCCAGTTCATGTTTAGATATAAAATGGCACACAGAATAAGCTGTCGTTTGTGAATTTTGGTTTTCTTAGTGGCCTCTGTGTTCTGTGCCTGGCACAATACGGCGAGAAGCTAGGGGTCCCATTTTTTGGGCAAGACATTTGCCATGAGGGAAGTTTGGGCGCGATGGGCCATCTCAGAGTAGGTGTTCAGCCTGTCTGTTTCCTGTCCTGTTTGCTTTTCCACTGACTGTTCTGTATTTGGACAACAAGTGTATTTTTCGGTGTGGGTTTCTGATGGCCCCGGTGGTTGGCGGAGTGGAGTTTCTCCGTCTACACCGCTGGGTTGGGCAGCTGGTAGTGTTCCGCCTAATTTAGTTCACAGGATTGAGATGGACACATTGTGGATTCAGGTGGGATTGTCATTCCCTTGCTGCAAGCCGTGTGTTACTGTGTTTCCTTTGGGTTTGCTGTAGATATTTGCTTTGCCTTTGGATTGCTGCGGACACCCGCTTGTGGTGGTGGTGAATTTAATAGAGAACTCTAAATCTGACTTATATCAAGTTGATTTTCTGAAACCACTTTATTGCGGTATAAATTACATACCATAAAAATCACCCATTTTAAGCGTACGACTGAATGATTTTTAGTAAATTTACAGAGTTGTGCAGCCATCGTCATAATCGATTTTCATTCCTCAATACGGTCATTCGTGTCCATTTGCCATCAATCCTGGCTCCTACCTCCCAGCCACGGGCAGCCATTAATCTCTTTTCTGTCTCTGTAGATTTCCTTTTTCTCCGAGCAAGTACTTCTGTGCTTGGTTGAGCTTACTGGGTGGTGGATGGGGGGGCCCGATTTGGTGGACTTCCTTGCCCTTCCCCGGGAGAGGGAGCAGTAGGGAGAGGGAGAAGAAGGCAAGAAGAACAGGCATCATGCCTCGGTTCCCTCTTCTGCTCTGGGTAGTGATGGAATTTCTGCGGGCTCTCCTTGTGGAACCATGTGGGAAGTAGTTTGCTCAGAATCGGGAGGAACGGGGGACGCCTGGGTGGCTCAGTCAGGTCAGCATCTGACTTGGGGTCAGGTCATGATCTCAGGATCCTGGGATTGGGCCCTGTGTGGTGCTCCCCGCTGAACATGGGGCTCCCCTCTGAGCGTGGGGCTCCCCGCCCAGCTTGTCTCTCTGTCCCTCCCCCTTCCCGCTCTCTCTCTCTCTTTCAAATTAAAAAAAAAAAAAGAATCGGGAGGAGCTTCTCGTATGAGATCATGTTAAGAGTTGGGGGATCCTGCATGAAGGGCCGCTGGGTCAGGTGAGGAGTGTGGGGAAGGGGTTCCCTCCGCCTACGGGCCTCGTGGTCTCTGCTGGTTTCTCTAGGATTTTCCGTCGCCCCTCTGACATGCACAGGGCACTAATGGCCCACGCTGTGCCAGCACCCTTCTTTTTCAGTTTCCTTGGGCCCATCTGCCTCAGAGTCCTCTGAGAAGTTCGGGGCCCCTGCCTGCCACTCCATCCTGCACACCTGCGTCCTCTGTCTTGCACCTCCCTGCAACAGCTTCCCCTTTCCTCCGGCTCTGGCTTCTGCCCTGCGGGGCCTCTTCCTCCTACCTACCCCCAACCCTCCGTCCTTGGCGTCTTCCAAGATGCAAGATCTCCTCCTAACATCCCCTTTATTGAGTCTTGTTTCTTCCACCTGTTGCAAGCTCAGGCTTTTCCCCCCGAGGTAATATACGAGGATAGAGGATATGCTCGTTTCCATGAATTTAAGCAATGGGGAGTTGTATCTTCTTCCTCCTCTTCTCCCGGAATAATCCATATGAACGTTCTACAGCGTGTGGCAGGATCGGTCTGCCTCTAGCATGTTCGGCTGTCCGTGTACAAACATGCAGTCTTGTGTTTTTATCCAAGTGGCGTCCTGTCCTGCTTCGTTCCATCCGCTCGCTCTCTTCACAGCTGTATTAAATATCACTGAAGTGCAGTAAACGAGGCATATTTACATTGTGTCTGTAGTCGGGTTGCTCATCTTGACTGTGGTGCTGGTTTCACAAGTGTGTGTAGGTGATGTATCCATGTATCTGCTTACATGTATCGAAGCCGATACTTCTGTCGCTTTCACATTTCCTCGCTCTTTCTGGGATCTCTGCCTCGCTGCACCCCTGCCCCCAGGTGGTGCGTTGATCGGCTCTTTATTACTGGATTGGGTAGTTTGAGTGTTCTAGAATTTTATATCATTGAAATCACTGGGTATGCCCTTGTGGCTTTGCCTGACTTTTTCCACTCAGCATAATGATTTGGGGGTTCATCCGTGTCGTGGCCCGTATCACGAGTTCATTCCTTTTCGTCGCCAGGTGGGATTCTTTGGGATATGCACACGGCACAGTTTTCTTTATCCATGCGCCAGTGGTTGGACATTTGGGTGGCTAACGTTCTTTTGACCCTTAAGAATAATGCTGCTGTAAATATTTTTGTCGCCAGACGAGGGGTTCTCACACTTCACCATGTGCCGGAACCCCCTGGAGAGCTTGTGAAAACACGGATGGCCAAGCCCCATCCCCAGACTTTGTGATTCAGTAGATTGAGGGTGGGGCCCAAGACTGTGCATTTCTAGCAAGTTCCCAGCTGCTGGTGTTAGACCCCGTACCCGTTGAGAGCCACGGCCTCAAAGGTAGTCTGCATAGACTTTGGTTGTTCCCTCATTGTTATTTGTTCCAAATATCTCTCTAGACGGTTCCTCGTCTTGTAACGTCTTGTAATGTCGCCTGTGGTTTTTACCACCAGGCTTCCCATTTTTGTGTAGTGGTTGTTTTCCTCCTGGCTTCTGGGTTTTACTTCCTTATGCCCAAGGCACTAATAGGAAGGAAAACTCAGGATTGCTGGGTCGGGGTGCTCATGTCACCCCAATGCCAGCCATGATAGCCTCGTCTGCAGGGGTCTGCCCTTATTGGACTATTTGGGGACCTGACTGATGCCTTTTTACCTTCTGAGGAGGGGGCCTAGCATTGTGGTCAGCACCCAGCCTCGTGGGGCTGGCTTGGACCCAGGTGCTGTGCCCAGGGCCCCCTGGTGCTGCTGTGTCCCCTGGGACCGTGGGGCGAAGGTTCGCTCCTCTCCTACCTTTCCTCTCCCAGGGAAACCAAATCCGTCCCTCCTGTGTCCCACCCCTTCTCACCTAAAACCACCAGCCCCAAACCAATAACCCTATTTTATTTTCAGTGTGTATTTTATTTTCAATTTCCTATTCAGGAGTCTAATCTGAATTCATTAATTTGGAGCAGCTAGAGGTTATCAGTAGATGTTTACTACCATAGCCGATGCATGTGTTTTATTATTATTATTATTATTATTATTATTATTATTTTTGGTGGTGGTGGTGGGGAGATACTTCTTTTATTTTGGAGAGCAGCTTTAAATCATTGCAACCCCCCCCTTTTTTTGTAACACCACCTTCCTGCACTTGGTCACCAAGCCCAGGTCTTCCGTCTTTGCTCCCGAATCCGTCCATTCCGTGTTGCCTTGGGTCACAGGTTCACATCTTTGGCTGCTGCCCTCAGCTCACTGTCTGAGAATCTTTACTCAGGACATGCTTGGAGTGGACTGTTGTGCAGGATTCCAGACTGGTTAAGTAGGCTCAGCTCGTTAGGATGGTTACATTTTTACAAATTTGCAGTGACTCGTAATCATGAGCTAATGTCTTAGTTTCTTCTTCTGTGTTTGGTTTTGTTTAATATGATAGCTTTACCGAGATGTACTTCACATCCCGTGGGGCTCCCCCCCCCCCCATGAAGGGCATACCGCAGGGCTTTCCTGGTGTATACGAGGCCGTGTAGCCACCACTGCTGCCTGATTTTGTAATGTTTTCATCACCCCAAAAAGAAACCGCATACCCGGTAAGCTGTCACTCCCCATCTCCCCGCACCCTCAGCCCCCAGCCTCTGGCCACCACTCATCTGCTTGTCTGGGTCTCTGGACTTAGCTGTTCTGGACGTTTCCTATGAACGGAATCAGACGATATGTGGACTTGCGTGTCTGGCTGCTTTCACTCAGTGTTTCTGAGGTTCCTCCACGCATACCACCTGTTGCACAGTTTCTCGGTACACATTTTGTGGAAGCTCTGGGTCGCCCGGGAAGCCTTGGAGTGCGGGGTGGGGGATCGAGCTGGGAGAACGTCGGGGGATGCGTGAACCAGAGACTCCCCCGTCTCTGGTTACCTTTAAAGTGGAGAAGGGTTCACGGTTTCTTTCCGTGTCGGCTCCCAGTCTGGCGTAAACGGTAGTCTTCTTCCTTCTCTTTGTCTGCCGTTTTTCCCTCTTTTCCCGTAAAGTTCAGGGTCGCAAACAGTTGTGGTCAGCGCGGTACCTGCTGACCCCTCCGTTGGGCCACGTTTTTGGGTGGGGTTTTCGAAAGTCGTTTCTTGGGATAAAGCATAGGAAGCTTGAATTTTCCGAGGGTGTGGTGTGAAGTTCCTTCCAGCTCTGAGGTCATGGGATTCCATCCAGCTAGACTTTGGCTTCTTTCTAGGGCCTCCCCAAAGCCACAACCTTGACTGACACCGGAACGGAATCGTGGGGTTGTTTACTTTCCTGAGTTTACAAGCCCTCTGTCTGTGTAGGACCATAATTCCCGTCCTGGGGTCCAGTGGGAGAGTATGGAGGCTGATTATTCTCAAGCCATCTGTGGGCCATGGCTTTCTGGTTGCGTGTTCCTCCAGCCAAATGTTTACTGGGAAGGTCACACGTGTTCTCCTGGTTGCTCTCCTTTTAACCGACTGTCTTAGTTTCTTACTGCTGCGGTGACAGATGACCCCAGGCTTACTGGCTTGAGTGACAGAAACTTATCATCTTAACGGTTCTAGAGGTGTGAGGAGTCTGACATGAGTGTCACTGTGTGAAAATCAAGATGTCGACGAGGCTCCATTCCTTTCCAGATGCCCTTGAGAGAGTCTGCTTCCTTGCCTTTCTAGCTTCTAGAGGCCACCTGTGTTCCTTGGCTTGTGGCCCCTTCCTCCGTCTTCCAAACCACTGAGCAGAATGGTATCTCTCTGCTCTCCTGTAGTTATACCCCCCTCTGAGCACGGCGTGGAAAGATTCTCCACGTTGGGCGACATTGGGCCCACATGGATAATCCAGGATCGTCTCCCTGTCGCAAAACCCTTGATTTCACCCCATCTGCAAGTCTCTTTTTCCATGTCAAACATTTCACGGGTCCCAGGGTTAGGGTATGGCCGTCTCTGGGGGGTCGTTCTTCTCCCCACTACATGGATGCTCTTGGTTTCTGTCTCCTAAGTTTTTCCTCTGAAGCCTGCAAGGTTCATGTATTTATTTAATATTTGCTGTTTGTCTCTTGAGTAAGTTAGAAGTCAGGGTGCCATGAAACTATCTGTTTTGTGTGCCTCTCAGTGATGATACAGCCCACTTGCTGAGTCTTGGTTTCCCTCTGAGCCCAAGCAGGAGTTGCTTTCCATCTTGGGAAGGAACCGGGATTGCGGGTGCAGCTTGGGGACATGCTTGAATGTTGGCCCGTGGACCCCTAGGGCAGATTGTCATGTTGCTTCTGTCTGATAGGAGAAGAGGCCAAGCTAAATCGTGTGGGCACATTTGACACGTCTGCCTGTGACGCCCACTAATATCCCACTGACCAAAACAAGCCGCATGGCCAGATCCAACATCCGTGGAGTGGGAGGGCTGTGCTGGTCTGGAGGTCCTCTAAAGTTGTATGGCCAAGGGCGCAAATGTATATTTGTTGTACAGGGAGGGAGGAAGTGGGATTTGTTTTGGGGTGGAAGATGACCCCAGTGGGGGAAACTGGATACACTCGGTTGTGCGCAGGAGAATCAGCTCCGTACAGTCCGTACTCATTAAATATTCAGCTTCTTTGGTTGCACCTAAGAGCCACCTGGACGGGGGAGTAGGGGAAGCACCACGGTGTCTCTGGGACCATTAGGCAATGTCTGGAGGCATTCTTGGCTGTGGTCACTGACTAGGGGAGAGGGTGCTCCTGGCATCTTGGTGGGTGGAGCCCAGTCATGCTGCTAAACCATCTGACAATGCACCAGACCGCCGGCCTCTACTCGGCATTGCATCCTGGGCCCGAATGTTCAACGTTCACAGCACGAACAGGTGCTTTTCAGGGGATTCTGATGCACTTTGGAGTGTGAGGACCTTGTCTCGCAGGACTGTACCAACAAGGAAGCGGAATTGGCGATCCTTTCCCTATAAAGACCCCCTGAGGAGCGCAAGCATGTTGTTTAAACTCTCACAGAGGGCTGCATAGAAGCAAGTTAAAACTCATGGGTCTCGACTGGGTCTCTGTGATATCTGCGACTTTTGATTTTTGGTGTGTACTGCATTAATCCTTTAAGTTGTATTAATTCTGTACTATGGCTCAGCTAATAAACGGACCATTTATTTGGTGTTGAAAAATCTGTTTTGTATTAGGAGGTTTCCATTGTGAGCTTAGTATTTTTTTTTTCTCCAGGTGGCCCTTTGTCAACTATTTCTATTATGTATTTTCTTTTTCCTCACCAGCAAGACTGCCAAGTTCTTGATAGCAAAGATCATGCCTTAAATTTCTTTTTTGTTCTGCACAGTAGTGAGCGTATGAGAATTATTGGTCAGTTGCCAGTGGTGTCCATTGCAATGCAAGTTGCACTCTGTGGTTAAGGGTCATTTATCAAGTTTCCACAGACTAGCCTTTTATACCTTGCTATAAATCCTGTCTCCGGTCTTCAGGGGCCGATGCTTAGCATGTTGGTGCTTGCTGGCTGTGTGGCAGAAAGAAAAGTTTGACCTCATTAAAGGAAGGCGGCGTGTTAGTGAGAGGCTGACCGCCTCATTCTTCTTCCTACACTCACGTTGTTTTATTTTGGTGATTGAAATGTTTGCGGTACGAAGAAGAAATCAGGAATTGCTTGCTGGCAGGACAACCGAAGTATAATGTGGTGAGGTAAAGCTTCTCTGCTCCTCGCCTCTGTTGTGTATGGCAAGCGCAAGTAAACATTTGCTTTGGGAAAGCCAGGTGGGGAAGCATTTGCTGCAGGGGATGCTGTGTCACCTAGAATTTGCTACGATCTGATCCAATCCACGGAGTATCGCCTCTCGGGGGCTACCGGCAAGTTACAGAAATAATCGAAATGGTTCTCTTTGTGTGTATCAATGCTTCAGTAATTGTGAAAGTAGGGCTTTTGTTCCGCTAGGTGCCCTGTGTGGGAAAAGACCTTTCCTGACTCATGGGGTGCACAGAGAAGTTCAGGACCCACTAAGGCTGTTCCATCCTTTATTTTATTTATTTTATTATTTTATTTTATTTTATTTATTTTTTAAAGATTTATTTACTTACTTAAGAGAGAGAGAGCGTGAGCAGGAGGGGTGGAGAGAAGGAGAGAGAATCTCAAGCAGGCTCCCTGCTGAGTGCACCGCTTGACGCGGGGCTTGACCTCACCACTCCGAAATCACAACCTGAGCCGAAACCAAGAAACTGCTGAGCTACCCAGGTGCCCTTATTTTTAAAAACTGAAATATAATTGACACTGATATTGTGCTAGTTTCAGGTGTGCAGTGTCATGACTTATGTACATACTGTGAAATGATCACCATAATAAATTGAGTTAACATGCATCACTACACAGTTACAAATTTCTTTTTTCTCCTGTTGAGCACTTTTAAGATTTACTGTGTTGGCAGTATTTAAATACATAATGTGATATTACTGCCTGTCGTTGCCATGCTTACGTTAGATCCCCAGCACTTACGTAGCGTATAGCTGGGATTTTGCACCTTCTGACGCCCTTCACCCATGGTGCTCCCCGCCCCCCACCCTCCTTATTCTCTGTGTGTGTGATGCTTCCATTTTTTTCCCAACTGACATTGCCTTGCCTCTCATCTGCTTGTCAGGACAGCACGTTGGTGTGTCTGACAAGCAGATGACCTAGAAATTCACGTGTAGTAAGAGAGGAGACGAAAACAGAAGTATGTGAACTAGCTTAGAAGGGCTTGGCTTCATTAAAAACTGAGAAAGACCCTTAACTGCTGTGTTCAGAGGGACATCTGCCAATTTCACATGTTGTCATGCTTCTGATCTTGGTGATTTCTGCCTGTGCTTTTGTCTCAATTAAAATTTCCATTAAAATGAGCCGACCTCTTGAAAGTCAAAATTTAGCCCTTAGAAAAGCAGGGTCTGTTTTGGAGAAGGGCGCCCCCACTGCGGCAGATCAGACCCTCTTAGAAGCCCCGGAACCTCACTTGAGCCGAAAGCGTGTCGCTGGAGGCCGGCTGGGAGGAAACGGAACTTCTCTTTCCATTCTTCATGCCTGGATCAAGGTGTTTTGAGTGTTAATTCCCGTTAGCCAGCGGAAGAGGCTTTACGTGATGGTGCACGGAGAGTGGAGCGTGGCGGAGATCGGGCGTCAGGTGTGTGCGTGCGTGTCTGTGTGTGTGTGTATGAAGGGAGAAAGGAACAGAACGACAAGGCCGTTGGCAGTGCAGGGAATATGTTAGAAAACACGCTTTCGAGGACAAACAATGAAATTTTGGCAGTACTCTGGGTTCCTGACCTGTGATTCAGACCGTGTGATTGAGAGAGGTTCCAGTGGTCATTTACCTTCATCCTGCTGCTTATCGGGGCCACAGGGCAGTGTCTCAATTTCACCTTCCACAGTGCTCTGGGGGAAGGCTTTCTGCTCGGCGGAGTTGGTATTTTCCCCCTTGCTTCACTGTGTTTGAAGGAACCAGGAACTGATACGGTCAGATAAGCAATCTCCAGGTCCCTTTGATGATTCTGTCCTCCAGCACTGGTGAGATGCTCATGATTTTCGTGCCCGCTGTCACTTCTCACACTGTACCTGTCCTCACAGCCCACCGGTGAGCCTCGTACAATGGGAAACGAAGACGTCTGCAGAGAGGCTGATTGCCCTGTTGAGACTGGGGTGATGGGAGCCGGTGTGAATCAGTTCTTGACTGTGCGTGACTTCCTGCACTGAATCCAAGGAGAACCATGTAGTTGTGGGTTCTGGGTTTTCTCGTCCACTATACAGAGTAATGTTTCCCTGGAAAGAGCCGTTGCGTGGGAACAGAATTACTGCATTTTCGTCCTAATGCGGTCACGAAGCACCCATGTGACACTGTGCCTGAGAGGATAAAGAAATTGTTGCATTGTTCCTGCCAGCTAAGGGCTCGCGCCAAATGCTCTCTGAGGTCACTCTGGTACCTCAGCATGACTGATTTCAAGACTGTTCACAGCCCCTAGTTTGAATTAGTGGAATTACAGGCCATTGGTCTGCCATTCATGGTGGTAAAAATTGCATATGGCGAAACCCAGTGGTTGGAACGCGGTCTTAGGATCTTCTGGCTGCCTGATAAGGAGAGCTCCCTAGCAATGACGTGCACTGCAGTAGTAGTGACTGGCCTGCCTGGAACAGGAACCAGGAAACGCCTATCTTTCAGCAGGTTCCGTGTTGCTTGGGTTGTCTTACACTGAGGTCTGAGGGCACTTCTTGACCCGGCCAAGCGGATGTGACGGAATTCAAGGCTCATTTGGACTCTCCAAGAAAATCAGCTTCAGACGCCTAGTCTTCGTAGAGTGAGGAAGACGGTTACCTTTATCCCATTATCTGCTCTTTGGCCGACATAGACGCTTGTCCCATGCTGGCAGACATCACATACAGAGGGACGTTTTTCTCTTTCGTCAACTGCATGGTTCTTGTTGGGTTTAATGCAGGAAATCATGGAGGAACTCAGCAACTGGTTTACACCGGCTCCTCAGAAGTCCTTGGAGAGTCAGCTCAGGGGCTCTTCAACTTTAAGAGAAAGAAAAGGGACAAAACAAAAAATAGTTAATTTTTTTGTATTAAAATATTTAGCTTGAGGGTCTTTATTGAAAATCAGTGATCTTTTGCAAATTTCCATGGGGTTTGGTACTTTTTAGGAAGATTTTTGCTTGCTTGATGTGCTTGGTCCTTTCGGAATTTCGGTTGGGATGGTTCTCCGGGAAAGGAGGGGTATTCAGCGGTGGGCTCCTGCTGCGACGGATGGACTCGAGAGACATCAGCCGGCAGAGGGACGGGATTCCTCTGTGCCCCGTGCACTGTCCTTTCGTTCTCTTGGGCTCCGGCTTTTTCCTCCCGTAGCTGCCTCCCTGTGCGTGCGAACCGCATCTCACCTACACAGAAGGGCTACGCACAGCTTGCTCCGCCAGCTCTCGTGTGTGAAGAGGCCAGAACGAGGAAGGCATGGGGACCAGGGGAAAAGGTGAGCGAGGGAGAGGTGACGCCCGTATGTCACAGAGGCAGGTCTGCGCGATGTGAAAATACGGTCAGATGGGGTGAGGTTGGTTTTAGGGTGAGTGGAGAGGACTCTGATGGCTGTATCTTTACGCAGTTTAGGGATCTGGGAGATCTCCTCATTCACGGCGGTTACGTTCTGTAAAGTCACTGAAACTCTACAAAAGCTTTGCTCCGGGGGGAAATATGGGGATAGGTTCCTATGAGCCTCCGCTTCACCAAACATTACAAGCCCTTGTTTTATGTGTGTTTCTGTTTAAAGACACCTTATTGAGTGTATATTGTTGATTCGTTCGTGCTGGACTCACAGCCCGCAGCACTATAACTCATGCCTCAAGGAAGCTCATCCAACACACGGATTTTCTCCATAAGGGACACCCCAGCCTTCTTGGCCTTAGGAACATCACACAGCACTTGAGCACCGTGCTCGGGGCCATTCTAAATGGATATTGCCAGCAGAAAGCACAGAATTGTGGAAAACTTCGGCGCTCAGTAGACCACGTGAAGGACCCTTGTTTACTGTCTGGGAGATGAGAGGAAAAGATAGACCCTCGCTTAGTTTGGCCTCAGCTGGAAATACGTGTCCCTGGTGAGAACGTCTCCCCGCCTCCTGAGTGTCCTTGCGTGACCATAAAGCACTGTGGGTATTGATTTCGGGGTTACGGATAAATCTTAGCAGGCAGATTCAAACATATTATATATATATATGTCCCTGTGCCTTAGAGACACGCATACACGTTTATACTTTGAGAGATTTTAACAACCTGAAAGCAATCAGCATTCTCACAGTTGTGTCTGTCTGGCTTTCTGGCGATGGAGTTGGAGTACAGGTGGTGTAATGGAGTTTCGAGAAGGCATGTGAACGGTGTGGGGGCGGGGGTGCAGGATTGAGAAGAAAGCCTCAAGAGCTCAAAACCTATCTAATAAAGTCTGGGCCAGCCAAGTAGCTCCAGAGCAGAGGCTGCCCGTTAGTTAGAGAGACGGCCTTGCTCAGTCGTGGAGCTGCTTTGGGAGAGCAGAGCCCGGGTGCGTTGGCAGGTGCTTTCTTGAAAGGAGAGAGCAGGTTTGCATTTCCATAGTTTCAACAATTGCATCTCTACGGTTACTCCCACAGTTATTCCGAAACCAAATGATCGTTTTATGTATAAAAAATTATTTTGCACTGATACTAGGTTGAACTGGACAATGTTGGTGTTTCTGATGAAAAGTTGTCAAGTATTGGCAGGCCTAATAGGTTAACCCAGCAGAATCTTTGTGAGGTTGTAATGATGCCGTTTGAGATAAGGATAACACTGATGTCTTCTTGGCTGGTTGGGAACCTCCACTGTACCTCGTCTGAACCATGATATGATTCCCAGGCAAACCCAGTCAGGGGGCCTCAGGGCCTCCTGATGGTTCTTGGTTGGCTGGTTTCATCAGGATGGCTCCTTCCCCCATGTTATGATGGAAAGGGAACTAACGGATTACCAAAAAAATGAGTTTATAAGTAGGTGCTTTGGTGTATATATATTTAAGGTGATCTTAGTCTGGGAAAATGAGCCTTTTTTTCTGGGCAGCCCCATCCTTTTCCTTTAGGTTTGGTGGGTGTTGAATGCTGAAGCCCCGTATTGAAATGTCGTTACGGAGCCAGTGTTGAGGACACACGACGAACTTAACGATCACCCCTTCTGACGTGATGGGAATATTAAATATCATTTCGTTGAACATGTAACTACCAGGGTATAAAGTAAAAAGCTTCTGAAGCTGGACTTAAAACCAGGTAAATACGGTTCATGTCATCAGAAATACCAACTGATAAAGGAAGAGCGGTTTCCAATGGTGATAAAGTCTATTTTAAAAAATTGGAAGGGAAGTGCTTTGTTGTTATCTGCAGTGCATCTAGGTAACTTCTGGTGCACTTGGATCGTGTTCTGCTTCAGGTGACAGAAAGTGCGAGGCTCATTCTTGGAAAGGCATTTGGCCCTACCTGTGTTTACGTACAGCCCGTGTCCTTGAGGCAGGAACCAGCAGGAACACACATACCTGTGGTTGGACGGGGTCGGGCTTGCTGACCTCCCGCATACCGCAGCGAGGGGACCATGGGACATCTCGGGAAGAGGCTGTTAGGAAGAGCTTAAAGGATTGGGTCTTGCGTGCGGTGATTTGGGGCGGGATTGAAGGAATCGGATCTTTGTCTGCTCTTGGCCGTCTCTGAAATGGTTTCTGTTCCAGCCAGAGAATGCCACAACCTCGCTGTTTTTCTCTTTCAGTTATGACCCATGTGATTGACGAATGGGTGGGTGATTGATTGAATGCAGGTGTGCTTAACCACGAGACACATCCAAATAAAAGAACTGTCCTGAGCGGACTTCTTCATGATCACTCATTTCTAAAATCATGCATGGTAGCAACTGGCTGGGGTCCTGCCATCATCTGTAAGTCTTGATGCTGAAGGACGACCAGATGATTTCCTCCAGAACGCTGTTGATTAGACAGGTGGAGCAGGATTCAGGATTATAGGAGCCTCGTGGATGGAGGTGAGGCGTAACGTTGGCCCTGCTTCGCGGTGCGGGTATTGCAGCATGAGATGTATTCTTTTTTGGTGCTCTCGTGAGTGCTGTTTTCTTAATTTCATTTCCAGATTGTTCATTTCTAGTATTTGCAGAATATTACGTTTTCACGCCGTACAAGACCCTTTTCCTTGCTAGTTACAGCAAGAGGTTTTTCTGGTTCGCTGCCCTTGTTTGTTGCAATTAGTTTTTATCAACTAAGAAGACCTTTACTGGTTTCATTTATGTCCCTTGGGTTGGTTATGTTTAGTTCTCCAAAGCCCCAGGAGGGTGCCTCTGTAACAGAGACGATGGTAGGTTTCCAAAAGTTAATTTTTTGTTTTAAGTGATTTATTTTGGTTAATTATAAACTCACAAGAAGTTGCAAAAATCATGAGAGGTTCTGTGTGCCATCACCCGGCTTCCCCCCCAACGGTGGCATCTTACGTAACCTTAGGACAGTATCAAAACCAGGAAATCAACATGGCGCAACACACTTAGCCCATCCTCAGTCCTTACTAGGGCTTCACCAGGTTTTGCATGGACGCACTGGAGAGTTACCTTTTAAAGAGAAGTGTAAGTAATAGCAGAAGGGGATGGAGTCATGAGTTGGGGTTATAAAGAAGTACCCAGTGAGGATCACCTTGACTTTGGTGGCGGCCGATGTGGATGGGACAGGTGACAGCACCCTGGGAAGGCAGGACAGGCTCCTGGTGCTGAAAGACCAGATGTGTGTGTTGCCCATGCTGGGCGTGGGGCCTGCTCCTTTTTGGTTTTGGTGCTAAAATAAGACCAACCATTTCCCCTTTATGCTCCGGGCAGCATGATGTACAATATTAACGTTTAATGCCGTGCAAGACCTGTTTCCGTGCTAGTTACAGGAAGAGGTTATCATGGGGAAGGAGAAAACCCAACGTGTCACAACCTGGAATCCTTGGCCCCGGATTCACTTCTTAGTTCACATAGTCCTTATTTTGTAAACGGATGTAACGGCCTCTTTTCCCCACTTTGGTGACGGTAGTGTGATGTTGGGTGTCATCCAGTCCATTGGGACCCCGCTTTGGAATGCTCTTGTTTTCCTCTGCTTGGGCGGTTTGCTACTCGTCTTGCTAGGAGAGGGGAGTTGTAAACTGGTATTACAGTGGACCCCAGTGTCCCATCACATGGACTGTGGCAGGATGGTTTTGCTTTCCTGCCTCCCTTGCTGTGAAGGGAGCGTGATTGGAAATGGTCACTGATAGCGGTGAAGCACCCCTGAGTTGAGTAATTCTCCATGGGGGGACCAGGTTAACTTCATCTCCAAGAGCCCCATAATGGCACGTCCCCCCATGCAGGGGTTTGGACACGAGCTGGTCAAGAATTCAGTACAGTTGGGGCAGCTGGGTGGCTCAGTCAGTTAAGTGTCTGCCTTCGGCTCAGGTCCTGATCCCAGGATGCTGGGATCGAGCCCCACGTCGGGCTCCCTGCTCAGCAGGGAGCCTGCTTCTCCCTCTGCCTCTGCCCCTCCTCCCCACTTGTGTTCTCGCTCACTCTGTTCTCTCTCTCTCAAATAAAGAAATACCTTAAAAAAAAGAATTTGGTACGGTAGCTTTCGGGGTGTGGATGGAGAAGCTTTTGCGAGTGAGGTGTGCGGTGAACTTGCAGAAGCCTTTGTGACTGGTGGAGACCTGAGCCAGGCTGTTTGCTGGCTCGCACCAGGGAGATACCATTAGATGGGGAAGCTCGTTGTGAATGTCATCAATGCTAAGGAACGTGTTAGGCATTTGCAGAGGCTTGGGAGCAAACCAGAAACGGTTCCATAGACACATCTATTGGGGTGCCTGGGTGGCACAGCCGGTGAAGCGTCTGACTCTTGGTTTCGGCTCAGGTCGTGATCTCAGGGTTGTGAGATCCAGCCCCGTGTCAGGCTCTGCGCTCCGTGCACAGTCTGCTTAGAACTCCCTCTCCCTCTCTCTCTGCCCCTGCCCCCTGCACGCGTGCGGTCTCTTTCTCTCTCAAATAAGTAAATCTTAAAAAATAAGACATCTGTTGAAACAAGGTAGATTAGTGGTTGCCTAGGACTGGGGGCCTGGGGGGCAGTGCCTGGTTCAGAGACTCCTAAAGGGGGTGCAGGGCTTCTTCTGGGGACGACTTGCTTTCGGTGGTTGCACAAGGCGGTCAGTCTCCTCAAAGCCGCAGAACCGTGCGCTTCCAGTGGGCGAATTGTACGGAGTGTGATTCCTGTCTCAACAAAACCATTTAAAAGAGGTTTTTGTACTTTGCTTTTGTACTTTCATGAGTGCTTTTAAAATACCTGCTGTGATCTCCTGTGCTCGAAGCTCCTTCTTGTGCATCGAGGTGGTGCCCATGCGGTGTAACTTTCCACGTGGAGAGAACAGGGTTTTCAGTGACCGGTTCCCGAAAACGTGTCCCTGCCCCTCCTGTCTGCACCGCCACAATTAGGAGCCAGCCGTCCACAGTGAGTGGTGGAAATGTGGCTGATAGCGGAGGAAGTGGGGCCCCGTCTCCTCTTTGTTGGTATGTCCTGCCTTCCCTCTCTCCTCCTCCGCCCTGGCCCCTCCCACAAACCAACGAGCTGGAGAGGAACCGAGAAGGCAAGAAGCTGGTGTGGCACAGCTGAATATGCCCCCAGCTTTTGAGAAGAGCGGAGCGTGGACGGGAGGGAAGATGGAGCTCACGTACATCCGCTCCCCTTTCTCGACAGCCAGCGTAGGGGTGGACTCGGCATGGGATGGGCTCTTTAAAGCCTTGATGTGACTGGTTGGAGTTGGGGAAAAATGTGAAAAATCTGGTACCTCGAATCACCCTTATGATCTTTGATGAAACTGATACAGGTGGTTTAGGGAGAATGCAGAGGACATTCACAGCGTATGTGCTTGCCCATTGATAACTGATCTCTGTTGCTGTCCAGTGAATCTTGCCCAGAAGTGATCAGAAGCCCCTAATTGGGAGCATGATGAAGTGTTTCTCCATTCATACCTTTAGCTAAATAAAAAGCACGCTTCTGCTGAAAAAAAAAAAAGGTCCCTAAAAAAGCTTCTGATATCCAGGTGGTCACTTACTATTTCCTGCCGGTCCACGATCTTGCCGTGAGCTCTGTAGCATGGGCTTGTTGCTTCTGCTAAGAAGGGAATGACTGCCGTTGCACATCAGGTGAAATTAAAGCTCTCAGGGGTTTAGTCTCCTGAAGAAAGGTGGTCTCGACAGCCGTCTTCCGCTGTTTCCTTACCACACGTGGGAACACGTTTTTGCTGTGAGCTGTGAATACACGGTTGCAAAGGGGAGGAGAAGCGGCAGAGCTGGGGATGGAGATGATGCATAAGGAGCGTGGGGAGGAAGAGCTGCTCCCCTTTGCTGTGGTTCACTTTAATTTGTGGGGGGAGGTTTCTTGGTGACTTCCTGTGCCGAAACCCACGTGGCCTGTCCTGCCTCTGACTTCTGCTGTCTGAACTGTGGCTTGGTCCACGTGTCCGGCTTCATTCTCAGCACCAGGGTCCCATCCCCGGGTTGACACTTGAGCCTGAACTTTGGGGTGGGAGTAGGAATGTCCCTGAGCCCCGAGGGGAGTTGAGGCACACAGGGTGGGCACCTGGCCCGTCCGTGTTTGGGTATCTGCCTTCCACGGGGCAGTGGCCTCGGCACTTAGTGTGCTTCCTGCATGAGGAATGCAGATCGTTGGAAAGACGCTTCTGCGTTATAAGTGGGGAAGCTGAGGCCGGGGCGGTGCGGTCCCTGGTCTGCAGCTCTGCACGGTGGAGCTCGGAGCCGGATGGTGGCAGGCCTGGGCATCGTGACTTCAAAGCCTGTCTTTGTTCTCTCCAGGGCACCCCTGTGTTTCCACACAACCGGAGGGTTTCCCCCCAGTTCATGTACTTACCCGGTCTGAGGATCTTCACGACCCCCAGAGTCTGGGGCTAGAGGCTGGGGCTGGGTGCATGGGAACCCTGAAAATGACAGTGTCTGGTTCTGAAGGCATCTCCGAGCCAAAGCCTGAGACAGGCGTGCTCTAAGGCACGGGCTACATTTGGCCTGCCACCTGTTTTTGGACAGCCTGTGAGCTAAGAATGGTTTTATATTTTTAAATGGCCAAAAAAAGAATAATATTTTGTGACACGTGACTAGAATGTGAAATTCAGATGTTAGTCCCCAAAGTTTTATTGGAACACAGCCACGCGCGCTCATGATAATGGCCTCTGTGGCTGCCGTGTCTACAAACGGGGTTGCAGCGGAGAGCCCCTGGGCCGGGGAAGCCCGAAGCGTGTGCTGTCCGGCTCTTTGCAGGACCGGTGTGCAGTGCCTGCTTGCTTCGGGGCATGGCCCACCTCCCTGCTGTGCCTTGCAGTTCCCCGTCTCTCCTGATCCCTTCCTCGTTTGCACCCTGATTCCATCTGCCCTTGCTTGCTGGAACCTGGTACCCCACAGTTAGAGACTCAGTTGCCGGATATGAAACTTGGTCCCAGTGACAATGCCCCAGTCCTGGGGGAGCGTATACGTGACACCTTATTATTTATGCTTTGGGATTGGAAAGGGGTGGGGCTGGCTTTGTCAGAACAGGGCAGGGCTGATGTATATATGAGATGAGGGGGGTGGGGCTGGCTTTGTCAGAACAGGGCAGGGCTGATGCATATATGAGATGAGGGGGGTGGGGTGCCCCTGTGTGTGGCAGAAGACGGGGAGTTGGATCATTAGATGTGACCTCCGTCTGTTGCCTGGTTTTTCTGCATTTTCCCTCAGTCCCCCAGAAGCTGGGAGTGTTGATGGGCCAGGTCCACCGCCAAGCTCCTCTGTGGGAATGGTCGGCTTCGGAGAGCCGCCTCCCCTGGAGGTGTATTTTCTCCGCCCCCTCCCCCACGGCAAAACCAGGGTCACAGCTGCATGACGTGACTGGGTCCAAGTGCACTTGTAAGACAGGGCCTGCAGCTAGGAAGGGGTACAGTCCGAGTTTGATGTGGACAGTCTTCTGGCCGCCAGGTGCTTAACCATCTTCCAGCACCTTCTGTGCAGTGCTGGCTTCACGTACAAGGAAGATAACGCATTGCTTGCCTTTTTATCCACTGTTCTTGATGGTTGCTTCTCCTGAGGCTTTGGCATAGGTGAGAACTAGTGAGGGACACGTCACTAGGTGTGTCTCGCCCAAAGTACCTGCTCTCCCGCACTCGGGAAAAACTCCACGTTGCCGCGGAAACATCACCCCTACATCAGAGATGCCCGACGCCGCACTGCACAGTTACCACGGTATGGTGGCCTGCTTGTCTGTTTTTCGTGGCCGGTTTGCATCTCAGATAATGTCAGCAGGCTTGACAAGGCCATTCTAGACTAGCTGGGAACTTGACCATATTTTTATAGCATTGTTTCTGGGAGAAAAACATTTTTGAGTGAGAAACAAATGAAGATTTGGACTCTGTCCCATTTGTAGTTTGCAGGCTGCTTTAATTTCACGCTTTCTTCTTTAAACTTGTGATGTGCGGAGCAGCGAGGCAGAGTATTGTGTGAGCTCTGGTACCTTCCACGAGTGGCTTTTTTCCTTTGCATGATCTTGAGTTTTGCTTCGCGTCTGTACGTGTCTTTCAAGGATGTTAGAGGCGTCTGCCTCTCCTGGCTGGGGAGTGGCGTGCAGGGGGGCTGGGGAGAGAAGGGATTAACCATTAGTTACAATTGAGAAGCAGCCCTGACAGCCCAGATAGGTTTTCATACTAACCTACTTTAAGTGCTGCCAGACCACCGTAGGATGGAAAATCTCTGGTTTCTCCTGTCCTCCTCTGGTGAGGTCTAAAAATAAGTCAGTGAGGAGATGGGCATGTGGCCCTTTGATCTCCTTGGCCTGGGAGATTTCTTGGTAGGAGCCGAGAGGCTGGAAGGGACTTGGTGTTCTTCAGTGAGCATTCGGGTAGTTGGACTTGATGTATGGGGCCAGTTACCGGAATTGTCCTTCGCCGGCAAGCTACTCGATCATCACTGGTTTCCATTTCTTAAGCTTCTCTAAACCCTCTGTCCCCACACCTTTCATTCATGCACGTATGAACTGGAATATGTGTACGGAAGACCCACGCGAGATGTATCACGCTTTGATGCCGGGGACCGCCGGGCTGGACTGGGGAGCCATGTATGGACGGCCTCCTGTTGCAGAATGAGTAGAACACGTCTTGGACCGGCATGTCGGTGGACAGCCCAGCAGCAAGGTGTGATGTCGTTTCTGGTCAGGTGTCACCGGGGCCTGGGCGTTGCGCAGAGAGGTGTTTCCGAGCATGGGCTCAGCAACGAGGACGGGGCCTGGGGGGAGTCTGAGATTGGTTTTCAGGGTCGGAGGTGGGTCTGCTGCGGGTGGGACATGGAAGACGTGGGGGCAGCGGGCGCACATGTCTCCTGGGGGAGGTTGAGCCCCGAAGGTGAGGGCGGAAGCAGAATGGCCTTGGGCAGGGAAGCCAGTGTGGGCGAGAGTGTTTAGAGAAGGAGAGACTCGCTGGTTGAGTGGAGGTGGACAGGAAGGGAGGTGTTCAAGAGATAAGAGCACGGGTGGGGCAGGGACTGTATTTCTTGCAGGAGGAAGATCGTGCAGGGTTTAGTCTTGGAAACGGATAGTAGGGACATTTCTTCAGGGACAGACAAGAAGCAGTGAACATGTGGAATATTTAGAAGCAGGGAAGAAAATGATTCCTCCAAAAAGTACCCAGAGATAAGCTAACATGAAGGCCTAGGTTCTCTGAGAGAGCAGGGGGTCCTGACTGGAAGGACGCTGATGCAAGACACCAGCTGGGCTCTCCAGCTGTCCTGGGGAACAGAGGGTGTGCGCCGGGGGACGTGGTAGCCAATGGCCTCTTCTCTTCCTCCTGCTTCATGTCCCCCCCCCCCCCCATCACTACCGCGGCTTAGAATCTGAGTAGCCCTCAATTATAATGTACTTTAGATGAGGCTGTCTGTGTAAGAGGTTATGTGAACTGTGTTTCTTAAAGTGGACGGGGGCATACACTAAGGACTGCATGAGGATGGGCTAACCCTCAGCAGCTGTCCAGTAGAACTTTCTTGCATGATGGAGATGTTGCGTCTCTCCGCTAGTGGATGGCCTCCACGCCTAGTGGATAACTAACTCCACATGACTGGCCTGTACCTAGTGGGTAGCCTCTGTACCTGGTAGATAGTCCCACACTAGGGGATGGCTTCCATACCTAGTAGATGGCCTCCACGCCTAGTGGATACCTCCACATGACTGGCCCGTACCTAGTGGATAGCCTCTGTAGCTAGTGGATAACTCCACACGACTGGATAGTCTCCATACCTAGTGGAGGGCCTCTGTACCTAATGGATAGCCCCCCGCTAGTGGATAGCCCCCTATTAGTGGATAGCCCCCTGCTAGTGGATAGCCCCATACTAGTGGATGGCCTCCGTACCTGGTCCATGGCCTCTGTACCTGGTGCATGGCCTCCGTACCTGGTGGATGGCCTCCGTACCTGGTGGATAGCTCCATACTAGTGGGTGGCCTCCGTACCTGGTGGATGGCCTACACCCAGTGCATAGTCTCACATGGGCGCCACGTGTGGCTATGGATTGTTTGGGCTTCTGACGGCAAGGTAAGAAGAGGGCTTGTACAATGTCTGAGGAGGATAGTCCGTCAGCAAAGCCTCCGGATGCCATGACTGTGGTGAGGCTGAACGTAACCACGACCAGCTGAGGGCAGAGAACTGGTGTGGGGAGAAAAGCTCTAGGTGCTCGTGGCCCCCACGAACCAAAGGTGGGCTCCCTGTGTTTCACCCGCTTCTGTTTCTTACTCCTTGTTAGTTCTGCTGTCAAGTACAGGTTTGGGACTGTGGTTCTCTCCTTGTGCTAAGCCAGGGAGGCTGATAGATGCACCTTCAGTGTCCTTTGGAAGTTTTGTTCGAAGGCTTTCTCTCCCGCACAGCAGTGTGCAGATGAGGCTGACCTCCTTGGGTTTAGGGCGGGATGGGAGAGCTGCACGCAGAGACCCCTCCTCCACCGGCTTCCCGCTCCCCAGCTGGGTCTTCGACTGGCGACTCTCATCAAGCCCTCCATCATCTCCGTTGACATTTAGCCTTGAGAAAGGAAAAGATCATCTCAGAGTTTCCATCTGTGAGCAAGGTTTTCTGAACATGTCGAAAACGTGGGTTTAATTTTGTGAGCTCAGCACGAATTCATGTGGTTTGGGATTGATTAAAAACCGTAGGTTCCGTGAGGAAAGACCACCTCTCACCTCTGAGTGCTGCGGACGCTTTACTGGCCTTTAGGACTGAAAACACAAAGCATGACAGAAAAAAATCAACAGAGCTCTTTGCCAGATCTGTTAGCTTATTGCCCTGTTTCTGTTTTTCTCCTGATCATCACCCATCTTCAAAGAAAAGTCGTGTGCACGCTTCCTTGGTACCCTCACCCCATGTACGCCTTGACCCCTTACAGTCTGGTCTGCCCCCACTGGGAAGCAGCTCTCCTTCACAGTTGCCCATGAACTTGGGATCGTGGAATCCCCAGCTCTAACAGGCCCTCTGCCCCTATCTGGCACTGCCCTGCCTCTCCCACCCCCCTCTCCCTTCATCTGGCTGCTGAGGGACCCCCCCCCCCAAAGCACCAGGGGCTGAGCAGCCTTCAGGGGGGCACACACTTCAGACTCCGCACGAGGTGATGCCACGTTCGGACTCCTTGTGCCCAACCCTCTGAACAGCCTGTCTTCCTTATTTGCACCGTTCTCGTAGACCAGGGTCCTGAACCTTCTTTTTTATGCTTGGAGCTGCTCTAGCTGTCCATCGAAGCCTGAGTCTTGGCAGAGGAATGTTTTCCAATGCATTTCAAGGGATAGAGAGGCTTGCAAAGGAGGCGATTAAAAGTACTGTCCTCACGATATTAAAAACAAAATTTGTTCGTGGAACATTGGGATATGTGTTTTCTCCCCTCTTCCTTTTTTTATTGTGTTAACTTGTAAAGTAGCTGAAAGTTACCCTGTTCACCATTTTCAAGCGTCCAGTCCGCAGCATCAAGTGAACTGGTGCAACAATCCCCACGGTCCACTCCACAGCTTTGCGTCTTCGCCGGCAGAACTTGTCCTGGGGAGAGCTCTCCTCCTCCCCCTGGTCTCCCCGGCCCCTGGCACCGCTGTTGTGCTCTCTGTCTCTCTGGGTGTGACTTCTCGAGACGCCTCCTGGCAGTGAAAGCGTACAGCGTCCATCCTTCTGTGGCTGGCTTCTTTCACGAGCAGCGTGTCCTGCAGGTTCACCCACGTCATAGCAGGTGTCCACACGTCCGTCCTGTTTGAAGCTGAGTAATATTCCACATGTGTTCAGACCACATTTTGTTTTATCCATTCATCTGTGGATAGACGTCTGCGGCCGTGAGTCACGCTGCCGTGAGCGTGGGTGTTCCGACATCTCTTCAAGATCTGCTTGCCGGTCTTGACTATGGTCTCTTCGGGTATTTTAAATAACACCGTGGGGGCGCCTGGGTGGCACAGCGGTTAAACGTCTGCCTTCGGCTCAGGGCGTGATCCCGGCGTTATGGGATCGAGCCCCACGTCAGCCTCCTCCGCTATGAGCCTGCTTCTTCCTCTCCCACTCCCCCTGCTTGTGTTCCCTCTCTTGCTGGCTGTCTCTATCTCTGTCGAATAAATAAATAAAAATCTTAAAAAAAATAAATAACACCGTGGAGCAGTGGCTTTTACTGCAGTCATTTCAAGTCGTGTTGAGTGTCAGCGGTGTTTGAACGTCTCGGATCCCCCGAGTCCGCAAAGGTGTGTTCCCTGCCTTCCTAATGGAGTGCGGTCAAGGTTAGTGAGAGTAAAGTCATTGCCCCTGCGCCTGCCTTCCTAGTTCACTGATGCCCCGGGACTTTGGCCTGTGCATACGATCCAGCCAAGTCGGGAGGCTGACTTTCGCGGAATCCACGTGGAACCTTCTGCGTCTGTCACATGGGCCTTCCACTAAACTCCCAGCCACCGAAAACGCTTGTCTCGCCGGTGAATTCTGCCTGCCACCCACTCGTTTATTCCTTCATTCAACGAATGTTTGGGCAGTGCTGTCTGATGGGTGCTGCCCCTGGTACCGGGATACAACAGTGAACAACACAGGCTAGGTTTGTGTTTCTGTGGTGCGCGTATCCCAGCCAGAGACGGACAGAGACGTCTGCGTGTGCACACCAAGGTTACCGGGGATTGCAACACTGATATGAGGGTCCTGGGGAAATGCAGTGGCCATGACAGTCTGTGGTGGGGGCATCTTAGTCACAGGAGGGGACATTTAAGACGGGACCCGAGGGGTCAGGAGGAGGGGATGCCTGGCCAAGGAACAGTGTGTGCAAAGCTCCAGAGTGGATGAGGAAGGGGAGAGAAGGAGGGGCCAGAGCCCCTTTGGCAGGACTCGGGCTGTGTTAAGAAGTCAGTGCTCGCCCTGAGAATATCAGGGGGCGTTGATGGAGAGGAATGACCAGTCTCTACATTGAGACAGGCTCTGGCTGCTCTGTGCACAGTGACTGGGAGGGAGTCAACAAGAGGAGCGGGTTGACTGTAAGACCCTCCTGGAATATTCTAGAGGGTACTTAGACCAGGGACATGGAGAGGAGGGTGTTAATTACAGACAAAACTTATAGGGCATTTATTGGGTTTTGTGATTTCCGTCTTGGGAGATACTTGCCTTCTCTCCTCTTGCCTTCTACTGGAACCCATAACGCTGTGTATCATTGTAACACATTAATATTCTCGCCTTAACGTATAGTCCTTTCTGGACTCTCTCTGCTGGATGGAGGTCACAAACTGAACTCGCTTGCTTTGGATATTGAAAACATTTTCCCTCATTGTTGAGTGGAATGTGTGTTTATTTTTGTATCCTGCCTTATTACGTGTGTGGGCAGATTTCACAGTAAGTGGGAATGTCACTGTACGTTGTAACAGCAGATACCGTAGGGACCCTCTCAACCGCGTGTTCCCGTTACTGAACCTTCCCTAGAGAACCCAGATAGTATGTAATTGTTTAATCAGGCGACGGTGTTGCTGAGATTTACATTACGGGGTTTTGCTTTTAAAAAGAAATTATCTGGATTTTAATGGAAAAATTGTACAGTCTCCTGAGTGGTGTTTTGCCTCTGGTTCTGTCCTGTTTAAGAGCTGATTGTGAACTGGAGAAAAATGACCTGTTTTGTCTGTAATAAAAATGTATGTTTGGTATTTAAAGTATATGTGACACATAAAACAACACCAGCTTGGCCAGCATATAAATTGTTATGTAAATCAAATGTTTTGTTAAGATTTATTTCTTTATTTTAGAGAGAGAGCGTGAGCTCACGAGTGTGCAGGGTGGGAGGGGCAGAGGGAGAGAAACTCAGGAGCATGGAGCCCAACCTGGGGCTGGATCCCACCACCCTGAGATCGTGACTTGAGCCAAAGTCAAGAGTCAGACGTTCTGTGGACCGAGCCACCCGGGCGCCCCCACATCAAATCTCTTGATGTGGGTGTTGCTCTCTGTGTTTTTGCTTGTTTTTGCGTGGAGAAAATAGTTTTTCTCAGACACGTTTTGGGTTTAAACCAGCCTAATACCCAATGAAGTACACTGTGTCTTAGGTTTATTTTTCCTCATTTTGGCTGAAGATTGAAAGCTTAAGCATTTAGTGATGTGCGCACACACGGGAACATTCCTGCCTTATTTTCCCTTCTGGTCCTGTTTCCTGTGTAAGAACAAGACTAATGAGTGCAGCCTTTAGCCACAGTTCAGAATGATGGTGTGTGTGTGTGTGAGAGAGAGAGAGCGAGCGAGAGAGCGAGAGAACACACAGTGTCTTTGTCAGACGTAGTGACTCCCCCGCCAGAAGTCTGGCTCCATGAGCTTGAGTGAACTTCTCTCTACTCATTTTGGGGCAGGAGGTGGAGGGGAGTTCAAAATAAGCAAACAAAAATAGCAGAATAGATTACATGTCTCTTGGAGATGAAGTCTGCATTTTTCCTTCTGGTTGTGAATCCCGCCTAAGCCTGAGGCCGACTTCAGAAGGAATCAGAGTCTGAAGTTGGGGGAGATATCGATGACCCCTCGGGTCAGGTCTTTTCCTTTCATCGATGTGGAAACTGAAGGAGGGATACGCTGGGGTCACTGGAGGCAGAGCATGGCCGTGATGGCGCTCCGAGGTTCGAAGCCCGGGGCTGTCTCCTTGACACAGGGTGGGCAGCCGTCTTCTGTGGAGGGCCGGATGGTGGACATTTTAGCCTTTCTTTTCTTTTCTTTTCTTTTCTTTTCTTTTCTTTTCTTTTCTTTTCTTTTCTTTTCTTTTCTTTTCTTCCCTTCTCTTCCCTCCCCTCCCCTCCCCTCCCCTCCCCTCCCCTTCCTTTTTTTTTAAAGATTTTATTTATTTATTTGACAGAGATAGACAGCCAGCGAGAGAGGGAACACAAGCAGGGGGAGTGGGAGAGGAAGAAGCAGGCTCATAGCGGAGGAGCCTGATGCGGGGCTCGATCCCATAACGCCGGGATCACGCCCTGAGCCGAAGGCAGACGCCCAACGGCTGTGCCCCCCAGGCGCCCCACATTGTAGCCCTTCTCTGATGGCGGGGCAGCGTTGCAGGGCCTCCACTGAACCGTGCCTTGTGCTAAAGCAGCCCTACACAGTCTATCCACAAAAGAGTGTGTGGCAGGGTCCCAGGAAGATTCCACTTACGGCCACTGGAATTTGAATTTCCTATAATTTTCACGTCTCCCGAAAGATTATTCCTCTTGATTTCTTCCCCACCAGCCATTTAAAAAACTGTAAAAAAGCCTCCTTAGCCTGTGGGCTGTGTGGAACAGCAGTGGGCTGGATTTGGCCCGAGGGCCGAAGTCTCCTGCCCTCTGGTCTGCAGCGTGTTGGCTGTGTAGACTTGTGTTCTTAATAGTTCACGTGTCTCCTGTTTCTGAGAGCACCGTCTCCGTTTCCTAGACATACATCAGATTCCCTCACCTTGTCCAGAGATGATGGATTTGTTTTTACTCATGTTCTGGGAGCAAACTGTTCCATTTCTGTGGAGTTCTGTGTTCTGTTAATCCATTGGTCATTGGATTCATTTATGCAGTGACGACCGGTTCGTAGCTCCATCTCTGCGGGCCCCCGGCTTGGTGGCGGTTAATATCCGGGCCAACGAGAGTTGCTTCCTGTCCTCCTGTAGTCGATGGACTGGTGGTGGTGGGGGGGGCAGAGGTACTGAAGGTGTTTGCAAACCCATAAGGGCACCGAAACGGTGGTGTCGTGGCCATGGGGGAGCGGCCCTGCTCTGGAGTTTAGAAGGGCCCTCCCAGGGGATGGAACCAGAGCAAGCCGAGACCTGGAGACTGGGGCGGGCTTATCATGGGCCAGGTGTGGGCGAGCCATCCGGGACACTGAACCCTAATTGAGGAAGGGGTGGGGTCCACGCCCTGTCTCCATGGTTCAGGTGGAGTCGGAGGTTTGCCAGAGGTCAGGGTTTTGAAGAATGACGGGTTCCACGCTGCCTCTGAAGAACTGGTCCATTTTCTCAGATACCATAGTTTATTTTTCATGTGAGAGAGGGATTATTTACAAAAAGGGACCAGAGACACGGTAGCTCCTATTTAGTCACTGACCCTAACTGTGCATTAAAAGCATTTTTGGGGGATATTTTGGTTCATTTTGTCAGGGTCAGCAAACTTGTGTGTAAAGGGCCAGATGGTCCATATTTTGGTCTCTTTGGACCATATGCTGTGTGGACACCGTATGGGCAGAGCAGCCATTGATGGTATGTAAATCCATTCACATGGTCGTGCAGCCAGTCACCCAACCCTTCTGCTCTTGCAGATGAAGCTGTGCGTGCATTAAACCACATCTTCCTCATCCCTCCACCCCGCAGCCCCTGGCAGCCACCATTCTGCTTTCTGTGACTTTGATGACTGCAGGGACTTGAAGGGAGTGGAACCATACAGTATTTGTCCTTGGTGGCTGGCTTCTGTCGCTCACCCTCATGTCGGCAGGCTTCATCCCTGTCGTGGCAGGTGCCAGATGTCCTTCCTCTAAGGCTGAGTCCTGCTCTGCTGTATGTAGAGACCACTGAGGAAGCATTTTGAAAGTACATTTTCTCTGATTATTTAGAGCCTTCTTTAGTTCAGCGTAGTTTGCCAGGAATTTTCTTAGCTGAAGGAAGTCTTGGGAACACACAGGATTTCCCTTTTTGAAGAGCGAGGAGTTCTGAGGCCCTGGAACTCATGTGAATAGGAAATACAAGTGGCAGGGTATCAGCATCTTGGAGGAAGGAGGGTGTCTGTCAGGTGCAAGAAGAGGGAAGCTTGAGAACGCTGTCCAAGCCCGCCTCTCAAGAATTCACCAGTCACTGGCCTAGCCCTCACTGGTGGCCCTTGGGAGGTGACCCCACTCTGAGTGGGTCCCTCAGCAGACTCTTGGGATGAGGATAAACATGTGGAAAATGACGGAGGGGGATTCTCAGGATCAGCACCTGCTCCGGCTAGGGGAGGCCAGATGGGGCAGGAGAAGGGCTGCAGTGAAGGAACGGAGCCCAAGGGGTGGCCCAGTTGAGCTGTCCTGACTCAAGTTAAGGGGGTCCTTCTCAACCCCTTCCCCCACTGGGGCCAGACTTCAGGGGAGCACAACTCTTAGCACTTGGGGGTTGGGGAGAATACACTGAAGGAGGGGTCTTGGCAGTACATGACCGCATCCATTCCCCCGATAAAATAGGTTGCTGACCATTCCTGGGAACCTGGCACGGAAAAAGAGTCAAAAAGTTTTCTGATTGTTTCATCTGTTTATTTATCTTGGAAAACTATTTAAAAATCCATGTATGACTTGTTAAAATTAAATCACAAAGGAAGTGCCTGAAGCAAGATTTGATCATGCTCCTTGTCTGGGCAAAGGACTCCTGTGGCCCATTTTTGAAAGTCTAGTGTTCCTGGAAGTAGCCGCACCCGATGTTTTCCCTAGAGACACTGGCTGCTTTGGTCCTTCAAGGCTGTGCTCCCTGGAGTAGTAGTAGACGGTGTGGCCCCCCAGAGTCGAAGCTGTGTGTTATCAGGCCCATTGGCTGCCTCTGCTCTCTGTGGTGGCCACAGCCTTCTAACATCCGAAAGCAGAGGCAGTCCTTCGACGGGTGATGGCCACACTCTGCATTTGCCCGCGGTGCTGGAGCGTAGGCTTGTGGAAGGAAGGTCCCGAATGCTGCCTGTGATGCTTGTGATGCTTGCAGAATGCCCGCAGGTGAAAAGCGCGGAGTCGGGCAACTGCGTGGGATGCTCGCAGACGTCCGCAGGTGGAGGGCGTGGAGTCCAGGATGCTGCATGTGATGCTCGCAGGTGGAGCACACAGAGGTGGGACGCTCGCAGACACCCGACGGTGGAGCTCGTGGACTCCGGGACGCTGTGTGTGACGCTAGCGGGACGTCGCCTGGTGGAGCGTGAGGAGTCAGGATGCTTCATGGGATGCTTGAGGGACATCTGCACGTGTAGCGCGTTGAGTCATGTCACTGTGTGTGACGCGTGCAGGTGGAGTGCGAGGAGTTGGGCGCTGTGTGTGACACCAGGAGCTGGAGTGCGCAGAGTCAGGACGCTGCGTGTGGCGCTGGCAGGTGGAGCGCGTGGAGTAAGGCGCTGCATGTGACGCAGGTGGAGCGCATGGAGTAAGGCGCTGCACGTGACCCTCGAGGGGTATATGCGTGGAGTCGGGCGCTGCGTGTGACGCGGGTGGGGCGCGCGGAGTGGGGTTGCTGCGGGTGGGGCGCGCCGAGTGGGGTCGCTGCGTGTGACTCGGGTGGGGCGCGCCGAGTGGGGTCACTGAGTGTGACGCGGTTGGTGCACGCGGAGTTCGGTCGCTGCGTGTGACGTGGTTGGGGCGCGCGGAGTTCGGTCGCTGCGTGTGACGCGGGTGGGGCGCGCCGAGTGCGGTCGCTGCGTGTGACGCGGGTGGGGCGCGCCGAGTGGGGTCGCTGCGTGTGACGGGATTGGGGCGCGCCGAGTGGGGTCGCTGCGTGTGACGCGGTTGGGGCGCGTGGAGTTCGGTCGCTGCTTGTGACGCGGGTGGGGCGCGCCGAGTGGGGTCACTGAGTGTGACGCGGTTGGTGCACGCGGAGTTCGGTGGCTGCGTGTGACGCGGGTGGGGCGCGCCGAGTGGGGTCGCTGCGTGTGACGCGGGTGGGGCGCGCCGAGTGCGGTCGCTGCGTGTGACGCGGGTGGGGCGCGCCGAGTGGGGTCGCTGCGTGTGACGGGATTGGGGCGCGCCGAGTGGGGTCGCTGCGTGTGACGCGGGTGGGGCGCGCCGAGTGGGGTCGCTGCGTGTGACGCGGTTGGGGCGCGTGGAGTTCGGTCGCTGCGTGTGACGCGGGTGGGGCACGCCGAGTGGGGTCGCTGCGTGTGACGTGGTTGGGGCGCGTGGAGTTCTGTCGCTGCGTGTGACGCGGGTGGGGCGCGCTGAGTGGGGTCGCTGCGTGTGACGCGATTGGGGTGCGCCGAGTGGGGTCGCTGCGTGTGACGCGGGTGGGGCGCGCGGAGTGGGGTCGCTGCGTGTGACGCGGGTGGGGTGCGCGGAGTGGGGTCACCCGCTGCGTGTGACGCGGGTGGGGCGCGCGGAGTGGGGTCGCTGCGTGTGACGCGATTGGGGCGCGCCGAGTGGGGTCGCTGCGTGTGACGCGGGTGGGGCGCGCCGAGTGGGGTCGCTGCGTGTGACGCGGGTGGGGCGCGCGGAGTGGGGTCGCTGCGTGTGACGCGGGTGGGGCGCGCCGAGTGGGGTCGCTGCGTGTGACGGGATTGGGGCGCGCCGAGTGGGGTCGCTGCGTGTGACGCGGGTGGGGCGCGCCGAGTGGGGTCGCTGCGTGTGACGGGATTGGGGCGCGCCGAGTGGGGTCGCTGCGTGTGACGCGGGTGGGGCGCGCCGAGTGGGGTCGCTGCGTGTGATGCGGTTGGGGCGCGTGGAGTTCGGTCGCTGCGTGTGACGCGGGTGGGGCGCGCCGAGTGGGGTCGCTGCGTGTGATGCGGGTGGGGCGCGCGGAGTGGGGTCGCTGCGTGTGACGCGGGTGGGGCGCGCGGAGTGGAGTCGCTGCGTGTGACGCGGGTGGGGCGCGCCGAGTGGGGTCGCTGCGTGTGACGGGATTGGGGCGCGCCGAGTGCGGTCGCTGCGTGTGACGCGGGTGGGGCGCGGGGAGTGGGGTAGCTGCGCGTGACGCGGCTGGGGCGCGCGGAGTCGGGTCGCAGTGTGTGACGCTCGCGGATGGGCACGTGGAGTCGGGTTGCTGCTGTGTGACGCGGGTGGGGTGCGCGGAGTCGGGTAGCTGCGTGTAACGCTCTAGGGGTATATGCGTGGAGTCGGGTCGCTGCATGTGACGCTTGAAGGGTGTAGTGCGTGGAGTCGGGGCGTTGCGTGTGACGCTCACGGGTGGAGCGCGGAGTCGGGCGCCGCGTGTGATGCTAGCAGTGGGAGCACGCGGAGTCGGGAGCTGCGTGTGACGTTCACAGGACGCCCACAGGTGGCGCGCCCGGAGTTGGGACCCTGTGTAGGAGGCTCGCAGGATGCCTGCAGGTCAGGGGCACAGTGCTGCCCTGCAGTGCTAGCTAGGTCTCTCTGTAACTTGGCCAGAGCCCCCCTCGTTCGCGGGGCTGCCACATGTCACCTGCTCAGGGGGCACCTTGTGCACTCTGATGCAATTTGGGAATAGCAGAAAGGGGGTTATGAGGCTCAGGGTGTAAAAACCGGTAGAGAATCTTCATTCCAGGTGCGTTCCCTCATCAAAACATGGAAGAACGGGTACAAGTCTCAAAACATACCACATTGAGGAATAAACGCAACCCACAACAGAACAGAAAAGGTCACGGATGTGGGGAGAGCACTTATGAATTCCTTATTTTGCAATGAGCAAGGCGATTTAAAAAACCACACACCAGAAGTATCCTGTTTATAGTGGACATCTCTCAAAGTGAATGTATGTTTATAAAGCCAGACATTATTTTAACAGAGTGTAGCCTCTTCTCTCATTTTTTTCCTTCTCTTTTGTAAAAGTAAGTAGCTTCTGGGTCAGCTTGGCATCGTAGGGGATACCAAAGCCCAGACAACTTGCTTTTATGATAATATTTCTTCTCCGTTCAAGTTTGCCTGCTTCTCATATATTGGCAAGAATTAGGAGTTTCCTTACATTTTTGCCAGCACAATTTAAAAGCAATTAAAGCAAATTCAGTTATTACATTTGAAATTATTGTCTGGGTAAATTACAGTTTAAAATTTAATTTATACTAAATCCTACACTTTAATGAACAGACCACATCACACATTTTTATGTTCTTAAATTACCCACAGCTTTAACGCTGTAAAAACAGAGCTGTTTTTAAAAAAGTACTGCTTGGTTCTTTTTAAATTTTTTTTCTGACTCTTCAAAAATATTTACATTTCTCTTCAAATAAGGTGAGAAAATCCTTTGGTTTGTCTGCTTTAAGGAATTATAGTTGTCTTTCCATTTCAAATTGTCATTTATCTGTATAAACTTTAACCTATGAAATGTTAAGAGGTGACAAGAAGAAGACCTTTTTGAATTTTTTTTCCTCCAAAGTACATATAGTTTTGAATGGCACATTTTACCTTTTGCTTTAATTCCCACTGTTTCATTACATTTTTAGGTGTGTTTCATTGCAACTAGCTCTCCCTTCAGAGTAGAGTATGCCATGTAAGGATCTAAACATACACTGGCCGTGAAAGCATTTTCTCTGGGCTGTTTGTAAGGTGATACCCGGTCATCAGCAGATAATCCTGGAGCAGGGATGGGTGTCTTTATGCAGGAACTTGACCCGGTGTGAGGGTGGAGGGGACGAGGTGCAGGAGAACCATAGGGGTGATCAAGATCCTGATGAGGCAGCCTGGCATCCCTTTTGCCTGGTCTCCCCCTATCTTCAGACACCAGCTCTTTGGATCCCCACGTTGGAGCTGGCACCCTGCCCTGACTGCGGTTGTGATGTGTCCAGTTCTCAGAATCTTCATCTCCCTGCAGGACGTGGGGAGGTCACCCGCTGTCCACAGACATCTGCTCTGGGGCATCCCGTAGGCCCTGCGCACCTAAAGGATTATCTCTGTTCCCTCCCCTGCTGGAGTGGCAGGCCTGTAGCTTCTGTTCCTGATTTGGGAATAACAGCATGGATTGCACAAGGGTGTGTCAGGAGGTTCAGGGTAGAAGCCCCTGGATCTCAGTGGGGTTTCTGATCTTGATCTTTCTGTTCTGCCTCTGTTTGCTTCTCCAACAACATGCCCACCTGTCGCCCACTGGTGGTTTAGCAACCGGACCTGACTGCCCCATACTCTCCCTACCGCCCCACACTCTCTCTTCTGTGTCTCTGCGTCGGAGAGCACACGACTCCCTGGGTCTCACTTCTCAACCAGGCTGCCTGCTGGAGTTTCTTAGGAGCTTTACAGATGACCTGGTTCCTCATTCCTACTTCCGTAGCAGTAGGTTAATTGGCCTGGGGTGCCCCCCCCCCAATTTCAAAAGTGATCATGTTTATTGAACACTTGCGGCGTAGGAGGGTTTCCGTTAGGTACTGCGTGTTCACTCGCTCAGGGAATCCTGGTGAGTTCCTGTCCTGGAGTGCCGTCTTCCAGGTGAAGAACAGACCTACAGAGAAAAGAGGCATGAGGTCCAAACATCTGTTTTTCTCATTTAATAGGGCACACAGAGGGTCTGAGTGGAGGGGGAAGTGGCAGGATAAATCATGAGCCTCCTTACCTTCTGCTTTTCCCGTTCAGGAATGGGGGAGAACAGTTTTACTCAGCGTGCCCATGCCCCTTCCTGGGCCTGGCACAGAACGTGGGAGAGTGTGTTGTAGCCTGCTTGGGGTGCCACGACAGAGTGCCACAGGCTGGATGGCCCAAACAGACCTTTATTTCTGGCAGCCCTGGAGGCTGGAAGTCTGAGACCCAGCTGTCAGTGGGGGGGTGGGGGTGGGGGTGGGGGTGGTGGTTTCTGCTGAGGCCTCTCTCCTTGGCTTGTGTGTCTTCCCTCCGTCTGTGTCCTAGTCTCCTCTTAATAAAGACATCAGTCATGCTGGATTAGGACCTACCCCGATGACCTCCTTTTTAACTTAATTACCTATAAGAGACTCTGTTTCCAACTAATAATCACATTCTGAGGTCCTGGAGGTGAGGGCTTCCATGTATACTGTACATTGGAGGGGGAAACAGGCAGCCCCTCCCAGCATGAACCCTTGTTAGAGTTGTGTTGAATATGTGAGTGCAGGTTTCCATTCTGCAGGCTTTGGGGTGGCTTTCTCTCTTTTCTGATTTCATACTCCGTACATTCTCTTTCCTCTCCTCTCCAGTGTTTCAAAAACCTTTTTGTCTAGGGGCGCCTGGGTGGCACAGCGGTTAAGCGTCTGCCTTCGGCTCAGGGCGTGATCCCGGCGTTCTGGGATCGAGCCCCACATCAGGCTCCTCCGCTATGAGCCTGCTTCTTCCTCTCCCACTCCCCCTGCTTGTGTTCCCTCTCTCGCTGGCTCTATCTCTGTCAAATAAATAAATAAAATCTTTAAACAACAACGACAACAAAAAAACCTTTTTGTTTAGTCCTTTAGTGTGTGTAAGTAAAATTCTGTAAACATAAGTGCCACAGTTCAGAAGTGTGTTTATGTGAGGGAGATGCATTAGGACAGCTTTTGGGGACTTTTACTTTCCTTCTGAGTGAAAATCTTCAATGAAAAGATACACTTCCCCATTTTCAGATGTGGAGAAAATGCTGTTTTCCAGTTCTAACCACAAAGACAATCCTCAGAGTGCTCTGGAATCCTCTGTGGACACTCTAGCTGGTTATTTGGGGGAGGGGAGAAACTTAAGATCAGGGCAACTTTTAAGGCGAAAATGGACAATCTCGCACACAGAAGACCCACAGTAAAGACAAGTGGCAGTTTGGTATTTACACAGTACTTTGGAACCATGAACGGCAGGGATGCTGAATTGCCAGGCCAGAATGATCAGGGTAGCAGAAACTCACATGGGGACACGAGTCTGCTTCTGGGTGTCCTACTCGGCCTGCTTTGAAAGGAAAAGCAGCCCGCAGACTGTCTCTGGCTACGGTTGAGTTCACTTCAAATCCGTGTGTCTTGAGTGCTGATGTGCCGGGTGCCGGGGACGTGGAGGGAATGTGTGGATGGAGCCCGTGGTCTGCTCTGGGTGATGGCAGTGAATCACGGAGGCGAGCAGCAGAAACTGTGCGGGATCCTCTTGGCCCGCGTCGGCGTTCTAGCAGACTGTCTTTTCTGCTTAGCTGTCTCACTGCGCCGAAGACTAGCCTGGGAGATGCTGAGGCAGAACTGGTGGGTGACAAGTTTTGTACTCTTTCCCTGCGCTGACGGTGGCTTTTTCACAGCAAAACCAAAGTCCTGAAGTCATTGTCATTATAAGATGGTCATACACGCTTCATTTGGTAATGTTCTCATTTAAAATCAGTTACCTTTTTTTTTTATCAACATAGTTATTAGCCACGTGTTATTATCATAGAGTTCTCTTCACATGGTCTCTCTGTGCAAAACAGTATTTGTTTCAATGCAGATCATATATGATTTACATACGAGATACACTCATTCTTGGCTCCTCTGGACTTTTAAAGAAACAGCTTTTTTGAGATGGAAGTCACATGCCATATAGTTCATTCATTTAAAGTGTATGACCCAGTGGTTTTTAATGTCCTAGTTTTTTGTTCTGTTTTGTTTTCTTCTCTCCTTTGTTGCTGAAATCAGTGTGGCATGGGGATAAGTGTAGTCAGTGTCCCGTTTGACGCCTGCTGCCATCAGGAGGGGGTCCTCGGTACCTCCCTTCATATGAGTTCTTGGAGCTTTGTGTGGGGTGCTCACAAGGGGGCCTGGTGCTTCATTAGCATTCAGTCATTGTCACCTATTTTTCTTACTCCCTTTTGAAGAGGCGGGACCCATGAGTTTCTTTTCACAGCTCGGTGTTGACGCAGACCTGCCTCCAGAAAGCGTCCCACTTGAATTCTTACCCCTTCTCCCTGATGCAGAAGCTCCAGGACCCTCGTTGTCTCAGGAGATTCAGGGCCACCACGTGCAAAAGGCCTTTGCTCTCTGTGCTGTGCACGTGTGAGCCGTGCTATTTTTGTTACCATTTGGGAGACGGAGGAACCTGCGAGTCCTCTGTGAGGAACACAGTCGCCCCGCAGAGATGTAGCTCTGTTCTGTTCTGGGAACGAAGGAAACGGGGTGAAGGGTGTGTACGACTCACACTCTTGGGAATGTGCTCAGAAATGTGCAAGTTGGCCTCCAGGTGTTTCACCGGAAAGAAGTCTGCATTCCCCGGTGCGCGCACGGCCTAGGGCTGCCCCGCACACCCGATGGCAGCAAGGTCTGTGGGTATTTAAGTCAGCAGACCCCTCCCACGGCAGTCACACGGACCCGGAAAGACACGAGGAGCAGTTCGGAGGAGTAGTTCTGGTTTTGTGAAAGTAACCAGCACTCTTGAAGTAGGCCCCAGTGCTGGGACTCGGCTCGGACCTCTTGTCAAAGTTAATAATAAAGGACAGTGTTTGTATGTGACTCGCTTGAATACCGTCTTTCGTGTTTAGTGTCAAACACTTAGCATTACAGAACAGTGTGCTTTATATTCTGTTTGGCTCTACGGTGCCGTCGCTAGGAGTGTCTGTGCGCAGTGTTACCGTGAATGTGTACGGAGAGGAGGACCACAGTGATGTCGTTGAGTCCCCTTGAACACCGGCAGGGGAGACTGGGGAAATGAGAGCAGGAAGCGTGAATGTGTAAGGTCGCGCAGTGTGTCTCCCGGGCACTTGGGAGTGATTCGCTCCTTGCATTAGAATGGCTGGATGTTGGGGCGCCTGGGTGGCACAGCGGTTAAGCGTCTGCCTTCGGCTCAGGGCGTGATCCTGGCGTTACGGGATCGAGCCCCACGTCAGGCTCTTCCGCTATGAGCCTGCTTCTTTCTCTCCCACTCCCCCTGCTTGTGTTCCCTGTCTCGCTGGCTGTCTCTATCTCTGTCGAATAAATAAATAAAATCTTAAAAAAAAAAAAAAAAAGAATGGCTGGTTGTTGATCGGGCGGGATTGGCCAGTGTGGGCTCTGCAGGGTCAGGTATCCTACCGCTGAGATACACGGTTACGTCTGGTTTTTAATAACTGATAATTGGAACACACAGGTCTGTCCTGTGAGGACTGAAGTTTATGCTTTTAAAGTACCTCGTAAGTGTGTATTACATGGCGATTATATGGCCGGTACGTGAAGCTGTCGGACTGTAAGCCTACTGGGCAGCTCGTGTGTGGCCAGGCGTCAGAACTGAGCAGTTTTATCATGTGGTATCAATGTCATATTGGCGATGCCCTGGAAAGTTTAAATAAGTTCCATTTGTTTATACGCGGGTAGTAATTACAAAATAATTTCTGCAGAATGCGAGTATCAGTGTCGACCCAGCAGCCTCCTTAGCTCAGCTATAAAATCCGAGCACAGCTAATCCCACTAAGGTGAGCGCCCCTCTTCCAGATGGGACCCCTCCCCACCGCGGGGGTGCGTTTAACCTCCCCAGAAAGGGATCGGAGCCAACACAGCACAATGACGTGGAGGTCGAAGACTCCTAATTGAATTTTGATGATAGAGACGGCATGTTCCAGCCACTGGGTCGAAGCGGTGACTGTAATTTCTCTTCCGGTGGTGGGACAAGAGCCATTTATTTATCTCCCTTGAACAGAAACTGAAGTGCAGAGTCTCTTCACCAAAGACTTTGTGTTATTTTAAATGTTTCTAGGATGGTTTTGAGACTGGAAGTTACTCTTCTTTCTGTTTTGGTCTTGAAGCAATTACTGTAAGGTCAGTGTACTAATTCCTTCCAGAGTTACCAAGGACCGTTCATGTAAATCATTGGGAACTTGATTCCAAGTAGCTAATACTTGCGAGTTCTTATTTTGAGCAGAGCACAGATGTGGGAGTGGGTGGGGGGAGCCTAAGGGATCTTGGTCCTTACGCCGGAGACACCTGCGGTCTTGACTAATCTACGTATGTTAGCGACAGAAATGCCCTGGCATCCTTGTTCGGGCATCCTGAAGAATGTGGTGTTAACAGGCGGTTTTGCTTCTCCCGGCTGCCCACTCCCTAGCACTGTGCTGTGTAGTAGGTGGTTCTTAAGTCCTTGAGTGTGTGGAAGGGTGACACGGACCCGACCAGGATCCGTAGGTGCTTTGTGAAACGCTTTGGCTCTGTTGAGGGTCATTAATCCCTGACGTTGTGTCCACTGACGCTGCTCGTGACGATTACCCAAATTCCTAACAGTTTTGCATCTTTTCAGGAGTGGTTGTCTTGGTCTATTTGGGCTGCTGTGACAATAAACTGGGGGGCTTTGGAACAACAGAAAGTAACGTCTCACGTTGCTGGAGTCCAGAAACCCAGTGTCGCGTCGGCAGGTAGGGTCTGCTGAGCCTGCTTTCTGGTTCATAGACCGCCGTCTTCTTGTTGTGCTCTCATGTGGTGGCAGGGGTGAGGACGCTCTCTGGGGTGTCTTCTGTGAAGGCACTGATCCCGTATTAGGGTGCCACTCTCATTGACTAGTCCCCTCCCAGAGGTCCCACTCCCAACTGCCATTACACTGAGGGTTAGGTTTCAACATACGAATCTTGAGGGGACAGGAGCATCCAGTCCAAACAGATGAGTTTGAAGAGGACCTGTCAGGCATGCTGCTTCCTGAGACAGTCTACTAGACGCGATAAATGAAACTGGTTCTCACATTCCCAGGTCCCACGGGAGTTTGTGCAAACCTGATTTGCTGGTGGTTAGTGGTGGTCAAGGGGAGAATACCTCTTCGGTTTTGCTTCTGATGCGACCTTGAGAAAGACACGCCATCTCTTTAAGAAAACCTAGGTTGAGTATCTGGTGTATCAGGAGTAACTAGTTCTGGGAGTCCTGGGGCGATCACTCACCACGTAAGGGAAGCTTGGGTACGTGGGAGCATATGAAGGTCGCTTCGCTTGAGCTGGAGGCAAAGATTTCTGGAAAGGTGGTGGTCAGTGAGGAGGTCACGTGTGCCCTTGGAGCCGCGGTGTGAGGGCGACGAGCTTTCCCAGATGATTCATTGGCGTGAACGCGGCACGACGGAGCACAGACTAGGCTGTTATGGGAGGTGCTCCGAAGTGTTGCAGGGTCAGCAGGGAGCTGGGATGTTCATGGGGTGAGTTGAGGTCTTGAAGGGCTGCCCTTGGAGGATAGAACGTATTCTGTGAAGAGAGGGGGAACCACTGAGGTTTTTTCTTGGATGGGGAGGAACACATGAAAAATCGTATCTAAGAAAGAATGCTCTGATGGTAACATGCAGAGCAGCGTTGGCGTACTGTCCTCACATAGAGCCATGAGCCTGTTTCTGTACAACCCCCCACTCCCCCACCCCAAGCTAAGAGTGGTTTTTACCTTTGTAAAGAGTTGTAAAAGATAAATGGCAACACAGGCCACAGACTGGTGCGATTGGCAAAATCTGCAGTATTTATTATGTGGCCCTCTACTGGAGCAGTTTGCCAACCCTCGATGGATTGGGAAGGAGAAGACAACCTAAAGTTGTCTACAGTAAGAGGAAGGTGAGCTTGTTTGCACAATGAGGACTCTTGGAATTACAGATGTGGAGAGACAAGAGAGGACGATGATGGGGCGGGTGAAGTGGAGCTCACGACAGACAGGAGGGAGGATGGAATCGAGACAAAATGTTGGTGAGATGAACTTCGGGAAGGTAAAAAGGCTAATTCTTTCCTCAACATGATGGGAAGGAAAATGGGTGTAGAAAATTAGCCAGTAGGTGGAAAAGAGGAAAGTAGAGACTCTTTAGAAGAGATGAGCCCTGGGTTTGGGGGTCAACCCTTGAGCAGAGTAGAACATTCTGGAATGGGTGCTGTCAAGAACAAAATCCCAAAACACTTTGCGTTTGGATTCTATGGGTGGAATGTGTATTATGTTACGTTGTGATTTATCTGTTAAACTGTGGGCTCCTCCCCCATCCTGTGGGGCGTTCAGCTACTAAGAATGCCTTGCTGGTTTGTACTCCGTGGCACTCAAAGCAAGTGCCTCGCACAGAGATGAGTGGGGTTTAGTAATACTTGCTGAGTGAATGAAGGAATGAGTACTAGATAGCATAATAGGCCAGTTAAATATATGGAAGGTTCGTTTCAGTTGTACCCATTGGCCCAGTTTGTTAGTCATGGGGGACTCAGTTTAACAGCCACCAGACCAACATTGTCCAGTGGAACTTTCTGCAGGGATGGAAACCTTATGTGCTATCCAATATGGTGGGCGTCCTGGTATGGCCAGTAAACACTTGAAATGGGTAGGCCTTGTGGGATGGGGGAACGGAATTTTAAGTTTTATTTGCTTTTTTTATTGTGGTGAACTGTATATTACCTAAAATTTACCATTTTAACCCTTTTAAAATGTAGAGTTCTGTGGCATAGTAAGTACGCCAGCACCATCCATCCCCAGAACTTTCTCCTCTTTCCGCACTGAAACTGGTCCCCATTCTCCCCTCCCCCAGTCCCCGGTCATCTCTGCCTCCGTCTCTCACTCTGACGACTCGGGGTCCCTCATACGAGTGGAGTCATGCCACCGTGATGAGTCTGTCTCACTTGGAATCACGCCTGTCTCACTTGGCGTAATGTCCTGGAGGGTCATTCTCTGTTGGAGCCTGTGTCCGAATTTCTTCCCTTTATAAGGATAAATGATAGGCTGTCTCTGTCTATCCATTCATCTGTCGACAGACACTTGGATTCTTCGCACCTTTCGGCCACCGTGAGTAATGCTGCGTGAACGTGGGTGTGTACTTGTAATTGGTGGAAGTTTGCACAGGCACGTGGGGGTTTGTGAGGCCACTCGTAGAGAGGTGGGTGGCGTGGTGGGACTTCGAGCACTGGAAGCCTTAGAAGGAAGGTGATTCTCTGTGACCATGAGCAGGCCCCAGAGATGCCCTTTTGAGGTGGTCAGAGTGCATCTGAGTTCAGGCTCACAGGCGTTGAGGGCCATGGAGGGGACAGGACGCTGAGTCAAGGAGTTTGTTAAGTGTTAACCACTGGGGATATTTGTGCTGTGTTTTATGTCTGAAGGTTCAGTGAATGGTTGAAACATAATGATTTATGAAGACTGGAGATGAGATTTCATCTATCCGGTTTCTTGTTGTTGTTGGTTTTCCCTCCCTCAGAGGTCGGGCCAGCATTCATGCTGCTCTTCTGGTTGTGATCATTTCAGCCTGGTTTATGTGACTTCTCGTGTGGCAAAGGGTTGATGGGAGGTTCCAGTTCTGTCTCGTGTATCAGTTTCCGGGATGGTATTTGTTTTTGTGTTTTTCATTGTTTGGAGGGTGTCACATGTCCGGAGCCCAGAGGGTGTTTATTTTCCACCGGTGAACCTGAGGTCTGCGTGATTGTCCTGTGGTAGGTGAAGATGGGTGGTGGGCGGGGGGGTTGCATGGCTCTGTGCACCTGTTGGGGAGAAGCAGGGCCAGGACACCTGCCCTTGGCCCAAGGGAAGGGCCTGCACCGTGGAACAGGTGGAGCCCTTAGTTGTGTGTGCCTGCAAAAACTACAGGGGACCCCGGTGCTCGGACAACAGGAAGGTCAAGGCATGGCTGACAGGTGAGGGTCAAGGGGACCAGAGAGTTGGAGAATCCAGCGACCGTCTTGACGTCTCTCCCAGGGTGTATCTTCCTGTGGCTGCGATGACAAAAGAGTTCAGTTGTGTTTGGGGATGAAAAGGAACGCCTGGCCGTGTGCGAGCGTGTCTCATGCACGGAGACTTCCTTGTGACCTTCGCAGCAATACTGGGTTTCCACGGAAGTCGTAGGTACAGTGAGGATTGTGTTGGTCTGACCGTGACCGGGATCAGGGAGGAGGGAGACTCCCTCACTGCGTAGCTGTGGCCTTTGCCAGCTTACCCTCTTCCTGCCTTGGTGTCTGAATCAGGAGAGGGGGTTTGACCGCATTTACTTACTGAAGCTGGTGTATGAATTCATCAGGGTAGCACAGGTGGAGGTCTTGGTGCTTGGGCGTTTGGTCCAGGTTGGTTTCTTTATAAAGGTGATGGTCCCCACTCCCCTTTACTCCTGTAACTCACTTCTGCTTAGCCTTTAAATCTTGGCTGGGGTATCACCTTCCCCTGTAGGCCTCAGTCTCCCACCCGCATGGCTTTTCTCTGTCCGTTGTGTCGTATGCCGAGAGCACGTTGTTGCAGCGCTTCTGTGTGGACGGTAGTCTGGGTAGCTTCCCACCCAACTGTTCCTTTGTGTCGCGGCCGGGGGTGTGTCTCGGTCGTCCTGTCGTGCTGGCAATAGCCCGCGTTCAGGCAGATGGGGGAAGAGCAGGCTGTTGAATCTGCCCCTCCCACCCCTTGTTTCATCACGTCGCGGGAAGGGCATTGCCCAGCACTTGTAGATGGTCCTTGTAGACGGCTGCCCGAGAGAGAGCCGGACCGACCCCGTGGGCTCAGGAAGGTGCCGGGGCAGGTCCAGCTCCGGCGAGGGTCTCGGAAGCCATCCATCGCTGTGAGCCGAGCAGACTATCCACTGGGTTCGTACATGGGTAGCAGCTGGTCCTGGTAGGTCACGAGGAATTCGGCACAAGAAGTGGGGTATTGACGGAGAGGTCTGTGGGGTTGTGCACACTGTGCAGAGATCACGGTAGTTCACCGCATCCTCACTGTGTCAGAGCAAACACTGGGCACTTTCTAGGTGCCGTGCGGGACGTGGGGTCTACAGGGCCTGTACTGGGGGGCAGGGCGGGGGGACGAACGTGCCCAAGAACTAGGCAAGGAGTGCACGTTACAGGAAATGGTGCTCTGGGCGGGAACAGAGTCCTGGGAGCAAGCCACGCTGTAGCCGGGTCCTCACAACCAGACAGCGTGGTCAGAGCCAGGCTCCCCGATGCCCGCAGGCCTCGTTGGAACTTGTTCTTTGAGCCGGAGAGACCCGGTCCTCTGGCGGGTGAAGGCGAGCCGGAGAGCAAGGGCGAGTCAGAAAGGCCCAGCTCTGCCGGTGGCCTCTTCTTGGAGGTGGAAATCCTGCCGTGGTTTCCTCTTCAGAAAGCTAACCTCCTTCCATGCTGGTCAAATGCAACCCTTTGGGCTCATTCGAAGAAGGTTGGAGCCACGAAGGGAGGTGACACCAAAGGCCATTTATCTTCTTTCAAGTACGTGCTAATTTAGAAGCAGCAAAATGTTTTATTTTAAATTGAGAAAAGACCCAGTTAATCAAAAACAAGTCCCGATTCAGTGGACCTGGCAGTGTTGTTTTCTCCCATAATTTTTATGAAGGATGAAGTTGGGGTGAAGATGGTCATGCATTCACGAACGCTTGGGGGGGGGGTTTGGAAAATCCATGATGTAGTGTCAAGCCGCAGGGAAGGTTGCTGTGAGTCTAATGTCCTATGTTGTTGGTTTAGCCCTCTCTTATTTAAAGGACATAAGAATGCTTTTCCTATCAATTGAATTAAGTATGAGTGGGGCATTAGTCTTCTCCCAGTTACTAACTTTGCTTTTTCTTTCTAGTCCGAGATAAAGGCAGAATGTGCTTTTTGCTATAGGCACATGCAGCAAAGGGCATGTCACTCACCAGCGTAAAGAAGGAGCTTGGGAATCAGGCAGCATAAGAACAGAGCAAAACCAAACAAAAAAGCAAAACTGTGTTTGGTGGAATTTAGCTATAATTTAGTGTACTAATTCAATATTGTGGAAACAAATGATCAGAGGCCAGTATGGTGCACCCCATTCATTCATGAATTCTGTATTCGTGAAAATGTGGAGCACCTGATGTGGGAAAGTCAGGGTGTTGGGCTGAAGCCGCTAGGGCTAGATTTGGCAATTCAGTTCTTTTTCTTTGGTGAGAGAACCAGATTTCTGCCTCTTTACTCATTGAAGATTAGATCTCATGTAGCCCACAGATGGAGATGGGCCTAAGGGTGAGTGTTGTCCAAGGGCATTGCCTTAGAAGGAAGGGAAGAAAAAATCCAGGAGGTGAAGCATTTCTCTTGGGTGAGCATTTATTCTCTGGGTTTCACCCTCCTTTTAGGTTTGTATGTGTTTATTTTTATTGTGGTACATGCTGTTTAGTTAAAATTGTAAAAATTTTAACCGAGTAAAATTGTAGAAAAAATTTACAAGAGTACCAAAGGGGATGAGTAGGACGTATGAGCCTCTTTCTCTGTCGTAAGCCTGCTTGCAGAGTAACCACCATTGATGTTTGTTGTGCATTTTCCCCAGATGTTTTACGTGCAGTTAGAAGCATGTATGGGCGTCTGACACACACACACACACACACACACACACACACACACACACACGTGTCTTGGACATGTTGATTTAGCAGTAGGTGTACGTCCTTATGGAGAACAGGTTAGTGTCCATTAGGGTTCTTGGTTTTAAACAGCAGAAAAAGTTTCTGGCTACCCTCAGCTGACGGGGTGCGTTGGAATTGATGGCGTGTGGGGGCAGCAGGAATCAAGAAAGCTCTGTAGGACTGAGAGGCGGGAAGCAGGCAGCACAGCAGCGTTCACTGGCAGGAAGAGCTTGGCCTGGATACCGTCACGCCGGTGTAGCTGAGACCCTAAAGGGAACTGCAAATACGTCTCTGCTCTTGTGTCAGGATCTGAAGATTCACAGTCTGTGCGTGTGTGTGTGTGTGCACGTGATAGGTGCACATATCCGGTGGGTTGAACCAAACTTGCGTGTGCACCTGTAGGCTAGAGCAGGGCCAAGTAGAGCAGGGATCTGGTCCCCGGTGTGGCAGTCTTCCAGTACGACTTGCCCTCACCACATGTGTGTTTGGTTACTGGACGTCTATTAGCAGGTTTTGAGGGGACAGCTAGTTATAACTTGTAAGGTTAGCAGATATCAACCGGGCGCCTGGGTGGCTCAGTCGGTTGGGTGTCTGACTCCTGGTTCTGGATTGGGTCATGATCTCATGGGTTGTGGGATCGAGCCCTGTGTCGGGCTCTGTGCTCAGTGAGAAGTCTGCTTGGGGATTATCTCTCTCTCTCTCTCTCTCTCTCTCTCTCTCTGTCCTTCCCCTTGCTTGTGTGCTTGCAATCTCTCTTTCTCTGAAGTAAATTAATTAAAGTAAGCGGATACTGCAGATACCACACTCTGGGAAAATAACATTTGTGAATGAAAGCGTTGCCTGGTACGCGTCCATATTTTTTCCCTTTTTTTCTTAAGCCGTGTATTCTTAGGTCACCTGTTTCTATGGCCCTGAGATCATTTTCTGTGGAGGAAATGGGTAATCCAGGGTTTCCTGTAGCCTGGTGACCTCTTGTTGCTGTTGTTACGATGCTTTACCACCTGTTACGGGGAATGGCATTTGGACTTTTGGCTTGTTAAATTTTGGACAACCTCTGGTATTTTATTTGGCAAATGATAAAAATTGACAAATGATGTAATAGCTGATAAAATTTCTGTGGAAGGATTTTCCAAAGCTTCTGGCTTTGATCATGTCTCACCTTGTCTGTCCTCCACCCTCCCGCTGTTCAGATCCTGATGTGCCGTCTGGCGCCGGCCATCGCGTCCTGATGTTGGGTGCTTTGTCCTGAACGAGAGCATTAATGGAGGGCATTCTTAGGCCCGCACAGCTCGCGATGACACAGCGGTACAGGGGGTGCTCGGGAACCTCGTAGCTGAACCCTGTGAAGCCAGAACGGAGTGCATGGCGATAGCCTGCTTCCCCATTGTCCTCTGTCGTGGGGTAGACCGTGGAGGGAGAAGTGGACTTAACTTTGGACTGCCGTCAATATGTGTTGCTTTTGCAAATTTTTATAGTCATGGGAGCTTGTAAACACTTTGCTTTGTCCCTAAAACCTTGGGAGAGGCCCAAGCAAGAGGGGCTGAGGTCTCCTAGCATTGCGGTCCATTCCCCTCTGTTCTCAGAAATGCTTGTGACATGGAGAAGGAAAGACGCTCACCCCTAAAGAAATGGGGGTACTGTTAGGAAGCGGGGTAGACAAGGGGCAGTTAAAACCTCGTAAGTGTCCACTGCTCCAGACTGTATGAGACACACTGGAATCGGAATGGGATTCCACACGACTCTGTATGTGGTGTTTCGAAGGGTCTGTGTTGCAAGGACATCATACGTGGGGTCTCCCCGAAAACTCTGGTGTCCTGAGAAGCTGTCACTTCCCCTGTACGGTGACAGCTGGGCTGTGTAGTCGCAAGAGGAATGCAGTGCCAGCCCTCAGCCCGTCTCCCCGGGCCGTGGTCACCCGTCAGTGTTTCTCTGTTTTGCGGTTCTCACCATGCCTGCATCTCACTTCCTCTGCACGCGGCCCGATGCGATGGCCACGATAGGCTTTGTCATCTGAGGGACAAGGAAAGTGCAGTCGGAGAGTCAAGACGCTGGAGTTCCTGCTGACACGGGGACCCAAGTCTGTACCTGCGAGTTCTGGTCGAATGTGCTCGCTGGTCACCTTCAGGGCATCCCTGGACTTGATTTGCTGTTGCTCCTGGGTGCTTGTGTGAGTGTGTGTGGCTGTTGTGGGGCTAGGGGGTGGGGCAGAAAATCAGCAGGCGGGCTGAAGGGGGGGGCAGGAATCTAGGCGCGTCGTTGTCCATCCAATCTTGGCCCCCCGAGTGTCTCCCTTCTCAGGGCAGCAGGAATGCTGGGTCACCCTGACCACCTGTGTTTTCCTGGTTCTGAGCCAGAGCTCTGGCTCCTTTCTCTTCTCCCTCCACCTGCTTTCCTCCTACCTGCCTGCCCGGATTCTGGGTCTGGGTCAGCGATTCAGGCCCGTGTGCTGATTGAAAGCAAACTCTGGGAGGCCAGGACAGAGGAGGACCAGAGATGTGAATGCGTGCTTACCACCTCCGGCTGCCGTGCCTGGTGCTGCCCTGGGGCCCTAGTGGCTCTCGTTGAGTGTCCATGCTTGCAAAGGGCAAGTAGGGTTTTTTTTTCGTGTTCCTTTTCTTTTTCTTTTTTAAAACTTAAATTCAGTTAGGCAACACATAATACATCATTAGTCGCAGATGTAGTGCTCAGTGATCCATCAGTTGTGTTTAACACCCAGTGCTCACCCATCAACATCGCCTCCTTAATGCCCGTCGCCCAGTTACTCCGTCCCCCCACCTCCCTCCCCTCCAGTGACCCTCAGTTTGGTTCCCACCGTCCATAGTCTCTCATGGTTCGTCTCCCTCTGATTTCTCTCCCTTCAGATTTCCCTCCCTCCCCCTATAATCCTCCGTGCTGTTGCTTATATTCCACATCTGAGTGAAACCATATGATAATTGTCTTTCTCTGGTTGACTTACTTCACTCAGAATAATCCCCTCCAGTTCCATCCATGTCAGTGCAAATGGTGGGTATTATCCTTCCTGATGGCCGAGTAATACTCCATTGTATATATGAACTACATCTTCTTTATCCGTCTGTCAACGGGGATCTCGGCTCCTTCCACAGTTTGGCTATTGTGGACATTGCTGCTGTGAATATTGGGGTGCATGTGCCCCTTCTTTTCACTACATCTATATCTTTTAAATACCCAATAGTGCAATTGCTGGGTCGTAAGGTAGCTCTATTTTCAACGTTTTGAGGAACCTCCATATTGTTTTCCAGAGTGGCTGCACCAGCTTGCATTCCCACCAACAGTGTAGGAGGGATCCCCTTTCTCCACATCCTCTCCAACATTTGTTGTTTCCTGTCTTGTTGATTTTAGCCATGCTGACAGGTGTGAGGTGAGATCTCATTGTGGTTTTGATTTGTATTTCCCTGATGACAAGTGATGTGGAGCATTTTTTCGTGTGTCTGTTGGCCATTTGGATGTTGTCTTTGGAGAAATGTCTGTTCATGTCTTCTGCCCATTTCTTTTTCTTTTTTTTTTTTTTTAAAGATTTTATTTATTTATTCGACAGAGATAGAGACAGCCAGCGAGACAGGGAACACAAGCAGGGGGAGTGGGAGAGGAAGAAGCAGGCTCATAGCAGAAGAGCCTGATGTGGGGCTCGATCCCACAACGCCGGGATCACGCCCTGAGCCGAAGGCAGACGCTTAACCGCTGTGCCACCCAGGCGCCCCCCATTTCTTTTTCTTTCTTTCTTTTTTTTTTTTTTTTAAGATTTTATTTATTTATTCGACAGAGATAGAGACAGCCAGCGAGAGAGGGAACACAAACAGGGGGAGTGGGAGAGGAAGAAGCAGGCTCACAGCGGAGGAGCCTGATGTGGGGCTCGATCCCATAACGCCGGGATCACGCCCTGAGCCGAAGGCAGACGCTTAATGGTTGTGCCACCCAGGCGCCCCCTTCTGCCCATTTCTTGAGTGGATTATTTGTATTTTGGATGTTGAGTTTGGTAAGGTCTTTCTAGATCTTGGATACTAGCCCTTTATCTGATACGCTGTTTGAAAATAACTTCTCCCGTTCGGTGGGTTGCCTTTTAGTTTTGTTGACTGTTTCCTTTGCCGTGCAGAAGCTTTTTATCTTGATGAAGTCTAAAGGGCAAGTATTTTGAATGACCTGTTTGAGCTGAAGTGAAGTCTTCAGGTAGCAGGTGTGGTATGTAGCAGCGGGGAGAGAGAGGAGTCCCACACAGACGTAAAATTCCAGTACACAAGTTGATAGCCACATGATCTCCTTCTCCGTGACAGCCGAGGAACAGCATTCGATCTCATCACATCCATGCTAAAAGGTCCTTGAAGTGCCAGCTCATTTAACCAAGCACTGGAGGACATCCAGCTCCTTGAAGAGGAAGTGTGAGAAAGGAAATCTAGTCTAGGAGGATGTACGTGTCCCGCAGGGTGAAGACACCGGGAGGAAAGCCACAAGAGCGCCCGCCGCTGAGCGAGCTCTCCGGCCCCACACGGACGCCTCGTCGACGCTGTACCATTCACGATGCAGTTTAAAATGGCCTTTTCAGGAAGCCCGAGGCTCGCGGGGCGCTTCAGCCCGTGAGCGCGGACGGGGTAGGGCAAGCTGGGTAGTGTTCAGTACAAAAGTCCCGTTGTACGTCGGGCTGTGGGTCTTGCACAACGTTGAGGTGTTCGCTGGGCTTTCCCTTGAAGACGTGCTTTACCAGTCAGGAGGGGGAGGCTACAGGTGCTCACTCCTCCACGGGGCCTCCAGGAAGTCCGAGCGGTGAAGGCTTATCTGAGGAGCAGGTCACTGACCTTGACCGAGAAGAGCTGGAGACACAAAGTTCTGTGCAGACTTCACTAGGGTTCAGAAAGGTAATCTGTTGTTTTTAAAAACAGCAGTAAAAATCCAAACCACTGCGCGCCCCTGCCCCAAGCCCTGCGTGTAGATCTGGCAAGGAGTGAGAAAAATGTTCATATGACTCACGCGGGTACCACCACCCAGCCTAACAGATGCATGTAAAGGCCGTTGTGAATTACCCTAACATATTCCAAGCTCCTGCTGATCGTTAGGTCCCTGCTCAGCTGGCAGCACAGTAAATACGACTGTCGCAGACCCCATGCTGCCCCCGTGGGATTTGTGAAGCTTTCTGGGGAGGTGGCCTAGCTGGACAGCTTGTGAATGTGTGTCGGCCGTGGAAATTCTGCCCAGTTTTTATTTTGATTATTTCGAGGTTGACTGCACAGCGCCTGGCCTTCCTGAGTCTGCAGCGGGGAGGGCGGTCACCCCGTCCAGCCCTGGGCTGGGAAGGTCCAGATGGACCTGTGATAGTGTGCAGTGAGCTATCAATGTCAAGCTGAACACATGCAAACTCAGTGGGGTGTTTTTTTCCTGAACCAAGAGCATTTTGAACCATTTCTGTATGGAGACTGACTTAACTAGGTATTTTGTTGAAGGCAGGTCATAGCCAAGTGGAGCTGGTGTCAGCAGAATGACGTGGGTGCAGCCAAAGTTTATGCATTTTTCACTCCCGACTGGATATTTTAAAAAATTGTGAGCCCATGGAAAAATGAACAAATACTTTCATGTGTTGTTAGCATTCTACCAAATTGGCTTCGTCTTTGTTGCATGGTGATTTTTTTCCTTTTCCTTCTGTATTTTCTGTCTCCGCCCACCTCCCCCCCCCCGCAAACCTATGGAGAGTGAGGACTATTTTTGAAAGTAAAAACATTTACGTGGTCCACAAGTCCAAACTCTATTAATAGGTATTCTCCAAAGTTCCGTTTCCACTCACCTCCTAATCCATTTTCTTTCTCTCTCTTTTTTTTTTTTTTAAGATTATGTATTTATTTGAGAGTAGGAGAGAGAGTGTGTATGCGCCATCTGGGAGAGGGGCAGAGGGAGAGGGAGGGAAGCCAACTCCCCGCTGATCACTTCCCTGATCGGCCGAGCTCAACAGGTAGTGGGGCTGGATCTCACGACCCTGAGATCCTGACTTGGCCCTGAGTTCATGACTTGAGCGGAAACCAAGGGTCAGATGCCCAGCTGACTGAGCCACCCAGGCACCCCCCTCCTAATCCATTTGCATTACTTTCTACTGGTCTTCTGTGCTCCTCTCTGCGTTGTGCACTGTTTTTAAACCAACCCCCCCCCGAAGATCTATTGATAATTCTTATAGTTGCACAGAGAAAATCTTAAGTAGGTTTCGTGACCGATGGTTATCAAAGCATCCCGTCTGTGCTATTTTAGTATTAAATATTTTACTACTCATTAAGCTTAGTGTGTAGGATTTCTGGTACTCTTTTGGAAAATAACAAGGGTTTCTACAAAGACGTGATGAAAAGACCTCCAGCAGACCACATGTGATCAGTCGATGTACACATTGATGTGTGTGCAATACAAGGGTTATCATAAGGGAGCAACACTAATCTTGATTTATATCTATGCAAACTAACAAAAAATAAGGCACAAAGCTTACGGGTAAGCAGTGTCATTTATATAAAAAATACCATACCTTTTTCATGTTTGAAGATATCACTTGTCCCCTGGCCTAAGTTTCTTAGCAGAAACAACACAAAGAGCGCGTTGTGGGCTCAGAAGGACCTTTTCCTCCCGGATGTCCAAGTGTAGATTTCTCTCACATCCTCTGTGGCCTTGTGGGTGCCCGCACCACATCCTGTCTTCTCTCCAGGCCCAGAGCTGGGCCGGCGGGCTCGGCCACCAGGGGTGAAGGCCGTCTCTGCTCCCCATAGCAGGGGTCTCACCTCCAGCAGCCCCCGGCCACACCCTGCCTGCTGCCCATGTTTGTACACCCTTCATGCTCAGAATGGTTTGGACAGTTTTAAGTGGTTGGGTGAAAAACATCAAAAGAGATTTTTTCGAGACATGAACACGACAAAATCGTGTTCATAAAATGTCGAATGTTGTCAATGAAAATTTGGGGGAGATTTTTTTTCTTATGTAACCTCTACATCGCGTAACAGGTGTGATGCCTTTGGCCTTTTGGCAAACCAGGCCTACCTTATTTCCTGTCTAGCCTTTTCCAGAAATAGTCCACCGACCCCAGCTCCATAGGATTAGACCTTCCAAACAGGTGTCAGAGATGGTGCATCCCCAGCTGGTATAAAAGCTGCTCAAATTCTTATGTTTTCTGAGTAAAAATAAGGGGAATTGTTTGCTTCCTTCTGTACCACGCGGGCCCCCTGGACGTGAGCTCTGTCGTACCTTGGGCTCACCGTCCAGAATTCTTGTGAGTCCTTCAGCTGCCCATAGTTTCTGAGCGTGTGTGGGAGTCCGGCAGGACTCGGACACCTCACCGTCCGGACTTAGTGACATGCAACAGCTAGTTCGCTTTGGAATTTTGGAGAGAAAAGAGTCCTGCGATGGCTCCCCTCTGCTCAGGTCCTAGAAGCAACATGAAGAACGCTTTCATTTTCTTGGAGTTGCCACGTGGGGAAGAGCGCCCTGGAGGGTGGCAGAAGCAGACCAGACAGCTCCGAGAAGTCAGGGCAGAGGGGACAGCCGTGGCGCGCTCCCTCTCTGTGCCCAGCCTGGACCAGCGCTCAGGAATCCCTCTGAGCCCCCTTCTCTTCTGATCGTAGTCACTTTCAAGCGGGGCCGAGGGGCCGGGGTCCCAGAAACAGTCCTCTCGGGTTCGGCCCCAGGGTTCTGTGCCCCCGTGGGAGGGAGAGCGAGTCAGACGAAAGCGTAGAAATCCTTTTCGGAGTCATGGAGAGAAGGAGAAAAGGAGAGCTTTGATGTAGGCTCTGTGTCTAGCAATCCATTGGATGCTTTGTCCACAAGCCGAATGAAAATAAACAGTAATTTAGAGGCGGGATTTATGTAAGCTGGAAAAATGTCGGTCAACGGGGAAGATGGAATCTGGGTTAATGCAAGACCACCTCCCGAGCTTTCTCCCTGATTGCGGGCTTCGGTGTAAAGGTAATGAAAGGGAGCAATTTCGGGTTTTGTTAGACTCTTCAAAATCATCTTGGTAAACTATGGACTTTTTTTTTTTTTTTTGCATAGAAAAATGCAGATTTTTTTCATAAGAGCTTATAGTTTAGTCGTTTTAATGGAATATGGGTCACAAAAGTGTAATGCAGAATTTATTGCATTTTTAAGACCTCTCAAAGAAGATAATTCTGGTTGTAATTCACAGTAATCTGGAAAAGCAGATTGTTCTTGTGTCAAGGACTGTGTACGCCTTACGTAGTGTCAGGCCACACTCTGGGGACTTTGGGTAGCTTAGAGCAGCGATTCTCACCCGGGGCCACTTGTGTTCCCCCGGGAGCATCTGGCAGTGTCCGGAGAGGGGGGGGAATGTTCCTGGCATGTCGTGGGGAGACAACAGGGATGTTGCTGGACGTCCTACAGTACACATGACAGCCCCCACCCCAAAGAATGACCTGGCCCCAAATGTAAATAGTGCCAAAGTTTGAACACTCTGGACTGAAGAGTGTCTTAGAGCCTCATTGCCTAAGTTTTTAAATGTAAGACATGTATGTAGACACACATAAGCATACATCTGTGCGTGTGCACATGGAACACGGTGCACTCTGCACACATGACGTATGCCATGGGACGCCGTGTCCCCTGTTAGCCACCTTTGCCCAGGGTATTGTAATTTTGGGGCACTGTTGCGTATACCATGTTGATGACGTTGGTGACAGTGATTTTAAGACCATAGGGCTCCTTCTGTTCTGCTCAAAGGTCCAAAGTAGAGTTGATTTCATATTTTCAAAATGTAGTTTATAATATTCTGATTTTTAGTATGGCATATTTCTTTTCTTTTTTCTTTCTTTTCCTTTCCTTCCTTCCTTCCTCCTTCCTTCCTTCGTTCCTTCCTTCCTTCCTTCCTTCCTTCCTCTTTCTTTCTTTCTTTCTTTCTTTCTTTCTTTCTTTCTTTCTTTCTTTCTCTCTCTCTCTCTCTCTCTCTCTCTTTCTTTCTTTCTTTCTTATTGGCGCATGAGCGGGGGAGGGGCAGAGGGAGAAGCAGACTCCCCTCTGACCAGGGAGCCTGATGTGGGGCTCGATCCCAGGACTGTGGGATCATGACCTGAGCCAAAGGCAGACACATCAGTGACTGAGCCACCCAGGTGCCCCGGTAAGGCGTGTTTCAATAAAACTTTCTTCTGCACATATAAATTAGGTTATGTTCTAAGGTTTCCCTTTCCAACTTCCTGCTAGCCAGTGATCGGTAAAAAAGTAGGGACTCCTATGCAAACATAGAGCCCTCTATAAATATGGGGGAAGAATTGTATTGGCACATGGTGGTTTGGGGCACACTTGCGTTCTAGGATGTTTGTGGAGAGGCTGTCTCTCCATGTTTAGCTTTGGATAGAGGTCAGGAGAAAGAGAATGATGGCTTCCTGGTGCAGATGCTTCATGAGCACACGATGCCAGGTGCTCAGCAGGTGCTGGAGGCGTAGAGCATAGTTTCCCTCGCTGAGAACCTCAGATCTGGTCAGAGGGGCTGGCGTGTACCAGTGGCCCCCACCGCTGGGGGCAGAGCTGCGAGGAAGGTGTGGTGCTTACTGGGTACCCACTAAGGACGTGCTGCACATGTGGGTGCCAGGCCCTTAGATGAGGGAGGAGGTGAGGCATGTGGTGTCCAGGAAGAGGTCCCCACGTGGGCAGGGCCACATCGTGCATAGCTTGGCCCTGCTTGCCCACAAGTCCTCAAGGGGGCCTCCATCTGGGCCTGTAAATCTTGTGGTCGCATTTCTTCTGGCTTTGAGATCATCCATTTCTAGTCTGGTGTTTTAGAGAAGAGGGGTTGGAGGTGTTTGAGGACTGAGCTGATGCTGTAGGCTTTGGGAAGATGGGGAAGATGACGTTTATGGGTAGCGGAAGAGGGAGTGTTCTGGAATTCAGATGCCAGGCTTCATGCTGCACAGCTCTGTGGTCTTGGGAAAATCATCTGGCCTCAATCCATTTATCCATGATTTGGGGCTAGTAGTGCACGTGGGGATTAAGTGAATAAGATGTCAGTGTTTGTGTGCCTTCCGAGGTCAAGCTCGCATGAACTGGAGCTGGCCAGACTTGTACCCACCTGTGGTTCTTGGTGTCAGGCCAGCCTAACTATTAAGTGTGCAAGGCAGAGCCCACACGTGCCCACCCCCTCGACCACAATCGTCTCCCAAGGAATGGCTACGCCTGCTGGTCAGAGTCCTAAAAATAGCACTCCTGTCTCCAAGCGCCATTTCTGCTGCTGTCACCACACACTGGATCATGTGTCATAGACTCTGGGTGTTCTTCCCGTTTCTGAAGACGGTCCTTCATAGTTGTGCCAGGCAGAGCAGGGGTCCTCGAGAGGTGTCCCCGTCCTAGCCCTGGAGCCTGGGAGTATGTCTGCAGGATCTTGAGGTGGGAAGATCATCTGGTGAGGCTGTGGTCCTCACAGAGGGGCTTCTGCGTGGAGGAGGGCAGCAGGAGGGTCGGCCGCACAGAGGAAGCGTGTCCACCGAAGCTGAGGTCAGAAGGATGGGGGCCCAGGGGCCGCGGGGTGCCGGCAGCCTCCAGAAGCTGGACGTGGTGAAGATATGGAGTCTGCCCTGCAGCCTCCAGAAGGAACACGTCCCTCTGACCCACGTCAGCCATCTTACCTCCAGAACCTGGAGGGCAAATCTGTGTTGCTTAAAGCAACTAAGTTTATGCAGATTTGTTAACAACCATGGGAAACTAGTACCGTGGGTGAACCAGTGGTGTTACAGTCCAGAGTTGAATACGTTGGGACCCGGGGGTCCAGCTAAGCAGGGGCAGCAGATCGGGGTCCAGGACTTCTGCTGGCTCCTCGACGGCCTCCTCTTCCTTTTTCAGTGAGAAGCACGGTCCGGCAGTGAGATGGGTCAGCTCTGTAGTGTCCTTCTCACTGGCCTACCAGTGCGCAGTATGCCGCCAAGATGGACCACATTGGACCGGGTTCTTTTGAAGAACCTGGGAAAACAAAAACAGCTCTACAAAATTCTGATATTATGGCGCGGTTTGAAATAGAAGAGTATATTCGCAGAAACAAGCTGAAATGAAAGTGGGTGAGTTACAGACCTCTTTCCAGCACGCTGAACTTCACACTTGTCTGGAAGAAGGCTCTACAATGGGTTCATTAGCTATTGGGCAGTTTTTAAAATATATTTTACTGTCATTCTTGAAGCTTTTGTCATGTCTCACAACGGAACATCGAATTTCTTAATCAACTTATATTGAGTTTAAGATCCACTTAAACTAGGGATTCAGGTGTTTGTGTTCTTGACTCCTAATAAGCAGATATTCTAGCGAGTTTCATCTTCTGGATTCCGTTGTGACTGTAACAAGTGTTTTATGTATTTGGGGTTTCATTGCAAAGCAGCTGAAAATCATGTTATGTATAAATGTTGACTTGATTCAATAAAATTTATTGTTCAGGCGTAATTTGAATTAGAAAGCCCTTCTATATGCCTCTTACTAAGTTAAATTATGCAATTATGCTTTTGACATTAGAGGAAATGCACTATTTAAAATCCTTCATATCAGAGCAAATGAAGTTTCCGTTTTTTTTAAACATTGGAAATTGTCTCTAGTTTTTTGGTCCTGTAGTAACAGTATGTTTTATCCAGTATTTAGACACACATATGTAGATAATCTTTGCTTTAAGAATCTCAGAGTTTTTTTATGTTTTACTGAGGCATAATTACATAACCACAAAATTCACCTGTTGTGTACAATTCAGCGATTTTTAGTAAATTCATAGAGTTGTGCAGATATTATCACAATACAGTTTTAGAACATTTAGCAGCCCGAAAAGACACCCTGTGCCCACAGTCCTCCCCTCCCTGCCATGCCCTAGCAACCACTAATCTTCGTGTCTCTGGATTTGCCTACTCTGGACATTTCAAATAAATGAATCCTACAATATGTATTTGTTGTGTCTTATCTCTTTTGTTCGGTGTCATGCTCTCAGAGTTCATCCGTGCTGTGGCATGAGTCCATATTTCACTCATGTTTTATTCTTGGATGATGCTGTCCTGTCATGAATAGACCGTATCTTGCTTATCCATTCATCATTTGTTGGACATGTGGGCTCTTTCCACTCTTTGGTTTGGCCGTTATGAAGAAGCTGCTATGAATGTTTGTTTATAGGTTTTTGGATAAACCTATGTTTTCATTTTTCTTGGGTGTATTCCTTAGAGCGGAATTGCTTGGCCGTATGAATTCTGTGTTTAACTTTTTGGGGAACCGCCAGACTGTTTTCTAAAATGGCTGTTACGATCCCAGCCCCGATGTATGAACATTCCAGTTTCTCCATATATATATATCCTCACCAACGCTTGTTGTCATTTCCCAAAGAAATATTGGAGCCTCTGTTATAACGCTGACAGTGTCACCTCCTGGGTAATTAGGAAATTAGGGATTTTCATTACCTGCTTCAGAGACGACAGGCTCCTTAAAGAAAGGAACTGGGCTGGTCCTCTGCATCTGGGCGTGGTAGTGAGCCTCTCCTAAAGGTTGGTCTCAGTGGATGAGACAGTGAAGGAATTAATGAATGATTCCCAACAGAGAAAGGAATCGTGGGGTACCACTTGCGCAAGGGCCCGTGGAGCCAGGGCTTGGGCCCGAAAGATGAGTGCAGACCGTTGAGTGCTGGTTCTTTGCCACTTGTCCGGGAGATAAGTTCTCAGACTGAGTGAAGCTCTTTTCCAGGTCGTTAACTTTCATTCTTTACTTCCGAAGACCTTACTGGAAGACTCGCTTGCATTTTTCAGGGACAGGCTGAAGTTTGAAGCATTCGGAGTGAAGGCTGGTTTTTCACACAGAAGCCCTACTGGAGGGAGTACAGTAATACTGAGGTTGGTTCTCAGCCTCCCATGGGAGGTGCTGTAGAGACCATGCTGGTCGTAATGTAAATGCTCTGAGACCTGGAACTATCTCTCCCTCTCTCTCTCTCTCTCTCTCTCTCTTAAAGATTTTATTAATTTATTTGAGAGAGAGAGTGTGCACAAGCAGGTGGAATGGTAGAGGCAGACGGAGAAGCAGACTCCCTGCTGAGCCTGGAGCCCAAGATCATGACCTGAGCTAAAGTCAGGCACTTACCCGACTGAGCACCCAGGTGCCCCTAGAGTTATCTCTTGCAGTGATTACAAGGTATATAGTCAACTCTCTGTAATACGGAGTGCTAAATGCCATAAAATGGTATGAATATAGTACAGTGGGAGCTCCAGAGCAAGAGAAAGGGTGTATGAGTTTCCTATTGCTGCTGTAACAAGTGACCATGAACTTAGTGGCTTCAAACAACACAAATGTATTCTCTTACAGTTCTGGAGGTCACAAGTCCAAAATGGGTCTCACCGGACTAAAACTGAGGTATCTGCAGGGCCACATTGTTTTCTGGAGCTTCTAGGGGGGAATATTTGTTTTTTGTTTTTAATTGCCTTTTCCAGCTTCTGGAGGCTGCCTCCTGTCCTTGGCTCATGACTCCTTCCTTCGTCTTCAAAGCTGTCCAGCAGTTGAGGTTTTCTCACATTACATCACTCTGATGGATTGTTTTGCAACCCTTTTCCCCTATTTAAAGGAGTCCCCTGAGTACATTGGGCACACTTGTATGATACCGGATAAAGTCTTTTTTTAAGGTCAGATTAGCAACCTGAATTCCATCAGCAACCTTTACTCCCCCATGTAATATAATCTAATATGTTCAGAGGTTCTAGAGATTAGGATGTGCGTGACTTGGGTGGGAGGGGCGTTATTCTGTTTACCGTAGCTGGCATCTGCTTGCAGTGTTGTGATAACTTATTCTTGATGGTAGTTTTAGCCCTGGCCCCTCCTTTTCTAGCTGTGTAGAAACGAGCACTTTACAGGCAATATAACGGCCTTGGGTTTGTTTTCTGAAGCAGTGTTATCCATTACATATTGTTGAGTAATGAGATACATCAGACCTCTGCGTTAGGAAGATTCATGTGGTTTTGTGGATTTGCAGGGAGAGAGGTCAGGAGGAGGGAAGTTGTGTGTGGTCATTCAGAAGCCAGGCCACCAAGTAGGGGAGCGCCAGTGAATGTTAGAGACTCCACAGGGTTGAAATCATTGAACTTGGCGTCTGATTGAGGGGATGTTGGGAGGGCTGTGGCAGAGAGAAAGGAATGAATCTTTGGTGGGAGCAGCAGAGTTTCGGGTCTGGGAATGAAGGGTAACAAAGAGTGGGTCAAAAGACATAGTAATGTGAGGCTGGGAAGAAGGTGAAGATTGCATTTGAAATAGTGACCTTCAGGTGCTGGACAGGGACCCAAGTAGAGACAGGAAGTAGGCAGAAGAAATATTGCCTTGAAATAGCGCTTTAGAATTACCTGCAAAAAAATCTTACAAAAAAAAAAAAAGGCGGGGAGGGGTGGTGCCTGGGTGGCTCGGTAGGTTAAGCGTCTGCCTTTGGCTCAGGTCATTATCTCCAGGTCCTAGGATCCAGCCCTTCCCTGGGCTCCCCGCTCTGCAGGGAGTCTTCTCCCTCTCCCTCTGCCCCTCCCCACCATTTGTGTGTGCTCGCTCGCTCTCAAAAAGAAAGAAAATCTTAAAAAAAAAAAAAAAAAAAAAAAGAATTACCTGCAAAGGGGGCCGCCATCTTGGATTGTGTTACAAGGGAGCAAAGCTGGAGGAAAGAGATTCAAGAACAGAGTGCTGGGCCAAGTGCTTACGTTTAATGGATGAGATGACGATGAAGCAGAGAAACACTCTGAGAAGGAGTAGTTACGAAAGAGAAAGAGATTGACTCATTCAACGCCTATTTCTTGGGCGACTACAACTTGCCAGGTAATGAAGAACTAGAAACAGATGCAGTTCCTTCCCTCGTAGAGTTTATGGTGCAGCTCGGTTGCTCTGGACCCACCGACCTGGATGTGTGGCCATTACATTAGCCAGCGGGGTAGGGGCAGTAATGCCAGATGTTCCTGAGGAGTGGGAAGGATGAAGTGCAGTCGTTTCATTGTTGATGTTGTTATTTCAAGATAGCAGATGGAGGAAGCTTCCTTTGATGATTCATGTGGTTCTAACAAGGGCCCGTCCCACCCGCTTTGCCATGTTAGGACCTCCAGGTTTCATAACTCGCTGTTTCTGTAGACAGACTGGGACTTTGGCATTCCTAGTTTGCTGTTCTGGAGCCTAGGCCGTCTTCGTTGCTGACTTGTCTCTAAGATCTAGGGTTGTCCCATAATGTACCATCCACATTGGGACACTTTTCAGAGTGAAAGGCAGCACCGTTCATAATTACCTTGAAACAACAGGGGTCAACCAGCATCGTCTCCAGCACAAAAATGAGTGAGTACGTTGCTGTCTTGAAATAAGTCCTGTTTAACTCATTATGTTTTTCCTGAAATTCTCAACTTAAATTTGTGAAGGAGTTTTAGTGCCAGATGTTTTGTAATTATTTCCTGGTTCACGCGGAAGTGTGTTCGCGCACACTGACGGACTGCGGTCAGTCTCATGCGTGCTCCTGTGCTGCGGGTGTGTATGGACCCCACGGTGATTGATGGAGGCACAAGTAATCTAAAAGCCATTATTGAACTCACTGCCATTATGTAGTCTCGCCATGAGGTATTTCTTTCTTAAACCTTAGGTAATAAGAGTGCAGCTTTCTCTTTTTATGTAGGTGGCCCACAGTTTTTTTTTTGACACTTAAGAAATGATTCTCCTTATTTATTGAGGCATTGCTTAAAATAGCAAGGAGTTGAATGCAATGGTGACAAAAGTTTATTTAGCCCTTACAGGGGGTTACTAGGCAACTGTTAAAAATGATATTATACAAATGGTATATTTACTGGCATTGAAGTGTGTTGACAATATACTGTAGCGTGTTGCTGTGACCCCAGGAGACCTGCAGCCCAGTTGGGACTCTGAGTGCTTCTGAAGTGTATCCTTGGAGTCCTGCGGGCTGTGGGGAGATGTGCACGCCGCCACCGTGCTGTTTATGCACTCAGATGTGATTAACTTACCTGGGCCTCGGGGTAGGGCAGTTACCTCACGTTAAGAATTGTTGTAAGCAGTAGCCCAATGAAATGCGTGCTGGGCCCCATTTACTGAGAACGTAGTTGTACGGAGCCCACAGTTTCCCCTCTGGGGCCCATGGGAGAAATTGTGCACGTGTATCCACTCCAGAAGCTGTGTTTTCTTCTTCACTTTTTGGATACCGACATCTCGTCCCATTTGTTTCTTTGACTAGATGGCTAGAAGGCTCCGTATCCGAGGTTCGTTCCCTTGCGGCTGATGTAACGCTCGTGGGCTTTGCACGCGGCCCTCCTCTCCCAGCAGCTCAGCCTTGGTGCCTTCACCTTCTCTTTGCCCTGATTTCTCCAGCGAATTGTTTTATTGTTGCTCGTGTGTGTGTGTGTGTGTGTGTGTGTGTGATCCACTTCAAGTCCTTTTTCCTTTTTCCTGCTGGAGCATGACGCGTATTTTTAGTGAATGAGTGCAGTGTGGTTTCTTGGAGGTTGTTGGCTCACAATAGCTTTGGAATTCTCGTGTGTTACCAGTGTCTTATTTTACTCTGGCTGCTTCCTGCTGAAGTACATGGGGACAGAGGATATTTCTACATTTAGTATGATGGAGACTTGGGCAGAAGCAGCTGGCGAGCAGACCGTAGGTGAAGCGTTCTAGGCCTCCCAAGTCTGAAAATTAAAGTTCTCTCAAATCCCTTTTTGAAAAAAAGATTCATAACAGCAACGCTCTGGAGTCATTTAATTTTCCTGGGGGGAAAAGAACTCACACCATTTATTTATTTATTTATTTATTTATTTATTTATTTATTTATTTATTTTTTTAAAGATTTTATTTATTTATTTGACAGAGATAGAGACAGCCAGCGAGAGAGGGAACACAAGCAGGGGGAGTGGGAGAGGAAGAAGCAGGCTCATAGTGGAGGAGCCTGATGTGGGGCTCGATCCCAGAACGCCGGGATCACGCCCTGAGCCGAAGGCAGACGCTTAACCGCTGTGCCACCCAGGCGCCCCAGAACTCACACCATTTAAAGAAACAAATTCTTTGGCTTGAAGGTACATCGAATGGAGCAGAAATTCTTTTTCCATCTCCGCGAGCGTGGTGGAGCAGTGTCTAGAATGCTCCGTGGGACGCGGGACCCTGGAGCCCTGAATACGGCTCCATAACTTATGTCAAAAAGCAAGAAGTGAAAATGAGGTTCCAGAAATAAAAGTTCTTAAATGTCTCCTGCTAAACAAGGGTAAAGAATTAGCACAGAGGGGCGCCTGGGTGGCTCAGTCGTTAAGCGTCTGCCTTCGGCTCAGGGCGTGATCCCGGCGTTCTGGGATCGAGCCCCACGTCGGGCTCCTCCACTGGGAGCCTACTTCTTCCTCTCCCACTCCCCCTGATTGTGTTCCCTCTCTCGCTGGCTGTCTCTATCTCTGTCAAATAAATAAATAAAATCTTTAAAAAAAAAAAAAAAAAAAAGAATTAGCACAGAGGGGCGCCTGGGTGGCTTGGTCAGTTAAGCGCCTGAATCCTGATTTCTGCTCCGGTCATGATCTCAGGGTCGTGAGATCGAGTCCCGCCTTGGGCTCCGCACTCAGCGGGGACTCTGCTGGAGATTCTTTCTCTCTCTCCCCACTTCCTGCCTGTGCGCGCTCGCGCGCTCTCTCTCTCTCTCTCTCTCTCTCACACACACACACACACAAATCAATCAATCCTTAATCAGTGCAGAAAGAATAGCTGTTTCTCGATTTATGGGAAGGAAAGATTGGGAACGACTTCCTGGGATCAATTGCGAGCCTCAGCTGCTGTCTGTTAATCACAGCTGATACCGACGGCCTCCGACAGCCGCGGGCTGTGCTGTGTACTTTGCGTGTAACTGCTCAGAGGTCATCGTCCAGGGCCACACAGCTCCTTAGTGACAAGGCTGTGAGCTGATTGCCTCACGTATGGACTACAGTGACAAAAGCAGTTTTGGCTGGTCCTTGCCCGGTGTCCACTGTGTGCCATGGAGGGTTCTCTGCTCTAACCTTGTGTGAATGGCGGTGCGTACTCCTGACGTCATCATGAGGGTCCAGTTCGTGATGCCACTACACAGAGGAGGGGTACCGACGATGCAGTTCCTGGACACGTGCGTTCTTTCACATGGTGCCAGGCGGGGGAGCATGAGCCTTCGCAAAAGTTGGGGGTGGGGTGTTCTTTTTGAGGTGGTTGTGATGGGGGCTGACCTGTACGTTGTAGGGTGTATAACAGCATCCCTGGTGTCTACCTACCACGTGCCAGGAGCACCCCCCAGTTGTGGCAACCTGCAATGTCTCTTGGGGGAGGGCACAATCACCCCCAGTTGAGGACCGCTGGTCTAACACTTGGGAGCAGGAGTCACCCTCAGTGTAAACGACAGCAGCGTTCCCAGTGGCCCCCTTCTCCCAGCTGTTGGATTTGATACTTAAAAAAACTCTCGGGGTGCCCGGCTGGCTCAGTTGGAGCAGCGTGTGACTCTGGATCTCAGGGTTGTGAGTTCAAGCCCCATGTTGGGTGTAGAGATTACTTAAATAAATAAAAACTTGAAAAAATTGCATTTTTGGAAAAGCCTTGGGTGTAAAAGTCATTTTGAAGGCCTCTGTTTCCAAACGAGTAGGGATTAGAAAGTTGGATATTTGGGGGTTTGCTGTTACAAGAGTTCCCCAGCTTCCTTCAATACAGGGGAACTATGGTGTATTTGTGTAAGAGCATTGGGTGGTTTTAGTCTTAGTTTTTCATTTGGATTTTTATTTCGGACATCTTCCTGATGTCCTGAACGTGGAGGTGACCCTGACCCTACGCTTGTGAATAGGAGATGTGTGCCCGTGTGTGACTGTGTGTGTGCGCTTGTGTCTTAATACTTAGTTCTTAGCTGATCACTGACATTGGTGTCCCAAATTTTGAGCTGTTTATGTAAGCAAATAATTGAATTTCATTGTTTTACAAAAGGGATTTGCTTGCAGCATTGTTAACTGAAACTGAAGACGGTATCATTGACCTTTCCAGGTGAGAGGGGGAGAGCTTGTGTTTGGCAAAGGATAGAAACTGAAATGTGAACACCAGGACCATATTGCGTTCAGAAACTTTTATCATAATTTCAGTGAATAGATAATGTGCTTGACAGTTACATTGAAAATTATGCTTAACGCTCACTGCAAAATGTGGAGACGGTGCTTTGGGAGATGAGGAGGAGATTACCTGGGATTCTTTTCTACCTCACGATGCACGATGCACTATGTCATCTATAAAGAACTGATTAGAGTCACGTGAGGATTATCTGCATACGGTTTGGTATTGTATCTGCGGGGAGACATTCAAATCACTGTTGATTGACAGTTTGCTGAAAAGAAAGGTGTTATCCTAATACCTTAATGTGTCTTCTTTAAATGTGGTTATTTTTCTCACTAAAGATTAGTTTCGTGCCATTAAATAAAATTTAATTTATCATTCTAATTTAAATAAAAATAAATGCTTAGAAACAAATATTGCGGCTGATAGCGTCTTAAAATTTGCTGTGGGTTTGTTTTTTTTCCGTCGGCGTTGGCTCTGCAGGGGTTATATAACTAATTATAAGCCCAGTTGGATCATGTCATTACCTTATCTCATGTCAAATGTTCACATGACAGACCATATCTTGGTCTTTCTGTATGGAATCTGTTCGGTATATCAGAGCGTGAGGAACCCATTTTTCATTTGTTGTGAGTGGCATATGGTTGACTCTACTGGTGTGGGGTCGTGGGTGAAGGATACGTGTGTCTAACCACATGCATTCGATACATCAATATGAGTTTAGAAGCATTGATTTTGCTGGTTATACAAGCCCGAAAATCTTGTTATTAGCATCATAGTAGATGAAAAGAGAAATACGAGAAACAAACTGACGGCCTCAGAGGGGAGGGGGGTGGGGGAATGGGATAGACCGGTGATGGGTAGTAAGGAGGGCACGTATTGCATGGTGCACTAGGTGTTATACGCAACTAATGAATCATTGAACTTTATATCGGAAACTGGGGATGTACTGTATGGTGACTAACATAATTAAAAAATTATTAAAAAAAATAAAATAATGATCCAGCAGCAAAAAAAAAAAAAAAAAAAAAAAAGAAATGAGGTTTATATAAGCATCTCGTTTGGTGTCTGTTTTTCTCCTTTTTGAGTAGTTCATACTTTTATGCTGAATTTGTAAAACCTACAAATATAATAAAATGTCACGTTTTGCAGGAATGAATGGATATTAAATGACTTACTTGAAGAATAGGTGAAGAAAATGTGTTTCCCCATTGATCCTTACATAAAAAGTGAAGATTTCCCCTGAACATTTATTTCCCTATTCCCACAGTTCTAATATGTTTCTTTTTTTTTTTTTCCTCAGAGTCGAAAAAGAAAACAATAATGACTTTCTTTTGGTTTTGAGCCTGCTCTTAGTTCGTTTTCGGTGCACACCTATTGCCTGCGTGCTGTATGGTGGGCACTGAGCTTTAAAGAAAGTAGTTCCCAGTGATCGAGATGGAACAGTAGGCTCATTGGCTTTGGCTTGGGTGCACAGAACTTGCGTAGTTTTGTTTTTGCAGTTTTGTTTTTTGTGGTTCTGTTTTCTGTCATGGTCATTGTTCATAGAATGTCTGGATAACAATTTGTTATGTTCGTGGTATTTGTTGAATGAGTACATGAATGAACGAATGCCCAGAGACTGTCCTGGTAGGCCTTTTTCGTTCGCATCCCCTGGAGCACCCACTGTTCTGTAGCATAGGGTCTTCAAGTTCTTACGGGGAAGGAAGCCATAGAATGAAGGCCTAGAACCTCATATTGAAAGTAGTGGTGAGGATTTAGAAATTGCATTGTTTCTTCTCCTGAACATTTTTTCTTCTGAACATCTTAACATCTTCTGATGTTTAAAATCACGTTGGAGTTGGTGTTACAGGCAGTGTTTCTCCTTTGTTTGTCCCCCCCCCTCCATTTGTCATAGTCTTTAGATTTTCATTAATATGGTAACCACTGGCCACATGTGACTATATATACTTAAATTAATTAAAATTAAATAAAATTTAAAAGCCAGTTCCTCAATGGCACTAGCCAAACATTTCAGGGGCAGCTAGTGGATACCTTATTGGTCAGTGAAGACATGGTGCATAAAGTTTTACTACATAGATGAGAGATGGTTATTCAGATTCTTGCCTAATAGATATTCCAAAGAAGAGATGGTGGAAAAAATCTTAAATCTGAAGAAGAGAAATTTCATACCAGGTGACTGGAACGGAGAATAAAAAGCACATAAAAAAAAATTACTACACAAAAAAGCTCATCACGTCATTTTGAAATATTAGAGATGAAGGCAGTATCTAAGCACTCTCCTGGATTTAAAAGTCATATGAAGGATCTAGAATCAGAATGATATCAGATTTCTTAACGGCAGCATTGGAAGTTGAAAAAGAGACTGAGTATAGACTTCTGTGCAAATAATTTTCACTCAGAATTTAAAGTCATTCCTCTACTAGTTGTTAACTAAGGGTAGAATATGAGGGTATTCGTACATACTCAGGATATCAGTAATATTTAGCTTTTACATATCACTTCTCAGAAATCTACTAGGGAATGTGTTCCACCAAAATGAGAGAGTAAACCAAGAAAGGGGGAGATTTGGGATCCTAGAAACAGAATGTATTCTCAAGATGTTGTGGTTTCATGGCAGTGTGAGCTCTATAGCAGGCCTAATGCTGACAAATACAGACTGGAACAGAGAGAAATTTCAGAAGGTCTAATGTGTGTATATTTGAGAGATGTAGGAGTGATTGGGGGGGGAACCCATATAGCTGACAGATTATCTGAGAATTTTGATGATGTAAAAAATCGAATCAAAAGACTGTGGACAATGCTGGAAGAATTACCAAATGATACAAAGGAAAAAAAAAAAAAAACTAGGGAAATAAAAACAAGTGCAATTAGTAATCCCAGGAAAACAAAAAGGTCACGTGTGAAAGGACTCATAATCATACTATATTGCTTGCTCAGCAGTGCCCTTTCCATTGTCACAATATCTGTCAAATATAGATTTCACCAAAAACTGTTACAGTGTTGGGAAGATGTGGCAGGGTTAGCATAAGATTGCGGATGGAATTTAAAAAGCCCAAATCCTCATCTATATGTGAGGAAATCAAGTAAGTAATATCTAAAGCTGATAGGGAATATTATTAAGGTTATTTAGAAATGTGGAAGTCATACTGAGGATCACTGCCAAGGATACAAACAGTTCTGAGATCTGAAAATGGTTGCTTTGGGAAGTAGAGTCGGGGATAGATGGTGCTATAAAAAGCTTGTTAAGTCAAAAGAGCAGTCTTTGGCCTCACCTGTGTTTTACTTTTTAAAACAATGTACACGCACTGTTTCGAAAAGAATAAAAGTGGTTTGGAACACGAAAGTATATGGGGTGTGTCTCCTGTAAAATTGCAGAAATTTTAGTAGGGTCGCCCTTGGCAGTATTGGTATTTGGGCCAGATGATTTTCTGCCTGAGAAGGGCTGTGCTGTGTGCTGCGTCCCTGGCTTTACTAACTAGATGCCAGCAACATTCTTCCTCCCGTCCCGACAACTCAAAATGTCTCCAGACATTGCCCAGTGTCCCCTGAGAGACAGCCCCATTTGAGAACCACTGATTTAAAGGATTTAAAATGTTATTGAATGAATCATCGCCATACATAAAAATGCTCTTCAGTATTGGTAACGCAGGAAACGACAGCTTCATTACACAGAACTCGAACCTCATAGCAAATGAAGTGTTCAGAATTCTCTAGTTCCTCATGCCAGTACCCGGCTTAGCCCCTGGCTCTTGGCCCGGTTAATTCAGGGCTCACTAAAAAAAGAAAGGACTCAGGAGGAAATTGCAGCTTCTCTGTTATGCTCAGTGGCTTCTGAAAACATATTTTGGATTTTTTGTGTTGTTTTCATGATGGTACAACTTGAATTTCTCTGGGGTGCAAATGTTAATCATTACGGCCACTTTGGAAAAATATTGCAGCCTTTGGATATATTTCTGTGGTTTGTTGGCTGCAGGACAGATAGATGCATACATTCTTCCTCCCTCCCTCCCCGAGCATCCTTGTGCAAGTTCTTGGTTTAGTTCTTTTTTTTTTTAAAGATTTTATTTATTTATTTGACAGAGATAGAGACAGCCAGCGAGAGAGGGAACACAAGCAGGGGGAGTGGGAGAGGAAGAAGCAGGCTCATAGTGGAGGAGCCTGACGTGGGGCTCGATCCTGTAACGCCGGGATCATGCCCTGAGCCGAAGGCAGACGCTTAACCGTTGTGCCACCCAGGCGCCCCCTTGGTTTAGTTCTTCGCAAGTGTTTTCCCTTAGAATTTACAAAGGAAGTCAACAGGAAAATGGTTCCTCAGATTTTTTGATGTGGATGAAAGCTCATAAATAATTTAATATCCTCATTTCACAGCTGAGGACTCTGGTCCAGAGGGAGTTTCTTATAATTAATTAGTAGCAAAGTGAGGCCTGTAAATCTGCCCTTCTCTTTTTCCCCTAACTTTTCTTTTTTCTTTTTTAATACGGTAGCTGTGGCATGAAGGCAGAAGGGGGTAGGGCAGCGGAGCAGGCATCTGGCAATCGTGTCAGCATTTTCACAGTTTGGGGCTCTGAGTGTCGTCTGCCAGGGGCAGGAGCCCTTATAAGCCAAGAGAACAAGAGAAAGATCAACGGCTGGCTCAGCTAGGGGGCCCCTGGCTCCCACTTGGGAGGAACTCTGTGGGTTCGCTGATATCTTGGAAGTCGCCCCTTGTGGGAGTGTGCTGCCTGCGGGACCAGCTGGCCCGGGTGGCCTCCTCTTCCCTCTGCTCGACGGGGCACCCATGCTGTCCACTGCCTGGCGTCCTGGCACTGTGCTGCCCGCAGCCCCTTTCCTGAGCACCCTGCGAGCGTCTCCCGATGTTTTAGGAACCTCAGTGCCCGCTTGCCTACCTTTGATGCCTCCAGCACCGCTCAAGCTGCAGCTGCCTTCTCTTCCTCGTCGCCTGACTTCATGGGCCCACAGGAAGGCTGCAGCTTCCATGAAGCCTGTCTAGAGTTCTTTCACGTAGCGAGCGTGGACAGAGGAGACAGTGCGGTGTCTTGTCATCCTGTCATCTGTTCTCCTGGTCATCCATTTCAGTGGCCATTATTTGCTCGTCGTTCCATGATGTTTGAGAGATGTCTGTCCCTAGATGCCAGGGATACCACCCCGCCCTGGATTTCCTCCTACCTCTCTGCACACTCCCGTCTCATTGACAGCTTCTCCTCTCAGTGTTCCATCCTCGGCTTGCAGTCTTTAGACCAGTGGCTCTCTGCAGGGTGCTTGTGCCCTCCGGGGGACACCTGGTAACATCTGGGATCAGTGTTGGTTATCACCGCGAAGGGGGCGCGTGTGTGGATTGCTACCGGGGTCTAGTGGGTGGAGCGGGGGCGGGGGGATGGCGCTTAGGGCCCCAGGCGGCCCCCACCGCAGAATTATCTGATCCATACTGTCAGCAGCGCCCGGGGTGAGAAACCCTGCTTTGGATGTTCCCATTCAGGCCCGTAGCTTTTGAGCATCGTGTAACAGGATGACTTCCAGACTTAACTCTGCAACTGTGACCTCTCCTGATTGCTTGGACTGGTGTCCTTAACTACCTAGGTAATGGTAATAGTCCACTTACAGCTAGGATGGGCATTTCACAGTTCACATGTAAAAAAGTCTTACTTTTCCTCTCTTCAGTCCGCCTGCGTCCCAGGAAGTGGCACCACGTTCCAGGCTGACGCTCAAGCCCTGACCCTGGAAGTCATGCTGCATTCCCCACCCCCCCATCACACATGCCTTCGCCCCCTCCCGTGAGTTCTCTAGGTCAGAATGTCCTAGAACCCTGTACACTCTCTGTATTTCATGCTTGTCTTTCCTGCTGGCACCACGTGAGCCACCGGTGGTTCTCTACTGAGCAAGAGTGTCTCTGGATTTTGTTCCAAGCTTGACAGGAGCCCCTGAAGGGTTTTTTTAATGGCAGGGTGATCAGATTTTCTTTTCTCATTAACTCTGGTGCTGGGTGAAGAATAAGGTGTAGTGGGGCCTGGCTAGGATCAGACTCCTTTCTGTGGGCTGTGAAGTCCTCTGTGACCCGGGACCTGTTATTACTTCTGGTGCCCAGCCTACCGGCCTTCCTCCCTCCCTCTTGCCAAGGTTACTCTCACCACAGGACACTTGCACTTTCTGTGTCTGCATTGTGGCCTCTCTTGTCCCTGTTCAGACGCTCCCTCCTCAAAAGAGTGCTGCCCCAGGCCCCAACATAAGTCAGCTCCTTGCTGGTGGTCACTTTCTCTTCTACCACCGACTGGAGTTTTGTAGTTCTGTCGTCTGAAGTGATCGCGCTCTGTGTTTGCTTTCTCGTTTATGGTCCTTGCTCTTCCATCACCTGGTTTCCCCCTTTTTCCCTGCCCGGATGGGTACATTCCACGAGACCAGGCACTATGCGTCCCTAATGCCGAAACAGCACTGAGCACCACTTGCGTTTTCTGCAAGGCTGAACGAGCCGTTGTCAGTAGAAACTTGCTGAGTTGGGTTGAATCTAGAAATACCTATGTTTTCACTTCGCATGCTTTAGGAGGGCAGAAGAAAATGTGTCTGGTAAGAGCTCAGTGGATTTTTCAGTTACGGAAATTTCCTGGTGATAGGATCATAATTGCTTGTGAGATCCTGAAACTTTTGACCAGATTCGTGTGGTATAACTGGGGAATGAACCCTACGAGGCACCCACGGTGGTTGTGTACCGTCTCACATATGATTCTTTGCTCCTGTCGTATCCCTAATTCAGATATGTGCTGGCCGGTGGAACGGTCGACGGTGTACTCCAGGATGTTTTCGCGGACACTTTTGCCTCACTTCCGTTACTTTTCATTAACAGGTAACTGAAGACGGAAAACAGGCCTGGAAAGAAACCCTCAAAGGAGGAAGGGATTTGCCTGCATTTGGCTCTGAGTAAGTGAAATTGTAAAATGGATTTTTTATTATGTAATAAATATCCTGTCAACCTCTTCATATTTTCTGTGCTTAAAAATTAAATGTTAGTGTATTGGCTCTAAGTACTGGAAGTGGTGATTTCTCAAGATTTCTTGTAACAGGTAATTTTGCTAGCAAGAAAGTGCTGTGTGTCTGCCTCACACAGCTTCTGGAAGTGAGAGATTTTAGGAAAGAGAAATGGAGATGACTATTAAACTCCGTGTGCTTTGGAGAGAAGTATCATTTCTGCTGATGTTTCCCATTTGCATCTGAGGCCCTTTTTTGTCCTTGGAAATCTGCTTTACAACCAACAAGGGCTTTTGACTCTTGGTCTGCTACACGCTCCGTTCCTCTTGTTCTTCTCGGTATGTGTGTGGAGAATGACAGGCTACCGTGGAACCACCTGCCGACCAGCCAGGACTTTCCAGAACCAGCTTGTTTGGGCACCCTCCTGAGGCAGCACGGCCTGTGACGGAGGCCGCTGCAGAGTGTTCTCCTTTGCTCTCAGCCCTGCCTGGGCTGCCGTGGGAGCAGACACAGTCCAGAGTCACGTCGAACAGGCCTCCGGGGTCCTGGAGCTCTCCTCTTGGCTGCTGTACTGCACCCAGTTTACAGAGAGGCCCGGTGCCCTCTCAGATCAACGGCATCCTTTTCAGAGCACTGGGTGTGAAAGATCTTCCGTCTCTGGGATGACCGTTTGCTCGGTCTGTTATTTCCGGAGCATCGTGGAGTATACAGAGATGTGTGAGATGTGTCTTGTTTTGGGGGCTGAGGCATTACAGATGCATGAAGTGGGGGGCGCGGCAGAAAGCCATGGTGTGAATGGGCATCCCATGCATGGTGTAGACGTTCCCTGCTGACAGAATTTTGAGCAGTGCTCTTTTTTTAGATTTTATTTATTAATTTTTTTTGAAGATTTTATTATTTGAAAAAGAGAGCGCATGCACGCATGAGCAGGAGAAGCAGAGGGAGAGGGAGAGGCAGACTTCCTGCTGAGCCCCTGGGAGCCTGGTGTCGGGCTTGATGAGGGGTTTGACCCTGGGATTCTGGGAACCGAAGGTAGGCGCTTAACCAGCTGAGCCACCCAGGCGCCCCTGAATTTTGAGCAAGGCTCTTAACACCGCGTGGCAGAGCAGCCAAAGAAAGATGGACATTGCTCATGGAAGGGAGACTCCAGGTGGGTCTGGTCGTGGAGTATCGATTCATACCGAAGAAGTACGTTCTAGGCGGGGGCTGACTCTATGGGCAGAGGTGAGGAGCCAGGAAGAACAAAGCTTTTTTTTTTTTTTTTTTTTTTAAGATTTTAATTTATTTATTTGACGGAGGGCTAGCGAACATGAGAAGGGGGAGTGGGAGGCAGAGGGACAGGGAGAAGCAGACTCCCCAAGGAGCAGGGAGCCTGATGGGATCATGAGCTGAGTCAAAGGCAGACGCTTAACTGACTGAGCCACCCAGGCGCCCCCCCCTTTCCTTTTTATTCGGGGAAAGTTGATAAAGCAGCCTGGTGGCATTCATTGAGCAGGGTGGTGGGGGAGCAGAAGGGGCCTACGGAAGGGCAAGGACTGTGGACGGGACCGGGCCTCCATGGTGTTCAAAGGAGGCTTTGGGTGTTCAGCATTAGGGCTGCCGTCTTTCATCGACCTGGGTGTACCTGAGGACTGCAAGCCCATCAGGAACGGAGGGACAGCCCGTAGGTCGAAAGGGCACCAGACGTGACTTTTATAACCAACCCCTGCAGGGCAGAAAGAATGGGAAAGTGTGACAGAATAGCCGTAAGACACGTGTGTGCCAGATGTTGCCTTCACTGGGATAGTTCACAGAGGGGACAGTTAGCTCACGGGAAGTGTGCTGTCGAGTGGTCGTCCCTGTTCACAGAGTTGTGCTCCCGCCCGCGCAGTAGCAGTCCTTCCACCAGACCCCTACGTGGACCGTTGTCAGAGTAGAGCGCCCCTACTCCTGCGTCCCCCGTCCCTGACAAGCACAGACTACTTCCCGGGTCTGCGGGTCTGCCCGATCCCAGGCGTTGCATGGAAACGGCATCGTGGAGTACGTGTTCTTTGTGACATCTGTTACTCAGCATAATTGTCACGTTGTCACAGTCCCCGGTGTGGTAGGACGTGTCTGTGTACCATTCCTTTTTCTTGCCAGATACTACTCCGTCGTGTGAATAGGCCACATTTTGTGTGTTCATCAGTCAGACAGTAATTTTGAAGGCTTCTCTTCCGAAGTGATGTTAGACTCCCAAGAAGTTGCAGAAATATACCGTGAGTTCCAGAGTACCACCCCCGCCCCCCCCCCCCCACAGCCTTCCTGGAATGAGAGCGTCTCCCATCACGATCCCCCGATCCCGCAGTCCCGCATTATCATGAGAGGGAAATGGAGCCTGGCCCTGTGGACTCAGATGCAGACCTTGTCTGGGTCTCTCCAGCGTTCACGTGCACTCGTGTGTGTGTGCTTGCATGGAGCTGGACGGGCGTATCACCCGTATGCGTTCACACAGCCACCGCCATAATCTGACGCAGAACTGTCACATCACCAGCAGGGCTCCTCATGACACTCCTTTAGGTTCCCCTCTCCAAGTCCTGGCAGCCGCCAGGTTCTCCATCTCTAGAATTCTGTCATTTCGGCAATGTCAGGAAAATGGAATTGTGCGGCATCTGGCCTTTGCAGACTGTCTTTATTCTCTCCGCTGAGGCCTTGAGCCCCATGCAAGCGGTGGGTGTCAGTGGCTCGTGCCTGTTTAATGTGGGGCGGTTAAGCGCTGGATGGCTGTACCAGAGCTTGCTTATCCACTCACTGCTTCGGGGCGTTCGGGGTCTTTCCAGCCGGGGGCTGTTACAGGTAGAGCTGCTGTGCACATCTGGGCACAGGTGTTGCTGTGGACCTGATGCTGTCTTAAGTCCCCAGTTTATGCCTCGGGTAGTCCTGTGCCATCGATGCCGTGGTGGGGGTCTATTGACCAGACAGAGACACGATGGCACAGCGAGGCCGTGGGGCTCCCGCAGTCCCGTGGGGGAGCAGGCACTTGGAGCGGACTCCAGCTGGCTGAAGCCCCCCTATGCCACCACGTTCAGAAGGTACGGCCGTGGTGCTGGGCCTCTCTGCCTTCCAGATCCTGTTGACATACGGACAGTGAGACCCGCTGGCCACACGGAAGGAGCTGCCACCGGGGACCATTGCCTTCGTGGACGAACGCAGAGCTGCCGCGCAAGGAGCAGAGCCCAGTCACCGTCGAGCTGCGTCTCCGTGGGGGACCGCTGTGTATGGGGAAGAGCCAGCTCGAGGAGGCAGCCTCCAGATCCATCTGCAGCACGGCACCGGGAACCCTGGGGCTCTTGTTAGCTGGTAGGGCGACTGGGGTCAGAGCCGCGGACTCCATGGGGCACATGTGCAGCCGACTGCTGCTGCGCTCTCCGAGGCCAGCCCTGCAGCCCTCCAGCTGTGCTGTCTCCAGGAGCCGCCTTCGCAGGGCCTGCTGGTTTCCACTGGGAGGGGGCGTTAGCTCATCAAAACAGTGAAGGGTGCGGTGCCCTTTGCGTTTGTGTGGCTCTTGTCGTTCCTGTGAGGACAGAGGAAGCAGAGGCAGGAGGGCCGACCTCAAGTGGGCCAGCTCTGGTCACACCTCTTGTTTTCATCACCCACGCCCTGTGGGACCTCCAGAACTTGGTTAGTGCCCCTGAGCCTCAGTCTTCTCCTCTGTGCAGTGGGAAGGGAATCCCTGCATTGCGGTCCGTTGGTACAAGACACGAAATTGCGGAGTGTCTTGTGCGGTCCACGTGCGTTCCCGCTTCTCCCTTCTACTTCTTTCCTCCCCCTCCCTATCCACAGCCTGGAAGGGATTCAGAACCCTGAAATACTCAGTGTTTGCATTTGGGCTGTATTCTGTTTGCTCAATGTGTGGGGTGTGTGTGTGTGTGTGTGTTGCGTTGTGTGGCTTATTCTAAACACTTGCCGTCTGCATTCTCGTTTCTCTCTCGTTGCTATCCTTTTCGGGGTCTCAGTCACAGGAAGGGTGACTGATTCTCACCAGTACCTTCCTGTTCATTCCGTCCAAGAAGGGCACGAATGATCCAGGTACTTGTCATCAAAGGGAGCCGTGGCTCACACAAGTATTGTGTTGGAGCCTGAAGCCTTGGTTTGGTGTTAGAGTGGATTCGAACTGGACATTGCTATAGTGACAAGACAGGGACGCGGCTGGATGGCAGCTGGGCCGTGCGACCTGTTACAGGCCAACCCGGTTGTGGGAGTTTCATACTAAGTTGGGAAAGGTGGCGCCCCAGAGGGGTCTTGGAGTAGGCTCAGGGTACAGCGGGGAGGAGTGGGGTGTTGCTGATCTGTCTTATCAAAAGCAGTAAAGCTTCGCAGGTTACCTTGGAACCATAGTTTCTTGATTTAAGGGCATCAGTTCCCTGTGGATAATCCGCAAGAACGATTGCTTCTTGTGGTCTCCAGCTGATGTACAGTCCTTGATGAGTGCTGTTGGATAACACAATCCAGCTTTTTGTTCCGTCAATTTGCCGTTCCGATTTATTCAGTGTTCTTTTCCTTCAAACACCGTTTGTCTTCACCCACTCTCGTGGATGCCCAGAACACACACGTGGAGCCCCAGACAGTGCCTCCAGGTTCTCAGGAAAACTGCTTCCTTGCGAGAAGCTGGGTATTCCTTTTTTCCTGAGCCCAAGCAGACGGGGAAGAGTGCGCCCTCTTCCCAACTAACGGATTGAAAGTCTAGTGAGTTTCCTGCTGCAATTTGACTCGCATGAGCATTAAGTTCTTGATGAATTAAACTCAAGAATAAACTCTTGAAATTGGTTTTAGGTTCTGGTTGTAACATGGCTAGGAAGGGGCCTCAAAATGATGAAACAATTGCTTCGTTTCTGACATTTTTCACTACTTCTGTCTCTTATAATGAATCAAAGTATGTTGTTTTTCCTAATATGTGCTTTGTAAACATGGGTGGTTCCCAGGTGTCTCTCAGTTCAGGACGTGGTTGTCAGCTGGGGTATTTTTTTTCTCTGCGGGGGACACTTGGCAGAGTCTGGAGACCTATATTTCAGGACTTGGTCTGTGTGTTGGGGAGTACTGGCATCTAGAGGGTGGAGGTCAGGGATGCTGCTAAACACTGTCCAGGGCACGGGACAGCCTCCCTCACGCCCTCCCGCACCCGAAAGTTACCTGGCCTGCATGTCAGTAGTGTTGAGGTTGGCTGGTTTGAGCCATGCCCACGACTTTGCATATGTAAGCTACGGCCCTCTGTCTTCTTTCATAGTAGTGACTCTTGGCCCTGGCCTGGGTATGAAGCACCACAGCGGGGAGTTCCACACATTGGGCCTCCTACAGCGACGCCAACATTCAGTGTAACTGTACACTTGGAAAAGAATAAGGCTCTAGCCCTGTATTTCTATTCCTAAATTACGTTTTTCTTTGCATTAAAAAATAAACAGTTTTGACAACATGATCAGTATAATCCATAGGCATCTAATCAGCTCAACCTCATTTCATTTATAATCTATTAAGAAAAATAATTTACATAATTTGGTTTCTTTATGGTCAGTAGCAATTCTGAATTTATTCCTTAGAATAATTATACAGTTCTTCAAATTTCCTATCTTTATAAGACATCTGTATGCAAAATTAGCAAAATTTTTAAAAAAGATTTATTTATTTTAGAGAGGGAGCATGTGAGCAGAGGGAGAGGGATTGAGAGAGAGACAGTCTGAGGCAGGCTCCACGTGCAGCAGAGTCCGACCAGCTCGATCTCATGACCCTGAGGTCATGACCTGAGCCGAAACCCAGAGCAGGACAAAAATAGCAAATTTTTAACGGAACCCCACACATGAAAATAGTCCCCTGCAAAAAGACTACAGTGGAAAGATCATGCCTTTACTTAATACCTATTCAAGTTAGGTTTCCAAAGGAGTCTTTTTCATTTCTTAACATGCACATAATTTACTACGTTGACCATTTTTGAGTTTTACCTCAGTGTCATTGTGTTCACATTTTTGTGCAAGTTTTTGTCATCTTCTCAGGTGGACAGTCTGCCCCGTTGTGCACTGACTCCCGGTTTCCGTCCTCCAGCCCCTGGCTCCCACCGTCCACTCTCTGTCTCCACAGGTTTGCCTATTCTGTGAACCTCTTCAGGTGGAATCATTCAGTATTTGTCTTTTCGTGTCTGGTTTATTTCACGCAGTATAGTATCTCCCGTGTTCATCCATATGGTAGCCTGTGTCAGAATCCCCTTCCTTTTTGAGGCTGAGTAATGCTCCGTTGTGTGTAGAGACCACGTTTGGTGTTTCTGTTCATCCATTGTGGGATGGTTGATTGGTCTTCAAAGAAGGATTTTAGAGTTGGATCCCTCGTGTCTGGTCCATCACTGCTGCTCAGACAGAGATAGCAAATGAGTCTGGATTCTCGTGGTGAATTTGTGTTGTACCCACACAGAAGCCGCCCCACCTTTCCTCGCGCACATCCTGGAGTGCTGTTAACACAGTATTCTGCTGTCTTAGGAACTGTAGCTGACCCTTGAATAACCTGGGTTGGAACTGCGCAAGTCCACGTAGATGCAGATTGTTTTTGGTAAATATAGTACAGTTAAGTATTTTTCTGTTATAAAAATTACAGTATTTTCTCTTGCATGTGACTGATTTTCTCTCTCATGTGACTCATTGTCTCTCTCTCTTTTTAAAAGATTTATTTATTTATTTATTTATTTTAGAGAGCGAGAGTGCACGTACAAGCCAGTGTGAGCAGGTCGAGGGGCAGAGGGGATCTCAAGCAGGCTCCCTGCTGAGCGTGGCAGGGCTCAATCTGACAACCGTGGGATCACAACCTGAGCTGAAATCGAGTCGCACGCTTCGCCGACTGAGCCACCCGGACGCCCTTCCATATGATTTTCTTACTGACATTTTCTTTGCTCCAGCCTACTTTATCGTGAGAATGCAGTAGATAGTACATGTCACATACCAAGTGTGTGTGAACTGAGTGTTTATGTTCTCATTAAGGCTCCTGGTCAACAGTAGGCTGTTCATTTTGGGGCAGTTGGAGGTTTGACACGGATTTTCAGCTGTGTGGGGGGTGGGTGTCCCCATGCCCTAAATTGTTCAAGAGTCAACTGCACTCTTCTGAGAGGAGCTTTATACGTTTGTTCCACCTGCCTCCTTATTGCCTTTAGCTTCCAAAGCACAGAGCAGTGGAAGTACTTAAAGCGGCGCAGAAGCTTCCAGAAAGGCACCCCTACCGCCCGCTTCCCACTGTGCACTCTTGAAATGAGATTTCTTTCCTGCCTCCTTCCCCTCTTCGTCTCTGGCCACCGCTCTCTGTCACAGAACCGTCCTGCACCTGTCCTTGAATGGGCGTTCTTCTTCCCACCTCCTGGGACCTTACTTTTCTTTCTTTCTTTTTTTTTTAAAGATTTTATTTATTTATTTAACAGAGATAGAGACAGCCAGCGAGAGAGGGAACACAAGCAGGGGGAGTGGGAGAGGAAGAAGCAGGCTCATAGCGGAGGAGCCCGATGTGGGGCTCGATCCCAGAACGCCGGGATCACGCCCTGAGCCGAAGGCAGACGCTCAACCGCTGTGCCACCCAGGTGCCCTGGGACCTTACTTTTCTGCAAAAGAATGAACTTTGGCTCTGTGTGTATGCTTTCTTTGAGACATTTTTTGCAATCTGCACGTTGAGATCTTTCCATGAAAAGATGTTCAGTTATTCTGCAGTGTGGTGTCTGTCATTGTGCACTGCTCGGCACTGGGGTCTGCCTTTGTCCTGGCCTGTTACCTAGCCCAGTACTTTGTTCTAAAGCAACGGCTCTTTCCGTACCAGAGCATCCTGTCAGCTGTAATGAGTTTCTAACTTTATTTGCACAGAGCAATCAGAATGCATTTCTTTGACTTTTTGGTGCAAAGTAGGACAGCAGAACGGATGGGGATTTATCTGTTCATTTGTTCAGATAATGAGTGCTTTCTGAGTGCTGGGTGCTAGGGAGGGAGTGAGACCTTGTTTGCAAGGGCTGCGACAGCAAAGATTTGATATTTGGTTGTGGATGGAAAAGGTGGAGGGCAAGCACACAGAGCTCATTGAAATAGTTAAAAGCCTGTTACAGAATCCAGAGCGTGTGTAGCAATTTACCTTCCTTCACAAAGTGCTCTCGTGGCATTTTAAGTTCCTCAAAATGCACGTCTGCTTTTTTATTTCAAACTAATGAAATAAGACACTCTCAACCACTTGTCGTTTTGTAAATGTAAAGCTTCCTTGGTAAGGCAGGTCCTCCCAGCAGGAGGATTTTTCTGGCTTAGACAGTGGGCTGCATTTAATCTCTATTTTATATTGCTGATTAATTTTAAGTATGACTTAAATTTTAATTTATGGTTTCTTTTTAAAATTAATCACATTATTGGGTGCTTTCATGATTTCATTAAAAAACCTTCCTATTGGAGGCTCCGTATTTGACAGTAGCAGACGGCAGGGTGCTTGACCTTAAATATCTTCTACACCTGCCTTAAAGACGTTTTTCTTTGTAACCACGCACGGTTTGGTTTATAAAATATGGATTCCCCTGAGCTCCCGAATTTTAGTTGCAAATAGCACATTTGCCAGTGAGTTCTTTTCCCGGGGTTTACCTCCATAGAATATGGTCATTTTGTACTCAGTAGCTATTTGTCTTTGTCAAAGCATGTAGGTAGAATATTAATCTTGTATGAAATTCAGATAAGCAGGGAGCAGATGGATTTATGACTCTCGAAACCTCTAAACTCTGCAGCGGTGGGGAGTTGTTAACCTGTGAATAAAGAAATTCTGGACCGTGGCTTGCAAGGGCTGGCGTGACCCGATGGGCACAGCATCCGTCGCCGTGTCTGGGAGAGTGTCTGGTGCCGCGTCTTCTCGGGCGTGGGCTTACTGCTGTCCTGTGCGCTCTGGGCTGCCTCTGGGCCAGGAGTGAGTGCTGACTCGTGTCCTTCACGGTCTCCCGGCTGCAGGCGGAGCTGCTCCGCGTCCCCGGGAGGCTGCGGGGTCCCAGCGGCAAAACCAAGTTCCCGGGTCTGTTTCGTCTCCGGAGGCAGAGGCCAGGCCCCGTGTGGGCAGGTACAGGTGCGGCAGCGGCCCAGGTCCGGCATCGAGGGGGCCCTCCCGGGCGTCAGCGTATACGCAGCCTGTCCCCTGCAGTGTGACTTCATCACGAGGAGGAGAGCAGGTGCCGGGCGTAGTGGGGTGCATCGGGCCACGTGGGGATTTTGGAAGTGGCCGTGAAATGACTGTCTGTGGGGATCGTTCTTTGGGACTGGAGCTGATGGCCGCAGTGCGCCACAGAATGTGCCGGATGCTTAGACACAAGAAGGTCTGCCTGGTGATGTCCCTCCCAGCGCCTTGGCTGGGACACACTTTATGTAGGATTCTGGAGGAAGGGGGCTCGGTGAACGGGTAGCACCTCATTGCCCATGTGTCCGAGAGTCACCGGCAAGAAAGAAGTGTCCTGTCTGGAAATTGCAGCAGCAGTTTTGAAAAGGTTACCCCCGTGTTGAGAACAGTCAAGCAGGTGAGTACCCCCAGACTGGCACAGGGGTGCTTGGCCTCGTCCGAGCGGCAGTGCCCCGTGCTTGGCTGTATCTCCTGTCCTGAAGAAGGAGTGGCACGCCATGAGTGCGTGCACCTGTGCGAGGGCGCTCGGTGGGCCGTAGCAGCTTTCGCCAAAGGCATGTTTCCGAACAGCTCTGTGGGCACCTGATTCATCTCCCATCCCATTCATTCGTTTAACGTGTCTGATTGGATGGTGTTTGGAGTATTCGCAGAGTTGTATGGCCGTCACCACCATCTTAATTTTAGTGTATTTTCAACATGCCAGAAAGAAATGCCGTCCTCCTTCACAGCGACTCCCCACTCCTCCCTCCCCAGCCCCTGGCAACTGCTAGTCTGCCTTCTGTCCCTGTGGATTTACCCATCTGGGACATTTCGCGAAATGGAAGCAGGTAATACGTGGCCTTTTGGGACTTGCTGCTTTTACTTTGCGTCCCGTTTTCGAGGCACATCCGCGGTGGAGCGTGTGTCAGTGCTGCGTCCTTTGAGCAGCCAGGTAATGGCCCTTGTTGTATGCAGTGGCCCCGTGTTGTCTCTCCGTTCCTCACTTGACAGACACGTGGGTTGTTTCCGCTGTCTGACCACGTGAGTGATGCTTCCGTGAGCATTCCGGTACCAGTTTTTATGGGAATGCCCACAAAAGAAGATGTCGAGGACCCCGTGAACTGTTGCCTACCGCACTAATATAGGAAGGTTTTCAAGACACAGATGTACGTTTGTAAAGTTACCTGGGAGGTGCACTCGGTTAAGCGCCGACTCTTTGTTTCCGCTCAGGTCATGATCTCAGGGTCGTGAGATCGAGTCCTGCATTGGGCTCCGTGCTCAGCCCAGAGTCCGCTTAGGATTCTCTCCCTCTCCCTCTACGCCTCTTCCCTGCTCTCTCTTTCTCTCTCTAAATTAAATAAGTCTTTAATAAAATAAGTTATTTTTTATTATTTTAGGTTCTATGTGAGATAAGTGTACTTTTAAATGTGTTTGAATCTTTTTGCCCCCCACGCCCCTCCGGTTGGTGTCTGCTCAGGTATTCACGCATGAGTGTGCTGTGTGCAGGAGGTGGTCTGGCCGGATAGCAGGAGTACGTGAAGAGATGAGGCAGGTCATTCAGGCAGCTGCACAGATCTCGCTTGCACCAGTAACTGCAGTAGCTGTCAAGCATTTTCCTTTTGCCCAAATTTGCAATTTTATGGCAATCTCGATGTTTTCCGGGTTCATAGCTTTTTCATTTATTACGTGTAAATGTAGAGTAACGGTCTTCTCGTTCAAATACGGTGTACGCCCGAAACTGATACAGTATCCTGTGATAATTGTACTTCAGTAAAAAACACACACACACACACACACACAAACCTCAAGGATTAAGAAAAATAACGAGTTTAAGGTCAAGTGGTCAGTTTGTAGAAATTCCAGGGTGTTTTTTTTTTTTTTTAAGTCTTTGACTAGCATGACATTATAAAAAGAAAGGAATTTTGCTTACTTTCCCAAGCGTAGAACCTCAGATGTGCCTGGTGTCCGTTTGAATGTGCCCACCAGGTAGTTATTCTTCCGCTGAGGTCTAAGACGCACGCACGGGGCTTAGAGCAGTAAAGAACTTGGATAACCTAGAGTCCTCTCCAGCAGAACTTTCTGTGTAGAGAGGGAGCTGTTCATATCTGTGTTACAGTGGGGTAGCCACGAGCCCCATGGGGCTCTTGATCCCTTGAAATCAGCCTCCTGTGCCTGAGGCACTGAATTACAGGTTTTACTGAATTTTAATTCATTCAAGATTCCATAGCTGGATACCTGGGAACCAGTGTGGGACCTAACCCCTTTAGAGGAGGGCTTCTCCAAGCGGGTGGTTTTGCGTTCGCCGCCCCCTCCCCTTCCCTGGACATCTGGCCATGTCTGGAGGCGTTTTGGAGTGTCCCAACTCAGAAGACGGTGCCCCTGGCATCCGGTGAGTGGAGCAGACCAGGGATGCTGCCCGGGACAGTTAACGAGAAATGATTTGGATCTAAGCGTTAACAGGGCCATGGTGCAGAAACCCTGCTTTATTTTTTTTTTTAAACATATACTGTATTATTTGTTTCAGGGGTACAGGTCTGTGATTCATCAGTCTTACACAATACACAGTGCTCAGCACAACACATACCCTGCCCAGTGTCCATCACCCAGCCTCCCCATCCCTCCCACCCCCCTCCACTCCAGCAACCCTCAGTTTGTTTCCTGAGATTGAGTCTCCTGTGCTTTGTCTCCCTCTCTGGTTTCTTCTTGTTTCATTTTTTCCTCTCTTCCCCTAGGATCATCTGCCTTGTTTCTCAAATTCCACATATCAGCGAGATCATATGGTAATTGTCTTTCTCTGATTGACTTATTTCACTTAGCATAATACCCTCTAGTTCCATCCCCGTTGTTGCAAATGGTAAGATTTCATTTTTTCTGCTGGCTGAGTAATACTCCATTGTATGTACGAACCACATCTTCTTTATCCATTCATCTGCTGATGGACATCTGGGCTCCTTCCACAGTTTGGCTGTTGTGGACATGGCTGCTATGAACATTGGGGTGCAGGTGCCCCTTCAGATCACTACATTTGTATCTTTGGGGTAAATGCCCAGCGGTGCAATTGCTGGGTCGTAGGGTAGCTCCATTTTCAACTTTTTGAGGAACCTCCACACTGTTTTCCAGCGTGGCTGCACCAGCTTGCATTCCCACCAACAGTGAAACCCTGCTTTAGATTCACAAGGCTGGCATGGTCCTTGGTGATGCTGGAGACAGCTGCAGACCCGTCTCATACATGCGGAGATGGGGCTTGCTCGTGGGGTCAGGCCTCGGGCAGGTGCACAGCCCGGTGGTGCCAGGGCCAGGACAGTAAGCCGGGCATCCGCCTCCATGTGGCTTGGACATCGAGTGTAGAAATAAATAGAAAGTCGATGTTCGTTAGGAGGCAGAACAGTAACACAGCAGCAGTGTTTCAGTGTACTGGCTTTATGTCGTTAAATGAGAGGGGAAGCAGAGTTCTCTGCCTGTGCACTTTGTTCTCTCAAATCCAATTTAGAGAAACCTGACCCTTAGCTCTGCACACCCCTGTTCCCCAGCATCATGAGAGGGGGCTGCGATGCCCAAATACGCCCTCATCACGCTCAGGTTCGCTTACTCACCTCTCCAAGATACCTAGAAAGCATTTGGAAAGGTCCTCTTTTGCAAACCAGTCTCGGCAGTATTTGGCAAAAGCAAAAGCGATTCATTGGATCATCACAAGGGAGCTGTAACTTCCCGCTCAGTGCCGTGATGACATTCCTGAGCGCTCACCAGGAAACCTGCCCCCAGCACACACACCAGTTGGAGGTGGTCCCCCACTTCCCGGCTCCCCAGGGCTCCCCCCAAAGTGCCGTGTCTAGAGGTTGGCCCTGATGCGGAGAAACCCAAATTGTTGGCGTCGTAATTAGTAACACACACATGTTTAAGCGTTGGGATTGAAAATTCGTCGCCGCCGAGCTGCGGCAGGCAGAAGGGAAGCCCCAGAGATGGAGGGCTGAAACGGGGCTCTGTTGGCGGGGCGACGTGGGCCGGGATGCTGCCGGTCACACAAGTGCTGTCCTGTGCCCGAGGACAAATGGGTCGCCTGTGATGGGATGCAGGGGCGGCTTTGGCAGGGAGACCGCGCCCGGCGTAATGGGACTTGAATTGGCCGTTTCTTTGCGGGATCCTGCAAATGGTTGCTGCATCTGTCATCCTGAGGAAGCTCGGATGGCTTGCCAAGCAGATAATATTGATGGTTTAAAAAAGAAATAAAGTGAACCCATGATGCTTCTATTCCCTGAAAATGATTTTTATCCTATTTGCAAAAACCAGAGATGGAAGTAGGACAGTCAGCAACTTCAGAAGACCGTTATCCAAGGAGTTAAGTGGAAAGCATTCTGAGAAATAAGCTCTCTGGCAAACCCGAAGCCCCGGGGGGATTTTGGATCTTATTTAATGTAAAATTCCTTGAAGCAAAGACTCACAGGCATTATGTTATGGTTCCAGGCAGTTTATTGTGTTTTTTTTTCCCCCCTAAATATTTGTGAATGTGTGAATTACTCTGTGTGCTAACCATGGGAAATAAAACCACAGGCAGGGGGAGGGAGTGTCAAATAAATTCCTTTTCAGCAGAGAATTGAAGCATCTAGTTACAACAGGATCCATCCCGACAACAGCGTGATGCAAGAGGCTGTAACAGATCTGAAATGGGCCACCGATGTGTCCCCCCCTCACTCAGTGCTCTGACCCGCTGGGAAGCGTCCTCACCAGCGCTGTCCTTCAGTGTGGTTACGATGGGAACTTTTCGCCCCTGACTGTGGGGATAGCAAATGCACTGCTTCGAGCATGTTGATTATACCTCTTTGACGGACTGGCCTTCCCATTTCTTGCATGAATGCTTCCTGATAGAATTGGCATTTGGAACGAGGATAATTAGATTGGCTCTCAGCTGCACGTGTGAGCTGAGACGGGCTTCGGAAGCATGGCCTCCTGCAAGGCTCCGGGAGGAAGTGACGGGGAAGCGAATCGCTGGCGACGGTTGTCACATTACACAGCCCACGATGTCCTCAGTGTGTGGGGATCTGGTGGGTTCGATGTCGGGATCCCCGCGTGGGGAAGATTCTCTGTTCCCAGCGAGTCCCGCGGGAGACAGAAGCACAGATAGACGTGCAAGAGAAGTGGGCGGTTTGGGGATGGAGGCCGGGCTATGACTCCGCGGTCTCCCCACACGGCTGTGCATGCATTGCAGCGTGCTACCCCTGCTCTGTTCTGCCCCCCCCCCCCCCCCCGAGGAGAGCAGGGCAGGAGCGCGGAGCCATTGCTGTCATGTGGGATCGGGAGCGTCTGTGAGAAAGTCAGGCGGGGAACACGTAAAGACAGACAGAGCTGGGGGATCTTCACCTGGGTGCATGAAGATAGAGTGAGCCAGGCTGGCAGCTGGCTCTGATGTACGTTAAAATCCGATCTGTCCTCAAACCACTGTCATTATTCGTGGTGTTATGGTTCTCCCTGCTGCTGGAAAAATGATTGCACCATCCATCTTGAGTACCTAGAAATTGCAACACAGTTAAGTTAAAATTTTAAAGACCTCTTTCCTGTGAGGCCTGACATTGTAATTATTCAAAAATTTTTTTTTTTTAACCTTCTGGAAGGCCATCTGAGTGAGTCTGATTCAACTTGCATATCCACAGTTCTTTTCTCGTGGTCTCTTTGATGATGGTGATTGGTTCTACCATTTCTTGTCCACAAGGTTAAATCAAAAGGAGGTGGAAGTTTATGCTTTGCCCCAGAACATTCTAGGGATTGGAGTCTCCAATTAGGAGCTTCCTAGGACTCTGATTTTCACAGAAGGGGGATTTTTGCCCCCCCCCCCACACACTTGGCAGGGCCCAAAGATATTTTTGATTGTGCAGTTTGGGGAGGTGCTGCTGGTATCTGGTGGGTGCAGACCAGGGAAGCTGCTCAGCACCTTGCTTTTCCCAGGCTCCCCCCCACCCCCCCGCCGCCTGTCAGTGGTGGCCGGCGGAGAAGCCGTGCTCTGCGGTGATTTTCACTTGCTCAGCGCTGTGGGATGGATTCTCCGCCACAAGATTGTCTCGTTGGAGAGGCCAAGTCCCTGTCCCATCCAGATGTGCAGGTCTCCGAATTCTGAAAGGAAATTGGAAATGTGAGGGTCACATCCAAGGAATTCTTTTGCACGTGGAGCAAATCAGAGGGGCCGGAGAGCTGGCCGAGGCGGACCTCCCAGCGCAGCTGAGTTCTGTCTCTCACTCCCCTGTTCGTTTCGATTGTGCCGAGGTTTCTCCTGAAGCCCATGGCCTCAAGGCTGCCCCTCTGATTTCATTTCTTTCCAGTGCAATTTAGGTGAAGCTGGAGCAGAATGTTCCCTGAGGAGGGATTAGGAGAATCAGGCCCGGCCTTTGCTAAATAAATGTATCAGGAAACTTCAACATCTTTACAGGAATGCGGCTAACCATTTCCCACACCATCGTCGGGGTTGGAGGCCATGCAGCAAATGGCTGTAGCTTCCCTTGGACAGATGAAGTGTTGCAGAGCTCCCGCCCGCGCAGACACATCCTTCCTGATGGCTTCAGAGCTACGAGTCTGTGTTCATAGTAGCTTTAGGTGGGATCCCCCCATGTGACGGTCGTGTCGTGGGCCTTGGCCTACATTACATTACATTGATTAGCCTGTAAGCCCATTGCTGCTTTGCGGGCAGCCTGCCCCCTGGGAGCCACAGTCCTAAAGTGGTCACCTTAGCAAAGGGTGATCTTTTCAGCATGCAGATTCCCTCCTTTCTGTTTAAGTGCCGTTGGTAGACTGCATGTAAGAAAGGGCCCCTTATTTTCCTACAGATGTGGGTGTATGTCTGTCACCCTGGCGATGGTCTTCATCTGAGCAAGTATAGAGGAAGGTATGCTTGGCGAACGTCAGATTTATTTCAAGAAACTCGGATGGTTGCTGGCCACAAGGCAGCGTGCAATGGCAGCTTCAGTAAATGGGGTTACTGTGCTTTTGTTGTTTCTCTTTCTAAGAGGGTAGCGGATAAAATTGGGTGTTAAAGTTGATTGCGTTGGTTAAAGATTGGGACAGGTGTTGCATATGTCATTTACACGGTTGCCTGCTAGTCCCCGATGCATACACTCTTACCTTGTTAATGTGGACATCGTCAGACGTACTCGAAGCGTATAGAATATTTCCTATATTCTCATGTACCTCTCACTCGTGTTTCAGCCACCGTCAACATCTGTCCCTCACCATTGTGTTAGTTTTACTAGGGCAACTAAAATCTCAGACACCCCATCATTTCACACATTAATATATGAAGATATACCTCTGATATAGGATTTTATTTACATATATATATATATATATATACACACACACACACACCATGTAATATATTATTACATATAAATATATGTATATTTACACACACACCATGATACCATTATTATCCTGTATGACCTTCCTCTGGCCACCTTAACAAATAACCCAGACTGAATGGCTTAAAACAGTGGAGTTTGTTCCCTCGCAGCTCAGGAGGTCAGAAGTCCAAAATCCCGTGTTGGAAAGGTTGGTTCCTTCTGGAGGCTCTGAGGAGGAACCCCTTCCGTGCCTCTCTCCCCACTGTTGTGGCTTCACGTGAGCTTGGCTGACGGCCGCGTCATCGAGGCTCTGATTCTGGCCTCCCGTGGCCTTCCTCCGTGTATCTGTCTCCAAATTTCTTCTTCCTTTTCAAAGACGGTAGTCATTGGATTTAGGGCCCACCCTAATCCAGGATGACCTCAACGTATTTTGATTCCATCTGCAAAAGACCCAGTTTCCATCCGTGGTCACATTTGCACGTAGTGGGGGTTAAATCCTCTACCTAAGTTTTCCGGGGACGCAATTCAACCCACTGCAGTGATAATGTGGTTACGCCCCTCACCCACCCACACCGAGCTGTCCCTCGTTGACGTCAGCTCCCAGAAATCTCTCCTGCGGCCTGGTGGGTTCATCATACGCATGGTTCCCTTTGAGAGGTGCTTTTACCCACCATCCCATGCCTGGGAGGGAGGTGAGTGTATTTTCTCAGGGTCATACCTCGTGAGTAACGGGGCCGGGTTGGCTCCACATCCAAGGAAACTGGTCATGGTTTGCAACGCAGGGTCATGAGAAATGTTTGCTTGAATTTTTAGAGCATAAACTACATCCTGGATGATTTTGTGTTTTGGTAAGGCTGTATAGCGACTCCTTTGTTTAAAAAAGTTGTTGCTGCTTAAAAAATACAGTAGTCTTCCCCCCACCCCCCACCCCCATCCGCGATTTTGTTTTCCACGGTTTCAGTTCCCTGTGGTCGACTGTGGTCTGGAAGCAGATGGTCTGACAGTAGGTCAGAAGGTCAGTCGTACCCTAATGCTGTGTCGTCCACCTCCGCTCATGTCACCCACCATGGGCGTTTTGTCCCCTTACATCATCATGACAGAGATGGTGATTTTGAGAGTGAGACCATATTCCCTTAAGTTTTATTGCAGTCTGTTCTTCTAATTGTTCTTTTTAAATTATTGTTGTGAGGGGCGCCTGGGTGGCACAGCGGTTAACCGTCTGCCTTCGGCTCAGGGAGTGATCCCGGCGTTATGGGATCGAGCCCCACATCAGGCTCCTCCGCTATGAGCCTGCTTCTTCCTCTCCCACTCCCCCTGCTTGTGTTCCCTCTCTCGCTGGCTGTCTCTATCTCTGTCAAATAAATAAATAAAATCTTTAAAAAAAAATTGTTGTGAATCTCTTACTGTGCCTGATATATGTATAGCACAAACCATGTTGTATATACAGGGCTTAGTGCTCTCTGCAGTTTCAGGCACCCACTGGGGCTCTTCGACTGTATTCCTTGTGTATAAGGGGCAACTACTATACTGCTTTTATTTTTTTTTGCTTTTAAATTAGGGTTTTACATTTATTTTAAGACTTCACCGAAGTATGTCTTTAGTGCATTTCTTTGTTTAAATATGCTAACCTCAGCCATTGTTCTCACGTATACACGGCCCACCAAGAACATAGGACGGGGGCGGGGCGGGCTCTCCATGCCTTGATACTTTTCTTCCATCGTGATTGCAAACTGATGCTTGCAGATAAATGAATCTGCTGGGTTCGCTCTCCTAGGTCTTAATGATGATGGATCTAGAATGTGTGTGTTCGTAACTTCACGTCATGTGGGTTTTTGTCTTTATTTTTATTTATTTTAAAGATTTTATTTATTGGACAGAGAGAGACACAGTGAGAGAGGAAACACCAGCAGGGGGAGTGGGAGAGGGAGAAGCAGGCTTCCTGCTGAGCAGGGAGCCCGATGCGGGGCTCGATCCCAGGACGTCGGGATCATGACCTGAGCTGAAGGCAGATGCTTAACGACTGAGCCACCCAGGCGCCCCTTGTTTTTATTTTTCATTATACCTTTTTATTTACTTTTTTTAACTAATACACTTTGTTTTTTTTAAAGCAGTTTTAGGTTTACTAAAGCATTTTTTTTTTAAATGGTTGTGTGTATCGGCAATGCACTTAGCCATCAGCGTCGTTATATTTACAGTATCATTTTGGAATAGAACTTTTGTTACAGTCAGGATAAAAATTACCCAGAGTTAAGCCGTGATGAGGCCCATCGTTTGGCTCTTTGGTAAGTAGACCAAAGCCTTGCACTCGGGATGAGTTGTTGGGGTTGTCTTTCTCCCTGGTGAGCTGCCTGGATTCTTGCTCACACGCACGTCCCTTGACATTTTCAGTATTCCCTGTGCTCTTATTTAATTCCCCATCCATGATTGAATGCGAGCGTTCTTTTTAAAAATTGCATTTAAAAATATTTCTTCTCGGGAGTTTTTTTCCTTCACAAAAGGATGCAAATGAGCTAGCCCTTTGAATTACACCCTGTGAGCCGTATGTTCATTTTTGTCTCTGTAACATTGAGGAATCTTTGGGTAACCTTAGCATGGGCTAAGAGTGTCTCTCCCAAGATATTTACCAATTACTAAAGGGACAAGGGCAGTGACGAATGGGCACGACTGGAGCCACGTTATGGGGGTTAACCTTGCCAGGAACACAGCACGGGACACCATGCTGGGCTGAGAAGGACACGTTATCACTTCTGTGGTCTTCCTGCCCAGAATGCATCTAATCAGGAGAAGAATTGGACGATCCCGAACTGAGGTGCATTCCACAGAATAACTGTTGCCCTTGTTCCAAGTGTCTGGATCTGACTGACAAGAGGAGGGACAACAGAGCGTGTTAGGGACAACAGAGCGTGTTAGGGACGAAAGGGCATTTGCCTCATTATTTTCTATGCATGTTGATTCTCTGTTTGGACCATTGCCGTGTTCGTGTTAGATACGGACACGAGGGGAAGCCGGGACAGGGTATATACAGGGACGCTGTATTATTTCCGGAACTTTTTGTAAATCTAAACTTATTTCGAAATAAAGAGTGTTTTGTTTTAAAGAAACCTTTTAGATGTGTTTATAGGACTGATGTTTTGGTTGGCATTGCCATAACTTTGTGTGGTTCTGTGTCATGCTAAAGAATGTGCATCAAGACGTTATCTTCATGTGACAGCATCAACTGAGACCTTAGTTAGTTTAAACAAAGTGCTGTGTTGGCGGGACTAGTTTTGGACGACTTGTTTCTTAAGAAAATTCGTTGTATCGTGTTTCTCTCTGTAGAAGAAAGGCCGTTCATGTTCTAAACACAACATCTTTTAAACACATTTGAATTTTAAAAGATTTTTTCTTTTTTCTTTGCATTTTTGTTTGGAGGTATTTGGGGGTACTCTGAATCTAGGTTTTATCTATTTATTTATTTTTAAGATTTTATTTATTTATTTGACAGTAAGAGAGGGAACACAAACAGGGCGAGTGGGAGAGGAAGAAGCAGGTTCCCCACTGAGCAGGGAACCCAGTGCGGGGCTCGATCCCAGGACCTGGGATCGTGACCTGAACTGAAGGCAGATGCTTAACGACTGAGCCACCATGTACCCCTGAATCTAGGTTTTAAATCACTGCTGTGTACCATTCTGTTTGATCTGTAATCTTGTTTTCAACCTCACTGGAAGGGGCTTTTCTTTTCCATTCTTAGAAATCTAAAAGAAACCAGCGAGAGGATGGAGCTGTTTGAATGTTGGTTGGCATATCTTGCAGGGCCATAGGGGCTGTGCCTCCCTCCGAAACTCAGCGGCTCCCCCTGAGCCATGATGGTGTGTGTGTGTGTGTGTGTGTGTGTGTGTGTGTGTGTGTGTGTGTGTGTGTGTGTTGGGGGTTGTGAGGAGGGGAGTGGTGGAAGTGCTGGGTCGGGGCCGGCAGTGACCCAGCACAGAAGACCCGGGACAGATGGCAGAGGCTGGAGTGGGTCCAGCCTGGGGTCTGCTGTCCCGGCTGGGACTCTGCTCCTGGGGACTCCTGCTCGCTCCATGTGCCCTGGAGCAGAAGCTCAATCCAAGTTTTAAGCCTCATTTTTGTGCTCTGTCAAAGGATAATATCTTTCCCCTAATATCGGCATTAAATGTAGTTCTCCATCGAAAGCTCTCAGCACACTGCCTGCCCCTCGTGTTGCAAACAGTGGGCCGATCTGATGATGCTGCCTTCTGCCATCATTTTATAATGCAAAAGAAATCTTTGAATTGCTCGGTCTGCTGTCTTTCTTTCTTTCTTCAGATGCAGTGCTCCGTGTCCCAATTTACTGCTTTCCCTCGTCCCAGCTGATTTAAGCTGTCTCTTAGTGTTGACATATTTAAATATTTTAAAAATAAATCTTTGTTATTCTGAAAAGGATTCATTCAAGAGTGATTTACTCACTGCCTGCTTCGTGCCGGTTACGGCAGTTAAGTGGTGGGGGCGCAGTGCACAGAGCAGCCGATCATTAAACATCTCCTAGAGTGTAGAGTGCCCGGATGCGGAGCAAAGCTGCATTTCTGCCGTGCAGGAAGACCACTGATGGAGCATCGTCCTGCACGGTGGTGATGGATCTGTGGGGCTGCAGCTGCCTGCCGGAGGTCAGAGAGGGGACAGCGGAGTGAGGCCATGAGTGATGAGGATGTTTCTGGAATCCAGAGGAAGGCATCTTTCATGAAGAGGGCACTGTGATCTCCTAGGACACGTCTGGGAAATGGGTCCTTTGGTGCAGGTGGGACACGGGAAAATGCCCCGGGGTCAGGGGCTGGCGTGGAGCAGGGGCAGGTTGTGTCTGGTAGGAGCTCAGCCGGTTAAGCATCCCACTCTTCATTTCGGCTCAGGTCACAATCTCAGGGCCGTGAGATGGTGCCCCACGGCAGGCTCCGTGCTGAGCACGGAGTTTGTCTGGAATTCTCCCTCTCCCTCTGCTCCCCTCCTCCCCCACTCGCATGTGTGCACACGCACTCTCCAAAAAAAAAACAAACAAAAATAGGATTCAAGAGGCCATTGGCGTGCAGTTATTCAAGGAAGTGTATTTCTTAGGATACGACTTTCCAGAAGCTGCTCTTCACTGCGCCCCTCAGCTTAGGGGCGTGCATGTGTGCAGCACAATGAGTCGGACGGTGTTTGTGAAACAGCACTCTCCCAGTGGGGACTTGTTTGAGATTCCAAGGAAACACCTTCCAGCAGTTTTTTACATCAGCGCATGAGATGGCAACGACCAGCTCTAGGTATCTTTATTTTAAAAGGAACATAGTGGTGTGTGGACACGTTTTTAGGGATTTTAGTTTTCAGGATTCCTAGGAGGATAAAAAGGCAGTGATGTGATAGTGGTGTCCTGCTAGTACTTAAGGAAATTTCTCAATGAGAGCACTCCCTATTGAAGCCACTCTGCCTCTTCTGACGTCCTCTTCCTGGGAGTTAGAGGAATTTATCCATAGCCGTGCCTGTGCTGGGTGTGTGATAGGGGCAGGTCATTTTGGAGGCTGATGTCTTAAGAATCCACGAGGAATGGATTTCTGCCTCGAGGGATCCTTGCCCTGGTCTTCTGTGAGTGAGGAGCTTCCAGCAGAATGGATTGTTTGGGAGCCAGAGACTTTCAGGAACACAGGATGCTCGTATACCGAATTGTTGTTTTCAGCATTTTCATCGGCCCACATCCTGACTTAGGACAGAAAAGATCTTTCCTCGGGATCACGGCGTTCTGCTTCCTGGGGTGATTTTATTTTCCTCTGTCCGATCATTAGCCTCTGCCGGCCTCCTTCCAGGCGTTCCCCCATCGCTCCAAATCCCGATTGGCATTGAGTCCCTCTGAGTGCTAACCCTGAAGTAGTAATCCGAGAGCTTTCAAAACTGGCACTGTTTTCTGACCACAGTATCAGCTACCAGAATGGCAGGGTCCTGGCTTGAGAGGTTTCCAGAGCAAAGTTACCATGCACTCAAATCCGTCCGGTGATTGCAAGATGTATACACATCAGAACCGAACAGAACCAAAGGCCAGGTGAATTCCCTCCCATTGCTCTCTCTTTCCTTTTGAGTTGTTTTCCCTTCTCACCTTTGTGTTTGCAGAGCTGTGCTCTTCTATGAATGAGGCTGTAGAAATTATGCTTTGGAGCAAGAGTCAGAAGCACTTTGGGAGCCCCCTGAGTGGAGAGGGGGCTTTGTGCATGGGCAGTTGGCAAGGTCTCCTGACTGTGAGCGGGGCTGTCCCGTCCGCCCTGTGACCTGTGCACTGATTCTCGTCCCCGCGTGACTCAGTCCCGCATGTGGCTCCCTCAAGGCTGTGCGGGGGCTGGGCAATGATCCAGTAACTCCAGTGGTGACGGTTTGTCCGCCAATAATACGGTGAAGTCAGTGTATTACGTGCTGTTGGCGTTTGGGGACAGCGTGGTGCCTAACAACCGTGCTGATAAGACGGAACTCATTATTTCGTGTTTGAAATGTAAATACCTTTTTGCCCAAATGTTCATCTTGTTTCAGTTTTTCAATTTGGAGGGTTCATATAATAAATAATTCCCTTAATAGAGTCCCTGATTGCATCGCTCCTCCTGACGACGAGTTAGGTGTCCTTCTGTTCACGGTCTTGCTGGCTTTTAGGAAAACGGAGTTGGAGATGAAAGCGAATTCTTAATCATGACTTGAATCCCTAGGGCACTTTAAGAATGGAAAGCCCTCGGTGCAAACGAGCACACCTTATAAATTGAGGTTATTTCCCCTCGTCTGTGCAGCGGCCCCCCAGTGGGTTGTTCACCAGCACGTGTGTCCAGCGGCACCAAATTTTCATAGCCGACACTGGGCAGCGGTGGCCCAGACGTGCCAGGGGCCGGCACATGGCTGAGGACGTGCTGTGCCACGTTCGAAAGACTACACCCAGAAATCATGCAGTCCGTGTTGGAGATGTAGTCCCTGAAGTTTTAGGTAATTTTGTTTTGATTTTTAAATTGTTTGCATAGAGCCATCGTCTTAGACGTAAGGAGAGCTAAAAATCAAATATGCAGAAACCCTGCACGTGTGGGGCTTTGCGACGTTTCACCACGCACCTAGGCTAAATGGAATAAATCATTTTGTAGACAAGATCACCAGGAGACACTGTAGCCTGTGGAAGGGAACAAAGTGGTGCATTAGTCAACGTGGGAGACGGTTGCAGGCGATCGTGTGGCTTCATCTCTGAACAATAGATGTGAAGTCTTGAAAAACATACTTTAAAACACTGAACTGGAGATGATCTCTGCGGCTTCTTCTCTCAAGTTGTTCACGACTAGTAGGGAAGACGAGAAATTTTTATAATTAATTCTTATACGAGCTGACCGTCTAAATCTGAGCATCCGTGCAAAACAAGGGGTCATGGGGCACTTGGGGGGGGCTCAGTCAGTTGAGTGTCTGGCTCTTGATTTTGGCTCAGGTCATGATCTCAGGGTTGTGAGATCGATCTCTGTGTCGGGCTCCACGCTGAGTGTGGAGTCTGCTTGAGGTTCTCTTTCTCTCTTTCCTTCTGCCCCTCCCCCCCCCAAATAAATAAGTCTTTAGAAACAAACAAGGGGTCAGGGAAATCAGCCATTCGCCTAGACTGAATTCCCAATCAGGCTCGATTTAGCCCGCTAAGGGACATCTGGCAGTTTCTGGAGAGATTGTTGGGTGTTACAGGTGCACCGGGGGGATGCTTCTGGCATCTAGTGGATAGAGCTCAGGGTGGTGCTCAGCACTGCAGAGTGGACAGGCCGGCCCCATCACAGGTAATTATTGCCCCAGTCTACGCTGGGGACACCAATCCCCCTCTCCTGTGACAACCGAAATGTTTGTAGACATTGCCAACGTCCTCTGACTGCACGGTCGGCCTGGTTGGGAACCACCACCCTGAGCTCAGAGGCTCTGAGATCACCTGTTGAGTGCCCTTCCCTTTGTTCGTGGCCTCTGGAGTTCAGGGACGTGTAGGTGGCTTCTAGAAACTGGCAGGGCCGGGGGCAGAAGTGGAACCCTGAGGTCCTCCGACCTCGCTTATCCAGAGCGCCACCACCGACACAGCCCCGGAGTGCGGTCACGGTCTCTGGAGACGTGCACGTTTGCTTTGAGCCGTCGTCTGGGTGGTGTGGATTTTATGTTATTTTATTTTATTTCATTTTTTATTTTTATTTTTTTAAAGATTTTATTTATTTATTCGACAGAGATAGAGACAGCCAGCGAGAGAGGGAACACAAGCAGGGGGAGTGGGAGAGGAAGAAGCAGGCTCATAGTGGAAGAGCCTGATGAGGGGCTCGATCCCGGAACGCTGGGATCACGCCCTGAGCCGAAGGCAGACGCTTAACCGCTCTGCCACCCAGGCGCCCCGGATTTTACGTTATTTTAGATGTCGCTTTCAAGTCGCTCATGGAGGCTAGTGGATATGTGAATTACATGTGCACGAGACGTGTGGAAGAATGAGAAGTCATCGAAAAACTTTTCAGCACAGACCCTGCCTGCATTAATTCCAGGTACAGACGGTTCTCTCCGAGGTGTGTGTCGTAATCCGTGCTGTGCCCCAAGTGGTCCCGTGGTCCTTAGGGCAACACGGAGTGCAGACGTCCACACAGGTGGGGAGAGCTGATGAAATGATCGCGTGTCTTCGTGCAGTCCCCCCTCCCCAACCCCTTTGGGGAAGATTTAGGAGTAAGATGCAGGACCGTGAAGCCCCATAGCCCGTGGTTTCCTGTAACCGTAATCGGGGCCAAATTACCTAGTTATAAATAATTAGGTGAAGGCTATAAATTTTTGACATTGATTCTCAAATATTCATAAGGAAACAGTCATACGAGACTAATTGTTATGGAGGAGAGCTGAGACCTAAGTGGATAGGAGATTCAGGAAAAAACAAGGTAGAAAGGCAGCCTCAGTGTCCGTAGGAAAGGAAGACACATCCTTTCAAAGACTCGGACTTGAGGCATTACTTTAGAATGTGAGTTTATTTTTTATTTATTTTATTTTTTTTTAAAGATTTTATTTTTATTTATTCGACAGAGATAGAGACAGCCAGCAAGAGTGGGCACACAAGCAGGGGGAGTGGGAGAGGAAGAAGCAGGCTCACAGCGGAGGAGCCTGATGTGGGGCTCGATCCCAGAATGCCGGGATCATGCCCTGAGCTGAAGGCAGACGCTTAACGACTGAGCCACCCAGGCGCCTCTAGAATGTGAGTTTAATTATCTTTTCAGAGGACCTACGGCCTCTACCACTGACGTTCTTAATGACCCTATGGAATTCTTTGCCTTTCATTTTCTTTATGAAATTCTGTGAGCATTTTTCCTCCCAAAGATATTAATTGGGAACAACGGCGAATGCCCACTCTCTCACGGTCCTCTAGCCCACACACATACTCAGCTACCCACTGGTCACAATATATGCTAAATGCCAAAAGCCACAGACAGTGACAGAGTGTGGTTTTTAAAAGAAAGAAATGCATGATATGCCCAACATTTATAGGAAAATGTTTCGATTGAGCAGTCCTCGAGTCAAATGTGTCTTTCAGGAGTTCTGTGGCGGGATAGCCCTTGGCATAGCCTGGTTCCCAGATGTGTAGGCTCACACGTTTTTCTGAAGAGCTAGCCGGGGAGGGAGTTACAAGGCAGCCCTAGTCCTGTCTCTAAACAGTGTTCTCCGTCTGCGTGTATGTTGTTAATTATCGCCACTAATTAGGGCTTTATAAATCAGATAGTCCATGTCACTGTTTGGCATGGACTGAACTGTGTCTCCCCCCACACCCCAAAGATACATTGGACTCCCAACCGCCAGCACCTCAGAATGTCACCTCGTTTGGAGATAGGGTCTTACAGAAGGAATCAAGTTAGTGAGGTCATTGGGGTGGGCCCTGTAACAAGAGGACATTTGGACACAGGTGCATGTGAGCATGGAAGTAGACATCCACGAGCCCAGACGGGAGGCCTGCAACAGATTGTCGCGAGCTTGATCTCCGACTTCCGGACTCCAGAATGTGGAGGGACACATTTCTGTTAAGCGTGCCAGCTTGTGTCCCTTTGTTACAGTCGCCCCGTGAAACTAAGACACTGGTTTAGCCTTTCAGTGTCTTTTAGTCCATGAAGGGAGCCCAGGCTTGGTGTGGGAGCTCCTCACTGTGGCAGTGGAGATGAAAGGACTATCACTTACTTGATTCGTTCTGCAGAGACCCCATGTCCACATCAGGTGACATTGTGAGGTCCTGGGGGTTCGGTTTTCAATGTATCTTTTTGGGGGAACATAATTCAACCCATAACACCGTGCATTAGAGGGTTCTGTTTTCTTGTGCACAGTGCTACCACGTTCGGTAGACCTGCCTGGCTACGACGGGTGGCGGGGGATGTTTCTGAGCGTGGTCGGGTCACTGCGGTGAACAGGCAGGAGAGGGTCACAGACACGCAAGAGCAGAATTCCTGTGTCAGCGGTTGTGAGCCCTGCATCTTCGAGCTTCTACGGAGAGTTCACTTGATTTTCAGAAGCGTTCTCTCACAAGTCTCCACTCTTGTCTTTCTCTCTCCCCATTTCCTTGGGTGGCTCTGACTCCTGGTGTAATCGATTCAGTGACTTGTAATTCAGAATTTACTTTTGGTTGTTAGTGTCCCCAAAACTTAAAAAAAAAAAAAAAAAAAAGAAAAAGAAAAAAACCAAGGCTGCCCATGAATATGTTACAGTTTTTTTTTTTTTTAAGATTTTATTTATTTATTTGATAGAGAGAGACAGCCAGTGAGAGAGCGAACACAAGCAGGAGGAGAGGGAGAGGAAGAAGCAGGCTCCCAGCGGAGCAGGGACCCTGGGATCATGCCCTGGGCCGAAGACAGACGCTTAACGACTGAGCCACCCAGGCGCCCCATGTTACAGATTTTGCTCATCGATAAGAATATGTGATTGAGGGGCGCCTGGGTGGCTCAGTCGGTTGAGCGTCCGACTCTTGCTTTGGGCTCAGGTCATGATCTCAGGGTCTTGAGATCGAGCCTCGGGGTGGAATCTACTTGAGATTCCCTCCCTCCTCCCCTCAAAAAAACCCAGATAAATAAAAATTTTTAAGACAAGAGTCTGTGATTGACTAACAATATCTTGATTATAAAATAAAACACGTCGTATGTTGGCACACGAGGAAGTGAGGTTCTCTGGTTCTCTTCATCTTCATCACGTGAGATGCAGCAACAGCAGCACGCTGGTAGTGGCCAGGCTTTCCGAGCAGATCCAGCGTGAAGTGGAACGTGGCAGAGCCTGTGTGGACTGGATGGAGCTGGGAGGGAAAAGAACGCTGTCCATCACGAGCTGGGTGCTGGGCGTGCTCGCCCAGACGGTACACGTGGGAAGACATACGGTCGCTGTGGACACATAACCTGGGCTTGTATTGGGCCAGGGCTGCGTGTGAGTCACCGGGAGGAGTGTACTTTACTGCCGGGCGGTCTTCCTGTAGAAAACGCGAGTGAGCCTTGGCATGGACCTTGCTCCTCTTTCCTTTTACCACCGGGGCTACCCGGTGGGCGAGGGAGGCATCAACCCTCTTGGGTTCCCAGGAAAGCAGTCGTTGTTACTAAAATACCAAGCGTGTGCCTTCCTCTAGTTGCAAAGAGCTGACTTTGTGCTAACGCGGCTGACGAGCGAGCACACGCGGAACAGCTCTCCTGCGGCACTTGGAGCACAGCGCGAGTGACCGAGTGACCGGTGCCGCTGTGGAACTGGAGTCCTTTGTGGGGGAATGTGTACAATGAGAGGGGCTCGTCTCTCTGGGACCGGTGATGGTGTACGTACCCCACAGAAGCGGGGTGGGGGAGAGGGAGATGCCCCAGTTCCATCTCTGATCCTCTGCTGTCAGTGGACGCATGAAACCCGCCTCCGTGATGGGAAATGCAGGTCTAGCACTGCTGTATCTTTCCGTTGCATCAGTAAAGCTCACTCGGATTTCATGTGCTTTTGACTATCTGTGCCGGAGATCTCGCAGGGCTTACAGCTTGATGGTATACCACCGAGAATGGTCTCATTCCTTTGTAGCAGAAAGATACTGTCCTCTCCACCTAGGCAATGTTGATGAGCATTTCCGACCCCAGTTGGAAATACTTGTTGACGAATACTTACTTCTAAAACCCAGGAGGCCCATCAGTCTGCTGTGTTGGGCTCAGATCATGGAAAGCCATGCTTTTTCCTATAGTGTTAGGAAGATGTTACATCTGATTTTAATCCTGTGCAGCCAACACTTGCTGAGTATCTCCTGTGTATCCTGCGTGGAAGGTTATACCAATAAATGGAACTTAGTATTTTATGGGATTGGACTGGATAGGATAGGTCCAAACATGGCCAGACCCCTGACTGTTGTGGGAGCAGAGCGAAGGTGTGCCTATGCCCTAGAGGGTGACAGAGGCTTCCGGACAGCACTGACGTTTCCGCTGGACCTTTCCAGAATGAACTTTATGCAGAGGAGAAAGCAAAGGTGCTTCTTGGTGGCGGGAACAAACCATTCAGGACATGTGGACTTAATTACGTGTGCGTGAGGGATCACTGGGAGTTTTGGTCACTAGAGGATGATGTCATGAATCAGTGTTTTGGGGCGTTACTTCTGGCCGTGTTAGTGTCCGAGCACATTAGTCATAGACTGTAGCAGAAATGCAGGGGGGTGTTCAGGGCCTGGAGGGCTATACCCGTGCACCCAACATTTGCATTCAGCCAATCTCTGTGCTCACAGTTGGACCAATGTGGACATCTGGGTCAAATAGGGCCAGGATTCATGGCCGGTGTGCTGTCTGTGGAGCAGCTCAGGAAGGGGTGGTGGACAAGGGTTGGCAGGAATGGCCTCCCCGGGCAGGGTACACCCGAGAGGTTTGTTTTTCCGTCATTCCGTGAATTGCAAAGGTGAGATGATAGCTGTCCAGCTTTGGGCAACCTCTGTAAGGATGGAACTTGTTTCTGGAAGCGAGTGGTAAAGGCAGACCTAGTTACTGCTTCCAGAAGTGTAGTTTGGGGATGATCATCTTCCAGGCACGTAAGGCACAGTGGCGTCTTCCATCCTGGCCCCCTGTTGCATGTTTCTGGGGCTCTCTTCCCCGTTCACTGTGCTTTGGGCCCCTCTCCCACCCCTGTGACCACAGCCGGGGAGGAAGTGGCAGGTCTCCGGCGGGCAGAAAGAAATCGCAGGGAACACGGCACTGGAGTTGCAGTCTGGCCTACAAGCGTGTGCTTGTGTTAGATAGAAATACGGAATACGTGTACGGGAGGTCAAAGGCATAATGACCACGCGATTTCCTTCTTCACCTTTTATGATTTCACACATGCTGCCTTTTTGAGGAGGAATATAATAAGCACAGTAGTATTTGGTGCTGTGTATGGTTCCCATGTATAGAATTTTCTAGAATGCCTCATACCGGTGCGGATGCTAAGTTAGGTGACTTCAAGGCTGTGAAGCAGAATATTCATAACCATGAAGTACAAATTTCTGGATACATTTCAAGTTCCTCTTCTTTTCTTGTACGCCAGGGGCGTTTGAATGTCCCCTTGTCTTGCCACTAATTCTCCGAGCAAACGGAGTGATTTTCAGCAACGCATTGTCTGTCTCACAACCCTTCCTCTTGGTCTGAGAATTGCTGGCTCGGAAAGCTTTGCGGAAATCGAATCGAGAGCAGTGGCTGGTCCTGGATGCGGGGCTCATCACTTTGAATGTATGGCTTTGAAGTTGTACGTCAATATATTTTTAAATGGTAGCTGATGAACTAGGTAGTCCAGAGGTGATTTCTTTCACACTAAAGGGGATGCCACGTATTGGGTAGAGTTGACTACAGTTTCTCTTTTTCTCTTACACAAACTCGCTGAATTTCAATTCTTACAAGGTATCTGGTATTTAATGATAACTGACCATATTTTTTCCTTTTCTTTCACGTTTTTTCTTTTATAAATGTGAGGATTTTAAGTGATTTAAGTCTCTTATATTTTCTTTCTTTCTTTTTTTTTTTTTAATTTCATTTTTAAGTAATGTCTGTACCCAGCGTGAGGCTCGAACTCACAACCCTGAGGTCCAGAGCCTCACACTTCACCTACGGGAGCTGGCTAGGCGCCACTCGTCTCTTACAGCTTCTAGTAATCGGTCCCAGTTGGTTGCGTGTGGACATGTAGGTCCAGAGGTTCCAAAAGCAGGCTTCGTTCTTGACTAGATAGCGGCACATTTGTCATGGTGCACATGGACATGTGTGCCAGTCGCTGGCCACAAGTAGGCTTGCCACGTGCGTCGTTGAATGATACACTGGAGAGATCTTGGAGTCAGTGAAGATTCCTTTGCTCTTCAGACATCCTAAATAGTGAAAATCAAAGCAGGTGAATAGGTGTGCATAGAGATTCTCGTTGCCTACTATTCTTCTAGAAGAATCTTTCTCCTTTAAGGGAAGCCATTTCAGAATTTCTAATTAATTCTTCAAGCGGACTCATTACTGGGCCTGGAGAAAGAGCTCATTATAGTAATGGCTTCTCATCCGTTCTGTGGTTTGATGTCACAGGCCCTGGGGGCCAGGCTAAGCTGTAGTTCCAATGTCTCTCCTATTGATCTGAGACCCACAGCACCACCTTTGTTTTTCGAATAATTATGTGGTGATTTTGTGAATACAGTAAAGGTCGCACGGCTTTACAAAAGCTAACAACGTATTTGTGGACACATATTTGGATACCAGTGACAGAAAACACGGCTATATGTGTGTAGTTGTGGACATTTTGTAATCCCTAAAATATCAAATCTGCAGTTTGAGATCTGGTCTGTCCTCTCTTTCAGTCCCAGGTGTGTCCCCGGACACGAAGGGAAAGGTGGAGGCACGTGTCAGTGCTGTCGAGCTAGGGTGACAGCCAAGGTCAAACGTAGGACCAAAGCCAGTCACAGGTGCCTTAGCCTCCCCGCGGATTTGCCGAGAGAGTGCGATTCAAGCTCAGTGTTAGTGGTTACTTCCGTTTCCCAGGACTACCAAGTGTACCCCACACTGCGTGACTTAACAGAGATTTATTTTCTCTCTGCTCTGGAAACCCGAAGTCTGACATCAGGGTGTCCCCAGGACCACCCACCCTCTGAATGAAGGCTCTGGGGGAGAGGATCCTTCCTTTCCTCTCTCTCCTGGCTTCCCGTGGCTGCCAGGAACCCTGGGCATTCCTGGACTTGTAGACAGTCCCTCCCTCCTCTGCCTTCTCCGTGTGTCTCTGTTTTCCCCGCAGCGCGTGGATCAGGGGCACACCCCACTCCCGAATGACCTCATCTTGATGAATTCCATCTGCGATGGCCGCATTTCCAAGTAAGATCTCATTCTGCAGTGCAGGGGGTCGGGGCTGCAACCTCTCTTTTGGAGAAGACGCAGTTCAAGCCCCAGTAGTGGTCATTCCCTACGCCTTCTCATCCCACCGTGCTCTTACTATCCTGGACCCTCCGGCTATTCCCTGGTGGCCACCCAGCCGTGAGTGACGCATGCCCGTGGCCCTCAGACGTTTTTACAGGGCAAGCAAAGAAGTCCAGTTAAAAATTCTTTGTCGTTAATAAAATTAGCATGTAAACACAACAGGCTCCCAAGTGCAGCGTTCCGTGGAAGGTCAAGGCTGCTGCAGTCTTGGTACACAGGAGCGTATTCAAGCGATGAGGTCAAAAGCCAGGCAGAGGCTGGCGTTGACTCAGTGCACTTTTTATTTCATGTTTCTCTGCCAAGGGTCTGCAGATTCCAAGAGTCTGTCCCTCAGGAGGGGATTTTGGGATAATCACAGTTCACAGAGGTGCGTGCAGGGTCGCGTTTCTGGTGTGTTCTGGCTTTGTGCACTGACTCCGATTTTCAGCTTGGGAACCCGCTCTCTGTCACGCTGCATGACGAGGCTTCTTCACGCGACTGAGCAGGAGGAATGAGCCCGAGTCCGGGTGACAAGGTCATCTCTGGGCCCACTCGCCTTGTCCCTTGGAAGCTCTGTGATCCAGCCACACAGCAAGGACTCTTCAAGGCCCCTGGCCTCTAGGGGGCAGAGCCTGGTGGCTCTGAGCGCAGCCCCCCATCCTGTGTTAGCCACAGGGGGGCAGGAAGAGGAACAGCTGTGCCCATGGGGTCTTGGTGCCTGGAATCCGAAGGCGTGTCTGTGGAGTCTTGTCCAGTTTTCTCTGAAAGAAATTACACCGTGGGTGAGTCTTTGGTGCGCAGTTAGACATCTTTCAAGACTCTCTGGTTCTTTTGAGGAAAACGTGTTAAGCATCTGCTCCAAGGAGCTCTGTCGTTGCAAGTCTGAGAGCATGGCGGGTGAAACCTGGACCTTGAATCTCCTCTCTCTCTCCAGCGTTGGTGGCTTCAGATAGTAAACAGGAGGTAACGCGGGTGTTCTGTCCCCGAATTCACCCCTTGGAGACAGACCCGGGGCCCTGGAGGATGAGCTGCTAGCAGCAGTCTGGACAACAGGGAATATGACTTCGCATCGTAATTACACTCCCCAAACAAGATCCAGCTTCATAATTAGAGTCCCAATTAGAGTGTGTAGCAGCCATCAGTTCCGTCCATTCCGGCCGTTAATGTCAGACTCACGAAAAAGGCAGCCAGACAAACTAGAATTTTACCTTGGGGGTCAAAAATCTAAGTTCAGTTACATGAGGGAACATAAGTAGCTTAAAGCCACAAAGGGGCTCTTTCGGGTAAATCTGTTGTCCTGTGGGGATGCAAAGTACAACGCATTTTTTACGTCAGGAATTTGCTAAAATAAATCAGACAAGTTTAGGATTTACCTCATAGGAAACCAAGAACTTGAAACAGGAATTTGTCTTCTCGTCTAATGAAAAATACTGCTTGTACCGTTTGGACATGGAAGTGCTTAGCCGAGGGGAGCAAAGTATTGGCTGGGGATTTAGGAGAAAAAAATAGTCTGGTTTCGACAGCCGCATGGATCTGGGAGGTAAATGACTTACCCAATAGACGCGGATTTTACTCCTAAAAGAGAACTCTTTGGGGGGGTGCCTGAGTGGCTCAGTGGGTTAAGCACCTCACTCTTGATTTTGGCTCAGGTCATGGTCTCAGAGTCGTGAGATGCGTCCCCATGTTGGAATCCCATGTTGGACACCCAGTGGGAGGCTGTGTGAGATGCTCTTCCTCCCTCTCCTTCTGTAGCGTGCCACCGCCCTGCTCCTTCCTCCACGCTCTCTCTCTGTCTCAAAACAAAACAAAGCAAAACTATTGGATGGTGGCAAGGTAGATCCATTTAGTTTGGATCTTTCTTTGGATGCTTGCTAGAAGGTAAACAAATGGAATTAAATAGTAATTATTGACTTGGAGGTGGTGGGCGGGGAGGGGATCGATGGGGTTAGTTTCCAGGCCAGGTTCCTTCATTTCTCCTAGCATACTCCAGTTTCAGACCCCCATATTAGTTATCCATTGCTGTGTAACAAATTATCCCAACACTCAGCAGCTGAAAGTTACAAACATTTAGTATTTCCTACTGGTTCTGAGAATCGGGAATCCAAGTACAGATGCGCTGGATGGTCTGGTCCAGGGCGTCTCATGAATCGTAGTCCCGTTGTTGGCCCCGGCTTCGATCTTTGAAGGTTGTCCCAGCTGAGGATCCGTTCCAAGCTCATTCATGTATGTGCAACTTGGCAGGAATCTTCAGTTCCTAACTTTGTGGGCCTTTCTGTAGGGCTACTCCATGACCTGGTTTCCCCCCAGAGTGATGATCCATATGAGAAAAATGGACGGAGGGAGAGGAGAAGAGGCAGGAGTGGGAGAGAAGGAGATAGAGAAAGAAAGTACTGGAAACCACAGTGGTTTCATACCTAATTGCAGAAACAACATACCATCAATTCTGCCATGTTTGTTGGTCACACGGACCAGTCTAGGTAAATGGTGGGTGAGGCTAGGCCAGGGTTTGAATGCCAGGAGGTGGGCTCATTGGGTGCCATCTAAGAGGCTGCCTACCAGAGCACTGTCTTTTACACCCATAAATTTGCATCTTGGTTAGAGAATTACTCCTTTGACTACATTACAGATTATCAGAAAATGCTGGAGGGGTTCCTGGGTGGCTCAGTTGGTAAGTGTTAAGAAGGTCATGATCTCAGGCTCGTGGGATTGAGTCCCACATTGGGCTTCGGCTCAGTGGGGAGTCTGCTTCAGATTCTCTTTCTCCCTCTGCCTCTCCCCACCCCCAAATAAATAAATAAACAAATAGATAAATCCTTTTTTTAAAAAAAGTGCTGGAGAAATTCTTTATTTAGCCACGCCCATGGCGTAACCTATGGAACCATCAGAACCTACCTAGAAAGACTCTTTTTTTAAAAAAAAATGCTGGAGAAATTCTTTATTTAGCCACGCCCGTGGCGTAACCTATGGAACCGTTAGAACCTACCTAGGAAGATTCTCACTTTACTACATAGCAGTCAGTTAAAGAGCAATGATTAGGTGCTTCTTTTCTGCTCCTAATTGTATTCTTGGACAGAAAAATCGTTTTCCCTCCGATCAACTGGAAACATTTGTTGAGTCCGTAATGGATGAACCTTGTTGGTGCCCGTCTTCACTGTGTGTCCCTGGTAATCTTGCAGTTACTGTCAGGACTGCTGCCCCGCCACACACTCCTTCTGCCCCCAAGACATTTAGGAAATGCTGACCTTTCCCTTTCAAGATAATGAAATTGAATTACCTTCTTGCCTGTCTTCTATGCAGAGTTAGCAAAAGAAAAGTTCATGAGATGTTTTTTCCCGCAACTGTTCCCAGCGTTTATGGAATTTTATCTCCTTCGAAAATTCTTTTTTTTTTTTTTTTAAAAGTGATTCTTGGAACTTATCTTTTTTTTTTTTTTTTAAGATTTTATTTATTTGACAGAGATAGAGACAGCCAGCGAGAGAGGGAACACAAGCAGGGGGAGTGGGAGAGGAAGATGCAGGCTCATAGTGGAGGAGCCTGATATGGGGCTCGATCCCATAACGCCGGGATCACGCCCTGAGCCGAAGGCAGACGCTTAACCGCTGTGCCACCCAGGCGCCCCTCCTTCGAAAATTCTTAAAAAATTTTTGCTTCTAATTCGAGTCTGGTTGACGTATTCTGTTCGTTTCAGGTGTACAACATAGTGATTCAACAGTTGCACGTATTATGAAATGCACACTGTGATAGTGTAGTTACCGTGTGTCACCAGACTGACTGCAGTCATAGTGCCCATATTTCCTATGCTGTACTTCTCATCCCTGTGACTGACTTATTCTATAATTTGGAAGTTTGTACCTCTTAGTCCCCTTTACCTGTTTGGTCCATCCCCCAACCCCCGCCGTCTGGCTTTATTTTTTGTATTTGTGAGTCTGCTTTTTAATTAATTAATTAATTTATTTATTTATTTATTTATTTATTCGACAGAGAGAGAGACAGCCAGTGAGAGAGGGAACACAAGCAGGGGGAGTGGGAGAGGAAGAAGCAGGCTCGTAGTGGAGGAGCCTGATGTGGGGCTCGATCCCATAACGCCGGGATCACGCCCTGAGCCGAAGGCAGACGCTTAACCGCTGTGCCACCCAGGCGCCCCTTAATTTTTTTTAAATTGCCGTTGTTTGTTTGTTCATTCGTTTTGTTTTTTAGATTCCACGTGGAAGGGAAATCACGTGGTATTTGTCTTTCTGTGACGGGCCGATTTCACTTTACCTAGTACACTCTTGGTCCAGCCCCGTTGTCACGGATGGCAAGATTTCCCTCTTCTCTTTGGTTGAGTAGTATCCCTTCGTGTGTGTATTACCACGTCTCCTTGATCTGTTGCTGGACACTCGGGTTGCTTGCGTATCCTGGCTGTTGTAAGTAGTGCTGCGATAAACATCGGGGTGCCGGTATCTTTTCAAATTAGTGTTCTTGCATTCTTCGGGTAAATACCCAGAGTAGAATTACTGGACCCTATGGTTCTTCTGTGTTTAGTTTTTTGAGGAACCTCCATCTTGTTTTCAGCAGTGGTCACACCAATTTATATTCCGCCCCCCCCCCCCCCCAACAGTGCACAAGGGTTCCTTTTTCTCCACATCCTCACCAATACTTACTGTTTCTCGTCTTTTCGATTCCAGCCATTCCAGCTGGTGTGAGGTGATACCTCGTTGCAGTTTTCATTTGTATTTCCTTGATTGGTCATGTTCAGCATCTTTCCATGCGTGTCTGTTGGCCGTCTGGATGTCTTCTTTAGAGAAATATCTGTTCATCTCTGCTGCGCATTTTTAATTGGATTATTTGTGTTTTGGTGTTGAGTTGTGTGAGTTTTTTTTACGTATATTTGATTAACCCGTTTTTGGGTCTGTCACTTGCAAATATTTTCTCCCTTTGGGTAAGTTTTGTTTTGCCTTTTCGTTTTGTTGATGGTTTTCTTTGTTCTATTATAAAAGCTTTTTAGTTTGATGTAGTCTCAATTGTTTATTTTTGCTTTTATCTCCCTTGCCTGGGGAGGCATATTCAGAAAAATATTGCTAAGGCCAGTGTCCAAGAGATTTCTGCCTATGTTTTCTTTTAGGAGTTTTATGGTTTCATTTCTCACATTTAGGTCTTTAATCCACTTAGAATTTATTTTTGCGTGTGGTGTAAGAAAGTGGTCCAGTTTCATTCTTTGGCATGTAGCTGTCCAGGCTTCCCAACACCATTTCTTGAAGAGACTGTCTTTTTTCCCAGTACATATTCTTGCCTCCTTTGTTATAGATGATTTGACCATAGAATCATGGGCTCATTTCTGGAATTTCCATTCTGTTCCATTGATCTGTCTGTCTGTTTTTGTGCCAGAACAATACCGTACAGCATTTTCTCTCTTACTCATGATTTCAAAGATGGTAGCATCTCTATCGCTCTTTGCTCATGCAGCGCTAAAATCATTCATTCATTCATTCCTTTGGCAGATACTGATCGAGAACTTCTTTGCACCAGGAGTTGGGCGATGCCCTTGAGATGCGGCTGTAAAGGGCGGAATAGAGTAATAAAGGCAAACGTTTTCGAACAGTAATTAAAGCCAATCAGATATAGGGAAATGAACGTGGTGAGTAGGAGTTCCCTTTTACGAATTCAGGACACTCAGGATGACGTAATGAACATTTCATAGGATCCTGATTTTCGAGTTGAGAAGGAATCTTTTAAGATTCTTGTCTAGCTCTTGTGTTCTCTGGACAACGCATTGCAGTCCAGAGAGGGGAGTGCCTTTCCTGCGCGGAGAGCCAGGGACCCAATGCTCTGACCCCCAGGGTGTCCTAAGCAGGAGCCAGGTCACATGGTGTCTGTCAGCATCTGGAAGGTCAGAAGCTTCCAGGTGATGTATTCGCCTGCACTTACAAGTTCTCGTGCCAGATTGGAAGGCCTTATCTTGCCCTAAGTGTGGCCGGTTGCTTTGGCCTGAAGCTTGGTAGTGCCAGACTTTACCGTTAGTGGTCCTGACCCTGAGGCCAAGCTCTTGAAGGGCTTTAAGTTTGTCCTTGAAGGATTTTCATCCCTGCTATTCAAGTCTGGCTAAGAGGAATAATCCAAAGGGTTAAAGGGGGGGTGGAGGGGTGGGGAGAAAGCTGAAAATAAAAACAAAATAATAAAGAGAATGGCATTTTGAATGGTGGAAATGGGAGACCTGTATAAAAGCTGGAACTTGGTAAGAACAGGTAGGTGTTTGCCCCGGGGTTGCCAAGGCTAACGCTCTTTGATGTGCTGAGGCAGACTCATCACTCCGAACGAGTTAGTGGTGGCAGCCCTCAGTAACAGCTGTTGACCCAGATCGGGTTGGTTGGTTCATGGACTGGGCGGGTTCTCTGGCCGGGGAAGTTGGGCACGCCATGGCTCACGGGTGCCGCTGCTTCTGCGATGGTTTCTCTTGGGCACAGGCGAGCCGTCTTACCTGCGGGAGCAAGACCCAGAGCTGCTCGGTATCAGACAGCACTGGGTAAATCTCTGGGCTGTGACAGTTTCTCAGGCTTTCCTGATTCTCACGGCTCTAATCATTTTGAGGAACGCTGGTCATGCATTTTGTAGAGATGCTCTTCAATTTCAGTTTGGCTGATTTTTTCTTTTTTCTTTTTACAATTTGATTTATTTGCGCGAGAGAGAGAGAGCGCGTGCGCACGCACAAGCAGGGAGAGCCGCAGGCAGAGGGAGAAGCCTGATGTGGGACTCAATCCCAGGACCCTGGGATCATGACCTGAGCTGAAGGCAGGTGCTCAACCGACTGAGCCACCCAGGCATCCCTTGGGTGATGTTTTTCGCTCGATCAGATTGGGGTTATGAGTTTTGGGGACAAAGACCACAAAGGTCAAATGCCCTGTGCTCACATCCTATCAAGGGTATGTGCTGTCCGGATGCCATATGTCTAATGTGCTACAAATACATAGAGGAGAAGGTCTCTTAACCGGGCCTCCCCATCGGTCTGTCTCGAGTTGATCTCATTGTAGCACAGCATCCGGAGTAGTTTTGGGAGAAAAAAAAGTTTCGCATGCCCAGTTCATAGGTTGATTCAATACTGAATTACTTTTCACAAATGCACTTAACAGGTCCAGCTGGCACGAGCAGGTTTGGGGACAGTGGACACGGGTTTTCATGCAGCGCGCGGGTGCCGGTTCCGGCAGGGAGGCCCCTGGGCCCTGGGAGAAGGAAGGAAGCCCCAGCGTGGTGAGCTCCGGGCCTGTGGGCAGCTGTCAGCACGTCTGCACAGCGCACAGTCCTGGCTAATTCAGCGAGAAAATCAAATTGGAGGCCTCGTTAAGAGACCTCCTCCTCCGTGTATTTTTAGAAGCAGCAAATATCAATCATAAATATTTAATGTTGTGTTTATAGACTTTAGCATCATAAAACTTCTGGAAGGTGACTCAGAGGGGGTCGATGCATGTACACCTAGGGAAGAGAAGAATTTCCCCAACACATCACACTACAGGAGGAAAAGCATCATTGATGTTCTTAGAAAAGAAATAGATACATAGCTATCTTATCTATCTTGTTAAGACTCACCAGATGTGGAACCTAGTAATTATTCTTTGCCTGCCAGGGCTTTCATAACTCTTTTCTGATTTAAAAAATAATGTGCTGTGAGCAATTTGAAAAAATAAAATAGCGTGGAAAGAAACTAGACCCCTAAACTCACCCCTGGAAGTTCCATCAGTGTTGTGGTATGTTTTCTCCCCAATGTTTACAAGTGTGCGTGTGAGGCATACTGTCTGTTCAGCTTGTCATGCTTATCTTCCACTTAACCTTACAGCATAAGCATTTGGTCATCCACCAACATGTAATGAAAATATTTTTGTGCATCTCTCCTGTCAAGTTCACGAACTGTGATTTATTTAACACACGTAGCTGGAGATTTAGATTGCTTCCAGTTTTTGCTTTAGGATAGCTTGCTCGAAATAGAATTGTAGGGCTCTTGAGACCGATGACCAAATTGCTTTCCTGAAAGGTGGTTCCGACTGTATGGCGTTGGGAATGGGGACGGGGGCCCGGGGGGCAGCCCTCTCCAGCAGCTCCCATGATGGTGGTCAGCTGAGCTGGGAACGCATGGCATCTTTTTATATATATATATTTGCATTTCTGTGATTTACTAATGAGGTGGAATATTTTGTTTATCAGCCATGTTCTTTCTTTTTCTTTCTTTCTGTGAATTGGACAAAAGCCCTTTTAAAAGGTGTACCTCAGGTTCGTTCTTTGAACAAGACACTTTCTGGATTTTCCTTGAATGGCAGTTGTTTTAAGGATTTGCAGTGTCAGCGTTTCAGCTAAATGGGTCATTTTTTTTATATAAGTTTTTTTTTTTTTAAAGGTTTTATTTTAGGGAGAACACAAGCAGGGGGAGAGGCTCAGGGAGAGGGAGAAGCAGGCTCCCCACTGAGCCAGGAGCCCAATGTGGGGCTCGATCCCAGGACCCTGAGATCATGACCTGAGCTGAAGGCAGTTGCTTAACTGACTGAGCCACCTAGGCGCCCCTAAATGGGCCATTTCTGATGTTTGGTGGTACCTTATTCTCCTGACTTGAGCCAAACCGTGAATTTACGTATTAGGGCTGCATTTTTAAACAGGATCTATGTGTAGAAAGCAGGAAGGAAGTTAGCAAATTAATTTACTAAAGTCATACCTACACGTGTGTTTCTAATGTCATTGGTGCGAGCCCTTTCCTTCAAGGAGTCCATGCATACCAGAGGTATGACCACCGGTTATCATGTGAGTTGATGTGTTCAAATGTCACACAGACATGTGGATTCCACTCATCCCCTGTTTCCTAGTAGGCTTATCAAAAGTCAGTATTTTTATAGAATGACAGCTGTAGGAAAAGCACAGATTCTTATGTTAGCCAATAAAAGATTTTTAAAATATAATTATAAATTGGCAAACTTGCCAGTTTGTTTCTACTTATCATTAGCCAAAGTTCAGTGTTTCCAAAGGATGTGTGTATGTGCGTGAATGTGCGTATATGTGTGACATATGTCTTCTTATGCAAATAAATTAATCGAGTGTCTACTTTGTGACAGGCTCTGTGCTGGGCGTGAAGCACTGAGCCATTTTATCATATGCTCGCGACAGGGAAGTTTCTAAAGCGCTCTGAAGGCCTTACTCAGAGAAATGCTGTGATAACATTGGGGTGGGATACCTGTCCATTCACAGCATGACAGCTGGAGCGTCTTAGTGGTGTCTGTGTGTATTTGCTCCAAAGTACGTTGAATAGGTAAGAGGCTAGCCAGGGCTTGAATGAGTCATTTCCTGCCAAGTTTCAATAGATGAGATAATCCACGGGGAAATGGCCATATTTTTCCAATATTGGGCATCTCCTTAGGACTCAAGATTCCGTTTCCTGTCTGTGTTTTCCTATCCCAGAGTAGAAGTTTTCTGTGCTCTGCGGTGTGCAGTCGGCACAGAAGTCGAGAACAGGGCTTTCTGTCACGCGCCTCTCCGAAATGGCTCAAGGTCGAGGACTTTGAGTTTGAACCCAGTTTCACAGGGCGCGTGGGTGTGCACACAGCGCCTGCATCAGCCACGGTGCAATTCCGCTCCTTCGTGCCGCTCCGTCGTAGGGGCTGTGTCTTAGCGGTTCCACGTAGAGCTTAAGGCGGCGGGAGTATTCCTGTTACTAGAACAGAGACCGTGGAGTGCGCAGTTTGTCATCATTGAGGAGACGCGTGCCGTGGCCCAGGCGCTGGAAGCTGGAGACCTGCACGCAGTGATTGTGCAATGCTCTTGATGGGCGGGGCTGTGTTCAGCCAAAGTGATCCCTGCGAGTTAGGGCAGAACGTCACAGCTGGAAGACTTCATGTAACAATAGTAACAAGTAACCAACGGTAGTCCTGACGAAGATGTTTTGTTCAGAGTCACCCCGTCTTCATTAGTGGCCCTCTGGGATCTGAGCTATGCTGCTTTGGCTGTCGTACAAAGCCCGTTACTGGCATCGTGGCCTTTGTGTCCCCGTGGCCACGTGCGAGGAAGCGGGACACAGGTATCGTGATGTCACCCCCATTTTAGAGATGATGGAGCTTTGACCAACCTGGGTCCTTACCTGGAAACGAGACCTGTGCCACCTGCTGGGCCAGGTAGCTCCAGAATCAAAGTGTGTAACGTGCACAGAGGTGAGCCTTGGGCTGTTTTGCCCACCCCGTGCATGACCTGCCGGTGACCTTGGCATTCTGAGGCTTATGGGCTTTCACCTACACCTTGCTCAGGGGTCTGATGGAACTTCTAGTAATTCACTATATTATAAGTAACTTCAAACAGAAAATTGTATTTTTTCCAAGAGAAAGCTAGTCTTCAATTAGAATAGTTTGTGATTATTAATGTGTTTTGAATTGGTCGAGGAATAAAGAAAATGTTCTGGCATAGAATTAAAAATTGGCAGTGGTCACAGCTGAAACAAGAATCATGTGGCCTCAGTAGACTGCTTTCTGCTTGGTGACTGCCGTCAGCATGTCGAAGCCTACAGGCACCATAGAAGGATTCCCAAATGTAATTTCCTAGGAGCCACAATACAAAGTAAAAAGAACCCAGTGAAATTAATATTGCAACATATCTTCATATACATCAGGTTAATACTGCAAAACAATTTAGTATGTAATAATGCAATAATATATTCTATTTGACTCTCATTCCATTTCAACAAGTGATCCATATGAAAAATTATCCATGAGATATTTTATGTCTGTCTTTTTCCTGCCATCTTGTCTGTGAAATTCAGTGTGTAATTTGGATTTACAGTCCATGCTGTAAATGTGGACTCCTAGGTCAGTCCAGTCGGAGACTCTGAACTCCAGCATCTGTCTAAAATTATGAAAATTAGCTCATGATATGAAAAGTAATTTTCAAGAAGAAACTTAACACTATTTTTAGGAGGAGATAGTTTTAAACTTTGTTAATTTATTAGTGTGTGGAATTGATCGAGAAAAAAAATGTGAGCATATAATTTAAAAATCTGCATGTGGGGGCGCCTGGGTGGCACAGCGGTTAAGCGTCTGCCTTCAGCTCGGGGCGTGATCCCTGCGTTATGGGATCGAACCCCACATCAGGCTCCTCCGCTATGAGCCTGCTTCTTCCTCTCCCACTCCCCCTGCTTGTGTTCCCTCTCTCGCTGGCTGTCTCTATCTCTGTCGAATAAATAAATAAAATCTTTAAAAAAAAAATCTGCATGTGGACCAGTCACAGAGGACTCATCTGACCTAGAAAGTCCCCATATCCTGCCATCCTGCAGACCACAATGAAAGGATTTTACTTAGTAGCCATGCTGACCTGCTGTGTCCAATAAGGTGGCCACTAGCCGCGTGGAGCTACGGAGTACTCGAAGTGTGGCTAGGGTCATTGAGGAACAGACTTTAAAATTGTATTGCCTTTTAATTGATTTAAGTTTAAACCTCAGTACCTAAATGTTTACATATGTTGGGAATCATGTGGATAATGTGATCTGTGTTCACCTCTCCATTTCCTGAACTATAATAGCTGTCATGTATTTCCAGTGAAAATTTAATCTCCTAATCGAGATGTGGCATAAGTAGAAAATAGATGCTGAGGATTTTGGAGATTGAGTTGGAAAAGGAAATTAGAAGAGCTCAGTAATATTTGATATGGAATACATGTTGAAATGATGCGATTTTGCGTATCTAGTAGGTTAAATTTAAATACATTATGAACAATAACTTTACAGGTCTCTCAACATTTTTAAAATTTAAGCTGTGTAGAAGCTGACATTCTCTTTCTGTTGGACAGTGCAGGTCTCCATCAGAGTTCTCCTATAACAAAGGAAGGAGTGCTCAGAGTTACAGGCTCTCGGGTAATGATCAGATCCCAGACCCTGCTTTCACTCTCCCCTTTGAACAGCATTCTGTACACTCAGGGGAGTCAACTTGATGATTTGTTTGGCTCAGTGTTGGGCCATTTTCAAGCATGGCCACCTCACCTTACTTCCGCCAAGCTCCTCAGTATCGAGAGTTGGCCAGGAGAAGGCAAGGCTCGTCTCCCTTGACAGGGAGCCACACGCTCCGTCCACACTGTTTTTCTTTTGCCCACAGCATCCCCATGAGATAAAAATGGTGATTCCCCTTGTACACTCAAGATAAAGGGTGTCAGACAGGTTGAGTCATTGACCAGGACAAAGGAAACGTACAAATTCCGAGTTGGATTGAGCCCAGGGATGCTTCCTCTGATGAAGGCGCTGTTCCTCAAGCCTTGTGGGCTGGTGCCACACGCCAGGGCTCTAAAGACCTAAAGTTTGGTGCCAGATCCGGAACCAGTAAGTTACCAAGGGGATCGGCAGGTGCTGCCTGTGTACTGCGGCCCTCAGTGTGACGTCAGGAGCGCCGTCGCGAAGCGTCCTGTTGGACTTCTCCTCATACTCATCGGCCAGAACTGGGTCGCATGGAGAACGGATCCTTGGGGAGGCTGTGGCCATGAGCCCGCATGGAGTCCCGCTGTGCTGCAAGGATGAAGAGGGGAGATGGGTGAGGAGAGACGAGCCGACTGGGCTCTAGTCCCTGCTCTCTCTCTAGTGAGGTGGCTTTACTGAAACCCCACACGTGAGACGCGGGATTCTCGACGACAGACAACGGAGCCAGGCGTGGTGCAGCGGGAGCTTCTAGAGAGAGATCTCTGTTCCCTCTGCCGAAGCCCAGCTGGGAGCATTTTCTGTCTCTTGCCCACTGCTTACTCTTGAGTTTCTGCCAGGTGACCAGAGGCCTCTTTCTTCATCCACAGAATGGACTAGGATCTCCCCTGTGCTGTGAGGGCTAAATGGAGTACCCCAGATGAAAGGGAGGGTTTCTCTCGTCTCTGCTGTCCTAGGTCAGACATGGTCTCATGCAGGGTTTGAGTTACCGTTCACATGTGTGCGTGTTGTACATAGCGTGAGCTGCTTGCACGGGGAAGGACTTTGTGACCTTCCCCTGAACCCCCCCCCACAGCACGGTGCGTAGTGTTTGCGCCCCTTACGCTCTTGATGGACACTCCTATTCTTTAGTAATTTGCATTCTCTTCATCTCTGAGTGTAAAACATTCAGCCAACCAGCATGCATTGATTGAGCACCTACTGTGTGTATGTCAGGAACTGTTTTAGATGCAGGGAATATAGCAGGGAACAAAGCAGACAAAAATCTTCCATTCTGGTGGGCTGAAAAATATGTGCTGTGTGTGACACATGCGATACGGTGCTAAAAATGAGAGCCTATGAAATCACCTTTGCTGTCATTTATATTGCATTTTTTAAAAAGATTTTATTTATTTATTTGACAGAGAGGCAGCGAGAGAGGGAACACGAGCAGGGGGAGTGGGAGAGGGAGAAGCCGGCTTCCTGCTGAGCAGGGAGCCTGATGTGGGGCTCAATCCCAGGACCCTGAGATCATGACCTGAGCCGAAGGCAGAGGCTTAACCAACTGAGCCACCCAGGCGCCCCTTATATTGCATTTTATAGATTTCAGGGATCGGCAATATTTATCAAAGAGCAGATACTAAACAGTCATAAGGACCTCCACCACTCCCACCAAAGAAGAATGCAGTACGAGTGTTGAAGTATTGATTACTTTTAAATGTTATTATGGTGTATTTGAATTATCTTTTTGTGATTTTCAGCCGTGTCATTAGAAACTCAAGTTCTTTTAAATTCTTGTTTGTTTTCGAGAAATAGGTAAAACACCATTTTCTGTTATCCAGTAGTGCTTGGTTGGAAAACAAAACCCCACACACTTTTTAATGTACCTTTGCCAATTAGAAAAATTGTAAAGTGAAATTGATTTCTCTTGGGGTTTGTGTAGAAATTAGCAAACATAATGCTTTTCCCTGAGCATGATCTCGTTTAAACTACCGAGAGGTTTGTAATCATGGCAGGTTGAATGAGGTGAGCTGATTAATAAGAAGCCCCTGATTTTGTTTTAATAGCATATTCTGACCCAATAAGGAGAATTCAGGCTATGTTTTCGTACAGTGGTGATGCCGTTAAAACATATGCAAACGCGGGGCACCTGGGTGGCACAGCGGTTAAGCGTCTGCCTTCGGCTCAGGGCGTGATCCCGGCGTTCTGGGATCGAGCCCCACATCAGGCTCCTCCGCTGGGAGCCTGCTTCTTCCTCTCCCACTCCCCCTGCTTGTGTTCCCTCTCTCGCTGGCTGTCTCTATCTCTGTCGAATAAATAAATAAAATCTTAAAAAAAAAAAAAACATATGCAAACGGAGCACTTTTTATTATTACCAAGGCTTTGGTGGTATTTTGCTTCCTGGGGAGCTTTGTAAATCGTCCTCCCGGTTCCCCAGTATATTGGTTCTAAGCACGCCTCCTGACCTGCCATGCTGAATTTCCATTCCGTGAGAATCGTCTCGTTGAATGGAGGTGTATGCCCCATAGACATTACGAAGAGATTAGTGCCGTTAGACCAAGCCGTTGGAGGCTCCGGTGTGTGATGGATTGCTCCCCTACATTTATGGCGACTTTGACACCCCTGATGTCCACGTGGCAGCAGAGCGAGTGGTGACAGTTGCTTAAATGTGGGCTTCATCTGTGTGACGCTGTTTTGAGTAATTGAGCCATTAAAATCCAGTAGGAGTGGTGTCACGGGGGAGACGGGAGCAACAGCGCCTGTGTTTTTAATTTAATTTTAATTCAACCAATCGTTTTGGGCTAAATTGGCTAGTTTTTTGGTGTCTGGCGGGCACTGCCCCTTGAGGCGGGCATGATGGTGAACTAGTGTTCATGACGACTCGTCTTCTGCACTTTAAATAGATGTCCTGGGAATCCTGAGTCTTTTGTGTGGATCTGATCATTTCGGTCTTCTTTTTCTCGCCTATCCTCCGTCTCGGCACTGAGCCTGCTCCGATGGTGGACGCCGTTCTCTCGTAGCAGAACGCTGCGGGCGCCGTACAGAGTGCCTTCTGCGGGCTCCGGGCTGGCTCGGTCGGAGGAGCGTGCGACTCTTGATCTCGGGGTTGTGAGTTCGAGCCCCACGTTGTGGGTAGAGATTCCTAAAATAACTAAATAAAAATTTCAGAATGCCTTCTGATAGAACTTGAGGTTCATTGAGATCTCTGTGAGTCAGACCATCCTTGAGGATTTCTTCTAGTGTGTGTGTGTGTGTTTTATCTTGATGAAGAAGATGCTCTAAATATAAATATTCTGTGGTAATTACCGTACATTGATAGCAGTGTTATCTGACCTGCTAATTAATGAAACTGAGTGGCATATGGTAAGTGTTTTATTCTATTAAATTTAGGCAGAGCTTGTCTCAATACTTTTTTTTTTTTTTTTAAAGATTTTATTCATTCATTCGACAGAGACAGAGACAGCCAGCGAGAGAGGGAACGCAAGCAGGGGGAGTGAGAGAGGAAGAAGCAGGCTCACAGCGGAAGAGCCTGATGTGGGGCTCGATTCCAGATCGCCGGGATCACGCCCTGAGCCGAAGGCAGACGCCCAACCGCTGTGCCACCCAGGCGCCCCTGTCTCAATACTTTTGTCTCAAATATATTGAACGTTATTTTTTTAAAGATTTTATTTATTTATTAGAGAGCGCGCCCATGCGCGCTAGAGAGAGCACAAGCCAGGGGAAGAGGGAGAAGGAGAAGCAGACTCCCAGTTGAGCAGGGAACCTGATGTGGGACTCGATCCCATGGCCCCGAGATGAAGGCAGACGCTTAACCAACCGAGCCACCCAGGTGCTCCATTGAATTTTTTTTTTTTTTAAGGACAGTAGCTTTAGAAGATAGAAACATAAAAACTCTGTGGATTGCCAACCTCCCTACAGTGATGCCCAGAATCATGTGAAGAGTCTTTGAATGCTGGAAAAATACAAGCAAGCTTGAGTTCCTACCAAAAGAGTGAAGGTGCCTTGCAGACAACATAGGACAAGAAAAAAGGTTAAACTTGCGTAGAACATGAACACTGACTGCAGGAAAACCACAGAAATCCCCATGAGGGGGCAGAAAGGGTTTTTGAGCTTGGGCATTATTGACCTGTGGGGCTGGATCGTTCGTGGCGCCGGGGCTGTCTTCGGCATTGTGGGGTGTCGAACCTCAGCCCTGGTGTCTCCACCCACCGGGTACCAGTAACTGTCCCCGCAACAGTTACAACAACCACAACTGTCTCCAGAGATAGGACAGTGTCACCCCCAGTGGAGAACCACTGGAATAGATCGAGAAACAGGTATAAGGGTCTTAGGTCTTGCATCTGGGGGAGGCATGAGAAATGTAAAGAACCCATCCCAGCACATTGGAATTGGTTCTGTCACGTGCAACATACAGAATACCCCGGGAGCCCGAGGAGGCAATGAGCAAACCATTCCTCTTGGGGTCAAGAAGGTTATACGCCACCGTTGCGTGGAGGAAATGAGTTTTTAAGCCACTCTGTGAAGGTGGAGGTGAAGAGAGGTTGAGGGACTAGATCAAAGATCAGCATTTTGTCTTCTTTTTAAAATTTATCCTATTTCACAGGTATGTATTTCCCTTTGCAGACAGCTGCATTTAGGAAAAATTTTTCACGAAGTGAGTTTTTATAAGCTAACATATTTAACAAAGTGGAAAGCTTACTTTTTTCGATTTGAATGTACTTACTTCAAAGTACCATCCTTTTCTAATACTAAGAAACCAGTTTTAGTGAAAATAATCTTAATTTATCTATGTTATATATTAGGCACTTAGATACTTCATTTTGTAAAGGATTATCAGAGGATATGGTGGGGGGCAGTGTCTGGAATAGTATAGCGATTTTACTGTGTAATTTCACCTTGTGAAACTTTGGCCATGTAATCTTGGGCCTTCTCTGGACTCCAAAAAGTATGCAGTCACTGTCAGCTACTTAGAATTTCATGGTGTAGGGGCTCCTGGGTGGCTCAGTCGTTAAGTGTCTGCCTTCTGCTCAGGGCGTGATCCCGGGGTCCTGGGATCGAGCCCCACGTCAGGCTCCCTGCTCCGCTGGGAGCCTGCTTCTTCCTCTCCTACTCCCCCTGCTTGTGTTCCCTCTCTCACTGGCTGTCTCTCTTTGTGTCAAATAAATAAAATCTTAAAAAAAAAATGTCATGATGTAAGCTGAAATGACTTCTGATTTGCGCACATTATAAATGCATATTTATCACTCAGAGATAACGTAGGGAGTTTTGTGTGCAAAGATAGAAGTCGGCCCTTATCCCCCTCCCCCAAAATCTGGCCTGAGCATTGTCACGTTAATTGAAAAAGTCAGTAAAAGCTGGGAATCCTAAAAAAGGAGGCATACACATCTTATGTGTTCTGTTGTCTTACCCTAAAGCATGTGAATACCCAGTCATGTGCCCATACTCGGAGGGCAGGCTTCCCCTTTGCTCGGAGGAGGAGTCCCCGCCAGAGCTTTCCCCCAAGAGACTCCAGCCATAGCGCATAGCACATTCTGGGGGGTTTCTAGCTTCTAGGTCTCCCGCATGAAAACTGCACAGAAATCTCTTGTCTGCATCTCCCCAGATTGCCACCGTATCCCAGCCTGCTCGGTTGTCTTGCTCGTACCGAATCCCATGACATTTTTGAAGAGGACTCATACTTGCCCTGTCTGTAGGGCATTCAGCTTCATTTCCGTGAAAAGCTAGTAATGGGCTCTGTGTGCACTCAGACTTCGTCCGTTTGGGTCAGGTCTCCGTAGCCTGTAGTTAACGGGAGCGCGGACAGCCGAGCGCCGCTGAGCAACCCTGGATGGGTTTGGAGACACAAGAGATCTGAAGAAAATCCCGGGGCTGGGAGTAGCGGAATCCTTTCCGAGAACTGGTTACTGTTTATCTTCTAACTGTCAGACCTTACAGTGAAGAGTGAAGTCCGGTTGTTACGCATGTGTTGGACTCACTTGGCTGTGAGGTTTATGTGATATTAACTCTTGAGTGTTGGTAACACGGGGATGCTTAGACGGCTGTGATCTCACACAGCTGCTGCTGCTACCCTTACTTTATGATTATCAGTGGTGCTTATTACAAAGCCCTGCAAGACCCCAAAATGGTGCATGAGTCATCAAGAAGGAAAATGCAATATTCAGTGAGTTTTGGGGTTAACTATGTCTTACTGTATTCTGAGGTTTTTTGTCTTACGTACTTAGCTCTTTGTTAGGTTTCATTCTTGTATGAAGCACAAAGTGAAGCTTTGTGGATAATACAGGTGTTGAGTTCAACAGCCTTTGAGCTCAGGGCTGTGGGTGCGGAGGGCCCTGCTGCGCTGGGGCTGGACAGGCCCTAAACAGAGAAACAGACCAGATTCTTTGGTAACAACACATCCTGAGGGAAAGGAGCAGGATTGTGGGACCAGGAGACTTGGGTGGAAGGGGTTCCACGTTAGAGGTAAGAAGGTCTTTTAAGGAGGAGACCGTTGAGTTGAAGTCTGGAGGATGCAGCTGGGGAAAGCCAGAAGAGAGTTCGGGAACAGCCCGTGCAAGGCCCGGGCAGTGGGCCCGAGCTTCAGGAACTTGTGAGGTGAAAAGCAGACCGGGCAGGCATGATGTGATGGGAGCAAACTTCTGTGATGGGATCAGAGCTGCGTGCACGGAACAACCGTCAGTTCCTTGCGGGACGTGATACTAATGGTGAGGAGTTTGGACTTGAAACCCTCCGGTGCCTCCCGCGGCACCAGCACGTGGCTGGCTGCTGGGTGTGGGGACCGTAGTGGCTCCTGGTGGGTCCCAGGCAGAAGGCAGTCTCAGTTTCCACTAGCCAAGCTCCATGGGTCCAAGAAGGAAAGCCCAGATTTGGGACGTTTCAGCGGCGATCCCCAGCAGATGTCCTGGCTGGAGGAGGCTGGCTCTGGGGCCGGTCCCTGGGACAGCAGGCGGGGGGGGGGGGGGGGCGCGTTGGTGTTGGTGTTGGTGTGGGAGGGGGGCTGCAGGGCTCCGTCGTGGACAGGCCATGTTTGGGCTACCAGTTGGACTTGCAGGTGGACATCTCATGTGGGATGAGTGTGTTGCTGGGAGGGCCAGGACCAGAAATGCATTTGGGGTCTCAAGCCAGGGACAGGATGAGTTCTCTGCGGGGAGGTGAATGGCGGTGCAGGCCTGCCCTGAGGCACTCACTTCAAAGTCAGTGGGAGGGGCCCAGAGGTCAGAAAGATGCCTTTCAAAAATTGAGGTGCCACAGTCCTTTGATAACCGCTTGTATTTTCATAAAGACTGACACAAGCTTGTAGAAGATCAGAGTTGAGTGAACCCACCATCTGGAAACTTTTTGAGAGAAATTTGTTAATGTCATCATCTTATTAACTCCTTTCTTGTTGTAAAGTAAGGGGAACAGCTTCCACTAAGAATTAGGTAAAGATTTCCTTTTTTTTAGGAAGCTTTCACCCAAGGTAGGGAGAAATGATTCAGCTGAGATTAATTAAATCTGAATACCTGTTGTTGTTCTTAGGCTTCTAGAGTTTTTGCCAATAACCAAATGTGTTAAATTTTTTTCAAATGGCTTTTATGATCTTGATTGAACAGGAGCTTCCGTCCCATTTCCCAGCCACAGAGATTAATATGAATTTAATTAACCAAAATGTGTCATTCTGCTACATGTAGCTAAATTCTCCAAGGACAAAAACTAGCCTAACAATTCCTGGGTTTGACTAACGTTCAGCTATTTCAGAAAGTACCAAGGTTCTGAGATTGTTTCTAGAGAATGGCTCTGTTCCACCAGGAAGTATCTCCAAGTGTCTCCTGTGAATTTGAAGATAACGGAGTCCATTTTGTGTTTCACGGTTAAGGGCTTGAAAGCGGCTCAGGAAAAGAAAGCGGCCATTATTCCTCACGCTCGCCTCAAAGTGCGATGGCTGACGTCTGATCTGACGCCCATCACCATCTTGATCTTAAGTTTCTTTTTTCTTTTTCTTTTTCTTTTTTTTTTAAGATTTTATTTATTTATTTGACAGAGACAGCCAGTGAGAGAGGGAACACAAGCAGGGGGAGTGGGAGAGGAAGAAGCAGGCTCCCAGCGGAGGAGCCTGATGTGGGGCTCGATCCCAGAACGCCAGGATCACGCCCTGAGCCGAAGGCAGACGCTTAACCGCTATGCCACCCAGGCGCCCCTGATCTAAGTTCCTTTTTAACCAGCATGCAAGGTCTTTGGAAGAAATGCATTTGCATTGAAGGTTCATTTTCTTTGAGATTTTCTTTTAGTTTGGTATAAATATACATAATGTAAAACGTCCCATTTTGGGGCATCTGGTGTCTGGGTGGCTCAGCCAGTTGAGCGTCTGACTCTTGACTTCAGCTCAGGTCATGATCTTGGGGTGCTGGGATCGAGCCTGGCGTTGGGTACCGTGTTGAGTGTGGAGTCCACTGGTGTTTCTCGCTTCCTGTCTCTTCCCACCTCTCCCGCCTGTGCTCATTTGCACGCTCTCTCTCAAGTCTTTAAAAAAATAAAATAAACATGGTCAAAATGGTAAATTTTAAGTACGTAGTTTAGTGGCATTAAGTAAAGATTCACTGTCCACCCCCAGAACTTTTTCATCTTCCCAAATTAAAACTCTGTACCTGTTAAAGCATGCCCACCCCCCAGCTCCCGGCAACCCCCATTCCACTTTCTGTCTCTGTTTTTTTTTTTTTTTTTTAAAGATTTTATTTATTTATTTGACAGAGATAGAGACAGCCAGCGAGAGAGGGAACACAAGTAGGGGGAGTGGGAGAGGAAGAAGCAGGCTCCCAGCGGAGGAGCCTGATGTGGGGCTCGATCCCATAACGCCGGGATCACGCCCTGAGCCGAAGGCAGACGCTTAACCGCTGTGCCACCCAGGCGCCCCTCTGTCCCTGTTTTTAACTACTCTAGCTCCTTCCCATGAGTGGGGTCATACACTCTTTGCCCTTTGGTGTCCGGCTGATTTCCCTTAACGTCGTAATGTCCTCAGCGTTCACCCCTAGTGTAGCGTGTGTCAGAATTTTATTCTTTTCAAAGGCTGACTAGTACTTCATCGTGTGTGTGTGTGTTTATAATTTATACAAGCTTTGTGGATTCGTTCGTCCATCGGTGGACATGTGGGTTGTTTTCATATTCTGGCTGTTGTGAATAATGTTGCTGCTGCATGAACACCAGGGTCCAAATACTCTTCAGCTGCCTCCTTTCAGTTCTTTTGGTTTTGTACCTGAAAGTGGAATTGCTGGATCATACGGTCATTCTATATTTAATGTTTTTGGGAACCATCCTACTGTTTTCCTGAGGGTTCATTTTGAAGTGATCTTGGTGAGATGTTCTAGAAATGGCATCTAACCATGACTCATGTTATCTAACAGGAGAGCTAGCGAACGCCCACAGGCCAAAATTAGCCCAGTGCCTGCTTTCGTACCCTCAGCAAGCTGAGGATGGTTTTCACATTTTTAAATATCAAAAGGAGAATCATGTCATGATACGTGAACATTTTGTGAGATTCAGATTTTATTGTACATCTCCGAAATTTCATTGGAACACAGCTCCACCCATCGTTTTTTTGTTGTGCATGACTGTGTCTCCCTCCAAAGGTAGAGGGAGTGATGGTCACAGAGATCATATGGGCGGTGGAGCTGAAGCTCTTTACTCCTGGGCCCTTCGAAAGCAAGTTTGCCAGCCTCTGGTCTGACAGGTTAGAGTTGTCAGAAGTTACACAAGCATGTTTACCACTGCTGACCACTGCGCCTACGGAATGCGGGCTTTTCCGAGGGTCTTTGTCGGTACATCACGCTGTCCACCTCACGCTCTTCTAAACTCGTTTCTGTCCCTTTTTCACATGGAAGCCTCCTGTGCTCGTTGCCGAAGCCCACAGAGGTATAGAGTTTAAAACCTCGGGCAAGTTAGGTTGTTTTTTTTTTTTTTTAAGATTATATTTTTAAGTAATCACTACACCCGACGTAGGGCTCAGCCTCACGACCCTGAGATCAAGAGTGTTGCATGCTCTACCTGCTGAGTCCACCAGACGCCCTCACCCCAGCCGAGTTTCCAGACTTGCCCATTTCAGATACATTTCCTTCTCCATTCCCAGTTCCAAAATTCGCCTCTCTGTCCTATCTTTTAAGGAATAGCTCTCTTCCCGGCGAATTTGAGAGAAATCTCTAATGGAGGAACCAGATTGGAGGATGATATCTCAAAATTCACTTTTTTCCTCTCCACTTTTTTTTTTTAAGATTTTATTTATTTATTTGACAGAGAGAGACAGCCAGCGAGAGAGGGAACACAAGCAGGGGGAGTGGGAGAGGAAGAAGCAGGCTCCTAGTGGAGGAGCCCAATGTGGGACTTGATCCCAAAGCGGTGGGATCACGCCCTGAGCCGAAGGCAGACGCTTTTAACGACTGTGCCACCCAGGCGCCCCCCCCCTCCACTTTTTTGGACAAGGTCTGTACCCTACTAAAAGGCAGTCTTCTATTTTTAATCTGTGATATTTCAATAAAACCATGTAAATGTCATATTTGGAACTACATGTAGGGTGTTTCCAACATTTTTTTTTTTTTTTTTGCAAAGAGCCTTTCTCTGCAGTGAGGGCTGTGTATGCATTGTGAAAAGTTGTATTCACACAACCGGAAATCTGAAATAGCATCTGTTTCCACCGTTTAACGTCTCCTTTCCTTCATTTTAACGAAATCTTCAGAATACCATTTTCGGGTGACACTTTGTTCAGAGTTTAATTTGTGGTTAGACACGTCACCGCCGGAGGTTCTTAATGGACCCAGCCAGGTACTACAGGTACCCATATACTTAGGCATTGACTGTATTTGCCCCCGCGCCCCCCCCCCCCGCCCCGCCCCACTGGCGGCCATCAGTTTGTTCTCTGTTTCTCTGTCCGTGAAATCATACAGTATTTGTCTTTCCCTCACTTCGCTTAGCATAACGCCACGTAGGTCCATCCACATTGGATTTTCTGTATGTCATGCACACAATCTTAGACCTGACAGACATTTGAACAGGCGCAAAGGAAATCAGGCTAAGCTTCCACGAGAAAAAATGCACTGAAATTCTACTTTCGCTCTGTTTCCTTTTTTGAAGGAAATGGAGCGTTGGCATTTTCTCTTTTTGAGATTGTGTTTGAAATTCTGTTTGCATGAAGGAGAGTCTTGCCGCTAGACTGGTAACATGTATCGATAGAAGCGATGAGGTAAGCAGGTGGAATCATCGGGTGAGCAGAGCGAGAAGATGTGATTCACTGCGCCGTTCAGGAATGTTAGTATCCACAGTTAGTCCGATCCGATTTGTTTTCTCATCTGACTCTGCTTACTTCCTTCCTCACACACACTTGCTCATTTAAAAACTCAGTTGTTCGAGCACCAAGTAATATGCTTCCGTTTAAGGAAACCACCGATAAATGGGATTATGTTCCAGTTGAAAGAAAGCTCCATTCCCACACATGTTTGCTTACGTGACTATTTCAGTCCCTTTAAAGAAATGCCTTGAAACGTATTCCTTTAGAATAGCGAGTGGCATAAAATGCTTTTAGGTTCGTCTTGGCTTTTTATTTTTTATTTAAAACCTTTATAATGGTGGTGAAATACAAATAAGGTTCATCTTGTTTATTTTTTTAGGTTCACAGTCCCCCCCCACCTTTAAAAACGTGAGAGAATGAGTCACAGGACAGAAGGAACGTAGCACTATTCTAGTGGCCAGGATTGTGGTTATAATCATAACTTCGCTTGTTACAAGCCTCCGAGTCTGGCTTTACACATATCTGAATATGTCCATCTGTGCAGTGTCACTGTAGAGTGCCGTGCTCACCGTGTGGCACAGAGAAGTTACAGTATTCATCAGGAGACCTCGCACAGCCTCTGGGGGGGATCCTGGGGTTTAGCCCCGGCCGGCCTCACTCCAGGGCCCCGATGCTTCTGCGAGAGTCTGCCAAATTGCCTCGCAGAGGAGACATGACCCTTTCCCAGCATGGACTGTGATTTCTGGGAAACAAGACCACACTGGAATCCAAGGAGGAGGAAGCCAACTAAGACTGGGTGTAAGTACAGCGTGATGTACCAGGGCAGGCAGAATTGAGGCCAGAGTTTAACCTTCAGGGGAAATGCAGACCGCTGGAGAACAACTGGGCTTTCTATCTTTTATTTTTAAGAGTCCCTTAAAAGTGCACCCTGGAGACAGACACTGGAGTGGAGGGAGGGCGATGGGGTTTAGGGCCAGCTGCTGTGGGATCACCTCCAGCTTCACACCTTCCTGGCAGTGCACTTGCAAAGTCTCTGAGCTGCTGGGGGGTCGTGCCGGCACGGGGGATAGCGGCACACTCAGCTGGGAGCTCCCGCAGCCTCGAGCTTCGCACAAATGCTGGGTGTTTCTGCACTACATATGGACGTTTTGGCCTGTGTGTTCCCAGTTGGGCGAGATAAGATGCCTCTGCTTCACGTGACGTCAGCATCCCAGCCCAGACTCGGAAGCCAGCGGGACCGTCACAAGCCCTTGGAGACCTGGGGTTCTGATGTCCTATCCTCTGAGCTTAAGAGTTTTTAAATCGTGCGTTCTTTTTTCTGTCACAAGATTCAGTTGCCCTTGTATTTTTTGTTATTTATTTATTTTTTTAAGGTTTTATTTTAAGTAATCCCTACACCCCGCGTGGGGCTCAAACCCAGGACCCGGAGATCAAGAGTTGCGTGCTGTACTGACTGAACGAGCCAGGCTCCCCTCAGTCATCTTTTTAAATTGTAGGGTACCACGAGTTGTCGTCATCTTTTTCCTCTTCGTCTTCTCCTCCTCCTCCTGTGGTTGTAGTTTTTTTTTTTTTTAAAGATTTTATTTATTTGACAGAGAGAGACAGCCAGCAAGAGAGGGAACACAAGCAGGGGGAGTGGTAGAGGAAGAAGCAGGCTCCTAGTGGAGGAGCCTGATGCGGGGCTCGATCCCAGAACGCCACGCACGCCCTGAACTGAAGGCAGACGCTTAACCACTGCGCCACCCAGGCGCCCCCTGTTGTTGTAGTTTTTAAGTCATCTGTACGCCCAGTGTCGGCCACACACGCATGACCCCAGGATCAAGAGTTGCATGCTCTGCCAACCTAGCCCGCCAACCAGGTGCCCCAGAAAACCAGAGTCTTCCTGGCAGGTGTCATGCTGGGCCCTCCCCTGGGCACGAGGTCTGCTCTCTGTCAGCGTCCCGTGTCCTTCACTTGTGGATGTCAGCGGTGCCTGCTGGCCTGCCTCCCACGAGTTACTGCAGAGTGCGTTTGAACGAGATGGCAGAGTTCTTTTTTTTTTTTTTTTTTTAAGATTTTATTTATTTATTTGACAGAGATAGAGACAGCCAGCGAGAGAGGGATCACAAGCAGGGGGAGTGGGAGAGGAAGAAGCAGGCTCATAGCGGAGGAGCCTGATGTGGGGCTCGATCCCAGAACGCCGGGATCACGCCCTGAGCCGAAGGCAGACACTTAACCGCTGTGCCACCCAGGCGCCCCGAGATGGCAGAGTTCTTAGTCGTGCTTCAAGCAAACCGCCTCAAGTATTTGTTTCCCCAGAGGATGGAATACGACGAACGGTCATTTGCAGCCGTCACGCACGGGAATGAGCTGGTGTCCCTGCACTTCAGCCCCATTACATCGAGGAGGAAGAAGATGGAACTATTTGGTCCTCATGTCCAAGAGAGCCAAACCGTGTGTCCTTTCGAGTCCCGGTCTTCCGGGCCTGCCTGGGCGGCATCCACCCCTGCACTGGGTCGAGGGAGCAATGTCAGATTGTAAGAAAGGAAAGGTCTGAAAGTAGATGGAGGACTTGCAGTTCCTAGAGGTAGCGACGTTCATATGAATGGGAAAGTACTTGTTGTCGGTAGCTACAAACACGCGAAATTGGGCCTGATGTGAACGCGCACTTCTGAGGGACATCGTACGTGTTTCACTTGATTTTACAGTCCTTTCTCATAATTATTGCTGCTCGTGACCTCGCCAGTATCCAGTACCAGTGATGGAATAGGGAAGCGTTACATGTTAAAGACCAATTGAGCAGCGGAGGAACGGTTGTCACGGGAATGAGGGCATGTAGCGATGGCGTGGCACTTAACATCTGAAGGCTGGAATTCTGTGGATCAAAAGGAAACTTGTTTTCCAGTTTCATTTCCTCAACCGACCGTGCACTCTGCTGCTTTCTTGGTGACAGGAATAAATACATCTCGTCCGTGAAGGAATGATCTCCATAAATAAGATATTCGGTGTTGGGGCACCTGGGTGGCACAGCGGTTACGCGTCTGCCTTCGGCTCAGGGCGTGATCCCGTCGTTCTGGGATCGAGCCCCACATCAGGCTCCTCCGCTGTGAGCCTGCTTCTTCCTCTCCCACTCCCCCTGCTTGTGTTCCCTCTCTCGCTGGCTGTCTCTATCTCTGTCGAATAAATAAATAAAATCTTAAAAAAAAAAAAAAAAGAAATAGCAAAAAACTATTAAAAAAAAAAAAGATATTCGGTGTTGGTCGAAGACTCCAGTCAGTCTGGATTTTGCAGAACGAGAGAGAGTGAGCAAAACGCAGAGCCCAGGATGGCTCACTCTCGTTCCAGCTACCGGGGTCTAGACACCTGACAGAGTGTCAGAGTTTCCCTGGCTGGGAAAGCCTGATGTGAGTCGGTCGGAAAAAATAACGTGTCACAGAAAATCCAAAAATGAGTTGAACCCAGTTGTTTGTCGGTAGAGTGTAAATGGTTAAATCCATTTCAGATCAACTCAGAGTATTAAAGATGAACCGAATTAATCACACATAATGGATACGCTGCATGTACGAAATCAATTATTCATAGTGTTTGGAAGACTTCCCTTCAATAAATTATGTTATCAGCTGCAAATTCCTATTTATTTCCATCGTGCCAAATAAATTCTTACCTCCCTTCCATCCAAATTACTGTGAAGTATGAATTGGTGTGATATGAAATGATAAGAGCACTCAGATCAAAGCCAGAACCCCAACAAATTTGTTGGGGTTCAAATCTACCACTTGGGAGCTGTGCACGTAGTCTAGGCCATTCCCTTAAACTCTCTCGAACCCAGCCTTTTTACCTACACAACGGGAATAATGAAGAGGGCTGCTGTGTTGTATAATGGACGTGAGGGGCTTTACAGAGGATACACGGACTCTGCACGTGGGGGCGGGGCAGGACGTGATGTTGTATAGGTGAGGGGACAGCCAGCCTTGCTGCTCAGGAATTTCCATAATGGCAACAGCTGATCCGTGCCTCCCGTTACTGAATTAAGAGATTATACTTTGTAGAATATATTTGCGTTAAACATCAGAACACACGGAAGCAGCTTAGTGTAGAGACTCCCTCCACACCGAGAGCCCGCAGCTCAGAGTGACTTGGAAGACTGGTGACGTTTTACCTGCGTACAGGGATCGCCCAGCCTCGGCTCTGTTGGCATTGGCAACCAGATAATCCTTTCTCGTAGGGGAGATGTCTTCTGTGCTGTTGGTGTGGAAAGGTATCCGTGGCCTCTACCCATTAGATGCTAATAGCACCGTCACCTCCCCCCCCCCCATCTGGTGACAAGCAGAAGTCTGTGCAGACATTGCCCTTGGGGCAGATGACCCTCAGGGGTCAGAACTGCCTGCAGTTGAGAACCACTTAAAATCTCTCCCGTGAACATGTGTTACTTATATAATTTTAATGGCATTTATTATTTAAAAATTTTTTTTAAACATTTTATTCACTTGACAGAGGGAGAGCGTGAGCACAAGCAGGGGGAGCAGCAGGCAGAGGCAGAGGGAGACGCAGGCTCCCTGCTGAGCAACAAGCCCAAGGCGGGACTCGATCCCAGGACCGTGAGATCATGACCTGAGTCGAAGGCAGACGCTTCACTGACTGAGCCACCCAGGCCCCCTTTAATGGCACTTTAAAAAGATGGAATTGAAAGCTTCTATCCATACAGAAGCCTGCACACAGATGTTGATAGCACCTTTATTCCTCGTTGCCAAAACCTGGAAGCAACCAAGATGAGGTGTCTTTCAGTCGGTGAACAGTTAAATTAACCGCGGTCCGTCCAAATGACGGACGGTTATTCAGCGCTAAAGAGAAATGAGCTTGAATCAGGCCATGAGAACATACGGGAGAACCTTGAACGCACATCACTGAGTGAAAAGAAGCTAATCTGAAAAGGCTGCGTACTCTAGGACTCCAACACCGGAATATTCTGGAACAGGAAAAATTAAGGAAACAGCATAAAAAGATCAGTGGTTGCCCAGGGTTGGGGGCAGAAGCGATGAGGAGGCAGAACACGGGATTTTGTAGGGGGACCGTAGGGATGGGTGCCTGTCACCGTATGTTTGCTTCAGTCCGTGGAGCGCGCAGCACCCAGAGTGAACCCTGGAGTAAACTGGGGGCTTCAGGTGGTAGTGACAGTGCAGGTTTGTCGACGTCTGCTCTGGTGGGGGATGTCGGGAATGGGGAGGCCGTGCGGGAGTGTGCGCAGGGGGCCGATGGGAGAGCTCTGCACCGTCTGCTTGCTTCTGCTGTGAACCTAACACTACTCTAAAAACGGAGCTGTGTTTCAATATAATAATTTTCACAGGCAAAATAAATGAAGGATGTCGTTTCCAAACTGATTCGATTGTTCTGTTCAGTCTCACACTTCTGGACCCATGAAAGAACTCGGAAGTTGTAGTGAAACTTTCTGCACTTGGGTCCTGAAAGCCCCATGTTAATGTGCTGTGACATTTGCACGACTGTCCAGAGGACTCCTGGGGGCAGCTGCGTGAAGGCCCCAGGGACCAGAAGCCCGTCCTGCTGTTTCCCCTTCACTGTGGTTATTCTCTGTAACAAAGCGCACACCTGCTTTACTTCTGGAACAAAGCACTTTTTTCTTTGCACGTTGATTGTGTAAAGTCACCCTGATGCAATTTCAGGTTGTCTGTTTAAATGTAGTAATGAGTTACGTGTGCACAACTTGATAAATCCAGCACGGTAACGCCCCAGAGGCCACCCCAGCCCACAGCCTGTTTTCGTAGATCAAGTTTACTGAAATAGCCCCACACCTACCTGTTGGCGTATTGTCAGTTCCTGCATTTGAGCTTCAGGCCGAGCTGAGTAGTTCTAACTCTGGCTGCAGAGTCCAGACGCTTACTCTTTGGCCCTTTAAAGAAAAAGTGTGCTCACCCCTGCTCGTGGCCCTGGCATTTGCCCTCTGTTGCCATGTCCAGATAGGTCTCCCAACTCTTAAGCTCGATTTCTGAAAAGGGGAGGGGAGTAAACAGAGGAGCCCATCGTAGGTAATAGCGAACAGTGAGAACATCGCATCTTTGGTGCTTTGGGAGTTCCTGTGAGTTTCTCTACATGTAAGATTCACATCGCATGTACCCATGTGTATTTATTAAAATGGCTGGCTTGCACGCTCTCCCGTCAAAGATACAAAGCATCATTTTCTGTGATTTTAGAAGGAAGCATTGGGAGCGTTTGTGATAGAGGCACTTGGTAGCCCAGGCGAGTTTTGTATGAGATCGTACCAGCTGCTGGTGCGGCCATTGTTTCAAGACGGTTTCTCAGGACGCAGACTCTCAGATGGATTTGCGTGGGAGGGTCTCCTGGGTTAGAGACCAACACGTGTTGGAGAGTGGGGAGCAGGACTGGTTGGGCGTGGAGCTGCCGTGCCTTCTGGAAGGCCACTTCTGCCCCATTCTTCCAAGTCTGCCACCCCAATCAAAGCATTTCTTTCGCTTGAACTGGTCTTCAAGAGCAGAGCTTGTGACTTCTCAGCATTCCGTTCCTTAATCCATTACCTCAAGGTGTGTGTCCTCCGTAAATGCTGGACGCAACCTCGGTGTGCTGACGCTCGGACTTCCTGAGGATCCCGATGGGTCCGGGCTCTCTGCGGCTCGCCTCCAACAGTCCAGGGGCACTGTGTCGCTTTACCATCACGTAGGAATCCCTTACTGAAGGCAGAGTGCTGTCCGTGTCCAGGAATCACTCCATGTTAAATTTTCTTCTTTATGTTTTCTTCACCTCTAATGTGTCTTCCCCAGACTCATGAAGCACTTAAGAAGTGGAAGAAATCACAAAGGAGAATGTTAAATTGAGCAGAATACGTACAGGCAAAGACAACACGTGTCAATAATACACGGCCAATGTGTGTAACATATATACATACGTGCATACCTACATTCATAGACAGAATATATACTTATCCAGAGTGGCTTTGTCATCAACAGCGTAGTTCGATCTTGCTTTTTTGTCCAGTGCCGCAATCAGCCTTTTAATCAGAATGGTTATACCATTTACCACTGGCTATTTGTTTTGTATTTGTACCGTCTTGTGTTTCTGTTTTCCTTTCTTCCTGCATATGTTTGCATAAATTAAGAATTTTTTTCTGATCCTACTTTACCATTAATTTATTAACTGTACCTCTTTGTTTTAATGTTTAGTGTTTTTTTTTTTTAAGATTTTGTTTATTTATTTGTGAGAGAGTGCACTGACAAGCAGGGGGTGGGGAGGGGCCCAGGGAGAGGGAGAAGCAGAGTCCCCGCTAAGCTGGGAGCCCCACTCAGGGCTCCATCCCAAGACCCTGGGATCCTGACCTGAGCTGAAATCAACAGTCCGATGCTCAACTGACTGAGCCACCCAGGCGCCTCAATTTTTAGTGTTCTTCTAAAGCTTGCGATAAGGGTCTTTAACTTGTCACAGTCGGCATCGGTGTCTGTTAACCACATCCTGTGTAAGGACCTAACAACAGTGTACGTCTGTTCTCTTTCCGTTCCTACTTCCTGTTACTACAGTTGTCATACATTGTACTTTTATATGTTTAAGAAACCACAAAACAGCTACTAATTTTGCATTAAACACTCAATTATATGTAAAAGAAATTTTAAAATGAGAAGAAAATGTTTTTCTCTTTACCGCCATGTTTACCCTTTCTGCCGCTCATCATGCCTTTGCAGGAATGCAGAGGTCCGTCTGAGCTCCTCATTTTTCCCCTTAAAGAACTTCCATTAATTTTCCTTGTAGGACAGGCGTGTTGGCATTGGAGTCTCTCCACATTTGTTTGTCTTAAAGAGTCTTTATTTAGTGTTTGTTTTTGAAAGCTCTTCTGTCTGGGAGTAGAATTTTAAGTTGACACATTCTTTGAGCTCTCTAAAGATTTCATTCCATTGTCTTCTGGCTTACATCGTTTTTGACAAGAAGTTTGTGGGTTTTGTTAACTTTCCCTCTGGGTGTAATTTGTGTTTTTCTCTGGCTGCTTTTAAGAGTTTCTTTTTACTGCTGGTTTTCAGGAAATTGATTGTGTCTTATTAGGGTTTTCTCTGGTGTTTATCCTGCTTGGGGTTTGTTCAGCTTCATGGATCTGTTTTACCTTTTTTAACCTAGAATTTCCCAAACTTACTCGATCTTACAAGCTTTGCTTTTTCAGTAATACATGTTATCGTATCTAAGGACTGGCGTTTTATGAACAAATACTAAAATGAACCCCACCCCAAGTTTGGGCAACGTGAAAGTCAGTGTTTATTAGTCTTGCACGGTTTCTAACTCCGTACTGTCTACTTGGACCATGGAGAATGGGGCGATAGAGAAAGCTCTTGGACATATCCCTGGTCGTGTGCAGAGTGTTCAAACGGGATGACTTGTGAAAGGGGTGTCACTGTAACTGTCTGCGTGTGACTGCCAGCTATATGGGCACACTTCACCAGTAGCCATTTTTCCAAACTTTCTCACGTTGGCACAGTAACAATCCATTGTCTAGTTCGTGTGCCCTAAAGGAGTTCGTGTGCCTACGGCCAACAATACATAAAGTGTTAATTCCAAAAACATTTGGACTAAATGTTTTCCGTAGACATTGAACAACAATATTGTCATCTGACCATGCAGACTTTTTTAAAAGATTTTTTTAAATTCATTGGAGAGAGGAAGAACAAGAACGAGTGGGGGGAGGGACAGAGAGAGAGAGAGAGGCAGACTCCCTGCTGAGCAGGGAGCCCGATGTAGGGCTTGGTCCTAGGACCCCGGGATCATGACCTGAGCTGAAGGCAGACGCTTAAACAGCTGAGCCACCCAGGTGCCCTGACCATGCAGACTGTTTTTAAAATAAAAATGTTTTAAGATGTTCCTTGTTTTTAATTTATATGTTTATGACATATAAGCTTATATTTAAAGAACATCAAAGGTTAGGCCCTTGGAATTTGTGTACAAAATTAGTATCTTTTATCATTAACAATACAAAAACATTTTTCCTGGGTCAAAAGCGTAACTTTAAAAGGGAAGGGGTTCCATCGATGTTGTCTCTTTTGCCTTATATATAAATAGGGCACATGTTTACTACAGGGGCAAGAATTAGTTCACCTAAATTAAGTGTATTCCAAAAGTGAGGGTTTTTTTTTTTTTTAAAGATGAGATAAGATATGAGGAGATAATTCATGCATTGTGACTTTTCACTTTGCAGTACCCATTTGCCTAGTTCAGTGAGTAAAAGGAGAAATGAGGATGATGGCCTGATTAATTCCCAGTGGATAAGGGCTTATCTGGAACTGCCCTATTTCTCGATACTATTATAATATTAAAAGTGATGTTTATTTTTGTAAGTCATTACCATCTTGGCACACTTGTGTTCGTTTTAGTCAGGCACTGTCATCTTTAGATTTCTAGCTTCCAACATCTGAAAAGTGTGTTTTTATATTTCTCTTGGAGAGCGCACAGCCTTCCAACAGCAAAACCTCAATTAATTGGAATGTCTAGTGACTGATGTGTTGGTTAATCAGAAAATTGTCTTTTGAATTTCAACATATTGTTGGAAAGCCGTTCAGAGCGGACTTTGAGAGAGTCGGGCAAACCACGGCAGAGTGACCGTGAGGCGTCCTCACCCCTGGGACACCTGTGTGCGTGAAGGAGCCTGCCGGAAGTGAAGCCCCACGAAGACGGTGTTCCCAGAATTCCTGCTGCCTACGGCTCAGAGCCGTGAGCCAATCCTGACAGCAGAATGACGATTTATTGTGTGCGATCACCTGGTGTGACGCAGTGATTGGTGTGGCCTGGGGTCCAGCGGTGAAGACGCAGCATGAGGGTCTGGTTGGCAGGCTCCTTTCATTGTTTAATAAAGGATGACGTGAGTTTAAAGCACTGGGATTCTAGTCTACCAGGAAATAGAATTAGTATTTATATAGTTAAGCATTTAATTTATGATCAGTGAAAACGTATGTTTGTCCGTTTGACTTAATGATTCATGTGGGCTATTGGTTTTAAAAAATGGGGGCAATGACGAAGGAAGCATTATGGCAGTCTACGGAAGCACCCCCTAGACTCTAACTTCTGAATCTAAGACCGGCGTGAAAGTGTTCTTTCACCTTCTGATATTTCATAGTACAAATCAGAAGTCATGAAGAACTTAATCTAAAATCTGTTCTGTGAAAATAAAGTTTCTTAACCTTAGCATTTTGGACATTTTGGGGGCAGATCTGTCTTTCTTGTGGGGGGGCTGTCCTGGGAGGTGTAGGATGTTTAGTGGCCTCCCTGGTCTCTCTCCACTAATTGCCATTGGACCCCCTCCTCCAGGTGTAACGGCCAAAAATGTCTCCAGACCGTGCCTAATAGATCCTGGGGTGGAAGGCACCGTGGGCGCTGGCTGAAAGCAGTGTGTTACAATGCAGATGCCCTGTGATAATTGCACGCTTTTATTAGGTATCACATGCATGGATCAGTATTAAATTTTAGTATTACGTTTAAGAAGGTACATGGACAACCGTTGTCAAACTCAACTGCCCCTGATGAATCGAAGCGGAAATGTGAGCAGCCCTGAACTCAGAACTTTGGTGCTAAGCCTGGGGAGGTGGGAAAGGGCGGCAAGGGCAAAACAAAACCAGTCCAGGTTCTCTGGTTGCCTGATACACTTTGAGGAGCTCCTGAGTGGGAGAGCAGTTTGCTTCGCTCCACGTAGAGAGAGAGAATTCTTCTTCTTCTTGGTGCTCGCTGTGCAGAGCTCTAGCTGTCTGTCCTTTGCCTGCTGGAGCTCTTAGGCAGGCAGGTTCCCTGGCTCCCTCCTGTACATCTGTTCCCTGCACAGATCTCTCTGCCTGTCCCGTCTGCATCTGTCAGTCCTGGAGAGGATGAGGCTTCCACGAAGGAGGATCAAAGCAAACTGATGTAGGGCAGTTCCCCTGCAAGGGGGTACGCCCCAAGGGATGGAAAATGGGGGCTCAACGCAGACTTGTGCACGAGTGTTCATAGCAGCCCCAGTCACGATGGGCAGAAAGTGAACGCAAGCCAGAACGCCCCGCATCTGATGGATGGACCAAGTGTAGTTCATCCATACGGTGGAACAGTATTCAGCCGCGAAAAGGAATGAGTGCCGAGACGCGCCTTATCGTGGCGGAACCTTGAAAGCATTTTGCTTCGTGAAAGCAGCCAGTCACAAAAGCTATCGGATGCTTCCACTGTTGTGTCGTGTTCAGAATAGGCAAATCCAGAGAGAACGTAGACTGGCAGTTGCCAGGGCCGCCGGCAGAGGGAATGAGCAGTCACTGCTTAATTGGGTACAAGGTTTCCTTTTGGAATGACGGAAATGTTTTGGGACTTGACAGAGGGGATGTTTGCACAACATGGCGAGTGTTGTCAGGGCCCTGTACCTCCCCCGTGGAGGGACTGCCGGGACAGGTCTACACTGTGCCTTACCTAGAGCTGAGGAGCAACCAGGAAGTTGTGACAAAGTCCTTTTTATATTCATTATTACCTTTGAGAATAAAGAACATATTGCATTTGTGAATGCATTGGCATTTCACACCAATACCTCGCAGTACGTGAACGTTCTTGCCAGTACTGCTCACTGGTGGTGGTTCTGGGTACTGATCGTGGGAAAATCAGTTACAATTAAGTATTGGAAGATCAGATTTATTGTTTCTATCAATAAACTAATTTTGACATGTTTCATAAGCGGAAGAGTGTTGGTAACCAGTCCTATTTTCCCGTTTTTGTGTGTTTATAACACACAGATGATGTTAATTACACTTCCTGAGTTTAACAACATATATAAAAGATAATCTTCAATTCCAAGAGTTACCATCTGTTTTGGACCACAGAATAAGAATTTGATTCTAAAGGTTTTTCTGAACAGCTTGTAATAGGAGCTGTTTATATATTAATTACTTATTGAATTATTATGGATTTTAGTGTTTTAATTTCCAAGCAATTTGGGGCTTATTGTGGTGACATCTGCTCATATTTTGATACTTCATGGTATTTAGCGATTTCATCATAAGGCTGTTTTTTCCCCCCCGTGGTAATTTACAACTCAATCCCGAAAATAGTAATTTGCTTTCTGCTTCAGGTACTGTGAGGAGTATTGTCCTATTTTATCTCTACTACAGAATTTTTTTCATTACAAAATGTATTTTTATTTTATGAGCAAAATCAATATTCCTTTATGCCTGCTTCCCTCTGGTGAATAGTTTCTGTTCAAAGAGGTGTAGGGAAATTTTGTTTAAATATCATTATTTTTCTTCAATGGTAGATTTTTAAAAATTGCCCTGGTTATTACTTTTATCTTACATATCCTTATGGTGTTTTTAAAAAAATGTACTGTAATGAAACTTAAGCGCCTATGAACCTACCTGTAAAATCTTTTCAACTGCCTTTCTTTGAGCAGTGTAGCTATAAACATGACTCATTGGGGATAATTTCCTTGAATTTCCTTAAAACATTTCATGAGGGTCTGCATTCACTTAATAAGAAACAGCTTTATTCATAAGCTTCACTCGTGAATTTGAATTATATTAACCCTGGCACCTTCTTATCGCTTATGATTAAACAAGAATTGAGAGAAGATGGCAGGCAGTTCATTTCCTTAGATTTTGAGCTTATAGACAATATTAGATAATTTAAATGTAGGACGCTGGATTCATTCATAACCAAGGAAGTTTTATGAGGAAGAAGGTAATTACTGTTAAGTCAATGCTAGTTGATTGCTTAGTGTTTATACTGGCCGAAAAGTAGAAACACGTTTTCGATGCGAAGGTTAACTTAGGAGCTTACAGATCTGGCTTCTTCAGAAGTGCACATGGGGGAACGCTCGTGAAATTGAGATGCATGACAACACCAATGGGTAAGTGGAACCATAGTGAGTCTAGTGCCTTTCCTTTGCTTTATTTTGGGGAAGCCGAAAGGGAAAAAAAAGATTCTGACGCTGTTTCTGTGTGTTTATGAGCACAGAATATAGCAAGGTGTGTATATACACGTGGACGTGCATGCAATATTGTCATAAACATTAGCCCAAGTAATGTCTATAAAATTTCCTTAAAGCGTGGTTTCTTCCCTTAGAGGTATGTGTAGTTTAGTTTCTTGGTTGCAGAGGACATGGTCCCGAAAACAAAAGCATTTTGGATAGGCTCTGATGATCATTAAACGATAGCAGTAGCAATATCTGAACTAAAATTAATTTTATTTACTTTGAGACTCTTCCCTTTCGGGATTTCGACACATACGACGGTACGGGCTGGCCTCCCTCCTTTCTCGCCTTTCACTTTGCAAGCCAACCTGCAGTGTCTGCGTTCAAGTGTAAGACAGAGATTGTGATGTCATAAAATGAGTGACATTTGAGTTGAGATGATAAAGGGAAACAATGCCACCGATTTGAAAAGGAAAAAAAACCACGAAATGGGAGAGGCTAGAGGTGAATACTTCCCAAAGAATTTTAAGTTTTTTCTTCGTATCTCCTCGTTTCTCACCAGCCGGCTCCTGGCAGACACTTTGCAGTTTCTATGATCGGATGCTGGGGCGCTCACTGGTTCAAAGGTCTACACATGAAGTCACCATAAAGGTAAGCGGCCCAACCCGCTGTTGCATCTTGGTCCTTGAGCTGAAATCCCGTGGGCAAGTGGAAGTGCGTTTTGCCCAAACTGAACATCTTCTGTTTTAAAAGAGCTTTTTTCAAGTTGCGGGCCTTTGCCGTTGCCGAAATTGCAGGTGGTAGGTAGGACACCGTGAAGTCATTATGGGCTCTGTATAGGTAATTCTAAATGATGAATTCACCTTTTATTGCCTTCCAAGAATGGTGGATACTGAACCAGTTATTACAAACTTTTCTGGGTCTTACCAGGAGAGGATGACACCTTCTAACACCAAATCTTGTCAACATTGTGTATTAAAATTAAGCCGAAACATTAATTATGATTAGACGCATGAGTATAGATTTTATCTCTTGTAACTTAATTCTGTAGTTTATTAGTTTATTTTAAAAATTTTTAATATTTAATTTTTTTTTTTTTTTTACAAGTCTCTACACCCAGCATGGGGTTCGAACTTAGAACCCTGTGATCAAGGGTTGTGTGCCCTACTGACTGAGGCAGCCACGGTCCCTGTGCTTTATTAGTTTCGTAATGCAGTTTGTGTGTATCTGCAAACCGATTGGCTAATTAACCCTGAAACTTAATTAAAACAACAAGTAGATCATTACACCTGTTACAGAGCTAGGAGATGATAAAGTTTCCAGAAGAGCAAATCCAACAGGTGCCAAGACATGGGATTTTAGGGTCTGATTTTATTATTTACTTTTTGTATTTGTATTTTTTTTCTTTATCAATTTGGTTGCCTTTTCCTTTTTTTTTTATTTTTTATTTTCGTTCTATGTTCAGTTAATGAACATAGAAGTATTATTGGTTTCAGAGGTAGATGTCAGTGACTCATCAGTCTTATATTACACCCAGTGCTCATTACATCACGTGCCCTCCTTAATGTCCATCACCCAGTTACCCCATCCCCTGACCCACCCACCACCCCCCCCCCCCCGGCAACCCTCAGTTTGTTTCCTATTTTTGTCTTCAATTTTTTTTTTAGGGAAAAAAAAAAAAACCCTATAGAGTCTTCATAATTTTAAAAAACATAACGATGGAAATTTGGGGAAGAATTTTGCTTATTGCTTTAAAAAGTTCAATCAGGACTAAAGTGATAGGCCTACATTTAACTACAGTAAGAATCTTGAGGTATTTTTGTTTAAAACCAAGTACGTAAAGGGGCAGCTGGGTGGCTCAGTCAGTTAAGCGTCTGACTCTTGCTTTTGGCCCAGGTCATGATCTCAGGGTTGTGCGATCGAGCCCTGCATGGGGCTCTGTGCTGGGTGTGGAGCCTAGCGTAAGGTTCTCTCTCTGTCTCCCCCCCCCCCCCCAAAAAACACCCAAGTATGTAAAAATAGCAAAGTAATGTATAAGAATCTTGGTATTTTACGGAAGTATTTGAAAAATGTAGTTTGCTAATAAAAACAAAAATTTGCAAAATGTGAATGTAGCTGAGTTCGTGACTGGCTTTAACATAGTATTTTCAAGAGTCATCCGTGTTGTAGCCTGAATCTTCTCTGTGGCTGAGTAATACTCCATTGTATGGTTTACCACATTCTGTTGCAGATCGCTCATCAGTTGGTGGACGTTTGCGTTGTGTTTACCTTTCGGTTATTATGAACCATCATTATTCATATTACTGCTGTTCTGAACGTTGTGTACAGGTTTCTGTGCAGACGTCTTCTCCATTTGTGTTGGGTCTGTGTCAGGGAGTAGCATTGATGGGCTGCATGGTGACTGTGTTTCACGTTTACTGAGCTGCCAGGCTTTTTCATCAGTCCGTACTTTTTGAAATGGAGTTGAACCATCTTCCGAATGTCAGAGGGACGACGGGAGAGGGCTGTCGGTCCTCGGTGTTTCGACTGGGAGTTCACTCAGTACGGAGGGAACAGAAGCTTCCATTGAGTGGAGCACACGTTGAATTCCTACTGTGTGGGAGGCGCTGGTGTGGAGCTTTAGAGATGACTTTGGAGCTTGGGCTTTGAGCCACGGCAGAGCGTGGCGGTGGTGTTTCCTGCTCTCAGGGTTCAGGGGCTGCTTTGTTCCTGAGGACGTGCGCACGTTGGGGCATGCCCTGCAGGTCAGCGGGCGGGCGGCTTCACGCTGCGGACAGACAAGGCAGACGGTTGTCCAGTGTAGAAACGGGACACGCTTCGGTAGGGCTGGCAGAACCAGAGCAAGGGCAGCATTTTCTGTCACAGGCCGGAGAGTAAGTCACTGAGGCTTCGTGGGCCAGCCGGCCTCTGTTACAGCCGCTCGGCTCTGCCGCTCTCGTGTAGAAACAGCCGTCCATCGTACGTAAATGAGTGGACACGGGTGAGTGCCAATAAAACTTTATTGACGGACACTGGAATTTGAATGGCAGATCGGTTTCATGAGTCATGAAATAGGATTCTTTTGATTTTCTTTTTCAACCATTTAAAAATATAAAGACTAGTCCTAGCTCGCAGGCCTGACGAGGGGAAGTAGCAAGAGGGGTTTGGCCCCAGGCCACCGTCTGCTGACTCTCACTAGAGGAACGCACCTGTTTGTCTCTGCCTCCCCGAACTTGGCTTTGTGAATTGGAGGGCATCTTGGGGTATAGCTCTGCGAGGCCCATGATGTGATTACGACAGAATCCAAACCGTGGTTACTTGGCAAAGGCCCTGCGGATGTTCAGGGAGCTACGAGTTGTAGGAATTTGAGGGCTGTCCTGCCCTGTCATGAGCAGCGGTCCTGGACTTGTGTACCCGCTTTAACTAAGGGTTCTCAGTCAGGGGCAAGCCCTCACCCCTTCCCAGGGGACATTCGGCCACGTCTGGACGCAGTTTGCAGGGGGACGGGTGCTGCTGGCGTCTGGGGGGCAGAGGCCAGGATGCTGCTCCGCGTCCTACGGTGCACAGGACGCCCCGCCGCCGGGATGTACCTGGTGCCGCGTGTCAGGAGCACCAAGATTGGCAGAGCCCACTCACTACCGCTGTCGGTATTTTGTTCTGTATAGTAAGTCTCACCAGCCTTGTGGTGAAATGACATGTAAGCTGCTGAGCATTTGATGATAAAACTGAGTTCCTGCATTTGCTGACATAAATAAGAGGGTCCCTGGACTCTCATCTGATACTGAGGTTCTTAATATTTAAGTATTTTCTTTTTTTAAGATTTCATTTGAGAGAGAGTTAGCGAGCGAGAGAGCACGAGTGGGGCAGAGGGAGAGGGAGAAGCAGAGTCCCCGCGGATCAGGGAACCAAGGACCTGGGATCATGACCTGAGCCGAAGGCAGGTGCTTAACGCTTAACCGACTGAGCCACCCAAGCGTCCCCTTAAGTGTTGTTTTAAAAGGTGTTTTTCTTATTCATTTAAATCGAAGCACCAAACAGTGCTGTCTGTGAAGACAGAACACAGTGTCTCAGACGCTGCATCGCCAGCCCGCGCGTCTTCCTCAAGTTCGTGGGAGGGCCTCATGTACGTTGTGGACAAGCTGTTTCCAATTTTTCCATCTTAAAGATAATTGAATCTGTACATTGATTTACTGATGCACTGGAAGTATTAGCTCAAACCAACGTCATGGGAAAAGCAGTACTGTTCTGCGGAGGCCGTAACTGGCCGTGTCTCCAAGGCGGTCTGCTTTGCAGTCTGGGGCGCGTGAGCTTGCACTGCAGTGTGTAGAGGGGAGGGGACGAGGAAAGGACAGTCATGCTCTTTGTGCGTACATCGTCTGGCTCTTGTGACGCAGCCTGTCTGAGCAGCGGTTTGCTATTACTAGCTTGAGCACTTTTAGGAAGGCTTCCTTCTGGGTCTTCCCCGTGGACGGGCCCAGACGTGGCAGTGAACAGGGTGGCTAGTTTGCACAGTTGGAGAGAGGACTCTATGGCCACTTGGGAGGCACGCAGGCGGTTTTGGAGGTAACCCCAGGGACCGGACGCCTTTCCTGTCACGTCAGCATCGGCCATTGATGTGCACAAGGGTTTTGGATGAAGGCCCCCAGCCAGCCATGAATTAACCCAGAAGGGCGGCCAAGCGCAGAAAGGACCCTTTCTGAATGCCTCACCCTGGGGATGTTTTTTCTTCCGTGAAGAGCGGCTTTATTTTCCTAACACGAGCCCCTCCTCTGCTCTCCAGCCCTGTAGCCTCATTTCCTCCTTAGAAGCGCTGAGTCGTTCTCATGCAGATTATTTCTGGAGACACTGCCAGGTTTTAATTACATTTTAATGAATGTGAAAACAGTTCACGTTCATAGGAGAAGATTTGGAAAATAGGAAAAGCACACACGGAGAGAGAACTCTAGCGAAATTCCACCCCCAGAAGTAGATGGGAGACTTTTCGGAGGGTTATCTTCTGTGTGTGTGTATGTGTGTGTGTCTGTGTGTGTGTGTGTGTGTGTGTGTGTATGCAAAACAAAATTTGGCATCGTGCACGTTCCATCTTGAAACCTACTTATTTTCCTACATAACACTGTATCATGGACGTTTCCCTGGTCATGAAATACTCTTTCAAGGACTCCATCTTATTCTACTGGTTTATTCCCATATTTTAAATGGTAGTACTGTTGCTAAGACTCTAGTAATAAAATAATAGTTGTTTGATTATATTTATAATTTTGGGCCATCTAACTGCAAGTAAATAAATAAGTTTAGTGGAAATCTTATCTTTGGGGGGTGTCTTTTCTTACTGTAAAATAATAGACATCTACTCAGTGGTAAATGACGAAAAGTCCAAGAAAGTAAGCAACCAGCATGAAACCCCGTTCATGTTTTCATGTGTTTTCCTCCCAATATTTTCCACGTGTATATCTTCCCGTAATCGGGGTCAAACTGTAAATGCCATAATTTATTGAATCATGCTGTCATTGAACAGCAAAGTGTTTGCATAGCTACATGTTGTCTTAATGACACTTACGTAGGAGAAAGAGATAATGCAAAGTGATAAAGCGAGCCTCTTTCACCTCCAACGTAAGCTGGTCCCCAAGCAGATTTTAGAGAAGGACGGTATGGAAGTGTTATTACACGCATTAAAAATTTCATCTTCAGCTGACCACTGATTGTGTAAAAAAATAAACCTCGTTCCGTTGAAAGAGAGAAACACATCGCAAGGGAAACAAACAGGGAGGGTAGGACCCACGACACTCGAGTCAGAACGTCCACGGAGAAACGCAGGAAGTGCCTTTTGTGGGATGAGGTCATTTCGAGCAGATTTTCCAGCTGCTCTGGCTCTCGGTCCTCAGGCGGCATGGAGACAAGTCGCAGAGAGCTGAGCCTTTTCCAGAAGATTACTTTAAGCCGTGGATTCTTCCAGCGTCAACGCCAGCGGGCGAGGAGGGACGAGAAATCAGACAAACTTTCTTCCATCCCCAGAGGAAAGGGCTGCTTTAAAAGAGTTCAGGAGACGATTTCACAATGGGGCAGATTGTTAGAAGAGAAGCTTTTCCCGCTAATGATGCTGGACGAGCACTGTTCTCCTCCTTTAATCCTGCGTGCTCTGCTCACTGTTTCGGGACAAGGCCCCCTCCTGTTGGCAAGACTCGGGCCCTTTCTGCCTTTCCCTTCCGCGCCAACTCCCAAGTAGGTCTCTTGGGGTTACGACGTTTAAGGTAATTAAATGGCCATTCAGACTCTGTTGTTTTGGGGCGATCCCCTCCCTTCCTGGAGAATGCTAGCCTAGAAAACCCCGTAAGTACGTGCTAAATCGAATGAAACCCTTCAGCGACATTTCTCTGTGACTGAACTTTGCACTGATTTGGGAAGGGAACCGTGATTAATAGGACTTTCTGCCACCTCGAGATGGAGTTGCAAAAAGCAATACTATAAATAACTCATCTTCCGCTTCTCCGCGGCTTCAACCCCAAGTGCCCGAGCGTCCTGGAACGCTTCTGTTCGGCGGGGCGCTGTGCACACGTGCTCAGCCCTTGGCCCGCTGCCCCCATGTCTTCAGGCAGCTCCAGGAGAGGATGTCGTGGCTTTCCTTCGCTGGGTGGGGGGGGGGGTGCTTCTCCCCTTCCCTCCCACTGAAGACCTCAGATCAACCTGATGGCAGGTGTCTCAGATCACAACTGGGTCAGGCCAGAAAGGACACGCGCATGCACTCATTAAGAACCCGTTTGGGTTTTTGTTTTTTGTTGTTGTTTCCCATCTGTTTGAGGCCAAGGAGGGTGTCCTGGTGCCGCCACAGCTGTCTTTTATCCTGGAACTGGAGAGGTTGGGAAGCAGCACTGGAGTTCTCAGAACTGGAGTTGGGCACGGATGCCGTTCTGGAAACCCGCTAGATGTGGTGTCTCCGGATGGTGCTGGCTTTGACGGGTTTACACGTGCTGCTGGCGAGTTTGCAGACCACCGAGGAACCGTTCCCAGGGGACCAGCCCCGAGCCCGTTTGCTGAGGGTGTTGTGTCCCTCCGATGCCTCCAGAAGGCTTGCTTCACTCTCTTTGGGGACGTGCACCGTCGGCCGAATACGAGGAGTAGTTAGCAAGTCGTGGATCTCTGCTGTGCCTGAGGCCCTGCTCTGAGAATTTCTGTACAAACGCTGAATTCTCACAGCCTCTCCCGGGCGTAGGGCTGTCGTGATCCAACGTTAGGAGATGAGAAGCTGAGTCACGTAACCTGCCCGCCAACCTGGAGCTAGAAAGGGGTGGGGGTATGATGAAAAGTCAGGCTGACTGGCTCTTAGTTCCCAGGCGCCCTGAATCCCACACATTTGTACCCTGACGGTTGTAGCCAGCGCAGGCATGTGCCTGCGAAAATCCTTCTTCCAGAATGAAGACAGGACACAGGCCAGCTTGCCTCACATGATAGACGTTAACGGCGTTTCACAGCAAACTGTAGCACAGACGGAGTTCTTCCTGCCCTGGGTCCAGGGCAGCGTCTGGTACATTGTACAAGGTCAAATTGTTCTTTACACAGTAGCCCCCCCCACACTCACACACATACACACACAGTCATACACTCATACAACACACACACACACACACACACACACCACACACGGCTCCTGTACTGCTTTTCTGTCTCCCTGTTCCCATCATCCTCCCCAGATGCTGTCTTCATCAGCAGGAATTTACGCTCCCCCTCTTCCAAAGTTTCCCTCCTTGGAACCCAGCCCCCCACTCCCCGTAATACTTTGTGTGGCTTATGGGGGGGCTTAAGTGTTGGCGCCTTTCATTATTTGCATGGAGGTCTTACTAAACAGCTTAAAGGAAGAGGTGTGCGTGAGTGAGTGCGTGTGTCAGTGTGCGTATGAATGTGTTTAATTCCTAGTATTGCCAAAACACCATGCCTTGAATCTAGGAGATACTCGGTAATTTCTCCATTACCTCCTCATACCTCATTCTCCCCACACGCTTGCTTTCCTAAGAGGACTTTGTTGGAAATAGTGCACGGTGCTGAGAGCTCGGTAAAGCACGCAGCCAGAGTTAGGGCCGTGATGGGATTGGCAGCCCTGCGGCACCTCTGAACAGACCCACGTCAGCCTCCCCGTGTCCGGTGTGCCTGGCGTGTGTTCTCATTTCAAATATCTGAGTCTTTACTGGAGGGAAGGCAGGGTGACGTGAAGTTAGGGAACTCACTCTTTACTGTGGGGTTGTTATTTCGGCTATTGAGTGGTGAGAAAGGCCTTCAAAACAGGGACTGGTGAACACGGGCCACGATGAATCGGCCTGTTGAGTGTGAAGCCCAGAACCTCATCGGGCGGGGACGGTGGCCGAGTGCGTCTGCCAAGCATCTGCAGGAAAGGACCCTCTGGAAAGGGGACATGAGAGGTCATGAGGACCCAAGAGAAATGTCCTGTGGCCCCAGTATGCTGCCCCTTAAAATCAAACCGTTGGTCATTTCACGATGTCCCATTTTCTTGACATGAAGCGTATAAATTAAAAATCAGACTGAGGAGTTCCCTGGAGGAATCCCAAATCATAGAGATGAAAAGTAGACTGAACAGAGGGTGCCAGGGACCAGGGGATGGGGGAAGTGGGGGGTTAGTGTTTAATGGAGTTCCAGTTTGGGAAGATGAGAAGGTTCTGGAAATGAACGGTGGGGATCGTTGTACAACAGTATGAATGTCCTTAACGAGTTGTACACTGAAGGGCTTATGAGTGTAAGTTATATGTTCTGTTTACCGCATTCAAAACAAAAGAGCGAGAGACGGAGTGGAAATGTGACATTTGTTTGTCTGATGTAGAGAACCCTGGCTGTCCTGTCCCCGAGTAGAACGTGGACAGACACAGAGCAGCCCACGCTCAGGGATTCACAGCCTTGCCTGACTTTCTCTTTTCCATCAGTAAGAGCTGTTTCATCTTTAAGCAGAGGCAGGAGTGGGGGGCTTGAGAAGTAACACGACAGTCGGAACTCCTCCTGTCGACGTGATATTTCACGACCAGTTATGGTAAAGACGAGCACGGGGGCACCTTCCTTCGGCCTTGGCTCGCGGACAGACTCAGAAGTGGCAGATGACCGGAGAGGCGGAATGTCCTTGCAGACGCTCCAACCAGACACGCTGAGTGGGGACTCCCTCCCCTCCCGCTGACCGCTGCTGCCCTCGGAGACCTTTCAGTGCCACGAATACCAGTGTGCTTCTCTACACTCAGTTGCACAGCACAACCCTGGGTGGAAATCCATCGTTTTCTCCTCCCATCCTGTGAAATTTAGGTCTGGTCGTGGAGGAAACAGGATAGGGAACTTCACTTCCCACACTTATGAGGGGATGTTGGTAACTTTTGCCAAGCAAAGATCAGCCATTTTACTCACTGGTGTCAAAAAAGTAAAGTGGACCCATCAGACCCACCACCACCACCGCTTTCAAGCAGGTTGCTTAGAGGTGTTGCAACTGTAAACACCCTGTGAACTGTTGTGGGTTTCTCCTGACTGCAGTGCAGTCAAACCCAGTGAGATGAGGGGTGCCTGGGTGGCTCAGTCGGTTGAGCGGTTGGGCGTCTGCATTTGGCTCAGCTCATGATCCCAGGGTCCTGGGATTCAGCTCCATGTTGGGCTCGCTGCTCAGCGGGGAATCTGCTTCTCCCTCTGCCCCTCTCCCCTGCTCGTGTTCTCTGTCTCATATAAATAAATAAAATCGTGCAAGAAAAAAAAAAAACCCCAAGGAGTTGAAATGGATTAAGTATTGCTGTTAGGGGCGCCTGGGTGGCACAGCGGTTAAGCGGTTAAGCGGTTAAGCCTTTGGCTCAGGGCGTGATCCCGGCGTTCTGGGATCGAGCCCCACATTAGGCTCCTCTGCTATGAGCCTGCTTCTTCCTCTCCCACTCCCCCTGCTTGTGTTCCCTCTCTCTCTGGCTGTCTCTCTCTCTGTTGAATAAATAAATAAAATCTTTAAAAAAAAATGTATTGTTGTTAGTTCAAAGAATGTTCTCGTGTTTGTGTTGAAACAGTCTAAAAATATACACGTATATTGTAAATGCATTTCCTTCACTGGTTACTGTAAATCCCCTTTTTTTTTTGAGTTAGGTTTTATATTTATTTAGTTATTTTAAAGATTTTACATATTTATTTGAGAGAGAGCGAGATCGAGAGAGAGACCACCAGCAGCGGGGAGATGGAGAAGCAGGCTCCCCGCCAAGCAGGGAGCCTGACGCAGGGCTCGATCCCAGGACCCTGAGATCATGATTTCAGCCGAAGGCAGACGCTTCACCAACTGAGTCACCCAGGCGCCCCTTTATTATTTTTCTAAAAGATTTATGTATTTATTTTAGAGAGAGCACTCGCGCACATGTGTGCCTGAGGAGGGGCCGAGGGCAGAGGGAAGGAAATTCAGGGAGACTCCTTGCTGAGCACGAGCTGGACATGGGGCTCAATCTCATGGCCCAGATCGTGACTGGAGCCGAAATCGAGTTAGAGGCTCCACTGACTGAGGCTGCCTGGCCCCCCTGGAATTAGGTCTTTAAAAAAATAATCCTTTAAAAGCTAGTTAAGAAGTTGTTCAGTTGTGGGGGAGGTGTGATCCAATTACTCTGTTTTCAAAAATTAAACGATGTCATTGACGTAGAACAGCCAGGGGGACATAGGACAAGTGTTGTGGACCAGATGACATTTCACCTGGTTCTCTTGCAGGCCAAGGCTGGTTTCTGTTTTCTTTTCTCCGCTGCGTTCAAATCAAAAAGCCTTTAAGGGGCGCCTGGGTGGCACAGCGGTTAAGCGTCTGCCTTCAGCTCAGGGCGTGATCCCGGCGTTGTGGGATCGAGCCCCACATCAGGCTCCTCTGCTATGAGCCTGCTTCTTCCTCTCCCACTCCCCCTGCCTGTGTTCCCTCTCTCGCTGGCTGTCTCTATCTCTGTCAAATAAATAAATAAAATCTTTAAAAAAAAAAATCAAAAAGCCTTTAAAAAGTTAACAGTGTACTGGGAGAAGCGTATCCTAACTTATAAATGTAGAGAGAACCTCAGTCTATGATCAGGAAACAGGAGAGCCAGAGCTGAAGCAGAAGTTTCCTAGCTGCAGGAAATGATGGTGCATAAAGGAAAAGAGGAACAAAGCAGTCCCCCATCCTTGGTGTGTTGAGGAGGCTCCAGAATCCTGCGTGAACGCCATGCAGACACCTGGGCTCATTGCAGACACTCGTGGCTGGCGAAGGAGAACCTGGCTCTTGGGGTGCTGGGACCTTTTCTCCTTAGAAAACAAAACGGATCTGGATGCTGAAGAAAGAAATCGGAATTTTCTAATGAAACTGCTGATAATTTTGTAGAAAGATTTGACACGGGCTATCTGGAAAAGCCTGGCTCTTATGGTGCATTTTAAATGATCACTTTTAGTAGCCTGGCTGTGTCATAAGCAGCATCTGTGAGCTGGCCCCACATGGCCCTGCGTTTTTGTAAATGCAGTTCCTCTCAGATGCAAGATGCTGATTTTTCTTCTCCAGAGAAAACCAGCAGTTTTGCCATTTGGGACATTTGGCAACGTCTGGCAACGTTTTTGATCATCACAACTCTGGGGGAGGGGGTTGTGCTGGCCTGCAGCGGGCAGAGGCCAGGGAGGCTGGTCAGCGTCCCACGGCGTCCGGGTCAGCCTCAGAACGAGGATCATCTGGCCCCCAATGTCAAAAAGTACTGATGCTAAGAGCCCGTTAGACTTTACTTATTTCTAAGCACCCAACCTGACGGAAAAAGAGAATGGAGCCGGGGTGGTGTGTGTCATTTCAGGCTGCTGTGACAACGTAGCCCAGACGGGGCAGCTAGACATTCTGTCCTTGCAGCTCGGGAGGAGGGAAGGCTGAAATCAAGGCGCTGGCAGATTCCGTATCTCGTGAGGATCCACTTCCTGTTTCCCAGATGGGCCTCTGCTCATTGTGTCCTCGCTTGGCGGAAAGACCAAGAGCTCTTGGAGGGTCTCCCTTACAAGGGCGCTAATCCCACTCATGAGGGCCCCACCCTCATGACCTGATCACCTGCGCGAGGCCCAGCCATTCACCATAGAGTGAATTCGTCCTGTAACTGACTCGTCGTTACTGCCCGTGTAACGTCTCCAGAAGTCTCTTCAGCGTTAGCGTTCTGTGATATGTGTTTTTGTTATTGTTTACGTCCTCTCAGATAATGTTTTTTTTTCACCTGGTTATGCTCAGATTTCATAATTTTTTATTTAGTCTCTGATATTTTCCTGACACTGTCTTATGAATGAATTCCCCAGGATGCAAACCAATCTCAGGACAGATCTATATTTTGATTGTCAGCTTTTCTTTTCAGTATATACACAAGTACAGACTATCAGCAAAGTAGCTGAAGAAGATAAGCATTCTTGAGTGGCAAAATCCTGGTAACTCAGGTGAGAATTGCAGTGACCCAAGAGACAGCATGTTCGTTCTTCACTGAGGCCTAATGATGGCCACACATTTCTGCAGCACCTGGAAACAATACATTTCTCTGGGTCCCGAGTCCGGGCCCCCCTTTGCTGGATTCCCTGCTCAGGGCCTCACAGGCTGCAGATAAGGTGCTTGCTGGGCTGCATCGGCATTTGGAGCTTGGGCGGAGGGGAGGAGGTTGTCTTCCTAGCTCATTTGTTGGCAGAATTTCAGTTCCTTGTGGTTGTAGGACTGTTGTACAGAGCTTCCTGCGGGCTGTCCCCAGTTCCGTGGGCGGTTCACACGATGACAGCCTTCATCTTCGAGGCCAGTAGGTCAATGTCTCCCTTCAGGCCACTAAGACAGGATCTTATATGATACAATAATGAGGAGAATGACATCTGGTCACCCTTGCCATAGGACATAACCTAAGGAGTAGAGTGACATCCCGTCCTTTGGTGTATTCCGTGGGGTAGAAGTGAGTCACAGGTCTTGCCCACATGTGAGAGGGGATCTTACCAGGGTGGGGCTCACTGGGTATGTCCCTTACAGCGGCCTTTTGTGTGACTCCTTGAAGGTCTGCTTTGCCCTTTTATCTTTATTCTAAATAAACAAAAAGTTAATTCTCATGTAATGATAAAAGTTCTGCCACCAGTAAAAATGCCTGAAAATGTATGGTGTAGGGTCTGAAGACAGTTCCCCAACAGCTAAAAATGTTTGGTGTTGGTGACCTCGCTGAACGGGGTCATGGCCTTTCTTGGCTTCGGCTCTTTTCGGAGTGAATGCTCTTGTTGGTGTGTGCATTCTAGTTTGTTGGTGTATAAGACGAGTTGTGCTTGCTTGATTGACCTCCCTCCCCTCCCCTCCCCTCCCCTCCCCCTCCCCCTCGCTCTCCTCTCCTCTCCTGGGGCTCGCTTGCTCTTATGGTCACTAGGATCACTGTGAAGAAAATCAGATTCTCTCTTTGGTTGCTCTGTGTTCGTGCTCCATCTTCCTGAGACTTGGCTTCTTTATAGAAATGATGTCGAGGAGACATGTACACTTCACTCCTCACTCGTGTGTGTTTCCCTTCTCAGTGCTGCCTACGGCCTGTACGTAGAGTGACCGTCGGTTTTATCGCTTAAACTTTATGAGTGAAAGGTACTGTGGCTAATTGCTTTTCTAGAACAACAGGCAAAATCTGGTCCATGTGGTCACCTGCCTTAGGGGTGTTGACGTGACTTCTGGTCTACTCACTAATCTCCTCTGCCTGGAAAAGCGCTTAGTGTCCTATCCACCCAAGCTCGTCAGACAGCACTTCAGGATTCCGTGCATGCTCATTACCAAATCCATTGTGATCACGATGCACATGTGATTTTTATTGAATAAAAAGTTGGGTTTTGTTTTCGTTTTCCGTTGCCCCTGAATTTGTCATTAGTGTGGTTTATCCCTGACCCTATCCCAGCCTTATAAAATACACCAGTGCCTTATTCTTTTTTCATGTTTTTGAAACTTTTCTCCTGAATGTATATATTTTATAAATATTTTATATATATATATATATATTACAAAATTATAGTTATCTTCATGGTGATACCATCATACCGTCATGGGTATGGCTTTTTTAGTCCTCTCAAGAAAGAATACAGGGACAAAAAAACGGGCAGTGTTTCAAAACCCTCTTCCCACTTCTTCTTGTCGTCTCACAGAGGGTGGCTCCCGCATCGTACGGACCTCATCGCCGCGAGGTGAGGCTAAGATGAGCATAACCAGTGACGAGGTGAACTTCCTGGTGTATCGCTATCTCCAGGAGTCAGGTAAGAGGCTTGGGTTTCTGTCAGCTGGAAACCCATCTGCAGTATGCCACATGCACAACCACCCACCAGTGATCGGAAAACCAGGCTAGAAAAGAAGAGCAGGTGACGTTCTTAGTGAGAGCGTTGAAGGAGATGGGTGGGGTGGGATGGGGCTTGTGTTCTGTCTTCCCTTGCTCTTTCTGCCCGGATGAGATCAGATTGCAGTTAAGGTCAAGAGCAGTTGGGACGGACATGGAAAGGGCGTTAATGGATGGGCTGGTGTGTCTTCATGCTGTCTGTATCTATGAATCTCTCAGATTTAAGACCACTCATCTTTGGAGCTCCTAAACCACACCCCACCGGGGGCCCTTGGCAGTTTCCCAAAACGTACGAATGGTTCCGGTTTCTTCCAACACTTGTGACTGTGACCAAGACGTGACTTGACGATAAGCACTGGACAGGCCCGATGTGTGCTCCCTATCGACAGGGTAGACCTTGGGAATAGCAGCTGGCATCCTCAGGGGGCAGGGAACGGGGTTGACAAGAGCCCAAGGCCCCGGGTCCGGCCTGGCTTTGTCACAGAACAAAGGCAGCCCTCTGGGAAGTCCTTGGACGCCTCCGAGCCCGGATCCACGCGTTAGACAGTGTCGCAGCTGCCCCCCACGGACACAGCCTCCACACGGTTTACTGGGTAGCTTGTGGGTGCTTTTTACATTCTCAAGACTCCGAATTCTTTTTTTAATTAATGTTATTAGATTTTTAATTAATTTCTAAAGCGAATATTGTCTTTAAACTTTTAAAACTTCAAAATATTTCATTAGAGATGCGCAAAATGACATGTATGAAGAACATTGTTGTCAGCACCTATCCACCCAAATTAAGAACTACAGCATTTCCAGAGCCCGAGGGATGCCCGTGTTCGACTCTCCGGTGCCGTCCCCTTTCTCTTCTCAGTGCTGACTGCCCGCCTCCCCCAGGTTTGGTGTGTGTTGTCCCCATGCACTTACTGTGCACACGGTCTCTTCCTAAGCAGCGTAGGCCCTGAGGTATTAGTTCGTGACGGCCGCTGTAAGGAAGGACCACAGACTGGGGCCACGGCTCGAACAGAAATACGTTGTCTCAACGTTCTGCAGGACCGGAGTCCAAATTCAAGGTGTGGGCGGTGTGGGTTCCTTCTGAGGCCGTGAGGGAGTCTGTTCCGTGCCTGTCTCCCCACTTGTGGGGGGTTGCCCCCCATCGTTGCTGCTCCATGGCTTGTGGAGGCATCACGCCTGTGTCAGCCTTCATCGTCACCCGGCTTTCTCCCCGTGTGCTGCTCCCTCTGTCCGAATTTGTCACGTTTCTCCTTCTTATAGATCCTTCTCTCCAGGATCCTTTCCTTTTGGAGACATTCCTCCTGGATTAGGGCCTCACCAGACTGCAGTATAACCTAATCTTAACGCATTACATCTGCAGTGACCCCGTTTCCAAATGAAGCCACTCTCGGAGCTGAACCGGGGGCCTAGGACTTGAACCTAGGAATTTGGGGCAGAACACAGTGCAACCCATCATTCTCAGTCTTGTGCGTTATTTAAACTTTATACACTTGGTATCCTATCATTTATGTTCTGCAACTTGATTTTTCAAAAAGGAAACCCGTCCGTGGGCCTCCACCTTCCAGAGACACATGGACGAGTTTGAGGGAAAACCAGCTCGTGAGCCCCTGGGTCTGGGCTCTCCCAGAGTTAGCCTGGAAGGCTGAGCTGGGTGGGGGTTATGTCCAGACCACATGGCTCAGGCTCTGACCCCCGAACAAGTTATTTACCCCACTGGAGCCTCCCCTCCCCTGCAAAAAAAAAAAGTTATCGTGGGCAAAAGTAATGAAGAACAGTGGACACATAGTGTGTTACATACAAACACGTCTTCGCAGCCAGTCCTGGCTGTCCGTCCCTGGGGACCCAGCTAGCGTTTTCATGGAACGCGCACATTCTTTTTCCATATATATTACATCATTTGCATTGGCTGTTGCCCAACGTAGAATAAAAGAAATTGATAAAATGTGTATGACCTCAGCCCTGTGGGCCTGGGGAGTCAGTAGTACGGCTCTCATACCTTACTCCCCTGGGAAGTCGGGGGACCCGCTCACCTGGAGTGCAGGTGCTCCCCCGTGGTGCAGCTAGGTGCTCCCCCATGACGCAGCTGCGTGCTCCCCCGTGGACTTTCAGCAGGGAATTCGAGATTCCTTTCTGTGTGCACCCTTGTGCACAAAGATAGGAGGCACAAGTACGGTCAGAATGTGTGAAGAAATCACAAGCCGAACCTCAGGATAAGTAAATGATGTGAAAACCTTATGCAGAGCCTGGGTCGCCTGGAGTGAGGGTTTTCTTGGTTGGCTGGTCCCTGGGGCCCGAGGCCCGAGGCCCAGTGGGGGCAGGAGCACCACTGGCCTCTTGGAATAAACACAGAAACCATCCCTCCCCCAGAAAGGCCATACTTTCTTTTCTCATGTTTGCTTGCATTGGGCCCCTGTTTGTTGATAAAGCTCTGTCACCAGGCAACTGAGGAGGGGAGTCGGGGGACAGGAGGATAGGCTTTCACCCCTATGGATTTTGTGTCTGCGAGCCCCTGTCCTGCTTGTCCGAGTCCTTCCATACACGTGTTGCGTACGTCTTCCAGAAAGCCATGCCTGCGCCTTCCTCTAAGGACCACGTGAGTCCTGGAGTGGCCTGGAGTCCCCCACGAGGACTTGTTCAAAAGCAGGAGGAGAGGAAATACCAAGAGGTCCTTTTGGGGTCGTTTTCTGTGTTTTTCTCAAATCCTCAGTTTCGGCTCAGCACATATTTCTTGAGCGCCCACCCAGTGCAGAGAGCATCTTCTCAGCCTGTCGGTGTCTCCTTTCTAGCGGTGGGGGGGCGGGGGCTCACAAATGAGCCCTGTGTTCCCACAGGTGACTCCTTCCTCCACTCCTCCCAGTCCGGCTTTCTCTGCCAGAGGTACCAGGAGTTCTGTGTTGCCAAGGCTTGGGCAGCAGGCCCCATCCTTATGCCTTGTGTGGAGGAAGGTGGGTGCGCAGGAGGGAGGGGCCGGGGATGGCCTCGCGGGAGGCAGACAGCTGGTTCTCTGGTCCCTGCGTGCTTCGCCTCGCCGGTCGGGGGATAGCCCCGGAAGGTTCCAGCCCCGCTGCATGCGCGCAGCGAGGAGCTAGTTCCCTAGAAGCCCGGGCGTTCCTGGTCCTGGTCACCCGAACTCAAGGGGAGAGCCGGCCTTCTCTACACCAAGCCACGGACGCCGTCCCTGGCCGTCCGTCTCCAGCACCGTCCGTCTGCATCCCACCGCCGCGTCCTCTGTATCGGTGTGGGTGCCGTGAATCCCCCAAGGAACCTGTCTCTCCCCAAGAGCGGGAAGGCGGCGTGTTGAAGGTGACAGCTTCCTGGCTGGGAGAATCCAGGTCACACGTCTTCAAACTTGGGCAGAACCTCAAGGATGGGCTTGCTCGTGACTCTGCCCGCGAACAGCACCATCGAGGTCATCTTGGGTTGTGCTCTGGCCTTCCCCGGAGGGAGGAGGTAGATTCCACTGCAGAGGCGCGTCCCTCAACCTGCCAGGACGCGGCGATGTCGCCGTGACCGTCGTTCGCTGTGTGGAGCCGCGGGCTTGCCCGTAAAAGCACCTGGTGCATACCGTAGACTTGCGAGCTCTCTCTGTAACGGCCTCACGGCATTCTGAAGAAGAAAGTGTTGGTCGGCGAGCAAGGCTTGTGGACGAAGCAGGAGGCAGCTGGGACTGCCCGCTCCGGCGCCACAGTGGCCGCGTCGGCTTGCGCCGGAGCTGGGGCAGCCCGGCTTTGCGGCTCAGACCTTGCTCTGCCGTACGGGGATTCACCGCGTGGTCTCTGTTGCCGGGTGTGCCACTCGTAGAGCAGGGCATTGCAGCGGGGTGCCCCCCCAGCCCCCGGCTCGCCTCACCCCCCCAACAGTGAGGGAATGAGGCAGCAGGGTGTAGGAATGGGGTTCAGCCTGCATAGGCTGGTGTGAGCGGCTCCTGCAAATACCGCATGAATCGCGGTTGTTTGCCACTGCTGTTTTCTCCGTGTAGCGTGGGAGGCGGATGCCTGTTGCAAGTGCGTACGGAGAGTGGGAAATATCAGTGAGTCCCTGAAAGCCTGAGTGTTTCCTCTAGGGCTCCACCCCCAAATCCAAGTTACAAAGGAGATAATTCCTCCCAGACCCAATTGGGGAGGGATGCAGTGGACACGAAGTGTTGCTGGAGGCTGTCCCTTCGCACAAGCAGGAGGGTGGCCACCTGGCGTTGCCCAGGTCCTGGTGAAAGACCCGAAATGCACGGTATTGGCGGATTTGTCAGCAAAGTGTGTGTGTTACGTTGCGTCCGCAAGGCCAGCTACATGCCTTCTGGACGGAAAGATGGTCCGCAGACCTGGGTCCGTGTCACCATTGAGTCTTGAGAGGAGAGCCGAGCTGGGGGTTTAGAGCCAGATTTTCCCCAACAGTTAAATGGTGGCCACACTCTGTTTCCATGGTCTCATTCGGCAATCTCCGAGAAGGCCGATCTCACCCGTCCTGTGTTGCATCTGTGTTTTTAAATGAAGGTATAATTTTCACGCAGTAAAATTCAGCCTCTGTAGAGTACGGGGTTAGAGTTTTTGCAAAACGTGTCTAGTCCACTAAGCACCAGTCCCATTGAGATGGGAGAGAAGTCCATCACCCCTAAAACTCCGCCGGGCCCCTTTGTCATCAGAGCGTCTGCCCAGCGCAGCCCCTGGCCGCGACACTGTGAGGCCCATCCGTGGCGTTACGCCTGTGTGAGGGGTTGTCTCCATGGACTCAGGCCGCGTGCAGCCCTCGGAGTCTGGCTGCTCTGGCTCAGTGTTGTGCGCCTGGGATGCAGCCACGCCGTCGGACGCGTCACTGGTCGGTTCTTCGGTGCTAAGTCCTATTCCGTTGTAAGAATGCGCCGCAGTTGGCTTGTCCATTCTCCTGTGGAAGAACAGTTGAGTTGTTTCCGGGTTTTGACCATCACGACTAAAGCTGCTAGAAACCTCTGTGTACAGTGTTCTTGTGAGAACATCGGTGTTCGTTGCTTTTGGGTGAGCAGCTAGGCGTGGGATTGCTGGCTCGTGTGCTGAGTGTGGGTTGAAGGTTATCAGAAGCCACTGCATCCTTCTCGGGGTCGCTGGGCAGTGAGGCCCTCGAGAAGCATCAGTGGTTTTGTAGATGCGATCGGACGAGCGGTGCTGATTTGTGCTTAGTTGGGAGGTAGGTAAGAGGACGTCAGCCCCGGCAGACAGATCTGCAGGATACCGAGGACGCCTCATGCTTCCTCTTTGGGGTTAAAATTAGCCTTCTGGAACCTGTACGGAGTCATGGTTTCCGCCAGTGACTTTCACCGCGACCTGCTGAGTGAGAGAGTGTCCACAAATGGACCCTGTCTCCTGCTTTGGCAGCACAGCTCTGGACGTAAAAACAGACCGCTCCACCGCCTGGCCAGCCCTCCAGGGGAGGCGACTGGGCGTCGGGACTGGACGTGCGTCCCTCTGTGCGGGCTTCGGGGCAGAAAGCACGAGTCCTCCAGATCGGGCCCCACGTAGGGCGGCCGCTGAAATTCTGCACACTGCCTCGCTCACACCCCCACCTCGAGTTTGGGGACTGACCTCGGCAGCCCACGTAGAAGAAGTGGAGGCTTCGTAAAACGGCTCGACGATCACTGCTGGTTCCGCTGGTGAAGAAGGAAGCGCAAGTGAGAAATTGTTTTGTCAGGTGGCGGGTATGTCACCCGGCTGTGTGGTCCCGAGGGCTGTCGTTTCACACATTTCAGGTAATAAAAGGAGCCTGTTGTTACGGGAGATGGTAAAAATTGATTTATCCTATCTTACAAATCACCGGGATGATGAACTTCTTTCTTCATGGGGAAGGGTTTCAGGTATGATTGCAAACTCCTTCTACACAGAACTTCTTTTCTGATTTGTCATGATTTGTCGTCGAGAGGCCGATTTATTATACATGTTTATTGCTTCCATTAACGTCACAATGCATGCATTATTCACAGAGGGGCATTGGCAGTTCCCTAAAACGAAAATCTGCGTCTTCGCCGGGTTCTGTTTTCCTCGAGAGCTGTGTCTGCACACGTGTTGACCGGCTACGCAGGAGTAGGCATGTTTCCTTGGATTTACATAATGTACACATAGTTCTGTATTATGTGTCATCCTTGGATAGTTCTAGATTATGTATCATCCAAAGACGGTAGTGAAATACTGTGTGCTCACACTTTGGGGGTTCACAGCAGAACCGGGGTGCCATGTCTCATTCATTACGTGGAGCTTCTAGGCCGAGACAAATGGTAAAGCTTTGCTTGCCAGGTGCCAAGCAGCCTTCCATGCCCTGTGATGCCCCGTATAAGGTCAGCGTGGCTAGGATCTAAGGGGAGAGCAAGGGAGGCTTAGGGTGGCATTTTGTCTCCACAGCAAGCCCCAGCACAAAGCTAAAGGTCGTTCTGTTCTAAACACATAGAGAGCTCTTACTTTCTGGAAAGATTACGGAGTGGTTTCAGAACCATGCATGTGCACACAGCCGCTTCGTGGGGCCAGGCGGGGAAAGAATGTTTGGAGAAGAGCGAGCCACACTGTGCTGCGTGAAGTAGCCGAGGTCCCTGTAGGGCTGAGGACAGGGCTGGGGGGGTGGGTCTCCTTCTGGGGGGGAGGGGCGCGGGGGGGAGCAAAGCAGCCCAGCTGTGTGCTCAGAAACAGTACGAGGGTACAGAGGTCCCTTCAGAAACAACACCAGGAGGTGACCTGGGGCCTTTAAAATGGTACTTTTTAAAGCCAGCCTGCCTGGGTTCAAGAAGGGTTTTCTGGGAATTGTAGTTCATCGGTGGAAGAAAACCTTTCTCTGAGGCCCTGTCTGCTGAGCTCGGGGCCATCAATTATGTCAGAACTGACTGTGCCCCTTCTCCTGGCCTCTTGCTGCATTTTCTTGGAATCTCTGCTTGGTTAGAGAGAGCGCGTGTGTCGTAAGGAGTGCCCTTTCCGGCTCCGCTCAGCGTCGCGGGTTCGTGAGCTGCCGTGGCAGCAGGGCTGTTGGCGGACGTCGTGGACAGAGGTGCTCCTTCCTGCAGAGGTGAGCTGCTGCCTTAGGGGTGCATAGAATGTTCCGTCCGAAAATCGCAGTGGAGACAACCCCAGTGTCCCCGGGTGGACGAATGGATAAACGAAGTGTGTCGCGTCCCCACAATGGAACGCCATTCAGCCTTACAAGAGGAGGGACGTTACCCCAATGATACAGACGTAGCGAAGAGAAGGGCCATATGCACCCCAATGTTCATAGCAGCATTGTCCACAATAGCTAAATCGTGGAAGGAGCCGAGATGCCCTTCAACAGATGACTGGATTAAGAAGATGTGGTCCATATATACAATGGACTATTACTCAGCCATCAGAAAGAACGATTACCCAACATTTGCAGCAACATGGACGGGACTGGAGGAGATTATGCTAAGTGAAATAAGTCAAGCAGAGAAAGACAACTATCATATGATTTCTCTCATCTATGGAACATAAGAACTAGGAAGATCGGTAGGGGAAGAAAGGGATAAAGAAAGGGGGGGTAATCAGAAGGGGGAATGAAGCATGAGAGACTATGGACTATGAGAAACAAACTGAGGGCCTCAGAGGGGAGGGGGGTGGGGGAATGGGATAGACCGGTGATGGGTAGTAAGGAGGGCACATATTGCATGGTGCACTGGGTGTTATACGCAACTAACGAATCATCGAGCCTTACATCAAAAACTGGGGATGTACTGTATGGTGACTAACATAATATAATAAAAAATCATTAAAAAAAAAAAAAAAAAGAGGAGGGACGTTCTGACGCAGGCTGCGGCACGGATGCACTTGGAGGGCCTGATGCTGAGAGTCAGAAGCCAGACGCCAGGACGGACGCCGGACAAGTCGGCTGACATGAGGCACCCGGAGTCGTCAGAATGCACAGAGACAGGAAGCAGAACACAGGTTACTGGGGGCTCAGAGGGCGCGATGGGGACTTAAGTGTTGAGTGGGGACAAAGTTTCTGTTTGGGAAGCTGACAGAGTTCTGGAGATGCGCGGCGGTGGTGTTTGCCCAGCAGTGTGAACGTACTTAACGTCAGTGACCCGTGCACTCAGAAATGGCTAGAACGGTCCACTCTGTTACGTGTGTTTTACCACCATAAGTCACAGTGTTACAGGGAGGAGGTTTCGTGTAGAGATGACTCCAGAGTTTGGGGTCTCCAAAGGAAGGGAAGAAAGCACCTGAATTCCACATCGACATTATTACATTCAAGGGCTTTTTAATAGAACCGTACAGTCTTCCAGACAAGCCCTTGGCACACATAGTGTCATTTGTAAGCTGAATTGTTATCTGATAAAATCCAGTTATTAAAAAAAAAAAAGAAAAACAACTGGAAACAGCAGCTTCATTTGTAATGGCAGGATATTGGAAACTCCCCAAATGAGCCTCCGTGGGCGATCGGCTCCGCGCACTGTGGTTGCAGACGCTGGGGTTCCTCTCAGCACTAAAAAGGAATGATCCCCAGCAGCTCCCTGACCGCCATCCATTAAATGCCAATAACACGCCCCCTCCCCTGTGTTGTCATGGCCAAGGATGTCTGTGGACTTTGCCAGAGGTCCCCTTGAGGGTGAACTCGCCCCCAGTTGACAACCACTGATGCACAGCCTTTAGCTCCGGGATGTTTTCCTTCCGGCGGGTTTTTATTGGTCAGTGGGGTTTTAATGGGATTCGGTTTCTTCACACTTTACCTTCTTGGGCTATATTTTGATTCCTTTTGCTGCAGATCTCAAATAGACTTTAACAATGAGCAAAATGCAGTCCCCGTTTTTATTACATTTTTCCAGGGCAGTTTTTCCCCTCGAGGAAGGCGGAAGTCTGCCAAAGCATCTCCAGCAGATAATTAAATAATTGGGAGTAGCAGACTTTCCATCTGATTTAAAAATAATAATAATAATTTTGGGGGGGCTCCCGGTGAGGAGGTTAGATAACCAGGAAAAGGGCGCTACTCTTAATATTTTGAATAATTTCTGTCTGCAAAAATGATGAAGCAGCTTTGCCCGCTCTAATCCCAGCATCTGACAAATCACGCGGTAGGCTCTGCTATGTTTCCTAGGACCGTGGAATGCCTTCTTATGCAAGACACACTTCCACAGATTCGGGAAATCATTTAAAAATGGTTCAGCTATCTTAATTTAAACAAAAGTTCAGGGCTTATTGTTCATCCGAGTCTCTAAAAATATATTTTGACTACAGAGGCACTTTTACATTGCTAATGTGTGTCCCTGTTTAAAGAGAGGATCTTTATGGAACAGTAAAGCCAAGCATTTCTTGGAGATCGTGGTCGCCTTTGCTTTAGAAATAATAAAGGAAAGTATTTGTTCCGTCGCATCATAGATAAGGAAGCCCCGAATGACATCTCCGCGTTGCTGCTGAGTGAAAGGACCTTTGAAGTCCTGTGGGACAGTAACAAGACCCACCTTCCTGTTTCCCACAGATGTGAGCAGCACGTGTGTGATGAGGCGTCAGGGCTCCCCAACACCACACTCAGACCCTACGATTCGCTCAAGGGAGTCACAGGATCAGAAACAGTTATATTCACGGTTAATTACCGCAGAAAGATCTAGATTATAATGGACAGCACATTGACTTTAATTTTTTTTAAAGAATTTATTGATTTATTTGAAAGAGAGCAGAACACGAGAGAGAGAACACAAGTAGGGGTGAGGAGCAGAGGGGGAGGGAGAAGTAGACTCCCTGCTAAGTAGGGAGCCCGATGTGGGGCTTGATCCCAGGACCCTGAGATCATGACCTGAGCCAAAAGGAGATGCTTCACTGACAGAGGCACCCATGCGCGTCCACGTTGACTTTATAGTTCACAGTCGTGTATTGTATGTTTGGATGTTGCTGAGAGAGAAAATCGTCAGTGTTCTCGCCACATCAGATAAATGTAACTGGGAGGCGATGGAGGTCTTCATTAACGTGGTCGTGGTAATCCTTTCACGATGTATGCGGCTATCAGACCATCACGTACCCCTGGAACGGACGTGACGTCGTAGGTCAGTCCTATCTGCGTAAAGGTGAGGGGAGAAACAGGTGAGCATCGGCACAGGGAAGTTGCGTGAGGCTCGGTCTGGGAGAAGCTAAGCGCTCACGTACGGGTGTGCTGTCCCCGTGGACTCACACGATGGCACCTGATTCCCCCAGCAGCAAGTACAGGGGCGCATGGGAGGTGTTCTAACCACCCCAGCTTTGTCGGGCATCGTCCTGTAGGCATGCAGCATCTGCTGAGCGGGGACAGAAGGAGAACTTGGGGAGCTCTGGGGCTGCCCCCACCACAGTCCCAAAGTTTGAGTCTGGGTTGTGGTTGGGTATCTGTCATCTGTGCATGTGTGTGCATGTTGTACTTTCTTTTTTTTTTTTTAAGATTTAATTTTTTGACAGAGATAGAGACAGCCAGCGAGAGAGGGAACACAAGCAGGGGGAGTGGGAGAGGAAGAAGCAGGCTCATAGCGGAGGAGCCTGATGTGGGGCTCGATCCTGTAACGCCGGGATCACGCCCTGAGCCGAAGGCAGACGGTTAACCGCTGTGCCACCCAGGCGCCCCTGCATGTTGTACTTTCAACTGAAAAACGTAGGGGCAGTTAAGGAGCTGGAGAAGGTGATACCCATGCCTTCCATCTGGAAGAGAATAAACCGTTTCCCTGGCTGGCTTTGTGGCATCCATAATCCACGCTCCTCCACCAGAGAAGTGTACCCTCGTTCCCTTTGCACAGTCTGTAGGGGTGCAGTCCTCCACTGACACTCCTGTGCATGTGAATTGTTTCGTTACAAACCCTCTGGCTCCAGAATCTTCCTCTTTTAAACGGTTTTTCTTGATCCTGTTAATGTGAAATCATTGATTCCCTTTCTGACGTTAAGCCCTGCATTCCTCGAATGGACCCCACCTGGCCCAGACGGTTTGTCCTTTTTTACGCATTGCTGAATTTGGTCTGTTAATACCGTGTCTTGTGTATTTGTGTTTATCTTACTGGGAGAAACTGGGGTGTCCTGTTCCTTTTCGAATGTCCTTGTCAGGTGTGGGTATTGGGCTCTGCTGGCCTCATAAAACAAGTTGAGGGACCCAAAAGTGCTTTCCTCGGGACCTATTGGCCCCATCCCCTAGTCCGGTTCTCTCCCCTAGCGCAGGGCGGAGAGCTTTCTGTCAAGGTTAGATACTTGAGTGTGTGTTGAAGCACAGAAGCAGCCATGACACAGAACTTAGTTTGCAGGACTCCGTGCAAGACTCTTGACAGAATGCGGGCGTTCTGCCCTTCCCTGCCGTCCACTGTGTGTGCTTAGTGAGTGTTATTTCCTTCTCCCTTTGCAAACTTCTGTGGCCCTCCTGTGTCACAACAGCCCCAGCTCTTTGTGTTCCATCTGCAACATGTGTGCCCCATTTTATTAATATTTATTAATAGTTTCCTTGAGTTGAAACCGTTCCTGAGATACACCAGTCTTTCAACTGCACTTGCGTCATGCACGTTAAAATAAGTAACTTAGATTGTAAGGTGTTTGCCCCTGTGCTACCTAAACTTACTTGGGGTACCGTCAGAGGTTTGGGCACCATCAGGGAGGCCTCAATGTCCCGGAATAGAGCAGCCATCATGACCTTGACCTCCACGGGAGTCTCTCGAGGGCGTGTCCTTCGTGTGGTGGCACTGCCCTGGGTGCTAGGGTGCGAAGGAACAGAGGAGAAGAGGGAGTCTTACATCTTCTCCCCACCTAGGGAGGAGCACAGATATTGAGGGTGGCCTCTTAGGCTGCTGAACGTAACGTTGGAAGCGCGTGCAAAGGAAGCCCGGCATCCCTGGACAGGGCTCAGAGAGCAGGAGGCATGTGAGCTGGATCGTGAGCTAGAATTTTGCACGCGAGGCAAGGGAAAGACCATTTCAAGCAAAGTCACGAAGCCGGGTTGAGGAAGGCCCTGAGGCTTGGCAAACGGTTCAGGGAGAAAGGAGCCAGCTTGCTGAGAGGGACGAAGGACACGGGATGGGAGGAATGACAAGAAAATACCGGGACACTGGAATGAGCACAGGTTAACGGTGGGCGGGAACGCTTGAGCCCTGTGCCTTTGGAAGCCGTTGATCCCTTTGGAAAGTAAATCTGGAGGTAGCGTGAGTAAACGATGAGGGAACACGGGCAGACTGCCGATATGGTGGCTATCGAGAGCAACTAACAACGAGTGGGCATGCCGATATCGTGTTAGGGAAAGAGGCACAGATACAGAATTGTAGGATCGTAAGAACTCACGTACTGACTAATTTGCAGGGCGCCCGGGTGGCTCAGTTGGTGAAGCCTCTGCCTTCGGCTCAGGTCATGATACCGGGGTCCTGGGATCGAGCCCGGTGTCATCCGGCTCCCTGCTCAGCAGGGAATCTGCTGCTCCCTCTGCTTGCCTCTGTCTCTCTCCCCCTCTGACAAATAAATACATAGAAATATTTTAAAAATTAAAAAACTCATTTGCACAGAAAGAGGGGCAAGAAGACACTCTCCCGCGTGCAAACACAGTTGTGTCAAGTGTAGAATCACGTGAGTTATTTCCTCTCTCTTTCAAATTGCTTTCTCTGTTTTTCCTAAACTCATAAGTTAATTTTTAAATTTTTAAAAAATTGTTAAGAATGCTCTCAATGATGAGCCCCTGGCTTGGCCTCCACGTTCCGAGTGGCTGATTTCTGAGTCGTGAATCCGCCAGGGTTCCCGCCGAGGGGGGGCTGTGGTGCCAGCAGGTGGCGTATGTGTGCCCCGAGCGGCTCCTGGCTTCGCACCGCGGGCTCCATGAACCCGGCAGGGACAGCGGCCTCCCTCGCCTGGCCGCCTCTCCCCAGCCAGTTGTTGGCCCGGGAGGAAGTCGCAGGCTTCGTTTATAACCTGATGAATGCTTTCCCCTCCTGGATGTTTCTTCCCACGGCGAGAGGATATTATGAACTTGGCAGGGCGCGCGGTCTGCCACAGTCAGAGGCCCGCACTGCGCTCAGCCGCCACCCTTGGGGTCCAGGCCAGATGTTATAAGTGAAACCCTGTTTTAACGAGGTCCTTCTGGTATTTCTTTTGGGCGCCATCCAAGACCGCTGCATTTCACGCCAAATTCCGTGTGATGGCGAGCCCTCTGCAACAGGTCAGCAGCCCATAAAAACGTTCTCACTGCCAGGCGCCTGGGTGGCTCAGTCGGTGAAGCATCTGCCTTGGCTCAGGTCATGATCCCAGGGTCCTGGGATCGAGCCCCGAGTCAGGCTCCCTGCTGAGTGGCGATTCTCCCTCTGCCTGGTGTTCCCTGTGCTTGTGCTCGCTCTCTCTCTGACAAATAAATAAAATCTTAAAACAATACACAACACTCTCGCTGCACTCAGCTTTCTGTGGCCACGTGTCAGAGAATTAGGACAAAAAGTGACGGCTGGGTCTTGAGAATCTTTTTTTTTTTTTTAAGAATCGTAAAGCGGATACACATGTGAGGTGACTGAGACTGCAGAATCAGAAAGAATTCTCAACATAGTTTTATGCTTTTTACCATGGGTAGAAGTTGAGTCTCCATATGGTAAGAACGGCTTCTTGGGCAGAAAATGTGATCCTCTGGTGACACGAATCCGTCACTTCCAAAGAGGAGATGTGAACCCAGAGCAGAGTAGGTTCCGGAGATGAGGGTATGCGATCTCTTGCTCTCTCACTTTTCGTGTGGACAGCTTCTAGCTCGGGCTCTGTGTGCGTGTGTGTGTGTGCGCGTGTGTGTGTTTCTCTGATTGATCTGACCCAGCTCCCGCGCCGTGGCCTTGGCCTCCCTCCCATCTTCACTTGGATCAGCACCCGCCCCGCCCCCCTCGGTCTCCCCTCCCCCCCGCGGAGAGACGGCTGCCGCTCTGGTGCAGGGACCCCGATGAGCCAGGGAACACGGGGTGTTAACGGCGGTGTCGATACCGGAGAAAGGAAAGGAAGTGCTGCATAATGGATGAGCGCTCCGTGGAGCCTGGGGGAGCGGAGCTGGGTGTCCGCCAGCACCCTTGGGCGTCCGGGAACCACAGGGCGCTGCCAGCGGCCCGGGCTCCGCACCTGAGTCCTCGGCGAGGCTTGCTGCCGCCCGCGCGCAAGTCGTCTCACAAACCTCCCAGCCACAGACTGAAGTGTGTGTTTCCACTTCCTGTCCAATAAGGGACATCCCCACCCAGCTGCTGCCCCTCCGTCGTACTCATAAAGCCAGTCCCGGTTCCGCCCTCCGTCTCCCCGGCTTCCTGCTCCCTGCGTGTGCCCGGCGTGGCGTGGCCCGGTCTCTCGGGAATTGTAAGTGATCCATTCTTTCGGTGGCACGAACGCCTCCCTCTGTGTGGCCACGGAGTCACCTCTGTAAATGAAAATCCTCTGGGTTTGATGGCGCACTGAGCTCATTTTTAACCTCTTCGTAGGGTTTTAGAATTAAAAGGGGCCTTGGATGTTGTTTAATGTCACCTGTTTGTTGGTCAGAAAAGGAAGCCAGGGAAGCAAGTGAGGACAGACCGCGAGGCCTTGGAGCGCTCGGCGAAGGGTGCTGTCTCGGTCAGCGAAGAGACGCCGTGCCTCGTTCCTCCATCGCCACATCTGATGTTGTTTGTTCGCGGTCTTACTCCTGACGCCGCTCTCTTTAGGGGAGGTGTCGAAAGATACAGTTCATCGGAGCTTGCTTTGTGTAGTACGGAAGCATTCCGCCTCGTTTGTGCAATGCAGAGCTTGTTTGCAGCTTACTGGGCTGAGACGTGTAATATAAATGGTGTTGCTGATAAGGTGATCTTCTTCCTCTTTTTTAAAGGGGCGCCATCTTGAAGCATTTAGAAGTTTCTAAACAAATGTCAGGAGTGTCCTGTGTGTGGGTTAAGAGCATGGACTCCAGGGTCAGGTGGCCACTTCCAAGCTGTGTGCCCTTGGGGGAATCACTTAACTGCTCTGTGCCTCAGTGTCCCCATCAGTAACATGGAGTCCGTAAGAGTAACTCAGGGTTGTTGCCAGCCCCGAGGTGGCCGCGAGGGCCAATTACATAATAAGCCCTGAATACCATTACCTTGATTCTTCTCACATATCGTAATCGTTTTGGAGTTCACGTGTCCCTCTGGCCAAGAGTTGTCTTTGGTGCTTTTGTCAGCTGTTACTTGTATGGTAGTCAGATTTGTTTAGAAACTGCTTTCCTTCTCTTATACTGTCGGAACTAAATCCTTCATTCTTGTCCATCTCCTTCAAGTCTCTTATTGTGAAGAGAGCAAGGACTCCGTTTTGTTCCGCTGCTTACCGCCCCTCTGCTCCCATCAGCCTGAGCAGTTTCTCCTAGCCTTCCTTGAGTTTCCTTCAGTACACCCACCTGCCGCCACAGCGGCTGCCCCGAGCTGGGCGCTCTGTGCCTCAGGAAGGGAATCCAGATGGGCTTCCTCCCTTCAAGAAGCTTCTGTCTTCTCGGAAGCTGGGAGGTTCAGAAGAACGGAGAGTGCTGGGTGCTGTGGGAGCTCAGGAGGGACGGCAGTCATTCCGCCCTGGGAGGACAAGATGGGCCTCCTCGGAGCAAGGCCGTCTGGCCACAGCCCTGACGACAGAGCAGGTATCCGCACTGGTGGACAGGGGCATTCGGGAGCCGGCTTTCTTGCCCTCTGGCTTTTGGAACTCGGCCCAGCCCTCTCCTTGTCATGGGGCGCTTTCCTCTGTACACACTCAGGAGGCTGAGTGTCCCTGGTCTCTCCCTGTTATGCCCATAGCACCCCCCCCCAACACACACCCCCTGTCCGTAGCACTGCCACCCCTCCCACACACCCCTGTGACCACCAAAACTGTCAACAGACAGTGCCATTTGCCTGCGTCTGCCCTGCGGGTACAGACTCGCCCTCCCTTGATAACCGTGAACCCTGTTCTAGACCAAGAGACCGCAGTTAGCAGAGACGTTCTCTAGGGAGGCAGGAAGCAGGTATGCTCCTCGAGCAGAGGTGCCTGGGGAGCCCCTGAGACATGCCCCGGCTCACGGCCGGGTACGCGGGGCTTCCAGGCCCGTGGTCAGGTGACAGGTCTTGTCCTGGCCTGTAAGGCTCTTGACGGCTCTTGAGAAGGGAGCCACCCGGCTCCGCGTGCTGAGTCAGCAAAGCTCCCAGGACGGTTTTGGGTGATGTCCCGTAGCCTCTGTCAGTCTTGTATGCCGCCGCCGGACACTACATGTCCGCTGCCATTGTCGTCCCCACGTTGTCCGGTGGAGTAGAAGAGCGTCTTGGGCCTCGGGCTGCCGTAGCAAAGTCCACAGACCGAGTGGCTTAGACACAGCCTCCGTTTTGTTCCTCACGGTTCCGGTAAAACTGTGTCTGCACGTGCAAGCCGTGGGCCAGACTTGGGCCTGGGGGCTCCCTGTGCCTTCTCCTGATCTAGACAATTAGAATGACACGTGCCCGTCGGCGCTGGGTGGCTGTCTGTATTCCCAGCGTGCAAGTTCCTTAAATACTTAATACAGATTCTGCTTTTATAGACGCCTCACGTTGGTGTCCTTGGTGTTTGGTTCAGCTGAAGAAACAAACCCACCCTCACAGCTGCCACGAGTATCACACGTCTGCTTTTCTCTGCCAGATACGCTGTATTTTTAAGGGCCAGGTTCTGCTGATGAATCCGGCCAGTACGAACTGGGCAGAGTGGTTCAGCTGTACGACTGACCGTCGTGGTTTGCGAAGCCCTGTGTGGAAGACGTATGGTTTAGCAGTGTGATAACTGCAAGAAACAGAAAACACGTACTTGGTTTATTGTACATCTATTTTTATCGCCTAGTTGGTTGAGACAAATTCAGGTACACGCTCTTTTTCTCTCTCGAAAGGACTTTACTCTTGAAGATCTTGCCATGCTTTCTAGAAAATGTACTGCTTATCTTAAACCTTGCCCAGTAGATCATGATTACACCCTTTTTTCTCCTTGGATATATTTGCACCTTACCTGGTTATTTCCTGTTACTGTGTGTTCTCTGAATTCTGGGACAAGCGCATAGGGGGGTAACTTGCTTTTGACTGGCTGCGGTCCATCCGTTGTGTTTCTAAATCAAGCAGAAGTGTGAGTAGACTGTGGATCATGTCCTTCGGGGTTCAGTTCCTCTGGGTTACTGGTTATCAACGGGGGCAGGGTCAGTTAGGCAGTATCTTCAGACACATGGGGTTGTCATGACCGAGACGAGGTGCCATGGGCATCCAGGTCAAGGCCAGAGGTACTGCTCAGCGTTCTAAACACACAGAACAGCGCTCCCCACAGCAGAGAAGGAGCTGGCCCCAATGTCAGTCATGCCACAGCTGAGAAGTCGAGCTGTCGAGAGCTCTCGCAGGATACCTCGTACTAGGTGGCTTCAGTAATGATTCCAGGCTGGCCGAGTGTCAGACACCAGAGACGCCGACGTGTTGCCCTCACACAGGCCTCGCGTGTGGGTACCACCAAGCCCTTTATTCTCCTCCTCTTCAACAACTTCCACACCTGCCGTTGGACCAGTCCTGAGTATTTCCATCTCCGTCATTGACATAATGTGCTTTGTTCCGCTGATGTCCCCCTCGGACAGAAGAAGAGAAGCACTGAAGGCTGACGAGGCGTAAGGCCCAGGGGTCCTACCCCTCTGGCAGACTGCGGATGAAGAGACTCCTTAGCCTTGGAGTCCAGTTGGGAGGGGTAAGGTGCTGCTGCTGGCGGGGGCTGGGCCAGCCCCACAGGAGAAGCATCCCCCAGGGGTCCTACCCCTCTGGCAGACTGCGGATGAAGAGACTCCTTAGCCTTGGAGTCCACTTGGGAGGGGTAGGGTGCTGCTGCTGGCGGGGGCTGGGCCAGCCCCACAGGAGAAGCATCCCCCAGGGGTCCTACCCCTCTGGCAGACTGCGGATGGAGAGACTCCTTAGCCTTGGAGTCCAGTTGGGAGGGGTAGGGTGCTGCTGCTGGCGGGGGCTGGGCCAGCCTCACAGGAGAAGCATCCCGCCTGGAGAGCCCAGTCTCCCAAGATGGCCCCTTACACAACACACGGGTGAGTACCCAGGGCCTGAGAGAAAGTGCTCAAACAGGCCTTGCTTACGTGGTCTGCGGACATCTCCTTGTTTCACGGTGAACGAACGTCAGGGCTGCAAGGTATCCAAGTGACGGTTTCATCCAGTGTCCTCACTGCGCAAACGAGGAAACGAGGAAAGGCGGAGAAAGAAGGTTTCCCCTAGTTCGTGGTGTTCTCTAGATTCAGAAATTATGCAGGCCTGCTGATCTCACATCTGGTTCTCGCATCAGCTCCTCGAGGTGCGTTTTATCCCCACATCGTAGAAAAGGAAACAGAGGCCCAGCCAAATGAGGTGACCTGGCCTGGGCACTCGGTGGGGGATGGGGGACAGACCCAGTGCTCCCGACCGTTCCTGACATTCTCTGCACCTGGCCCTCCTGCTTGCCTGGATGAAATCAGGTTGGCCAGAAGTCCAGAAGAAAGTCTTCAAAACAAATGGAGGAAAAAAGCATCGATTTGGAGGCCACTCATAGATTGCCCCAGAGAAATGTCGCTCATGTAAATTCATAAGCAGATAGGAGGGCTGGTTTCAGCAGTGACCTGGAACGTTACCCCGTGTGTTCATGAAGATATCTGGTTTCCAGTCGTGATTTTCTGTCCTCCCTCCCCATAGACGACACAAGTGTTCATCACAGATGTTCCGGCTCATGGCACTCCTGTTTATCAGCTCAGTCATCATTGTGCTTCAATGGGGGAAGTTCATTCTAGCGATTCTCTCCCACCCACTTTGTGGCCTTCGACTCCCACACCCTCGGTTCATCTTTACTGTTCCATCCCCTTCTTGCAGCGAGCCTGAACTGAATGTTGCCATCGCCGTGCTCTGTAAGTGGAATCTACCTCACAAGGCATTATCACGCACAGAGGTAAAAAACTTGGGCAACCAGACCTTCTACGTGACATTTAGCCCCGGATGCAGAAGGGAGTCAAGGACGAAGTGGAGCGTTGGGTTAGACGTGGGCTTGCAGCTTGTCCTTCGCAGGGTGCCCGTGCTGCAACCGTGAGTGTGGCCGCTGGGAGCCGGTGTAGTCCGGCTGGGAGTGGAGTTGGCACCCACTCAGGGAGTGGAAGAATTCTGGTTTCTGTGCCTGTGGGTGTTCAGGGTCGGATGAAACCGTGAATCCTGCAGCCCCGTAGCTAGAGTTGAAATTCTGCTTCTCCTCTCACATCCATGAACCTTGGACCAGTGACCTAACTTCTGCAATATTTACCATCCTTGTGTGCAAGCCCGTAACGGCACCACCGGCACAGCCCCCTAGAAGGTCATGGACGCGGCGTGCCCAGGATTGCTTAATGGTGTAATGTGGTCACCATCTGCTGTTCCGTGTGCCTTGAGTAGCAGTTCTGTGGCTGGTATTTGAAAGGATGAAGCAGGAAGGGATGGAGGAAGGAAGTGTTCAGCTGGACTGCATTTTGGGTCTCCCCCAAATTCTTCTGTTGGGACCCTAACCCCCATGTGATAGTGTAAAGAGGCGGGGCCTCTGGAAGCTGATTGGGTCGTGAGCACGGAACCGTCATGAATGGGATTCGCGTCCTCGTGAAGGAGACCCCCACAGGGCTGGCTCGCCACTTCTGCTGTGTGAGCACACGGAAAAGACAGACTTCCCGGCCTCCGCGAGTGTGAGAAATCAGTGTAAGTCCCTGGTCTGCAGGGGTCTGGTACATGCCAACGGTTCGCACTGACACACAGAGCAGAGGCTTGACCTCTCCTGCCCACTCATGCCATTAGTCACTGGAGTGACACCTGCTCCGCGGGAGCCCATGTTGGCTGTCAGCGTGGGCTCCACTGGCGGCATCGGTACATGTGTCTCGGTAGAGTCACCCGGTGGGCCGAGAGTGGCGTCGCACGGCCCGGCTTTGGGTGTCAGCCCCAGCCCTGTGGCTCAGTGCCCGCGGTCTGCTGGGGACCCTGGCAGGAGCTCGAGAGCTGCCCGGTAGAAGGGGACGCCGCACTGGGGTGGCAAAGGCGCAGGCTGCCCGGGAGGCTTGCCTGAGGCCATGGCAAGGGCTTGGGGCAGTGCCCAGAGCAGGCAGTGGCTAAGGGCTGCCTGTTCGCTTTAGGAGTCCTGCAGCGGTGTGGCCCCGCCGTGCACTTGTTAAAGACACCAGGAAAATCAGACGTGGCCGTGGAAGTGCAGCGTTCTGCCCTGTGCAGCGGTGCAGACGTGGACAGAGGCAGTGGCGGGAGCCCCGTGGGTGGGGTCCGCAGCCGGGAAGAGTTCTGAGTTCTTATGAGGAGATCGCCGTGGCCCAGAGTACGTGCGGAAGATTCCAGGCAAGGGGGGGGGGGCGGAGTCAGGCCAGGACCTGCGTGGTCCTGCTCAGTCCTCTGACCTGGGTTTTCCTCGTCTGACCGCGCCGGGAACCTGACCGACGAAAGCCGGGCGGTGAGACTCCTAGCGCAGCAGTGGTCCAGGGAATGGTCACTGGTTAACATGGGCTGGTGGTTCCGGCTTGGCCCGCGGGGTAGGGGGACAGTAGGAGACAGAGGGCAGGGTCAAGGCAGGAGGAAGACGGGTGTCCAGGGCCTTGGCCCTTGGCCCTCGGAGGACGGGCCTGTGCATCTCACGTCGGCACGTACGGCTCCGCACGGGCCCCCGCAGCCTCTGAGCCGCCCATCGTGACCTCACAGCAGCTGGCACGGGACTCGAGGAAATCAATAAAGGACGCGTTTTATGTAGTCTTAGAACCAGGCACTGGGGGAGAATGGGTGGGCTGAGGAGGAACAGAAAGTCGAGGGAGAAAAGGAGAGAATGCAAATGTGGAGCGCTCCTTTCACGGAGGAACATTCCCATCTGCTGAACACTGCATTTATTGCAACAGCTGGTTGGGGAAGGCAAGAGCCGCCGTAGGGGAGTCTGCAGGAGTCAGGGGTCCACGCGATGACCCTGTTGGTCTGGCTTCTGAAGGTGGGGTGCTAGCAGCGTGACTGTGGGAGGCTGTGTGCCAGCAGCAGGGATACCCCGGGGAGCATGTACGATGAGCCAGTGCTGATGCGGAGGTGCTCGTGGAGGAGACCCCCTGGGAGCAGGATCCAAGGGAACCCCCACCTCCGCAAGCGAGGGGTCTGGCAGAGTGGAGGGGAAACTACACCAGGGGGGTAACCCCAAGACCGGCCTCAAGGGTCCAGCCTTGTGGGACAAGCAGAGTCTCACTGCACAGTGGGCAGAACATCCTGGCAAGGCAGAACTGCCTGATGAATGGCCAGTATAAACAGTAAGAGAGTTCAGAGCCCCACGGTGGGAGTGCCTTTGGCCCCACTCCACCTCCCACTCCCCTCGTAGGGGTCCCTGCTACTCACAAGGCCTGCACCCCACAAGGCTTCCCAGCTCCCGGGCACCCCTGGCCGCCCCAGACCGAGCAAGGGGATGGTACCCCCAGCACACTGCGCTGCCCCCTTGCAGGGAAGGCCAGCAGCAGCTAGGAGCTTTGGCCGTGGGATGCCCCTTACTCTCCTTGAGGAAGTGTGGCCGCTGCAGGTTCCCCATCGCCCTCAGACCGCACAGGGGTCCCCAGCACCTCCTGCCCTGCCGCCTCCCTTTCTTGCAGTGGGCATTGTTTTGTACACCCAGTAACCACCCCGGGTAACCACCGCGACGAGTGCTGAGGGAAGGAGGGGGAGGAGCCAGCATCCCATAGCCAAGGGAAAGTGACCAATTACTAGATAAAACGACTCAAGCCACCCCAGTGGGTCTAGAGTGGTCTCTTTTTCTTTGGATGTTTGGTTGTGTGGCCTTGGCCCCCGCCTGCCATGAGCGCTTAGAGCCCAGCTAAAGAAAGGTGCCCTGTGTGCAGTGCAGCTGGGCTGGGGACGCTCAGAGACCCAAGCAGGGAGCTCTGGAAGGAGTGATGGCAGCATGGGGGAAAGCCCGGCGTTCCATTTCTGCAACAGAAACATTTCCCCAGGGGGGCTGGGGGGCTCGGGCAGTTAAGTGCCTGCCTTCGCCTCAGGTCATGATCCCAGGGTCCTGGGATCGAGCCCCGCATCGGGCTCCCTGCTCAGTGGGGAGTCTGCTTCTCCTTCTGACGCCCCCCCTACTCGTGTGCTCTCTCTCTTTCTCTGTCAAGTAAATAAATAAAATATAAAAAAAGAAAAGAAACGTTTATCCAGGGCAGACTGTGCTCCGTTTTGCTGTTAATAACACCGAAACGTCTCTCCCTCTAAAGCGGTTTCTCCGTCCCCCGCACACAGGTCTTGGGCTGCTGCGTCTCTTCTGTCTCCCTGCCCGTTTCCTCTGCTTCATCGCACCCCTGAAGCTGGGGGTCCTACAGCCACGACTGCACACCCCCCCACCCCCCGGCTAATTAGGAGCATTGGCAGTCAGTGGAGCCACCTTTGGGTCTCCGTGGCTGCGCCTCCCAGCACTCTTCATTTCAAGCCGCACGAAACCCTTTGCTCCCCCCGTCTCTCGCTGCAGGTTTTTCCCACTCGGCGTTCACGTTTGGTATCGAGAGCCACATCAGCCAGTCCAACATCAACGGGACGCTGGTGCCGCCGGCTGCCCTCATCTCCATCCTGCAGAAGGGACTGCAGTATGTGGAGGCCGAGATCAGCATCAACGAGGTACGTGCGCTCCCGGGACGTGGGCGGTGGCCTGACTCCCCCAGCAGAGCCTGGGGACAGGGGAGCAGCTCGGAAACCAGGCAGGGCCACACCGGAGGCCCATCTGCTGGAGTCCTTCCATGCTTCCTCGCCTTGAACGACCTCCTCCTTACGAGCCTGTCTTGTTCTGCTTTCTCTTTAGCTTTTAAAAAGTACGAAAGGAATACATCCTGTCCTCGGTCACCTGTGCCCGCCCCCCACCCATTTCTGAAAACCCACCTCTTTGAAAACACCCGACTTTCTGCCTGTCCTGTGCACATTCTTCCCTGACCGTGGTCCTCTCCTCCTCCCTCCTCTCAGCTGGGGTGCCCAGAGGCGGTGTTCCAGAACCCCTTGGGGCCCCGTCTCGTCTCCTTTTCCCACAAAACGGTTAAATGGGATAGGAGCGTGTGACCCCAGAGGGCCCCCCCCCCCCCGCCAGCTCTCAGATCGTGTGATGCTTCATCTTGATGTGTCCGTCCCCCGGGTTCCAGCTCTTCAGTCTGTTGAAAAGCCCTCGTGGCTTCCCTTCCTCACTTCCACATTCCGGCATGTCTGGAGATGAAAAAAAGGGCATCTCATTTGTGACTGGGGTTTGCGGTCACTAAACGGTGGGACGGCGTGCTTTCAAAGTTTAGACTAGGAGGTGTTTTCATTACTCTGGGCAGTGCCTACCTACTTTTTGCCAAGCAGTCATCCATTTGAGGCGTGACTGTGAAGAGGGTGATAGGGAAGGGTGCTGACCGCTTGGTCAGCGTTGGCCACGCCATGGCCAGTACCGAAGCCTCAAGGTGGCCGACACGGTGACAGGCGGCTTGTTACACATTTTCTAGGGTTTCCTATTGTTTCCTTGCTTTCAAATATAATATTGTATGGTGGTCAGAAGTCAGCTGGGGTCCTGTGTCATTTCGATAGTGTCCTGCTGAAACTCCTATTGTTCACTTCTTCCTGATTTCCGAGGTAATTCAAGCTCAGAATGTGCAAAAGCGTGTTTGCACGTACAGCAGCCACAACTCATAAGCACTGTTTGTAGGACTCTAATATTTGGAGCGATTTCTAAGAAAAGAACTTCTTCCTGTATTTTTGAGTGCGTACGGAAAATTTTTCGTCACAGATAGAAGTCAGAGAATCAAAACAAGTTGAAAAAACGAGCGTGGGAACTACACAGGCTGTTGCCCGTGTATCAGGGCTCTATTTCGTCTACACCCTGAGCCCCAGTGGCAGGGGATGAATACTTTATTAAGTCAGACAGACAGGTGTACAAGGACTCGAACCCTGAAGGATGTCCAGAGAGCTGCCTCTCCCTCACAAGAGTGTGCTTGTGCACAGATCTCCTGTCCTTGTCGTCGTATCTCCGCAGGGCTTCTCGCACTCGGCACTCAACACGTGGGGGCCAGACGGTTCTTTGCAGCGGGCTGGCCTGGATGCTCTAGGACGTTGAGCCGCATCCTGGGTCACCCCGCCCCCTCCCCCCCACTGTGCACCTGCCCCCGGCCCGCCCCGGACCTCTGGGCACCGCTCTGAGTCCTGCCCCCGCTGTGCCATGGGAGCTGATGGCTGCCCCCCGCTCTGGCTCTCTCCCCAGGATGGCACGGTGTTCGACGGCCGCCCCATAGAGTCCCTGTCCCTGATCGACGCTGTGATGCCGGACGTGGTGCAGACGCGGCAGCAGGCCTTCCGGGAGAAGCTCGCTCAGCAGCAGCAGGCCAGCGCAGCGGCGGCGGCGGCAGCAGCAGCGGCCACGGCAGCCACGGCAGCCACGGCGGCCGTGGCCCAGCAGCACCCACCAAAGAACGGCGAGGCCACAGTGAATGGGGAGGAGAACGGAGCACACGCAATAAGTACGTGCAGGGCCCTGGGTGTTGGCGAGCTTCTGGTGGTTTCTGTCCTGGGTTTGTGGGAGTCGCCGGGACTCTTCAGGCTCTGCTTGCTGTCCGTGTCTCTGAGCCCTAGTGTGGCGTCGTATTTGCTGGAAGAGCTTCACGCTCTGTTCCCATTGAAGTCCTTAGACACGGCAGTGTTTACGCACACATCCTCGATCTTAGGAAGTCGTGCTGCCCAGAGAACTAGTGTTGTGTAACAGCGAGGAGAGCCGTGTGATTACTCTTACATCAGAGGGTTTCGTTTGTGGAGGCCCCTGGTCCTCCGCCCGCCTTCGGTGTTGAGCGTGTTGGGCCAGCATCTGCTGTAATGGTCAAGCGCATGGCGACAGAGAGGGCACCGGGCCGCAGACAGCAGGTGTGGCCTTACGTGGTGGTCTCCAAATGCTGGGTGCTCCATCTCTGTGGGGTAATTGCCGTAAAGGGCGTGCCGATCACAGAGCCTGAATTTCTACCCAGAGAACCAGACTCCGCTCTGATACGTGGCTTAGAAACTCAGAGAGGGCTTCAGGAGCGCATTACACGTGTGTTACGTACCTGTGTGTGGATGCACGCACGTGTTCCAGGTGTGCACGTGTGGCTTGCGCACATGTGGCTTTCTGGCCGGCCGTCTCACGTGAGGTTGCAGCTTGCAGCCAAGCCTTGTGGCAGGTTCTCGTCCACGAGCACAGGGTAACGAATTCGCCTCAGCTAAAGAATGAGATGCGGCATCACACGGAGAACCCACCTAGGCTGTAACGCAGATTACAATAAGTAGGTCGGTGTACAGGTCGTGAATCTAGCACAGAAATGGAAGGACTTCCCTCCTGTACCCTCCGTCATCACCGTTAATCAGGTCCGGAACAGCAGGGCCGGGAAGGAAGAAGACAGTACGTGGCTCGAGCCACACATCACTTACTGGCTATCCGCTCACAAGCCATACAGTCCTCACGTTTTCAGAAATGAAACTGGAAGAAACTAAGGGTCTTTGTTTTCTTAGTCTTCCGTCACAGAAATGAACTTATAATCAGTGAACTTCAAGAAGTCTGTGTTTGCCAGGACAGAAATTTTGCAAGCTTTTAAATTGTACTGATTTCTTTTGAATCTGAAGAAAATCTGATGGGATGATGGGGGTGGGGATCTTAATGGGTGAGGCACCTGGGTGGCTCGGTCATTGAAGCATCTGACTCTTGATCTCAGCTCAGGTTTTGATCTCAGGGTCGTAAGTTCAAGCCCCATGTTGGGCTCCACGCTGGGCAAGGAGCCTACTTAGAAAAGAAAATCTAATGGGACATAGCTGCATAGAGACGGGTACACAGCTTAAAGCCCACTGGCCGCTCACACACAGATGGCCTTCATTTCATGGGTACCTGTGGCTTACTGGTCACTCTCCAGGGAGCGCGGCTCAGGGCTCGCTGCTGCCTCATCTCTGGCACATCATCCTGTGGCACTGACTTCTGCTTTGTCTCCTGAAGCCTGGTGCCCCCTACATTTTGCAGTCATCTTGCCGCAGGGCAGGCTGGGGCCAGACTGTGGTGTTGGAAGTGATCGTTCGTCCTGGCCTTCGGGAATCTTCTGCGTCCTGCCACTTGGGAGAATGGTTTTCACGAGGGTGGCATTTAGTATCGGTTAGAATCTTCTGCGTCCTGCCACTTTGCAGGATGGTTTTCACGAGGGTGGCATTTAGTATCAGTTGTCTCCGCCGCCACCAGGCCTACCTGGGAATTCAGAACCCGGGTCCATGATTCATCCGGGGTGGGCTTACTCGGTTAGAAAGCCTGGCAGTTCTGCGTGGCATAAGAAGTCTGACGCAGAGGTGGCTCCACCAAGAAAAAAAACCAGCCCTTCAGTCCCAAGAACCAAGGCTGTTGCAGGCAGGGAGTGCAAGGTGGTGGGCGCTCTAGAAGAGCGGTGGCCTCTCCCGGCGGGAGCGCCCAGGTAAGGAGGTGATACTTCAGAAAGGCTCTCGTGGATAAGACGTCTCATCCCGTCTGCGGAAGAGCATCCTTCGGGCTCGACCCGGCTCTCGTCATCCCTCCCCAGTCTCCGCTGGTGGTGGTTAGACCTTAGCATGGCCCTAGTTACGCAGAATAAAGAGCTTTTTTTTTCTCTTATCAAATTTGCAGGCTGTTGAAATAAAGAAATGTAATACATGTACTAAATTATACAAAAGTCATGATATAGTCATCAGATCGTATTACCTGGTACATAAAAAGAACGTGTCTCTGTCAGAGCAAGACCATCGTATGGTTTCACTCATCTGTGGAACATAAGAAATAGCACAGAGGATCAGAGGGGAGAGGAGGGAAAACTGTATGGGAAGTCATCAGGGTGGGAGAAAAACCATGAGAGACTCTTAACTGTAGGAAACAAACAAGGTTGCAGAAAGGGAGGTGGGTGGGGGATGCGGAGACTGGGTGACGAGTAGATGCCCTTCAGAGGGCACGGGATGTGAGGAGCACTGGGCGTTACAGGCCACTGACAATTTACTGAACTCTACACCTGAAACTGGTAATGTACTATCAGCTGGCCAACTGAATTTAAGTTAAAAAAAGAAAAAGAAAAAGAAGGTGTCTCTAACACTCACGTGCCCTGAGAATGCATTTCTTTCATATACCGGGCAGCCACATGTCTTTTCCTGTTTCCTGTGACAGATAATCATTCGAAACCAATGGAAATAGACGGGGACGTTGAGATTCCGCCCAACAAAGCCACAGTCCTTCGGGGCCACGAGTCCGAGGTGTTCATTTGTGCCTGGAACCCTGTCAGTGATCTCCTAGCTTCAGGGTAAGGATGCCAGGCCGGGGGTGCCCCAGGGTCCGGGGGATTGCAGGTGTTCTCTCCTTTCTGGAATTGTGCCTCATGGGTACGTGCTCCCCTCCCATTTGTGTGCAGACCCAGACCTTGGGCTCTCCGTGCTGCCCTCCTTCCCAGGTGGTGAAGAAGGCCTTGCTCTGCCCTGTGTTCCCAGTGGGCTGGGGAGCAATGCAAAGAGATTTACAGTTGCTACGGGGCTCCCCGCTGGCCCAGCCAGTGGGGCACGCGGCTCTTGATCTCAAGGTCGTGAGTTCCAGCCCACGTTGGGTGTGGAGCCTACTTGAAAAGCAAATTAAAATAGCGAAGAGCAACAAACACAGTGAGGCGGAGGACAGAGCCGGTGGGCGGGATTAAGAAGACGCAAGGCCGCGCGCCAGGGCTTCTGGACCTAGCCTGAAAGTCTGACGGCTGCGTGTGCACTTGAAGCGGAAGCTGAATGCATGTGCCTTTTCATTCGACAGATCCGGAGACTCGACGGCAAGAATATGGAACCTTAATGAGAACAGCAATGGGGGCTCCACACAGCTCGTGTTGAGGCACTGTATACGAGAAGGAGGACATGACGTCCCGAGTAATAAAGACGTGACCTCACTGGACTGGAATGTAAGCACCTGCCGCCACGCAGACGCGTTAGCAGCTGTAGCCCTGGGGGCTGCTGTCCCGTGGCTGAGAGCGTCCGGCAAGGCTGTGTTGGGCAGGCAGCTAGCTGGGTGGTCAGTGGCCCTCCCTTTCCATCCCTGAGCAAGATGAGCCTGCTGGTCCCAGGGGGAGCCCGCTGTGCTGGCGAGAGGGGGTGTGCGGCCCAGGAAAGGGGACTGTCCAGCTCGCTGGTTCGGCGGTGGGGGTTACAGGCATTTACAGGTGGGAAGCCCACGGGCCTTTAGAACTTCTTTGCACTTTTCCTGCATCACAAACTCCTCTCTGTGTGCAAACGCACTTTTAAAAGCTTCCTTTGGTCTCTTAAAGTCTCACTGTAACTTTTCGGATGGTGTGTTTAATGACGTCATCGGGTGACTGGTTGCGTGTATTTTCCCTGTTCCCGCATCTCCCGTATGTCTGTTCAGAGCAGTGTGGGCTGAAGTAGTCCCGTGGGATCCACTAGTCTCTTCACTGGGAGACCGGGACGGATGCGAGACTCTTCCAGCCCCAGGGTCAGGTGAGAGGGCGTCTTGGCTTCTACTGAGCTGTTGGGGGTGTGTGTTTGTTTCTGGCCCACAGAGCGATGGGACACTGTTGGCCACGGGTTCCTACGATGGCTTTGCGAGAATATGGACCGAAGACGGTAAGCCGGGCCTCCTCGTGAGCGGCGGGAGAGGACGTGCTTTGCGATGTAATTGGCAAGTGAGCTGACTGTGGCTTTGAAGTCAACCTGCTTGTTGTTTCTTTACCGAACAGGCAACCTGGCCAGCACCTTAGGGCAACATAAAGGCCCCATCTTTGCCTTGAAATGGAACAAAAAGGGGAATTACATCTTGAGTGCTGGTGTAGACAAAGTGAGTATTCGCTTAAAATAGGTCTCAAAAAACCCCCACATCTCTCTGAGCTGTAGATGTTGATTTATTTTTAATCTCTGGGTAACGTCCTGGGTTTTTTTGTTTTGTGTTTAATTCTGAGGCTCTCTGCTTCTCCTTAACAAGGCAAAAGAGCTGCTTTAGGTTTTGTTTTGTGGTTTGATCTTACTGTTCATTTATAACACGTGCTCTCTCAACATATTATACTGTTCCACAGACCTTTGTGCAGAGCCACCCCCCCCTTTTTTTTGAGGTACGTCATTCAGTGATGGAAAGAGGAAATCCCCCAGTTGCACGTATCCAATGCTTGAAAAGCAAAGTGGTGTGGGATGCACGGGACAGAAACCTTTCCCCCACTGAGCGGTTTTGGAAACACAAACCGTTTTCTCTCGCCAGGCTCGTTTCCCTAATTCGATGAATTGTGACTTCCCGTCATGGGCTGCAGGCTTCTCTGAGAGCCGGAGGAAAGCGGGCCCGCCCACGAGGGGCACACCCCTGGCGGCCCACGGGGCACACTCAGAGCAGACGCTGTGCCTGGACAGGGCTGCCAGGTGGATGTGACGGGGTCAGGTCCGAGTGGCCGTGTGCAGACGGGGTCCTCTAGAAGCCGTGGGTGGGCAAGGAGTCAGCGGCTGTAGGCATCATCTGGCTCGGAGTGTGGGCCCCCCTCTCTGGGTCTGTTTCCTCAGTTGCCAAGAGTCAGGAATCGGGACCCCCAAAGAACATGGAAGGAAGGGTTATGTCATTCCTGAGACTCGGCAGGAATTGGAAGTCCTTGCTTTGGAAGAGAAGTATTATCAAGAGATGAAGCCGAAGGAAAACAAGCAGTTTGTGTTTCTACAACTGCTGACTGGGTCTGCGGCCTATACTGTCGTGTGGTGTGCAGAGGGCTTTGTGTTTTCAGACGGACGTCAGGATCATTTGAAAACCTTGTTACGTTACTGCTTCGTGTCTCTTCACGTTTTACAGTGAGTGTACAGTAGCAGCCACAACCTGTCAACTTTGTCGCAGGCCCGGGGCTAAAATATGTACCGTGTGGCCGGTGACAGACAATGTGTGCTGACCCCGTACCAGAGGGCAGCCCTCTAGGTCAGTGAAGAGTGCCGTCGCACGCTCTCTGTTTTCAGCCAGCACACCTTTCTTTCCAACCTGGCAGCCTCATATCGAGTTGACAGAAGCTGAGTTCTGTGGTTGACACTAAGCGTTCTCCTGGAACTACTGTCCGATCTTCTCTGAGACGGTCGAGTTCAGATATTACACATGGGCGCGCGCACGCACGCACACACACGCCTTTGTCGGGTCCGTGGCTGGCCGTCCATACTGCTGACTGGATCATTAAAATGATTTGTGCACGTGGTCGCTGACCCTTCCCAGGCACTTTACAGTGTGTGCTGCCCGTTCAGTGCCCCCGAGACAGGCGGTGGGCGCACAGACACCTGCACTCACTTGCCCAGGGACACCCGGGTCCAGGGTGCAGGCCCTGGATTGCCAGTCACTTCTGCCCTTTGACCCCCACACACTTCTAAAAAATTCTTTGCAGCCTCACCTGCCTCCTGCCCGGGGCTCTTTACAAAATTCCATCCCTGATTTTCTACTTTCCCCTCGACTGTGACTCTTCCAGGTGAGGGGCTGGACGGCCGGTGAAAAGGCACTCTTGGAATTCACTTAGTCTTTGGGTCCTACCCTCTCTGCCATTGTTCACCAACCATGGCAGGAATGATAATAATGTTCTCGCAAGTGCTGCCCGGGGAGGAGGGGGCGTGGACAGGGATGTTGGTGTTGACCTTCACTGCACGCTTAACCTGGAAGGGGTGGCAGGAGGAGAGGTCCCATCCCTAAAAAGCTTTTGTGTGATTAATGTTTTGTTTCGCCCCTCGGTTATTTAATGGAAACAGCAGCTAGGTGACGTGTGTGAAGTATTGAAAGAGTCTGTGTATTGTCCGCGTTGCCACATTCGTGAGTGGCTGCGTTAAGAAAAGAGTCCCACTCCAGCAAACAGCAAACAAGCAAAGTTAGTTGGTCTAGGGGCGCCCGGCTGGCTCGGTCGGTGGACTGTGGGACGCTTCATCTCAGGCTTGTGTGACTTCCAGCCCCACGTTGAGTGTAGAGATGACCTAAAAATAAAATCTTTAAAAAAAAAGTTAATTGGTCTAGAGCTGACCCCAAACTTAGAGAACTGCGTTTCAGAGATACTTGGTGTCCTGAAGATTACATCTGCAATTTCCTGCAGTTAATACAAAATACAAGCAGTTCTTCTTCCAGCAGAATCCTAAGTGCTGTGGACGGGGAGGTGGAAAGGTTTCAGTTAAGGTAGACGTGCCAGTTGATTAAGACTTGATTGCTGTGGGACACATGGGGGGCTCCGTCGGGGAAGCATCTGCCTTCGGCTCAGGTCACGATCCTGGGGTCCTGAGATAGAGCCCTGCGTCGGGCTCCCTGCTCAGCGAGGAGTCTACTTCTCCCTCTCTCTCATGCTCTCTCTCAAATAAAAAAAATTTTTTTTTTTAAAGACCCATGGTGTTCATTGAGCTGGTCTCATTGCTTCCCTGTCTTCCCGCTCTCAGCAAGTTCCTAAGGATTCAGGACTTACTGTGCTTTGCGAGGTGGAGACCCCTTTTTCTCCGCATGTGTACCGGTGACTCCGTGCCCGAGCCCCGTGCCTCACGCTGCTGTCCTGGATCCAGCGTCCATGCCTCGGCGCTGATGGGCAGGGCAGGTGTCAGAAATGCCAGTTTCTCTAGTCCTGCATTTGGAAAGTGCTAGAAAGGTGTCTCAAGCTGCTTCATTGCAGGTTTTTCTACAGGTCTCCGTGTGGGGGAGGAGGGAGAATCCCCACCAATCGGGGCCGTTTTCCCAGTATTGGGAGCGGCTGCTGCGTTCAGTGGAGAAGGTACCAGCACATGTGGCTGTCGGGTTCATAAAATGTACCCTGGATGCTGAACCTGGATTCCAAAAGTCTAGATGAAAGACAGAATCCCCAATATCTCAGGAGTGGTTGTGTATCGATTCCGTGTTGAAACAGTATCTTGGCCGCATTGGAGTGAACTAAAATATATTGTTAAAATTAATTTTACTGATTTCTTTTTCCTTTTTTTAAGATTTATTTGAGAGAGCGTGTGCACGTGTGTGAGGGGAGGGGGAGAGAGAATCCTCCAGCAGACTCCTTACTGAGGACTGAGCCTGATGTGGGGCTTGATCCCAGGACCCCGAGATCATGAGCCAAAACCAAGAGTCGGACACTCAACCAACTGAGCCACCCAGGCTCCCCTTTTTCCTTTTTTTAAATGTAGTTAGGAGAAAATTAAAAATGACCTTTGTGGCTCACATTGTATCTCTTTTGGACAGTGCTGGCTTAGAAGGAAGGGAGGGGTCATGGTCTTTTCCTGTATGTTAGATTTTTCTAGAGAAATCTTTCTGTGAAGAATACTCACTTTTTCTTTTTGTTTGCGGAGCGCAGACAACCATAATTTGGGATGCCCACACAGGAGAAGCCAAACAACAGTTTCCGTTTCATTCCGGTGAGTTTTTGAGGGTTTTTTTGGTGTTTTTTTTTATTGTAATTCAAAAATAGTAATTCGTAGTCCTAGGAAGTGTCTCTTACAGTAGTAATCGTGAAAGCTTGCAGGAAGGAGCCCACAGAACGGAGCTGGTGGGAAGGAAATGCATTTCATGGGGAGCGTTGCTCTTACTTTGCAAGATACAGATGCCCTCAGCGCGTGCCTGCTCGGAAGTTTAAAAACACAGCAGTGGCCCAACCACAGAACCAGTGTGGGCGTCTTCCCCCTGCTGTCCCAAGGGGGATGCTGCATCGGGGTTCCCTGCGACCGTGCCTGGGTTCGGAAGTTCCCTGGGAGGAGTCCCCGGACTCCGCGGACAGCTGTCCTCAGGGCTGAGACGTGTCACCGCAGCAGGATACAAAGCAGAAGCCGCAGACCAGAGGCGTACAGGGGGACATCCAGAGCCTCCCAGGGTCCTCTGCGAGTGGAATCAGTCAGCCCACGTCTGATGCCCCAGAAACAAGTTAGGACAATACACGTGAAGGGTCGGCTACCAGGAAAACTCACCAGGACTCAATGCCTAAGGTTTGTGATTGGCGGCTGGTCCTGTAGGCACCCCTGCTTGGTGTGTGCCCAGTTCCAGACTCCCAGAGGGAAAGCAGGGGTTCGGTATACACCCCACTGTTTGCGCAGTTCAGGCACAGGACACCATTCTCGTCCGTTAGGCCGTGGTGGGAAACCTGTGGACGTCCAAATTCCCAGTCTCGGGCCAAGACCAGCCTTGCCAGTGGGTGCTCCTGCAGGGAGAGCGTCAGGCCTGCGGGGGTCCGTGTGCCCCGCAGAGATGTGCAGCCACTGCTCTGGACCTTACCCTGTCCCTTTGTGTGCCGGGATCCCCGCGGGCTCCCTGGGGCGGCCAGGGGTCCAGAGTTCCCACTATTCACATTCCCACCGGTTACTTCACGCTCTGTGTAGCCTTATCTTGTTAGATGTAGCCTCTTAAGGACAGACGACCACCTCCCAGAAGGAACAGACGGTTAGAAAGACTGGCTCAGACTTGACAGAAGGGAGTGGATGCTCCTTCCCTCAACAGGAAATGTTCCATTTTGATGGAATCTAAATGCACAGAGGAAGTGTTTACTGTTCTCTCCGGGCATCCTGATGGGTAGTTGGGGTGCCTGGTGATGGTCTGCATCTAAACGCTGGCCCCATGGGCCCCCCTGGACGGCACAGCCCATCTCCGTGCCCAGGGAGGGGCTCCGAGCAGGGGACGTGGGTCGTCCAGGGAGCCGACGGAGCCAAAGAGTCCGTGAGGCAGGACTAGGTTCCGACGAACGGACACCAGTCTGTCCCTGACTGCACACGGTACTAAAGCAGTGCTTTCTCCTGAGCAAGGGGGACCCTGGAGTCACAGCTGACACCCTGCTGCTCTGCTGACATAGCACGTCTCTCCCGTGTGTCCTCATAGCTTGGGGTCCACACTGGACACGCCCCTTGGGGTGCCGGTGAACTCTGCTGTTAGTGTTGCTTTAACAGCACTGATGATGTGGAAGTGGCTGAACATATTCCAGAATGTACGTTCTCACCAGGAAGTAGGCACGGCTCCCAGCGCAGGCGGCTTGCTATTCCAGCCTGTGTGGGGTGGGGCGGGGGAGGGTGTGTGTGTCACATTACAGGACACAGACGTTTGTGTATGCACAGGACATGCATATACACGTGCTAGGACGTGTACACGCTCCCCGCCCCACTTACTAATGATACGTACCATCAGTAAAGGCGACTACACGTCCACGTGGTGGACAGCCATCACCGCTATCTAGTTCCAGAACATTTCCACCACCCCGAAAGGAAATCCCTTCTCCATTACGAAGTCTGCTTACAAGCCCACCCTCTGGCAAGCCAGCCTGCGTGGGTCTGTGTGTGTTGCCGGATTACAGTCCTGCTCCAGACGGCACAGCAGAGCACGTAGCGAGTGACAGTATCCTTCCCAGTGGCCTTGCATTGTTGGCATAAATGCCAAAGCGTCCCGACCTTTGTTGTCGGGGACGATACCATAGTGGGTTCGGAGCCCGAGAAGAGCAGGTGTGCTCACCCATGTGATTGGAGGAATATCTGAAACTCAGCTCTGGATTCTACTTTTCAGAGAAAAAGTATGCCCTAGATAAACATTGGTGAGCTTCCCCTAACACTTTTAAGAATTGATTTATGGGGGCACCTGGGTGGCTCCGTCGGTGAAGCGTCTGACTCCTGATTTTGGCTCAGGTCCTGATCTCAGGCTCCACGCTCAGTGCAGAGTCTGCTGGTGCATTCTCTCTCTCCCTCTGCCTCTGCCCTCCCCCCCAGAAATAGTAAATAAATCTTTTCATTTATGAAGTTTTCAGCAGAAAAACCACAGGCCAGGATTTATTGTGTATTCAGAGAACTTCTTGCCCGTAATTCTTACCGTAATGGGGATTGGGTAGACCCACTGCTGGTCCAGTAAGTTCCAGGTGTCATTTGCTCTTTTTTTTTCCTTAGTGTCAAGGAGAGTGCTAGAGATTGTTCAAGATGGTAACATGAAAGAAAAGCAAGCATGCTCCTTTTCAGAGCAAAACACAGATAGTTGGCGCTTATAAGGAGGACCCTTCGTTAGCCTTCAGAGACTCCGCATTTGATGGGTTGATCTGAGAAATTGCTTTGCCGTATTGGGTTTTCCCCATGAACACCCGGTAGGGCCACCGTCTGTCACCGTCCGCAGGAAGCATGAGCTCGGAGCCTGAGTGGGGACGACCACTCGGCAATGAGAAGGAACACGTAACAGCCCGGTGGATCTGCGGGGCGTTCTCCTGAGTGACATAAGCCAATCTCCAAAGGTCACCTGCTGTTTGATTCCATTTACGTAGAAGCTTCTTGAGATGATGCAGTTTTGGTCTTGGAGAACACACGAGTGGAGCCAGAGTGTAGGGGTGGTGCAGGGAGGGCTTGGTGTGCGTGTCACGTGACACGAGGGGACTCCTGGTGACGATGGCGTGGTTCTGGATCTGACTGGGTACGTGGTCGCACAGAGCTGCCCCTGTGGTAGCACGCCATCGCCCCCCCACCCCACGCCGTACCAGCATCAGCCTTCTGCTCTTGCTCCTGTCCCGTGGAGCTGCAAAGTGCAACCATTGGGGGAGCCTGGATGAATAGTAATACTTCACAATTGAACAACAAAGAAAGCCGGGCTGCGCCTGGTGCTCATTGCTGAACCTCACTGAGCCCACGTGTGGGCAGGGAGGGCGTGGGGACCCCAGAACCGCTACACCTTGTTTCCCGTCACTTAGCCACACTGAATGGTGAGGTCGCCCTGGGGGCTCTGGGGGTCCTGGTGGCAGGGGCCCACTCACAGGGGGTCAGCCACCCAAGTACAGAGCGTCCCCTCTTCGGATGGCAAGGGTTAGCAGGTATTAATTTTTACGGCCAGGTACTAGATTCTGTCGCTGGACCTGCCCCCCACATCGTCCTATTTCCAAGTGCATGGGTTGCACGCCCTGAATGCAGAGGGTGGCCCAGGAATTCAGGATTTCGCCGGTGCGGTGCTCTCAGCACGAGCAGCCGCGGTCTTGGCTCTCTGGCTCACGGGCTCATCCCCCCGACCAAGCGGGATCTGCTTCTTCCTTCCGCTGTGCACACGCGGGATCCTTGCCGGGAACCGGGGGGTTACCGTGAAACACGGTGCTGGGCAGGTAACAGAAAGAGATGCTGTTGGCCTCGCTCTCCCCCAAATACTCCCTCCCGCAAGATGCACTTGGTGAGGGAGCGGGATCCACCCTGCATGACCTACCTGTGAAAGGTGACCGCATTGAAACTGCAGAAGGGGAGGGGCAAGCTGCTGTTAGCGTATTCCGAGTCATCGGGACGCTTCTCCCGAATCAGTGCTGACTTGACTTTAAAAGAAATACGAGACATGGTTATGCACCGACCAGTTGATGAAACCTGCGTGATCAGAGATGTGCAGGAACCTAACTGTCTTCCTGCTGGGAACAAGAGGTGTGAGAGCAAGGGTGCTGCGTGTCTCACGGGCGGTTGGGGGAAGAGGGAGCGCTGGGAGGCAGAGAAATCCATCACCCTCCCCCAAACCCTCCACGGAGCTCCTGGAGCCACCGGGGCCTGGGAAAGGCCCAGGAGTCAGAAGGGGTGTTCATCACAAGTCCTGAGCCCTAAGCCCACTTGGTCCCCAAAGGGGTCAGTCCCCTCCAGTTGGCGGGCTCCAATAATGTGTTGCAGGAGATTTTTTAAAACATAGGGTATGAAATCTTTTTCATGTCCTTGTCCCTGTTCTTCCCACCTAAAAGAAATCAAATCAGCCCGCCACAGGGATATTTCTGGAAGCAACCAGGTGTGAGGGCAAGCAGTGCACGTTCTCATGAACCTTTCTCACCGTGTCGGGGAGCCAGCGACTCCGCGGCCACAGGGCACGTCAGCCGCCATGGGGCTCTCTCTAGAGCGTCTGCTCAGCCTTCCAGATGTGGACAGAAGGGTCTCTGCGGTCGATGAGGAGAGGCTGTGTTCACACTGGGAACGTTCTTTTATTACGTGGCTGGATGAGGCTTCTTGACTCTGCTTTTAATTGTTTTAAATCAGCTGAGCTCTGTGCACGGGTAGTAAATGCAGGTGTCTCCCCGCTGCCCCGCCCCACAGCGCCCGCGCTCGATGTGGACTGGCAGAACAACACGACCTTCGCCTCGTGCAGCACCGACATGTGTATCCACGTCTGCAGACTCGGCTGTGACCGCCCCGTCAAAACCTTCCAGGGACACACCGTAAGTGTGACTTCTGAGGACTGGCCTCTGGGTCCCGGGTGCTCGCAGCATCTCTGGGCCCTGGATTAACCCACTTGTAGGCCCACATGTGACCCCGAGAGGAGTCAGGTGCTCGATTCTGCAGGGAAGACTTGGAAGTGGCTGTCGTGAAAGTGTACAGAGACACAAAGGAAAGGCTGCTCGTAATGAGCGAATAGATGGGGAGCGCTGGCAGAGAAAGCACAGCCCAGTGGACGTCTGAGAACCGAGGGTGCAGTGTCTGAAATGAAAATCCTCACGGGGAGTTCAGCAGCAGGTGGGAGATGGCAGGAAGGTTAGGGACGCGAGATCATAGAAAAGAGTTGATTTGAAGAGGTGATAAAGCTTGGACAGACTTTCTCAGAGAGGCTTAGTGACCTGTGAACAGTACGAAGCCCTCCAGCATTATACGTGTAATGGAGAAAGAGAGGAAAGAGAGTAGAACACAAAAATTATATGAAGCAATAATAGCCATATTTTCCTAAATTTGGTGGAAAATATCAACATTTAATCCAACACACTCAGATGCCAGCTGACTTCTTATCCAGTTCCGTAGTGTGGGGCACACGAGGCTCTCTGTTTTCCAGGTCAGATCCCTGGAGCCCCCAAGCCCCCTTCTACCCTACCTCAGTCCTCCTGGGAGACTTGCCCGCCTGACTCGTCAGCACTAGCTCGTCTGCCTTACCGGTCCCTGCTTCTAAAAGCACAGCCATCAACTCTCCTGTTAGCATCTCATCGTGTCTCTAAACTGACCCCCCTCTGTGTTTCTCCCGTCTCTTACTCTCTACCCTAACCCTACACTCTCCCCAAACTTTGAACAGAAGTCTTTGCGACTTGCAGCGGCCCCACTTGGGGCTTGATCACCATCACACATGTGCAAATGGGTCTTCTCACAGTTCATCATCCCGCATGAGACACAAGCTGAACGGAGCTGAGCCTCTTTTCTTCCCGAGACCCTGTGGACCATTCCTGGATGCCTCCTGGGAATTGGGACTCGGGCTGCAGAAGCGGGGAGAGAAAACTCCACCCGGGGAAGGAGTTGGCTCAACCCTCGAGGCTTTACAGATGGGTCTAGCTGGGGACACCCAGTGGGCCCAGCTCCGCGCTCCTGGGCCCTGAGAGATCTGCCCGTAGGGTCTCCTCTCTCTGGTTGCAGCCAGAGCCACCGTGGCTGCCTGCAATGGCTGAGCCTGTCCACGGGGCCATGCCTGTCCCTGGGCCCGTTTCCCTGGGGTCCGGCATGCACTTTCTCATGCCCGTCTCTAGCCCAACCCCTCCGTCCTCCCTAAGCTCACCCAGTGAGCTGGTCCTGGGACTTCCAGGCTTTCTTCCTCCCTTTTCCCCGGGCCATCCGCTGTCCAGACTGCACGGAATGCACACGTGGCCTTGTCACTTCTCCATGTCACACCCTTCAAAACTCGGTGTCCTTAACAAATAGCATGACCGTAAAATTTATCATCCCAACCAGAGCACTTAGGAGTGGGACATTATTGTGAGTCTGTAATCAGGTGACTGTCAGGCCGGGACAACAGGCATGAGTGGGACTCTCCTGGGCACATGGGCTCTAGTGATGCTGCTGGAAAGCCAGCGAGACCCGTGGGCTTGTTCCTGGCATTTCTCCTCAGCGCACAGCCACCCCCGGCAGGCTGAGGTGCAGCGGGCTCCTGTATAAACGTGTCCCTCGGGGGGCATTTGCCTTCATCCTGCAGGAGTCCGCCTCGGGGGCATCCGGTCCCCGAAACTGGAGGGCTTTCTGCAGCCTCATTCCTTTCTGCCCCCCACAGCACACTGCAGCTGCCTGCTGGAACTTTCTACCTGCCCTAGGTTGCAGCATGTGGCTTACTTGCTGTTTGCCCTGGATTTCCAGCCCTTGCCTCCCTCAGAGGTGTTGTTTATGGGTGCATTCCTAACAGTTACCACTAGTGCCTTCTGATCCCGTCCCGAACCTGGATTAAACTGTCCTGTGCACCGAGATCTTAAGTCTTTGCCCTCCACCCACCCCCACCCATACCGCCCCCCAAGCATGGAAAGAGGGCTCTTGTATGGATTTAGGCCAGAAGCAGCTGTGGTATTAAAAGTATGTAGGGAACGATTTTCAGAGTCAGTTTTTAAATAACCACGGTCTTACTGGTTTTCTGCGCTGTCCTGGATTATATGTACATTGGTGTAACTCCCTAGTCGTGATGTTTTCTTTCATAAAGAAACGTAGATGAGGGGGCAGTGACGTCTGGTATATGGCTGTGCTCGTACATAAATGTGGAAGGCAGAGTAAGAGAAAGGAAAGGGAAAAGAGGAAAGTGCATGGTTTCTCAGCGGTGTCCTTTGAGATGCAGCCGACATGCAAACGGGCTCTTTGCGGCGCCGACGGGGCACTGCTGCCCCCTGCTGGAAGGTTGGAGTATCTGCTCACAGGCCTTTCTCCTGAAACCCTTTGCTCTCTTTCAGAATGAGGTCAACGCCATCAAATGGGACCCTTCTGGAATGCTGCTAGCATCCTGCTCCGATGACATGACATTAAAGGTAACGCTGAGAGGAGGGCGGGCTGTCTCATCCTAGACAACTGCACGTACTCAGTGAGGACCTGGCGCTCACAGCTCCTCTGCGGACGATTTTGTTCCCAGCCCTCTGTCTGCCTCTGTCCCCACTACCAACTAGGTGTCGCTGTCCTACGGTTAACTCCTATGGATCCGTGGAGGGCCCTGCGGAGACTCCTTCCCTTCCCCGCGGCCTTTCTCACAGGTGCACTCTCGCACGTTGCCCCCCTCTCTGGCGTGTGACGTGCTGATTGGCCGGCCGCACTCCACGCCCCGCGGCGAGCTTCGCAAGAGCTCACGGAATGAGGGATGTAGGAAGGGCATCTGCTCACGTTGTTCCTGTTCCGTTCTCTAGATCTGGAGTATGAAGCAGGACACGTGTGTCCATGACCTGCAGGCTCACAGCAAAGAGATCTACACCATAAAGTGGAGTCCCACCGGGCCAGCCACCAGCAACCCAAATTCCAACATCATGCTCGCAAGGTAAAGGGCAGACGGCCCACCCTGGGCGCGGTTCCTAAAAGCAGCCTTGCTCGTTGGGGCCGAGCTAGCCGCAGGGCCAGTAAGACTTACTCGTAGCCAAAGAACAGGAAGTTTCGCTAAGCCGTTGGTGAATTTGTGCGTGCCCTCCCAAACTAAATGACGTGGTGCGCTCGCTTCGAAAGCGCCACAAGACTGTGAAGTGACAGCTAACTTGAGGTAAGGCTCGTCTGGAGCGTGAGTTCGTAGGAGGCACTGGTCACACGTCCAGGGTTTGAGGACTTTGCTTTGGTGAAGGAAGGAGACCGAGTTCAGTGTGGACACTGGGCTCGGTTACTTGATCCGGCTGGCAGCAGCAGGTGGGGAGCATTATGAGCGATGACAAGGGGCTCCCCAGCCCTAGTCCGACCTGACCCAACCACCGAGAGAGTGAGCCCCCTGGGACGCAGCACTGGGAGCAGTGGAGTGGCCAGTCCAGCCAGAATTGGTTGTCCCAGTGCTCGCCGGAGCCCATTCAGGATGCAGCGTTCCACTCTAGGTACTGTGTTTTCCAAAGAACATTTAGAAAACAAGCTGAAGAGATTCCGAGACTGAATGCCGGGGTCACTGGGGGTCTGGAGACTAGTCGGAAGCAGCGTGGGTGTGTTTGCTTCGCCTGCAAGAGAGGAGCCTTGGCGGGGATGTTTCGTGACCAGGAGCGGCCATGGGCTTGTTGGAGAGAAGGCCATGGGGAGAGAGGGGTAGTGGGCACAGGCGACGGGTGGCAGCCTGCTGTAAATCAGGAAGAAAGTCCATCTTTGCAGCAAGCGGCGGGCCGGGCAGCCTCGCCGAGCAGTGAGGACTGGTGTTTGTTGCGAGCGGCGGGCCGGGGCCCTGTCTTACACAGAACTGGAGGGGCTTCCTACAGCTGCTGAGAGCCTAACCCCAGAACATCATGAAGGCCATACTTCTCTTATCTCAAGTAATTGTCCTAAAATCCACTCAATGACTGTGTAAAGAACACACTGCCGTCCGTTCTGATGGCCTAGAAGGTGCTTCTGTGACACGGTACCCATTACGAGCACAAGTGATCCTTTCAGTCACCGGTAGGAAGGGAGCATGCATGTGGGGAGAGAATGCCAGGTAACAGCTCTGGGATACGCGCTGTGCTTTCACGTTGGAAAATAACCCAGATTTGCAGCTCTCCACGGTGTGACCACATATTTGGACGTGACTGTATTTTAATTCCTCTTGGATTGAGTTTTATTCATTCAGTTTGCTGTTTTTCCAAACCGTTGGTATCATTTCAGTTGCTAACAATGCAAGTTATCTTTTTTAATGGCGGGAGCATTTTAGAAAATGTGGTAAATATTCTATGAAAGTATTTATCATGCCTATCTGTAGGAAATGCAGAGAGAAACTACGTGGGTATCAGCTTATGTCCCTGGTAACAGCCCCGGAAGGAAGGGAAGGGCAAAGGGAAGGAAAGGAAGATGTTTGAGGGCTGTGGCCTCGTTTTCAGTATGTCCGAGTCACGTTTTGGAGAGGGCGTGCCTGTTTATTCTCTCTCAAAGCATAAAAGCTTGGAAACAAAAGCTGGTGCTACTGGTTAAACATCTTAGGGAAACGGAAAGGAAGCAAGGTGTTTCTGTGGTGATGTTCTGTCTCCCGTCTTCTCAGTGCTTCGTTTGATTCTACGGTTCGACTGTGGGACGTGGAGCGAGGCGTTTGCACCCACACGCTCACCAAACATCAGGAGCCCGTCTACAGTGTGGCTTTTAGCCCTGACGGGAAGTATTTGGCCAGTGGCTCCTTTGACAAGTGTGTGCATATCTGGAATACTCAGGTAATCCCCCCGATTCCTGGGACCGAATCCTTTCCAAAAGTAACGTCCAAATCGTGTTTCCAGGGACCCAGGCTAGGAGCGGCAAGTGGGGAATGTGTGCTTAGGAATGAGTTGTCCCAGACGAAGCCCTGAAGCCCACCCTTCCTCCCCGGGCAGACCCCAGGCTCCATGCCGCCTGCCCTGTGCTCCGTATGGGCCGGGGGTCTTCTCCCCCCAGGGCTACCCCCATCTTCAACTTGTGGGCATCGAACCTTCTACCTGCCTTCTCCTTTTCTTGGGCACAGGCGTCTCCAGAGACGCGGCCCTGTGGTTACTGCAGTTGGGGGGTGGACAGGTAGCCTTCCATTTGCACTCTCCAGGAGCAGCAGGCAACGGGGCTGAGGCCCGCCCTGGCCACGTCTGTGCCCCAGCAATACCCGCGGCATAACAGAAATCTGCCCATTGAGTAGAATGGGCAGGAGCTAGCAGAATACAGAGTATTACCTTGGGGACTCAGCTGTTGGTCCTCCTAATGAAGGAGATGGTCGTATGGTAGGAGTCCTTGAAAATAGCCAGTGATCCATTTTGTTGGATCTCGGGATGGATCACGTGGCTTCCCTGCACCCCTTTTCACGTGACCTACCTTCTTGATTCCCTTGGGCTTGGCTGACGTTCGGATGGATTCACATTCTGGAGTCCATGTGCCCCTTGTGGCTGGGGGAGATGGGGCATGGGCCAGGGTAACTGGCACAGCCGTGCGGGGGTCCACTGAGACCTCAGGCTTCCCAGGGACTGCCTTACCTAAACCACATCCTCTTGCGGAAGGAGAGGCGATGGTGGGCCCTGTGTGGAGCCAGCCTCTCTAGATGGGCCTCCTGGAAAACACATCCCAGGGACAGCAGGCCAGAGTCTCTTCGTGAAACACTTGCTGGAAATCATGCTGGCTCGGTTTGTAAAATGACATCGTTCCTTAGGGGCTGCCTACTGTCAAAAACTCGTCAAATTGTATCACTCCCTTTGTATAAATCACAACACTCTGAGATGTTTTTTTTTTAAAGATTTTTTTTTTTAATTGTTTAGATTTTTTTTGAGAGAGGGAGAGCGAGCGAACACAAGTGGTGGGGAGAGGGAGAGGCGGACTCCCCACTGAGCAGGGAGCCCGATGCGGGACTCGACCCCAGGACCCTGAGATCATGACCTGAGCGGGGGGTGGACGCTGAATCGACAGGGCCACCCAGGCACCTTGTTTTTAAGTAAACTCTGCACCCAACGTGGGGCTGGAATTTATGACCCCAGGATCAAGGGTCATATTCTCTACTGGCTGAGGCAGACAGGTACCCCCGAGACACATTTTTTTTCAAGATTTTATTAGAGATCATGAGCAGGGGGCAGAGGGAGAGGCAGGCTCTTCGCTGAGCAGGGAGCTGGATGCAGGGCTTGATCCCAGGACCCTGAGATCATGACCTGAGCCGAAGGCGGACGCTTCACCCACTGAGCCACCCAGGTACCCTCTTGGAGACATTTTAATTAAAGGTCACTTTAATTCTCAGTGAGAGGTAAATATAAAAAAATATGTCACAGCGTCGACCTTTTCCCTGCTGTGTTCCCATCTCGTAGAACAGCTGCCCCGTCTGCACGGCACCATCAGTCACTGGCTGGGAGGGGCCCGAGGAGGAGCCACCTCCCCAGCCGTGTCCAGGCCCGGGTGGTGGACCACCAAGGGCTACATGTAGGCTCCCGGTGGAGGCAGGTCTGAAAGCACGTTATCTGCAGCCACCAGATAACCACATTGCTTTTCTGTGCGTCTGACAACTTAGCAGCTGTCCGTGACGACACAGTGGGATAACATCTCGGGGTGACATCCCGAGGAGCGGCTCCTTGTAGCACATCCCTGCATTGCGTGCCCTGTGCGTCCTGAGTGACGACTGCTGTGCTTTGCTTTGCAGAGCGGGAGTCTGGTGCACAGCTACCGAGGCACTGGCGGCATCTTCGAGGTGTGCTGGAACGCCCGAGGGGACAAAGTGGGCGCCAGCGCCTCCGACGGCTCTGTAAGCAGCACCTGTGGCTGGACGGGGAGTGGAGGGGCCAGGGCGGGAAGGTGAAAAGACGGGCAACCTGACACCTGACTGCACTTCCTGGAGCGGGGGGGGGGGGGGGTAGTGATGGGCCCTGGTCTCCGAGAGCCTTGCACACAGTAGGTATTCAGTGAATGTGTTTTGGGTGAAGGAAACTTCTGGGCTGGATCCCGTTGGGTTGGCACCATTTGAGAATGGCTGCCTGTTCCTCCCTTCCAGGTTGTCATTCTGGCCAACATTTTCTCAGGGAAATTGGTGATTCTGCCCCCATGAGGACATTGGACAATGTCTGGAGGTGTTTCTGGTTGTCCCTACTTCGGGGGGGGGCGCCTGGCGTCTGGTGGGTGGAGGGCAAGAATGCTGCCAAGCCTGCTACAAGGCCCGGGACGGCCCCACAGCAGGGAAGCATCTGGCCGTAAATACCACTGGTGCTGACGCCGAGAAACTTGCTCCTGTCTTAGCTCCACGTTTGTGCCCCTGACCTGGGCCCTGCGGTGGTGAGGGCACAGCCTTTCCTTCCATAGGTCTCCTGGCTCCCAGTGGTCCTACTCTGGTCCCATGAGATGTCTAGCCTTTTAGTTCATTCCTGCAGTTGAGCTCCAAGGCCGGGGGGTAGCAGAGAAGGGCTTGCAAAGTGTCCACGTGGGCCCCCCGTGTTCCCAGCATCCGTGTGCTCAGGCTTGAGTTGTCACCTACCCCGTCACGACGCGTCCACTCCCATTTCTTCCCAGCACTGCCCTCGACCTGGCTTTTCCGTGCCGCGCCGTTTGCTTGGGGTTGGTTGGCCAGATGCTCAGACACTGGCCTCTTACTGGAGTTTCTCTGAACCTTCGTGACTGTGTGCCAATAAAACTTTATTTACAAAACACGGGTGATGAGCCAGATTTGGTCCAAGGGCTGTAAAGGCATCTTGGTGGTGTCTGTGAAGATAACAGGCACTTTCTCTTTCTTTCCAGGTGTGTGTTTTAGATCTTCGGAAGTAAACACAAAATATTATAGAAAAGAATTCTAACGGACCAGCAGTGAATGTGTGGGGTTGCAGACACAGTTCTCTCCGCTCTGAAACTCTATGAACTTGACTTGCATTAGAGTGTACTTGGAAATCAGCTCATCCCTGGCCACGGGAGTCTCTATTTTTTCGTAACCTTCATCAAGAAGTTTAAAACAGAAACATACACAGTCCTATCAAAGGGGGAAAGAACGGTTTCCACCCAGAACATTCAGCCTGGGAAGCACAAAGCCACCAGTGAAACGGTGCACGGTTTGGTTTCCATCCAGGACAGGCTCTGATGGCTGAGAGGAGAAAAGAAAAAGGAGGAAAAAAAAAGCTGTGCCAAAAAAAGGAAAAACAAGAAAAATGCTGTGATAAACCAAAAGGGGGGGAGGGGACTCTCCTCCACGTGGCGGGTTTGTTTTTTCCCTAACAATTTGGACACTACAGTTCTCACAAAGGATGTTCAAAGACCAGTTTGTACCGATGAAATGCGCAACTTTGTAATCCCAACACTTTCTATTTTCTAGAATCTTCTTTGTCCGGTGGTTTTTCTATTGGCTGGAATCCTGTCGTCTGGGGGCCTTCAGTCTGAGATGGAAACTGTTTTTGGTGTGTTGCTTCTTTCCCGTTGTCTGCCCCCACCCCCGCACCTGTCTCCTTCGTTCCGTGTGGTCTTGTCTACCCTCCGTAGATGCAGCCTCATGGACACCATGACGAAATCCTGGACGGACAGCTTCCCCGTCCCCTCCCCCATCGCCCCTCGCTCACTCTCTCTCTGTCCCTTTCTCATAGTCGCTTCGGATCTTAGGTCTCAAGGGCACTTTCGGCGCGTAATAAGTGCTTTATGTAAGCAGGCAGGGCAGGGGGACTTTTTACAGGAGAAAAAAAAATACTTATGAGAGAGCCCGGAGTATTTTTGGAAAAAAAAAAATATTTTTATGTTAAAACAATTTTAAAATCCTAAAATGGCCATCAGACATAGAGAGTTTTGTGTGATTCATATTTTAAACAAATTTTAGGAAGACACAGGCAGGGTCTGAGGTCGCTTTTTCCTTTCCCTTCAGCTTCATGAAAGGTGGTTAGAAGTCTGGGTGGGGAAAGGTCAGTCCTGTGCATTGGCCACGGGATTGCTCTGCAGCCAGAGCGTGAGGTCCCAGCACGTTTTGGTTCGAAGAAGAGCATTGCGTCTTGCAGGGCGTGTGTGCCCTCGTAGCCGGCGGGAGAGAGAGGAAGAACAATGCCCTCTGACCCCAAGAAGCATTCCCCAAACCAAATGGTATTGAAGAAGCCATCACGACTGACGGCTGGGCTCGATGTCCCCTCGACATCTCGTTGACGGCACTATACATACCGGGGGTCGTGTCATCGAGAGCAGGGTGACCCGTCCTTGCAACACTGACATAAAAGGCTCCAGGATCTCCCCTGGTCTCCCGATGACAGAAAAGAATGGGAAAGGAAGATGTTCAGTCCCGGAAGTGAATTACATAGGTAGAAACGTCACTAATAATTTCTGCTGTCTTCATAATTTCTTTCTCTCGCAAGAGACTAGGAGAAAGATTTTTTTTTTAAATAATGAATCTTTTTACTGTTTTTAAAAAATTAAACATGGCTTTGTGTTCCTAGAGGAGTTTCCTTTCATTGGATCAGGTGACCTTTGTACTCTTGTTGTCATAACCCAACACGACCTAGTTTTTAAATGAGCAGTGGGGAAGGACCGAAAGCTGAGGCCTCCTGCCTCCTCTGTTTCCCAGCGGGTACAGGAAGGGATGAGGAAGCTGGCCAGGCCTGGGGGCGGGGGTCCGGTCCTGGGCAGGTGTCAGCTGGGTCGTGTGTTCCAGCCATGAGACAGGACATTAGAGGGTGGCATCCATCCATGCAGCCGAAACCCAACGGGCAGGAGAAGGGCTTCCGCAGAACCTGGAAGGGCCGGGACTGGCTACAAAGACCAGAGTGTGCATCCTTCTCATATCATTAATTGGCTTGGATTTCAGAGTCGTTCACAGCTGGTCTACACGGGACCCAAAAAGTGCTCTTGCGGACGACTTGGGTATTTTACTCAGGCTCTGTTGCCTAAGTGCTTCGGCCAGGGGTCAGAGTTCTGTGGAGTCGCCTCTCCCATCTTTAAAGATAGCAGATGATGATTCATTGCCCGGCCCCAAGACATCATTAGGTTTGCGATGCAGTGTGTTGGGGGTCCAGACCAACACCATCTTGACTCCCCACCCCAAGTAAGGATGTCCCCTCTACAGAGCATACGTTGTCGAGGGGTGGCCCGTGTTCGGGACATGGCTTGTGTTTGACAAACAAACACTGTTGGGTGGCCATGGCGAGACATCCTGTGAGGGGTTCAGCAGATACTCTTCACAGGGAGGTCGGGAGCCCGGGCTTTAGCCTCCTGCCAACTCAGAGCCGCTTGGGAATGGTCAGGTAGGAGCCAAGGGCTGCGAGGCCATGCGCAGCACAGGCTTGACCCCTGTGTGCAGAGGGGAGGCTGGTGAGGACAAAGGTCGACGTCCGCTGCCTAGCTTCCCCGAGCAGCCCTTGCAGAGGAAGCTTCCCACGGGCCTGAGAGGGACCGACCATGAGCGTGCGGGCAGCACCCCTTCCATCCGTCCCCGTCCCCAGCACAACCACCGCGACCATCGAGCCTGCCACGTTTGCCCTGCTGCCAGAAAGCTGGAAGATTGATCTCCGTCCTTGAGGGACGGCCCGTGGGCGAAGTTACTGTTTGTCCTTGTTTACAGCTCTGAGAAATTGTGGGTAAATGCTTAAGTCTGACTGACCACACGGAACCTAGATTCTGAAATCTGAGTAACACGATGATCCTTCCTAGAACCTTCGCTTGGGTTTCAAGTGACCAAGACCGTGTCCCGCACGCCCAGCTGGCAGAGGGATCCTGCCCCACGGCAGGGGGACCGAAAGGGCCAGACGTGACAGGGTGTCCACCCTCCGACCCCACACGACACCTAGGACTTGACGTTTGTTTCGTCTTTCTAAAACTAGATCACGGCGCCAAGTGAAGTGCACTTTGTCAGATGTGAGGGTCTGCTTTGTTGTTACTTTTAACCTTCTGTTCCACTTTTTTTTTTTAAATCGTGTTTCTTGTCAAATGCAGAAATGTTCCTTCCGCCACTCACTGAAGTTTTGAATTCTGGCTTCTGCAGTTTTTATTGTCTGTGTCAGACGTACAGCCAGATGTGGTCCTCTGTCTGCATTTTCTAGATTCTGTTCCATCCACATCGACCCCCGTTTTGTTCTCTCCACCCCCACTCACCCTCACGCTCTCTGAGAAAAAGAATCACCTTCTGTGTCGTAGCTCATTTGTTTCAAGAGAAAATCAACAGATCATACTCAGTGTCTTGAATAAATTGCTCTATTTTGATATTAGAGAACTCAGTGAGTGTGCGTTCTTGCTCTCGCAGGGGGAACTCTTGGGCCCCCGTGGACACGGATGGGTGAAGACCAAACTCTGCCTGTTCTCAAGGAAACTACTTGAGTGCCCCTTTCCGGGGCTGCTCTGCTGAAACGGGGCCACGGTGACCGTCACAGGTTTTGTAACGGGAGCGTGTTTCCACCTGTTCCTCCTCTACCTTATTCCAGGCTGGCGGGGGTAAAAAGAGCAGAGGGGTCTTAGCAGCAGGCGGGTTTGCTGGGAGACTGAGCTCAAGGACTAGCGTTGAGCCATTTGAGGACCCCAAAGTCACAGGACGTGGGTGACTCCGCAGTACACATTAACGTTCCGCATGCTGACCGACATCTGCTCTGTGCCACATGGCAACCGCCGTTTCGTGTCCCCTTAATCAATCGGTGGGTGCTCCGTAATTACTGGGTGTTGCTACCGCGCGATGAGGAAGGAGGCAGACGAGAAGGAGGGGCAGAGCACTCCTGCACGGTACGTACTTGCCCTACGAGTCACCAACAAGGTCACGGTGTCCTTCCCGCCAATTCCGACGTGATCCTGCACCAGAACGAAGCCGACAGCTGGGGTCCCAGGGCTGTCTGGGAGGGACACAGCCTGCTTTTTCTTTTTGATAACTCCAAGTTGACCGAGCACGTCCCCACAGTTGGGGCATTCGGGGGAAAACACAGCCACGGAAGGTCCTGGGAAGAACCTAGTTGCAAGCATGGCCGTGTGGTGGCGGGGGGTGGGAGGCAGCACATGTCAGGGTTCCCGGGGGCAGAGGCGTACGTGACGTGTGGATTTGGTGGGATCACACAGCTTTAAATGGGGTTCTTTATACCAGAGAGGAAGCCGGACTTTGTTTTATTTTGGACATCTTCAGCTTTGGTCCCTTCACAGGACTTGGACCGTCCCATCTTGATGCGGTTCCTAAAGGGTATTTACGAATGTTCTTCCTGTTCGCGGGAAGCTCTCTGGGCACCTGCGCGTGCTGGCCATTCGTGACTGTGGACGGAGACCCAGACGTCGCTTTGTGAGCTGCGTGAGAATGGGCAGGACCCCGTGGGAAGCAGTGCTGTGTCTGCCCTTACCAAACGCTCAGAATGTGGCCGAATCGTTCTTTTTCCAGCCTGGCTCCCTTTCCTCTGAGATGCGTCACCCACGACACACTTCCACCTCGAGCAGGACACAGACGGTGCGGGGACCGGTGTGGGAGACGGCGGGACACTACTCTGCGCGGTGTTACCTTCCACTAAAACGTACATGCTCCGGAGAGCGGGGGCTCTGACGAGGAGCCTGTCGTTTCGCCAAGCGAGAGCAACTGGGAGAAACCGCAGGAAAGCCGCTGGGTGGGACACGTTCTACCCAGAGTGCGCGCTGTACGTGAGCGTGACGGCATTCCGCTAATAGGCGACGTGAGCAGAGTCCTCAAGACGTGTCCTGAGCTGTGACAGATCGGCGGGCTCCTAACCTGGCCGATACACCAAAATCACACGGAAGTCACCTGGTAGGACCGCCTCGCTTTCCCACCCAAACTACACCCCCAGCGACGAACGCCTCCGTGGTGTCCATCCGGCCCAGACTCGTGGGTCGCCGGCACCGCGCCTTCTCGAAAACGTCCCTCCCTTGTCATTACTGCCTTCTCTCCACTGGATCGTGGCCCTTCGCGCCCCCGAGCTTTCTAGCACCCACCAGCTACAAAACCGTCGCGAGCCCCCCTGCAGCAACCTGCCTGACCGGGAAATCGCTTCAGACCAGGCTGCCCGTCACTGAATCGTGTATTCCTCTGCTCAGCTGTCTCCTCACCAGAGCGACTTGATACGCTATGTCTCTGACAGTCATTCGCGTGTCCCCGGGGCGTCCGCGGACTCGCTCGGTGCCTGTCCAGTAGGCGCGAGGAGGGATGCACGCACCTTCTGCCCCCCACCCCATAAAAACCACCGTGCTGGCCGGTGACCGGGACCCCCCGTCGAGGAGGAGTTGTACCTGGATCGTCAGATCAGACAAACTTCTTACTTGCAAGCTTCTGAACCTGACTCTGGCCAGCGTAAGCCGAAAAGAATGAATGAGGATCTTGGGCCTGGAGACCACACAGGCAGGAACAGCCAAACTGAGGCTACGGGATTGGTCGCATGCAGGGAACGCGCACAGACACACAACTGGGTGCTGCCCACCCCCCAACACTGGATGCCGGACTGTGGCCCCCGGGAAGCACTCCAGCTGCTTGCAAAGCGGGCGTGCCTACTGCCAACCCCTCTCGGACATGCTCCGTCAGCCCATTCCCTTGGGCACTAGCTTCTAACCTAGACTGGGGGACGGGTCTGTTGAGTTCCATGTCTTGCTCCAGGTGTTGGGGAGGCCGGGAAAGCGAGGAGCTGGCCTCCCTGCTTCTGGGGTGGGGTGGGCTGGCCTCAGGCCACTGGGGGAACCATCACGCAGAAGGGGGCTTCCGATGCTGGGGGAGACCGAGTGTCAACACAGAGTGGGAGGGCAGATCCACCCAGAAAAGCTAGGGCTCGTTCGCACGTCCTTGACACTCTGGATCACGGTGCGCGTCATCTAGCACGGGGCCACCCTTAGGAACGCACGGCCCTGGGCACCATGGTCACAGTCCAAGTGTGCCCGAATCCCATCAGCAACCAAGCGACTTTCCAGAAGTACAGCTCTAGGAGCTTCCTGGACCGCTTGTCTCGAGTAAGCGGAGTCGTCTGACATGAAGGGAGGATCGCGTAACCCAGCTGTCTGCAGTGTCCTGAGAAAACAGCATCTTGCTTTCTAGAGGCCTACCTAGGTGGCTTGCAACTCCAGTGCCCACTGCAGTATGTTTGCCGATGAATAAAAAATGCATTTAAAACTTTTAAATATACATAGATTGCAACTGATAGAAAGATTCCAAGCTAGGCAATGATCTAAAGCACATTCTAAGGTCTCCTTAGACTATGTCCCTGCCCGGCACGGCACGGGCACCGACGGCTACGTTAGAGATGGAGACCTGGACCCTTCTCTGCCCCCAGTGGCGCGGGAAGGGCACGCTGTGCGGCCGCCCCCGTCCATCCTGCGGCGTCTCTACTCTGCTGTTTCTGCACCATCAAGACCTCACTCAAGAGCGTTTGCTAGAGGTGTTGTTCGGACAGCATGCACGTCGGGCCGGCAGCTCAGTCACAACTACGTTGTTTTATTAACCCTTCTAGAGACCTGGGTATGCATTTACATTACAGCGGCCAGCCTCAGGAAGACCCCGGGCAGCAGAGGATGGAGACGTTCCTGTGGGTCTGGAAGGAAGGAATTCTCCTCCTGTCCCCAGTCACGCTCCCAGGTCCTCTCTCATCAGACACATTCCTCAGGAAGAAACCCTAACAGGCTGATGACGGAAGATCTGGGGGCAGAACACAGTTCTCAAGAACGAGGACTGCAGAGCCTGAGGACATGGCGTCTGGACCCCTGTCCCGTGCCTCTCATAGGTCTCCCCGGGGTGTGGGAACAGAGTCAACCTCATTTTCGTTGCGGGACTCACTTGCGACATGGATTTCAACTGTGCTGGCATCAGAACCTGGGGAGGAAAAGAGAAAAGACCGTGACGGTGTTGGTGTCCCTGAGGGTCTCTCTCCAGCCACCAGTGCCCGACTCCACGGCCGTCTTGAGCCCCTGCACCCCTTCTTCCAGGCCTCTGCACCGGCGGCTATGTGTGCGTCGGGCCGAACCACAGGGATGCTGTCGACCGAATGGAAACCAGCTGTGGACATGGGGAGGCTTCAGAGCCCTGTGCTGTCGGACTGGGGAGCGTGAGGTCACGGGGCCCTGTGTGACCGCTGGGGCAGTAGCCACAGGGGGCGCTCCCTTCGGCAAGAGGACCCCATAGTCGCCCGGTCATCTGTACTCAAGTCCAGGAGGGCTCCAGATGGCGGGAGACCACCCGCCCCTGTCAAATGAAAACACCTTTGGACTGTCTTTTCACGGTCAATGCCCTGTGGTTTCGGGGGCGGGGGGGGAGTGGGTGCCGATCAGCGGAATTACTCCTGCCAACAGCGTCGTCCCGAAGGTCTGTTCATGCCAGTAACACATGTTCCCTCAGAACCTGTGCAGGTCCTTTGGATCGGACGTCAGAGCCGTTCTTTCATGCCGCAAGCGTCCGGGCATGCCTGCTGTGCTCCAAGTTCTGGGTTGCGTGTGGGGAACACACGTGGAAGACACGAAGACGGGTGGCCCTTGCAACTCTGCATGGGGCAAGTGACTGCCCTTCATGAGTATCTCCAAATCCCAGACTCCGTCCATCCATGGGCCTTGCTGGTTATTGGATCTCCACTCACTCACACTCTCTGTTCACTCAATGCTCGAGCACACAGGCCTCTCACACACCCAGCTCAGTTCTGCCACAGGGCCTTTGCACATCACTTCTGCCTGTAAAGCTCTTTTCCAGATTTTTCTCACAGCTCGCTTCTACACTTCATTCAGATCTCAATTCAAATGACACTGGGTGTTCAGCGGTAGGATTCTCACCTTCCAGATCTCAGCTCAAGTGTTCCCTCATCCTCAGGGAGAAATCCAGGACACTCTAAAGCCACGCTCCTCCCCTTATGGGTTTTTCTTCACAGCACCTCTTGCTACCTGGAATATTGTATAATCATTTGTCCTTGTCATTCTCTGTCTCTGCCACTGCAATGAACAGTCCCACTGGACAAGAAATATGTCTACTGTAGTCACCATAGTATCGACAGCGCCTCAAGGAACAGCAGGCACAGAGAAGGTGCTCAAGAAAGAAGTGCTGAATGGATACGTTTAGCGGAGCAAGTGCCTGACGTCAGCTGCCTGCAGCTAGCACCCAGCGCATTAATGGAGACGGAGGCGTACAAAGAGGGGCAGGAACAAGCAGAATTTAAAAAGGGATGCAGGCAGGGCTGTGGGGAGCGTGTCAGGAGCACAAGCACGTCCGCGTTCTGTGGAGAAGTGGAGACAGTAGCGTAGATGTCGGGAATGTCTAGGAAAGCCTGAGTTACAGGAAAAGACGATGATATGACCAAGAAAAACCAAGTGTGGCACCGCAGGGACCCCCACCCACACCCCGCCACACACACACCTGTTGGGGGAGCAGCAGAGCTTCCTCCCGGGGCTGGATGATGAGGAGTCGGGGAGAGCAGAGGTCTGAGTACGTCAGACTCGGTTTAATGAGCCCCACAAAGACGGGAATGTAGACGGGCGGAAGCACTGATCAGGGTCCCAGCACCTACAGCCACATCCCGAGGAGAATGTGGGTCGCCACCAAGGATGGTGGGAGAAGACTTTCTGTTGGGGCGGTGAGCCTGCTCTTACAGGAGACCAGGCACCGGCGGGAAGACTTCTAGAAGACACTTCTAAGACTGCATTGCTGCTGGAGGGCAGCTGACACTTCAAAAAGATTTGATTTTCGCAGGGTCGCCCGTTGTTTATGAGGACATCCTGAGCTCGTGGGAACTTGTGTGTGGCTTCTGTGGTCTTTGCAAAGTCCCGGAGAGATGGGGGGGGGGGATATCACATGGTGGCTTGTGATCAAGGTCTGGGCTGAGGACGCTCCCCCGTGACCTCACACTTCAGGGCAAGCTCTGGATCCCGTGGCTTTTTAAAAGTTCCTGGTCCTTTCATCCTCCCCCTGGGGCTCCATGCAGGAAATGCATTTGTGCCACAACAGCGTTCTCAGATGCCAGTGCTGCCGCGGCCAGGCCACCTGAGCCCAGCCCGGCCTGCACGGACGTCCCAGGATGCCCGCAGCCGCGGGCTTGTTGGCAGGCCTGCACGTCCATGGGTTTTCTCTTCTGGTCTTAAAGGTCTCCACAAAGAGAAAATGTGCTGGCTGAGCAAGTCTCAGAGATGATAATCCAATGAGGTGACGGGGGACTAATTCTCTATTGGTGCCAATTGTGAGTTCCTGATGAGTGTCCCTGCAGGCTCTGCACATGCCAGCAAGCTCACGGTGCCCAAGGGCCAACCCCCTTCCTAGTCACTCTCTCTGGTGAGCCCTGGCAGCCCAGGAGGGTTCTTAAAACTTCCTGGCCCCACACAGATCTAAGATTTAGGAAAGCACACTGGATGTCTCTTGCACCCTCGTGGATTCCTTGAAAGCCTCAAAGCCCTAGATCAGAAAGCCCCAATCCGTGGGCACCCATGAGCCACAGAAAGCCCCAATCCGTGGGCACCCATGAGCCACAGAGAACGTAAGACCCCTGGGCCTTGATCGCCTTCAAGGTGTGGACTTTGATTCAGGGAGTGCAGCAGAGTCAGAGCCGGGAGTATGTTCTCTTCCACACTTCCCTAGCAGCTACCATCCACAGGGCCACCTGGTGTTACATTCAGGAGGGCAAGCGACAACAGGGAATGAAAGCTAAGATAAGAAATTGCGTGAGTGAGAGGCAATTGTGGAGGAGAGAAATGTGGAGGACACAAGGAAATATAGGAGAGAACAGAACTGTGGGAAAGAATGGGGATTCTGGAGAGAATGGGGAACTGTGGGAGAGAAATAAAATTTGGGGAGATGGACTTGTGAGGGAGCATGAAAAACTAAGGGAGAGAATCGTGGCAAAAACAGAGTACTGTGGGAAAGAACAGAGACCTATGGGGAAGAAGAGAGAACGGTGGGAGACAGGCAATTGTGAGAAGGGAGTGTGGGGAAGAGCAGGGTAGTTAAGGAGAAACAGAATTTTAGGAAAAAACAAGGCATGGAGGAAAACAGCATTGTAGAAGAAAACAGATTTGTGAGAGACAATGAAACACCCAGAATTGTGGGAGAAAGTGGAAAATTGTGGGAAAGAGAACTGAGAGAACTAAGCTATGGAGAGTATGGGAAATTATGGGACAGGCACCGTAGGACAAAAAGGGTTATGGGAGAGAAAGAATTACGGGAGAGAAGGAATTCCACAAGAGACAAAAGACTGTGGGTGAGACAAGGGATTACGGAAAAGGAAGGAGAACTGTGGGACAGAAATGGAGTTAATGGGAACAAAGGGATTATAGAGGAGAAAGGGGAATTGTGGGAAAAGGGGGATGATGAGAAAAATAGCGCACTGTGGGAAAGACAAAAGATCATGGCAGTGAAAGGGGAATTGTGGGAATGACAGAAGATAATGAGAAGGAAAAGGAGTATTAGGGAGAACAAAGAAAATTCGGGAAAATGTATTATGGGAGAAACAGGACTAGTGAGAAAGAACAACTGTGGGGGAGAATGAAGAATTGTGGGATAGACAGGCAGTATTTTTTTTTTTTTTTTTTGCTGGTCTCCTAATGAGGAATGATGGGAGAAGAAATGGTTCATGGGAGACGTAAGGAATGGTGGGAGAAGAAATGGTTTCTGGGAGATGTGGGGAATGGTGGGAGAAGGAATGGATTGTGGGAGAAATAAAGAATGGTGGGAAAAGAAATGGATTGTGGGAGATGTGAGGCATGCGGGAGAGGCAAGGGATTGTGGGAGAAATGAACGGTGGGAGTAGAAATGGTTTATGGGCGATGTGGGGCATGGTGGGAAAAGAAATGGTTTATGGGCAATGTGGGGCACGGTGGGAAAAGAAATGGTTAACAGGTGATGCGGGGCATGGTGGAAGAAATAGTTTATGGGAAACGTGAGGAACGGCAGAGAAAATGGATTGTGGGAGAGGCAGGGGATTTTAGGAAAAGGAATGGATTGTGGGAAACAGGAATGGTGGGAGAAGCAATGGCTTGTGGGAGATGGGGCATGGTGGGAGAAGCAGGGGATTGTGGGAGGGGTGTGGAATGGTGGCAGAAGCAATGGTTTCTGGGAGATATGAAGACTAGTGGGCAAAGAAATGGTTTATGGGAGATGTGCAGCATGCCAGAAGAACTGGATCGTGGGAGAGGCAGGGGACTGTGAGAAAAGGAATGGACTGTTGGAGATATGGGGCATGGTGGGAGAAGAAATGGATTGCAGGAGATATAGGGCATGATGGGGAAAAAAATGATTTGTGGGAGATATGGGACATGGCCGCAGAAGGAATGGATTGTGGGAAAGGGGATTGATTGTGGGAGACGTGAGGAATGGTGGGAGAAGAAATGGTTTATGGGAAATGGACATGGCGGCTGAAGGAATGAATTGTGGGAGAGGCAATGGATTGTGGGAGACATGAGGAATGGTGGGAGAAGAAACGGCTTATGGGAAATGTGCAGCATGGCGGCAGAAGAAATGGATTGTGGGAGGTGTGGGGCATTGTGGGAGACGCAGGGGATTGTGGGAGGGCTGAGGTATGATGGGAGAAGCAATGGTTTATGGGAGATATGGGACATGGCCTCAGAAGGAATGGATTGTGGGAAAGGCGAGGAATGATGGCAGAAGCAGTGGTTTATGGGAGACGTTGGGGATGGTGGAAGAAGTGGGGATTGTGGGAGATGTGGGACATGGCGGACGAAGAAATGGTTTATGGGCGATGTGGGAGCTCAGGGGTTTCACACTCCACCACAACACTCGGGCCAGAGCCCCCGCCCTGAGCTCCGCTCTGGCCACGCCCCCCGCCCACGTCACACCCTCAAGGTCTGCCCCAGCCACGCCCCTCCCACCAGGGCCGCAGCCCCAGCCTCACACCAGAAAGACACCCCTTGCCTCTCTCCCACATCATCCAGGCACCTGATGCAGGTTGACCTCGGAGGTGTGGGGGAAGGGATCTCCTGAAAAACACACCACCTTCTCCCACCCTCCGCACGGTTAATGCCAATGATTGATTAATGTCAGACTTATGAATTTATCCCTTCTGAGAAAAGTGTCAGTGTCCTGGTTAAAGGAGGACCAGAAATTTGACACTAAACTTCTTAAAGCACATGGAAAGAGAAAATCATATTTTAAGTTTTTCTGGAGTTCATAAGATAAAAGCCAACCAGGTTTATGTTTGTGAGAAGTACCCTTCTATTGCCTTTTAGTTCTGAGGGAGATTCGAATTCCTTATAAAGATGGTATTTTACATGCCATTGTCGTAAGAAATTGCATACAGATGCCCTCAGTGAAAACTTGCCACAGTCACAAAGCATCATCATCGAATCAATTCTCCCACACGGACGCACTGGGTCCTCGTCTAAGCAACTCCAGGTCTCTCTTTACTTAAAAACCTTAACTGGCCTTTCAGCGGCCACATATAAAATGCAAGCTCTTTAGCAGAACCTGCAAAAACCCTTCATCATCTGTTCCCAACCTGCCGCTCTGGCTTCCCACAGCCGGTCACACCATCCCATGCGGTGGCCATCCCCCAACGGTACACACAGACGTCCTCCGCTGTCTCCACATAGGGTCTTTGTTATCTGCTAGTCCTTCTCCTCTCCCACTCTGGTCTGCTGTGCAAGACCCAGGCTGAACATCACCTCCTCTAGAAACTCTCACCCTGGGATCCCCAAAACAACACAGTCCCTGCGTTTTCCACGTTCCTTTAACACTTCACATTTCTTTCGAATAAAAACAGCACTGTCTTTACTCACTTGTGAGCTTCACACATCATACACACTCAGCTCCCGGACTAAAATGGTGCTGACGATAAAGCAGGTGCTCAAAACACATTTGCTGAAGATCAAATGCAGTTAACTTATGTTAAGTGCCTAGGAAGTGCCTGACCCCACGTCAGATGCTTCCTCACGGAGGTTCGAGGTGAGCCTCCCGGCCTTGGAGGGAATCCTAAAGTCACAGATGCTTCCGAACATGATGAATGAGTCAATTCACCACAACAGTACAGAAAAGCCTGTGTTAACGGCTTTGAATTGTGTCTCTGGGTCTTTTCTCCCTCACGTAACAGTATTTTCTGCATTATGGATAGCTCCCTGTTACTGAAAAAACCAACATCAAAGCAGCTGGAAAGAAGGAGGAAGACGACAGCCCAAGACCAAGCCCGATCTCAATCCCAAGATGACCGCTCAGAAGAGGGAGCGGACACTTGCAGCAGCACATCGCGCGGGGGTCAACGAAGCCGGGTCTGCTGCGGGGGATCGCTCGGCCCTGGGCTGTTTCCCTCCTTGCACCACCTCTTTAGCCCCCAGTGAACAGCCTTGATATTTCAGATGCAGCTCAGACACTGTCACTCTCCTGTTTTCTTCTGAATTCCACTCCTCAGACGACCATTTGGCCCATTTCCCCTCAAACGATGAACACGTCAGATTATGTATTAACCACACAACGTGCAGATCTCTGAACCTAAGAAGAATGACCATCATGCGCACCCTGTCAGACGTAGACAAATACTGAGTGAGATTTGCTAGAAGGGCTTGCTGTCAGCTCACTTGGCCGAGGTAACTGAACGGGGACGAGCCAGCTGAGGTTATCGGGACAGCTCATGCATGGCAAGTCCATTCCTCATACTTAGCTCCTATGTCACTCAGCTTCTCATAGCCTTAATAAACGTTGCTATTATCCAAAGACAGAGAGCTTAACCCATTACGCAATCTGAGCAAAAAAAAAAAAAAAAAAAGTTGAAGATCCCAACTCTTCGTTTTCCTAACTTTAACTGAGATATCATTGACATAGCTCCCCAACTCTCACATTACTAAGAATTCTTTAAATCATAACTACTCTTATTTTTCTCTCTAGGCCTTCAGTTAGGCATGAGCTGCTACTGATTTTCCATCAAAAATCTGTAATTTCACATTATTACAACTGACCACTGGGCACTTATCAGGTGCAAGGGATCAAGCATTAGGACAAATGCAAGAGGAAGAATGGGACGCACAGAAATACTGGCAGTGGACACGCAGTGGTTAAAGGTGCTTTCAACCAATGTCAGCGTAACACAGGGGGAAGGGAGAGCCTTCACAGCTGGACTCTACCAAACGCTTACAGAAGAGTTAATAGCTCTTCTTTCCAAGGACAACATAGAAGAAAGGAAAGTTTCCAAATTCATTCTGTGAGGCCAGCATTACCCTGATAGTAAAAACCAGATAAAGACGCTACGAAAAAAAGCGAACCGCAGGGCAGCATCTCTGATGAACACAGACTCGAAAATCCTCAAAAAATACTAGCAAACAGAATCCAACGATATATGAGAAAAATCGTTCCCCACAACCAAGTGGGATTTATCCCCCGGATGCAACAGTGGTTCAATATTTGCAAATCAATCAATGGGATACATCACATCAACCGAGAAAGGATTAAAAAAAACAAAACAAGGATAAAAACCATGTGATCATTTCAATAGATGCAGAAAAAGCATCTGACAAAGTACAACATCCGTTCATGATAAAAGCCCCCAACAGGGGCGCCCCAGGGGGCTCAGTCGGTTAAATGTCTGCCTTCAACTCAGGTCATGATCCCGGAGTCCTGGGATGGAGTCCTGCATCGGGCTCCCTGCTCAGCAGGGAGCCTGCTTCTCTCTCCCCCTCTGCTGCTCCCCTGCTTGTGCTCTCTATCAAATAAATAAAATCTTAAAAAAAAAAAAAAGCCCTCAACAAAGTAGGTTAAGAGGGAACAAACCTCAACATAATAAAGGCCATTTATGAAAAACCCACAGCTACCATCACACTCAATGGTGAAAAATTGAGAGCTTTCCCTCAAAGATCAGCAGCAAGGTAAGGATGTCCACTCTCACCACTTTTAGTCAACACACTACTGGAAGTCCCAGCCACAGCAATCACAGAAGAAAAACAAGTAAAAGGTAAGGAAGGTGAGGTAAGGTAAGGAAGAAGTAAAACTTTCACTATTTGCAGAAGACAGGATACCATATATAGAAAACCTGCCAGACTCCACCAAAAACTACTAGAACGGATAAATGAATTCAGTAGGTTGTAGGCTACGAAATCAATATGCAGAAATCCACTGCATGTCTGTACACGAATAATGACGCAACAGAAAGAGAAATTAAGAAAACAATCCCACTAACAACTGCACCAAAAATAATTAAATATCTAAGAATAAACTTAACCAAAGAGGTGAAAGACCTGTACTCTGAAAACTATAAAACACTGATGAAAGTAACTGAAGACGACACAAACACATGGCAAGACAGTCTATGGTTATGGATTGGAAAAACAAGTATCGTTAACATGTCCAACTACCCAAAACAATCTACAGCTCTAAAGCTATCACTATCAAAATACCCACAGCTTTGGGTCCCTGGGTGGCTCAGTCGGTTAAGCAGCTGCCTTCTGCTCAGGTCGTGATCCCAGGGTCCGGGAATCGAGTCCCGCATCAGGCTCCCTGCTCGGCGGGCAGTCTGCTTCTCCCTCTCTTTCTACTGCTCCCCCTGCTTGTGCTCTCACTCTGTCAAATAAATAAATAAAATCTTTTAAAAAAAAATACCCACAGCTTTTTTCACAGAACTAGAACAAATAATCCTAAAATTTGTATGAAACCACACAAGACCTCGAAGAGCCAAAGCAATTTTGAAAAAGAAGAAAACTGGAGCTACCGCAATGCCAGATGTCAAAATATATTAGTAGTATCAAAACAGTAAGGTACTGGCACAAAAACAGACACATAGATCAACAGAACAGAACAGAGAGCCCAGAAATAAACCCATGACTATAGGGTCAATCAATCTCTGAGAAAGGAGGAAAAATATACAATGAGCAAGAGACAGTCTCTTCAACAAATGGTGTTGGGGAAACTGGACAGCCACATGCCGAAGAATGAAACTGGACCACTTTCTTCTACCAAACGCAAAAATGAACTCAAAACGGATTAAAGATCTAAATGTGAGAGTGAGACCTGAAACCGTAAAAATCCTACAAGAGAGAACAGGCAGCAATGTCTCTGACATCGGCCATACCAACATTTTTCTAGACAAGTCTCCTGAGGCAAGGGAAACAAAAGCAAAAATAAACTATTGGGACTACATTGAAATAAAGTTTCTGCACAGTGATGGAAATAATCAACAGAGCTAAAAGACGTCCTGTTGAAGGAGAGAAGATATTTGCACAGGACATACCCAATAAGGGGTGAGTCTCCAAAACACATAAGAGCTTATACAACAACGGCAAAACCACAAATAATCCAGCTAAAAAAATGGACAGGAGACAAAAAGACATTTCTCCAAAGAAGACATCCAGATGGCAAACAGGCCTATGAAAAAAATGCTCCACGTCACTTGGCATCGGGAAAATACAAATCAAAACCACAATGAGATCTCACCTCACACAGGTCAGAATGGCTGACCCCAACAAGACAAGAAACAGGTGTTGGCAAGGATGTGGAGAAAATGGAACCCTCGTGCACTGTTGGTGGGAATGCAAACTGGTGCAGCCACTCTGAAAATAGTATGGAGGGTCCTGAGAAATTCAGAAATAGAATCGCCATATGATCCAGTAATTCCACTACTGAGTATTTACCCAAAGATTATGAAAACACTAATTCACAAAGACATATGCGTGCCTATGTTTCCTGCTGCAGTATTTGTAACAGTCAAGTGATGGAAGCAGCCCAAGTGTCCACTGACAGATGAAGGGATAACGAAGTTGTGGTGTGTATACACCCACATACACACAATCAAATATTACTCAGCCATAAAAGAGAATGAAATCTTGCCATTTGCAACAATATAGATGTACAAGGTACGATCCTAAGTGAAATACACTTAAAGACAAATACTCCATGATTTCACTCATGTAGTGGAATTTAAGACATAAAACAAGCAAACAAACAAGAAACAAACCAAAAGGGCGCGTGGGTGGCTCAGCCGTTAAGCGTCTGCCTTCGGCTCAGGTCACGATCCCAGGGTCCTGGGATCGAACCCCAGATCAGGCTCCCTGCTCAGCGGGGTGCCTGCTTCCCCCTCTCCTGCTCCCCCTGATTGTGCTCTATCAAGTAAATGAATAAAATCTTTAAAAAAAAGAAAAGAAAAGAAAAAAGAAACAAACCACAAAACAGTCCTAATTCTAGAGAACAAACTGGGGGTGACCAGAGGGGACGTGGGCGGGGGATGGGAGCAACAGGTGATGGGATCATCAGCGCACTGGCTGTGCCGAGCACCGGGGGACGTATACAAGTGTTCAATCACTACGTTGTACACCTGAAACTAACAGAACACTGTACGTTAACCGTAGTGGAGTTTCAAAACATAAGAAAAGAAGCAAAGAGAAAAGACTCAGGTGTTCGTTTGCACCTGCACGGTGAAAGGTTAAAAGTAAACTCAACGTTCTGTTTCAATATAGGCACGGAAGCGTCCGGACTGAGAACTCTTGAAGAAGGTCTGGCGCTAGTTCACTGGGGACAGTCCTTGGCGCTCACTGTTCAGTGCACTGGACTCGTTGCGTTTAGCATGCCCATGTATACGTTTAGAAAAGAGCTACACTTCCCGTTCTGGTGTGTGTACTGGGTTTTCCCTGTACCCACTCAGGTACCAAGGCTCAAGCTCCACCCGTAAGAGAACAGCTCTTGCGAGGCTTTCCCCTGACGTGATGCACCGCAGTGGCATCGTCTGTGCACGTAACTTACTGAGACTCAGCTGCAGTCAGTGACAGGGCGGGTGGGTGGAGGACGGGAGGGCAGGACGGCCGAGAACGACATCCTCCAGGCGATCCTGCCGGCCGGCGCTCCACCCGTTAGCCTGTGCCCACTGTCGGGCAGGGAAGACAGACGTTCTGTGAGCTGGCGAAGCCTCTAGAAAGACTCCGTGAATGGCCCCCGAGACACACTGACCAGGGAAGAGTTAGAATCCTGAAACTGTCCCTGGAGGGCCACGGCAGTGACAGACAGCCACAGTCTCATGTGGAGATCTTTATAAACGCGAGGTGTCCTAGGCTGCAAAACACTTAAATTCTTTAATTAAATTTTTTTTTAAAGATTTTATTTATTTATTTGACAGAGAGAGAGACAGCCAGCGAGAGAGGGAACACAGGCAGGGGGAGTGGGAGAGGAAGAAGCAGGCTCCCAGTGGAGGAGCCCGATGTGGGGCTCGATCCCAGAACGCCGGGATCACTCCCTGAGCCGAAGGCAGGCGCTTAACGACTGAGCCACCCAGGCGCCCCTAAAATGCTTTAATTTCTGAATAAAATTCCCCTTCATTCTTTTTAGCCAAGTCCCGCACAGGATGCCTATACAAAATACGAGACTGTATCTTAGGAACAACGCTGAAAGATTCCCAGGTGAGCAGACAGAAACCGAAGGCTGTACCCGCCCCTTCCGTCGCATCTCCACCATATACTTTCGCCAATGTCGGTGGTTAGTTTGGCAAAGTTACTCTGCGCTTCCACATCCCTCAAAAAGCCTGACCCAACAGACGTAACTAACAATACGTTACCAGGGCTCTAAATCAGTAGCTCCTACTTGTACACATATCCTTTCCACAATCAAAGATACCAACTACATTCCTCGTTTTTCTCAAAAAGCGTTTCCCACATGCTTTCTTTTTCCTCTAAATTTTTCTCAAACTGGCATTTCCATTGCTTATCCTATTCCTAGCTTTTCTTATTATTATTATTAGAGAGAGAGCGAGCACGAGCAGGGAGAGGCACAAGGAGAGGGAAACAAAGAATCCCAGGCAGGCTCCCTGCTCAGCGCGGAGCCAGATGCGGGACTTGACCCACGACCCATGACCCTGAGATCACGACCTGAGCAGAAATCGAGAGTCGTGTGCTCAAACGACTGAGTCACCCAGGTGCCCCTATTGCTGGGTTTTTTATTTTGTCCAACAGACTGTGAGATCCTTGGGGGCCAGGTTTGCAGCCTCTGGTCCCTTCACCCCACACAGCTCCCAGCACGAGGCCTGGTGGAGCTGTGGGAGGTCATCGGTCATTATTACCAGAACCGAGTACGACTCTATCCATATAATGGAGTATTATTCAGCCATAAAAAGCCGAAATTCTGACGCAGGCCAGACGTGGATGAACCCTGAAAACATCATGCTAAGTGAGAGAACGCAGCCGCAAAAGCACAAACATTTGTCCATTTAGATGAAATGCCCAGAAGAGGCAAATCCAGAGACAGAAAGTAAATCAGCAGCTGAGGGGAGGGAGGAATGGGAAGGGCTGGAAACAGGAATAGGGCTTGCTTTTGGAGTGATGACAATGTTCTGGAATTAGACACCTGCACAACTCTGTGAATATACTAAAACCCACCGGCGTTGAAAGTACGCTTTAAGAGGATGAATTTTATGGTATGCGAATTATATCTCCATTTTTAACAAAAGCACAGGAGGGAGGCAAAAGCAAGGTGGGAGTAGGGCCAGTCTTCTCTGCAGTGAGAAGTCTGAGGCACTTCTCTAGGGAACGCCGCCATCGGCGCCTCTGTCACGGTCCAAACGCCAAGATTTTTAAGACGCTTCCTTATTGCACTATTTCCCCAAATACAAACTAACCAAATGGAGTTCAAATTTCAAAGACAGACTCTCCATCACGCGTGAGAGCATGGCTGTGAATTACTCCATTCCGTCAGCCTTGCTGAGGGCTCGCACTGAGGACGAGGGAAGGGAAGGAAGCTTCGAGAGAGAGCAGCCGGAAGGAACCCATGCCCTGTTTCTATCGGCTCTGTTCACTTTCTCAAAAAGCCCCGTGTCAATACTCCCGACCTTCAGGCCCAGACCCATGCCCCAGCTTGCTGAGACATACTGACTGGTGGTGTTCCTTGGTGGTGACTGGGGCAGGGGGCACGTTGGGATGGTTTTTATTGTCATTTCTCATGTTCTACTTGACTTCCAAAGACAGGCTCGACCACTCTGAAACACCAGGATGGGAATCCAGCAGAACTAAACAGATCGAGATCAAATTTTTTGGCTCATTCCCAGGTGGTACCAGGCTAACAGCAGCTCCCCTCGGTGGTTCCGTCATCCTTGATGAAGGATTTGCACCGGAGAGAAAGTCGATTAACACATGGTCTCCGCCTTTTCGCTTTAGCCAGAAACACTGTTTTCCTTTGAGGCTTCCAATTACAACCAGACAATACTCATCTCACAGAATCAATCTATCAGTTCACCACTACATATTTTGGCCCCGAGAATAAACCAAGCCAATCATCTGAAAACAAACCCTCCTTCAATGTAACTGAATTGAAAGAATGGAAAGAAACTCTAAAGCCATTTCCACACAGCCTTGCCGTATCTTCCCCTCTCTCAAATTTCAATATTATTTCCATACATAGAGTCCGTCTGGATTGTGTGGTGTCTATCTTTGGCTTCACACATGCGTGTGTGTGTATGTGTCTGTGTGTGTACTTGGCTCAGAAAACATGTTGGGGAAAGCAAATTTTTGGATCCGAGCTTTTGGACAGCCTAATGATTCTGAGATGCTTGTTCCAAACTGGGGTCGCTGTGCGTCCAGGGGATATCTGTTGATGTCTGGAAACAGTGCTGGTTGTCCCCATCGGGATGGGCGCTACTGGCCATGAGCGGGCAGAGGCCAGGGAGGCTGCCCTGCATCCTACAGTGCCCAGGCCGGCCCTTGGGACAAAGAGTCCCCCGCCCTACGTGCCAGCAGTGCTGAGAATGACACCTGCTCGGGAGACAGCCACAGAAGATGGGCAAGACGTTGTCACACGAGGCTGGTGCATTTCTGCCAGCCCCAGCGTCAGCTGAGGACGGGTAAAGAAACCTCTATGTCCTGGAACACGCTCAGAAAAACCACCAGTGGGTTACCACAACATTACAGCCACCAAAGACCTTCTCCTAAGGATCAGTCTGCTTGCAGATTACAAACAGTCAGGTCAGCTAAAGCTCGGTGAATGTCAGAGTAGCGATTTTCAAACCCCTCCTCGTCAAAAGGTACATTTTGGCTGAAAACAAAGCCTTACAAGGAACCTCAACAGGGAGAAGACTGGTCCATTAGCAAAGTCGTTTCCTAAGTTACAATTTGGACTGTACAACAAAATACTGTCATCCATTGGAACGACAGGGCTGCTTTCGTCAACACAAAACTCTGAAACCAAACACTAAGGTCTCCAAGTGAGTCTCCGTCACTTGAAGCTTTTCCTGTGTTTTGATTTGATCGCATCTCATCCAGGAAATTCAGTTTCACAGGGTGAAGGAGCTAACCATGGATGGTTTTAAGGTAGCTCACCTTCCCACCTTAGGGTAGCCCTTGAACCAAGAGGGCAGGTGAATGTCACCCAGCTCCACGCACACATGAGCTAACGTGATGGAACAAGTTAGTAGGTTGCCGGGCCTGGGTGGGTTAGTATCTGGTCACCAACGCATTTCAGGACACACAACTTTTCCCGCAAATTTTCGTGTACGTCTTGGAATTGAATTGATTCCTACATGTCCAAAGGGCCTCACTCGGGTTCCCGAGAACCAGGTTTGATGACCGCGGAGCAGTCTGAAGAGCACAACACAAGAGTCGCCAAACGAGAGGGACAGGTCCGAAAGGCAGCCCTGGGGCACTGGCTTTTCACCTGCAATAGCCGCACCCAGAACCAGGGTCAGTCACAGCACCACGGCCCTGCAGCAAGTGAGGGGTGTGGGGCGACAACGATCTCCTGTTCATACAGCCATCCGGCCAACGCGGGACCATTGCAAGTACAGGGGGCTACCGTGCTGAGGAACTGAGCGGCAGGCGCTGTTAAAATATTAAAGAGAGAGCTGGGTGACAAATGCCAGAGTAGCATCAATGTCCGCTGCGGTCACTCTCCATTCATACCTGAAGCATGTCACGGGACTAAGTATGTCACACCCTGAAGTATGTCGCCTGTCCCACACCACGTCACCTCCTTGTTTTAGACAGGACTTCCAGGCTGGCCCTGGGTTTCCGCGACGCACCTGCCTCGGGAGACAGGGCTTACCTTCAGACAACATGCTCAGCGCCTCGTCGGACATGTGTCCGCCGGCTCGCCCCACCTTCCCGCAAGTCGGGTGCTCACAGGGCACACAGGAGCCCTCTGGGGACAGGCCGGTCCGCTCCGTAGCAGAGGTCGCCACGGACTCCCACTGAATCTCCTTCCTCGGGGACTGAAACTCCAGGCTGCATCCCGTCCAGCCGTACAAGGCCAAGGACAAGAGGAATCCTTGGGCTGGATTCAGTATCCCCTGGGAAGCAGGAGAAAACAACACGGGTCAGTCAGCTCCGGTAGCAGGAGTGAAAGCACCAACCCCACTCGCATGCCCACTGGGCTGCCTCGTGTGCAAGTAAGCCGCTTGGCCGGGTTGGGGCAAGACAAAGACTGGCGTTAGGTGCTGCACCTTCCACGATGGCTGAAAACAGAGGAGGTGGGGGAGGGGAGGGGGAGGGAGGAGGGGGAAGGTACACAACACAGGGCAGCCCAACCAATCCTATTGTTGCCTGTGCCAGGGTGGCTTGGCTCTGCGACAGGTGCTTTCCATCCTGGGCTCGCGAGTCAGAATTTGATTTAACAAAGGTACCCGAGGCTACAAATGAGTCTGGAGAACATTCCTCCACTTGCATGTGGTAAACCGAAGGAACCAAGCGAAACTCCAAAGCCAAGGGGTGGAGGCAGTGAATGCTGGTCTTAGTCTAACGTCCTCATGAGTCAGATTCTCCCCAATTTGGGAGCAACATAAATACCAGTGCTGTACAGGACAACCCGTACCGCTCTAGTAACAGTTTAGTTTCTCATTATGAACTCAACACAGCGGACACACTGGCAGGACGTCCTCACGCCGTTCCCACCTTACTCCCATGTTGTGTATTTCTAGCCAACGTTTTCTCACACACTATTATGTAGTTGTAACTAGCATAATTTTTATGTCTTGCGCTTTTCACTTAGTCCTAGAGATCTCGTAACTGTCCCATTTAACACCTGCATACCGTTCCATCGAGATCAAAAAATGTCATTTACTTAGCCATTCCCTCGTATTTGTTTAATTTGGGTTGCCTATAATGCTTGCTAATGACAGGTCATGTTACAAGGCACACCTTCATCCCTATGGCTTTCTCACAGGCTGAAATATTTCTTCAAGCTAAATTCCCTGATATTTTGAGTCTGCCTCAAAGGTCTGGTACACTGTGCCAAACTGATTCACCAGACTTGTGCCCATTTATAATGATCCCACCAAGGACTGGGACTAGCGAGCGAGAGGATCCAACGCAGATGGAGGTCCACAGGAACCTGTTAAACTCATCCATCAGACTTCTGTGCGGTTCTTGTCCTTTTTGACTTTTACTTTTCAAGAAAAAACTTTAAAATCAAGAGTGACCTACCATAATGAACCACGTGGTCTTGGCCGCATTTCTGACAGGTTTCAAAGAACTTCCACTGATGTCTGGTTGCATTTCAAGATAGAATAAAAGGCTTTCATTGATGATGTTAGGCAGCCAACTGTCAGAGAGAAAATAACCCAGGGTGACTCAATTCATTTTTAAATGCTGGGAGTCAGGGAACGTGTCTTCCAAGACTGACAAGTCCTAGAGGGGGGACCACTTGAGCAGCTGGGAGGAACCAGTGTAACCAGAATTTAAGAGATGTAACTCCTTTTCTCAAGTCTAAAGCAGAGATGAACAAATCTTCCCAAGGGTAACACTCCACACCACATCAGCTGTCAGGGACCTAGTAGTCTATGAAATAACCCAAAACGCGTGTTTCATTTGAAGAGTAACGTAACATTTTGACAGAGACCCCCACCCCAAAATCTTGCTATCTTACGTGTAAACTTTTTGATGTTATTGTTGGTAGGCCATTGAAATTTAAAATGACAAGCTAAGTGTATTTTTAGAGGGAGACAGTTTATTTCCATCTCTCCTAGGAGAACGTCCAAACAAACCTCCTCCTATCGGATAAATTATTAACACCACAAAGGCACACCCTGATTTGCAAACTATTGACTCAACCTAGCAAAAGGTTTTCTGACTCCCATCTGTTTTGCATTGGTTCCAGAACATTTTTCAAAGCATCCTCCTGAAACTTGGGGCAGAATGGGGGGGGGGGGGCAAACTGAGGAGAGAGAAATTGCTCTCTACACTCCCTGACTGCAAAAAATGTACCCTTGCCCCCGTTTCTTGTAGGATACAGGAATCCTGGGTCCCGATGGATAGAAATGGGCAAGTTTTAGAAGCGCGGTCAAGTGCTTCATTTCAGGGTTAGCCCTAGCAGTGAGAGTAAACCCTGGATGCACTTTTGGGATGTTAGCAAAACCAAACTCAGGATGTTTTGTTCCAAGGGCTTTATATAAAATCTGAGCAGATGTGAGTATCTTTGCAGGAGTTCATACGTTGTGGACTTAACTTCCTGTCTCGTGTGCATTTCCTCTAAGCGCCCCAGCACAGTGTCAAAGATTTCCTTTCCAAAGACTCTTCCCTTTGCAACTTTTGGGTCACACTTGGAAAAGTGCGCTGACTGCATATCCCTTCCCAGTGGCAACTTAAAAAAAATATAGAAGAAAGGTTACCAAATAATGAAAACCAGCATTATTTTGAAAAATCGGGTCTTGATCATGGCTCCCATCCGTCTCTCGTTCTCTGTGTAAATGCCTTGTCTTCCTTTTAGTAAAGAGGCCACTGCAAACAACAGAGGGAACTGCATGTAATGTACATTATTTGCATTTCCCGAGTGACGGGTAAGGGCGTCAACAAGGATGTCAGCCCATAAGCAAAGGCAGCAGAGCACAAGGCAGAGCGTGGTACTGCCCTTCCTCCCTCCCGGCTTCCAAGCCACGGTTCCCAGACTCCGCGGGATGTACAGTCTTGCAAACTTTCACTTTCTTTTTTTTCTTTTGGATTTTATTTATTTAAGAGAGAGAGCTCGAGAAAGACAGAGGGTGCACAAGCAGGGGAAGGCAAATGGGCAGAGGCAGAGGGAGAAGCAGACTCCCCGCTGAGCAGGGAGGCCAATGTGGGGCTCGATCCCAGGACCCTGAGATCATGACTTGAGCCGAAGGCAGACGTTTAACTGACTGAGACATCCAGGCGTCCCTAAAACTTAGTTTCAAATCACTGTGGACTTTTATAAGAGTTGAAGAGACAGCACACAGAGTTTCTGCGGACCTATACCTAGATTCTCAACGTCGACAACTTACACACCAAGCTCACATTTGTCACAAGGAAGAGATTAGCAATGGTGCTTTACTATTAATTAAGCTCCAGATTTTATTTGGATCTTATGAGTTCAAGAACTGTATTTTTATCAAGAACTGTATTTTTTTAAAGGTTTATATTTTCTATTTTGAAAGCAGTACAGAGTTGGGGCGCCTGGGTGGTTCAGTTGGTGAAGCGTCTGCCTTCGGCTCAGGTCATGATCTCAGGGTCCTGGGATCGACACCCACATGGGGCTCCCTGCTCAGCGGGGAATCTGCTTCTCCCTCTCTCTCCCTCTGCTGCTCCCCCTCCTCTCAAATAAATAAAAATTTTAAAACAAAATAATGCACACTTGCTGTTTCGAACATCGAAAGATTAAAAATTTCTCCTTATAGGCAAGTTGGAAAATATAACAAAGGTTAGAGGAAAATTAATGAGCCATTGTCCACCCTGAGACCAGCACCGTGACCATCTTAATACATTTCTTTCCCATCATTTTCCTAGATGTGATTTTCATGTTTGATGTAACTGACTCAGCACTTTTATGCAATTCTGTTTAAAAAGTTGCTGTATTTAATATACTGTTTTTAAATGCAGACATGAAAAAAAAAAGGATCCAAAGAGCCACCATGATTTCCTATTCCTAATGGCAGAATCCTTTTAGTGTTTTAAAGTTCTACAATCAACAGCTGATCCTCAATCAACCCTTGGTTAAGATGCACTTTTTTTTTTAAGATTTTATTTGAGAGACAGAGAGCGTGCGTGCGAGAAAACACATGTGCACTGGGGGGAGGGGCAGAGGGAGAAGCAGACTCCCTGCCGAGCAGGGACCCTAATGATGCAGGGCTCAATCCCTGGACCCCAAGATGACACACGCTCAATCCCAGGATGCCTAACGGCCTGAGCCCCCCAGGTGCCCCCGACTTCTTCATTCTCATTCTGCACTTGAGAGATCCGGGAGGCTTAAGGTTGTTGGTTTGCTCCTGGTCACGCTTCCTTGGGGATGCGGTGGGGACTGGAATGCCAAGTCCCCAGCCTCAGCGGAGGCCTATCCAGTGCTTTCTGCTGGCTCACAACACCCTTCTTATCCAGTTCTTACCATTGCATTTGACTTATTTCCTGTGTTCTACTTCCTGTTTCCTGCCCAACTGAGAAAAGACATAGGCCGAGCACATGGTGGGAGTCGCCAGGCTCACCACTCCTCAGGCCACACTCCATCCCTTCCCCCTACTCCTATCTGAGCACCACAATTTTCTCAGGGCGCTCCTGGGGCCCACGAGGCACACCAAGGGCAGACCCACAATGAGCCCAGATGGAAATACCAAGTTCCCTGGTCCTGGCCTGGAGCTATTAAACGCCGGCCAAGAACAGATGTACCCACCACTAAAGAGGCTTGCTCACTTCATGTATTAAACCTGCTCACTTTCTCCAAGTGCACTGTCCTTATGTCTCTGAGGAATGACAAATGGGGTCAATGTCCTGGATGACTCCAGAAGGACGACACATGCCATCATCTGAGCTCAAGGCATGGAGCCATACCCCACAGTCCTGCACCCAGAGAGCCTCCCTGTTACTCACCTGCAGTCACTGTCTTTCGGAACAGGATGGGGTTGGCCACAAAGACCAGTAGCAGTGGCAAGTATGTGGTGACATAGTGGGGAATGGCATGCTCCAGATCCTGCTCACACCTGGGGGAGGAAAACCAAGTCATTCTCCAAAACAAGGCTCTGCCGAAAATATGCACACTTATCTGGAAGCCGAGATAAGAAGAGGAGAGTGAAAAGGGAAACGCATAAATCCACTTCTGAGTCTGCCCAAAGGAAACGTGACTCATAGCTCATGTCTGCGAATAAGCAATACATCACCCAAGAAGGGAGATCAATCATGTTTCTGTTTGTCTGTCTTGTAAATGGAAGGACCTCTAAGGCATTCCACTGGGGGAGCTTTTAAAGGCCCCTGCTGGGAAAAGGAAAGATAGAGGCAGACACAGTGGAATGGGGGAGTCCCCTACACGGGGTCTCTTCAAGGAGAAAAAGACCAATGCAAGTAGAGACAGAGGCGCTCAGCGAAGTAGTGAGGTTTTCAGTACGTACTCGGCACTATGCCTGGCCAGTCCCGTGAAGGAGATCCAGCTCCTCCCCTTGAGCACCCCAAAATACCTAAGCTTCATGTTTCAAAAGAAATGTGTTCCCATGGTTATGCATAACAATCATTTCAGTGTTGCTTTTCAGGGAGAAGGACCAGAATTAATTAATTAAATTCTCTTTTTTTTAAGATTTTATTTATTTTGAGCACCTGGGTGGCTCAGTCGGTTCAGCGCCTGCCTTTGGCTCAGGTCATGATCCCAGGGTCCTGGGATGGAGCCACGCATCGGGCTCCCTGCTCGGCGGGGAGTCTGCTTCTCCTTCTACCTCTCCTCCCTGCTTATGAATGCTCTCTCACACTCTAATAAATAAATGAAAAAAAAAAAGATTTTATGTATTCATTCATGACAGGGGTGGGCAGAGGCAGAAGTAGGCTCCCCGTTGCGCAGGGCGCCCAACCCAGGACTTGATCCCAGGACCCTGAGATCACGACCTGAGCTAAAGGCAGACACTTAACCCACTGAGCCACCCAGCTGTCCCAAGGACCGGCGTTTCTGTTGAAGGATCATGGGAATCGTAGTGACTATGTAACACAGTGGAGTGCCACGCAGACATGGGTTTACCAAGGTAAGAACTATCAGCTAAGAAATCAGTTAAGACAAAGAGGAAGAGACAATTGAAGGCAAAGGGGACAGAGGACAGCTCAGGATCAACCCAAGTAGGAGGTGGAAAAGCAGACAAGGGACCAGCCCCTCTGGCCACAGAAGGTGGAATGATAAAAATGCAAGCACTCTTGTTTTAATATGCATGGAGTGGTCAAACCAGAAGCAGAAAATGATAGAACATGCAAAAAAAGTCAGGAAAGAAAAACACAGAGCCACCTTTTCTCGCCATCAGAAGGCACGCAGTACTGCCTTACAATGCTACCTTCCTTGAAGAGAAGCTTTCATTTGCAATGTGAAGGCTCAAATGTGGTCTGAAAGGCTGGAGGGAGAAACAGGTGGAGGAAGAGACAAAAAGTGAGCAACGAATGACAGGGTGAGGATGGGGGCCTGACGCAGGCCCAACAGCAGCCTCCTAAGGACCACAGGGGCACCTCAGAGCTCCCCGAGAGCCCTGCAGCAATGGCCCCTCATGCTCAGATGCAACCTGCCCAGGAGGCTCCAGGAGCCCACAGGTGAAGGTCAGTGATGGTAACTCCCTTTCCAATTAAGTGCATTCCAGTATAACACCACCGTCACTGTATTCGTCCTTTTCAAGTTCCTCAGGATGGACCTACCCAGAATTTTGGGGGTGTTCCCATCAACGAGGCAACACCAATTTGGAGATGTCTAAGTGAGTAGCCGCAAGAAGTCAAAAAGGAAGCGGGGAGAAAAGGTCTAACCATGAGTCAGCAAACTTTCTGTCAGGGAACATTTCCAGTAAGTATTTTATGCTCCGTGGACCAAACAGCCTGTCGAAACTGACACTGCAGTGTGAAAGCAGCCATAAACCACGCATAAACAAATGGGCAAGACTGTGTTCCAATAAAACTTTATTTACAAAACCAAGCAGAGGGCCGGATTTGTCTGCAGGGCTGTGCTGTGTTGATCCTTGTCTACACTGCCCTAAAATCACAAAGAGACAATGTCCAAACTGTTTTTCAGTTTTCCATTAGAAGTTAGAATATACACACTTGGAGGGACCATAAGGCCTTAGAAATGGTTGCACTGATGAGATTTTTTCTAAAAGATTTTATTTACTTATCTGACAGAGAGAGAGAGTGAGCACAAGCAGGGGGAGCAGCAGAGGGAGAGGGAGAAGCAGGCTCCCCACTGAGCAGGAAGCCCAACATGGGCTCGATCCCAAGGCTCTAGGATCGTGACCTGAGCCCAAGGCATACGTCTTACCAACTGAACCAAACCAACTGAGCCACCCAGGCGCCCCTGCATTGACTAGATTTTAAGGCTGAAGAAGAACCTGAGACAATTTCCGCTATCTATCTCCCTGCATCTGTGTTCAGGATGGCTGAAAGAGGGAAGAGAAGTGACAGAGTGAGGCAAGCAGAGGCTCAGAACCAGCTCCTCCAAGAGCCACTTGGAGTTCATCCTTAGGAGGGCAAACTCCCGTGGTCATGCAGATGAAGCTGGCTGGAAGAATAAAAAGCAAACAACGGGTTTGCCTGAGAAAGCTCCAGCAGTATGGAGAGGGACACAGCCAGAGCTGTGTGCACGTTGTCACACGGAGGACACACCCCTGAAGCCCTGCGCACAGGCACCCCCCCACACAGATGCGAAGGGCAGAGGCAGAGAAATGAGCTCAAGAGCACAAGGTATGGTAGTGAGTGCCCCCTCCCCCCGGGATTCAGCTGGGCGGCTCTGGGAACAAGGGCCTGACCTGCAAGGGGCCCACTCTGGCTCGGGGCCCACGCATTGTCTGCAAGAGCACTCCATGGGCAGGGGAGTTGGGAGTCCCGGCTTACCTGGACACGGAAGGGTAGTAGAGCACGACCACTCCCTCCACGCAGAGCAGGGCGGCCAGGCCCCAGGCCATGATGCGGTACAGCAGGATGGTGCTAGGGGAGAAGCGGGACAGGGGGCCCTGTCTGAGAGGAGGGACGGAGACGTCCAGCAACAGAAAATACCAGACCCACTCCCGGGCCCCAGAACACTCAGGACAATGTACACTGAGCAAACCCTTGGCAAAGACTTGCCTTATTATGCCTCTGAGTGTTAATTTGTTAACTGAGATGAAATTCATGACATAAAAGTAACCATTTTCAACTGAGCAACTCAGGAACATTCAGTAAATTCATTATATTGTGCAATCATCTCCTCTACCCAGTTCGAAAACAGTCATCACCCCTGAAGGAAAGCCCAGACGCATTAAGCAGGCGCCCCCGGTTCCTCCTGCTCCTGGCCCCCAGCAACCACCAGCTTCCTTTGTGTCTCTATGGTTTTTCTTATTCTGCACAATTCAGGCATATGGAGTCACACAGTATGTGGCCCTCTGCATCTGGCTTCTTTCACAACATGAGGCTTTCAAGGTTGAGAGGAACAAGGCACGGGTACCTCATCCGTCCTCCTCAGCACCCGGCTGACCCACTAAGCGAGGAGCTCCTATCCCTAAACCTTCCCAAAGGTACCCTGTACCTAAAAGTCAAGGATCTCTGTGCTCAGTCAGAACCAAGGTCTCTGAAGAAATGTGTGATCACTGGATGTTCCAGGACAGTGGGGAGCTTCCCTTCCTTGCCTTCCTCCCCCACGCCCCACCACTGGCTGCATGCTTCACATTCCGGGAACATCTCGACCCTTCATCTTCCTATGCCCACACACCCCGCCCTTTCTCCCTACAGACTGAAGGCAGCCAGCCCTGCAGCTGGGGTCCCGAAGACGGACGCACAGCTCTCTGTGCCAAGGCAGCGTTCAGTTTGCCTCCTCTGTGTCCCAGGACGGGGGCCCAGTGCTCCGTCAGATGCCCTAGCCACAACCCAAGACTCTACCAGACTCCTGGCAAACAGTGCAACCCCCAACCCATCGGGATTTTAACTCTGAAGATCAGCTGTGTCGACAAGGGAACGGTCAGGGATCCAAGTGAAGGGATGCCCTTCTAGAAAGAGACAGAAGAAGAGAGACAGCACAGGGGAATGAGCTTCAGGAAGAAGCGGCATTTCCTAGCAGCCCTCTGGAAGGCCACAAGGAAAGGACTCCAGCATGTGTTTACTCCCATGTTAGAACCGGTTCTGGAGTGGCCCTGCCCTTTCTCTCCCGGTCTGGGAGCTGGTAGGGCGGGTTTTGCCCAGAAGTCAGAGGCTCCACATGAAACAAAGGAAAAAACGAGCAGCTTTCTGCAAGGGCCTGGGTGGCTGAACAGTGCAGAAGGTTTGCATTGCAGACCCCCACCTTGGGCCGCAGGGAGCTAGGAGTATGGAGAGGTGGGAGACAGCAGGCCAGGGGGCAAGGCCAGGCGAGTGCAGGGCTGGAGGTGGCCAGGCTAGTCAACGGCGCTCTGGCTCCAGACGGCCAAGCAGGGTGGGAGTCAGGCCTGTGCTCAGGCGGCAGCCACTTTAATAACTGATACCATCCACAACCCACACCAGGTGGTGAGTCTGAACTCCAGTGCATCCACAGTGAGGAGCAGCGAGTGGCCGAAGACCCTTGTCCCTTTATCTGACCACTAGACAGTTTCCAGGTCCAGGCCTGCAACGACCCCCTTCTCTCACACTCATGTTCACGGAGCAAGTAGTGACTCCAATGTAGGGCTTTTCCCACACTCCTAACCACCTTCTGTTACTGGTTAAAACCTGTACATC